>NC_082605.1:3061668-3736465 GCF_030936135.1 Gavia stellata
ACTGTAGGAAGAAAATAGTCCCCAAAGCAGGGTCAGAACCCCTACTTGAGCTAACTGCTGAAAGCACACAGCAGTTTATTTCTTTTTAAAGCTGCAAATATACAGTTCACATAAACACAAAAATTAATGCAGTTCAGAGACTTTTCATCAAAATTAAACTCTTCGCTAAAGCTAAACAAGCACCTTTAAACAAACTGGCTTCTCTGCAAGCAGCTTTGCCACATCCATACACTCAGCAGCTGAGTTCCACGCTGCATGACATATCGCTATTTCTGTCTACGTGCACAGAACAAGGGGAGATTTAGCTCACTACACACAAAAATAGGACAACTTATATTAATAATGAACATTAATCTAGTTACAGTCAGAAAACCACAGAAATAACCCACTCTACTCTGACCAATATCCCATTTTCAACACATTCTAAATCAAACAGGATACAAGAACTTCGACGTACAGGCTGATGGAGAACTACAATGCAGAGTTATTTTTGACATCTTGCCCTTCAGAGCACACAGAGCTCTGAACATATGTCAGCCTCCCCCAGATCGAAACCAAATCCCAAATCTTTCTTAACCGGACAGCTTTTATCCAGAACGTGAAATTCCCTAGGGATCTTTCAAGACAGTTTGCACCAGGCAGACCCACCAGTACATGCGCTTCAGAAGAGGAGACACGGAGTAGACCTAGCATGTTGCTCCCTCCCTAACAGAATAATACCTGAGAGGAGAGGCATGAGATCTAACTGCAGTGAAGCAATGCCGTATTTCTTTGCCATAGTAGCATCAATGGTTTTTTTAGGACCAGAACCTCTTCTACCTGTTGATGGAAGACAGGGTTGGACTGAGTAGGAAGGAGGAAACATTTTGTTGCAATTGATCAAAGAAATAATTTAAAATCTACCACAGTAGTTGGCATAATTCAGTATCATCCTTAGAAAAAGATGTCGATTATACACTTTAACACTGACTTAGGCTAGTATTTCAATACGCTGAAATTCCCATTGCCCAGGTTCACTATACTATATATAGAATCCCTACTTTACAAGAAAGTTAATCTTGCAACAGCAGCATTAGAAGTTCATGGAATTACCAAAATTAAATTTAATCTTTGCCATCTTACTATTCTTTCCCTGTATATATGCATTGCGACACATAGATGGTACTCTTTGCAATATGTATTCTACTGTTTCCAGAAACCTGTATTTTATAACTTCACATCTACAAAATAGGAATATTGTAATTCCTTTACCTCACAAGGATACCACGAAGATAAACTCATTAGTATTTGTCATCTTCTTAGATGTGGAGTAATTATTCCCGAAATTCCTTTCGCCCAGATCCAGTTTTTATCCAACCAGTAAAAGCACAGCCAGCCCCAGGCTCAAGTATTTAAATCCTAGCTTCAGATGCTTTGTCCAAACAGTTAACTAAGACACCACCGAATTTCAGCACAAGTAGTTTAAGTCTGACAAAAAATGTAGCAAGTGAACACAGCAACTTAAAAGAACTGTAGAAATATTACTGCTGCTGGTCCTGGTTTATTATTATTCCTATGATAAAAGGAATGGCAGAATGTTTTAAGGACAAATTTAACACTCAAATGGAAGGAAAGAGAGCTATTACTAAAGTTTTATCTTTTAATTACAATAGTAACGTGACAAGAAATATTAGCAGTATCAAAATTACACCGGGGAAAAAAAGAGTCCACTCTGAACATAAGCAAAATGGTAACGCACATAGAGAACTCCCTACGAAGTGTGTAAAGGTTTATCAAAAGCCCATAAATGAAAAGTTCCAACTGCCTTAATTTTGAAAGAAATAGAATGTGGAAGTTTGTGAGATAATTGTGTAGAACTGATGACATAAGTCATGGGTCTCCAGAGTCATGGGAAAGAAAGACCAAACCAGAGCCCCAAGGTAAACAGAGCAATGTGCTTCAGGGTTAAGCTCTTCAAACATACCCCCATGCTGCAACCGGAGCTGCCTACCACCATCTGCGTGCACACAGGAGGGCTCCAAAATGCCTGCCTAGTTCTCTGCAGGCCCTGTTTTGCGTTATTGTTTTCGTTACTGCTCTTCAAAAGGTCTCTCCATAAAAGCAGGAGCACCAAACTCTGCCACAGTGGACAGCAACAGGAAACAGTTGTAAAGATTTGGTTGACGCTATTGGTGCATTCATTTATTTTGATAGAACGATACTACAACTGAATGTTATCTTTCATGCCTGGTGATGCTTACTGATAAGCAAATGTACTTTTTATAACATGTACTGGGGGCAATGTGTACTGCAGCCCTGGGATGCCATGGTAACTTTCGGCCCGACAAGCATGCTATTTAACACGGCTGAGTTAATATATGCTCTAGTGTCCACTGTCACAGTGGTTATCATCTCCTCCCACCTTACATCGGGCCTTAGTCAATCGTAAGCTACAGATGAGAGAGCAAAATATCACTCAATGAGGCTGTGGCTTTTCATTTAACATAATGAACTAGCACTGGAAATAAAAATGGACTGTAAACCAGAGATCAAAACCTGGCCTCTAGTGGAAAAAGCGAGGCAAGCGATACGAAACAACAGCAGCTTGATAATTTTGCACTTGGAATAGTTGTTTTAGCTCCAACATTACTCTTTAACTGTTTTACAAATGTCATCACTGCACACCCAAGTCCCTTGCAAATACCCATCGCTTCACCCCGGAACACTCCAAGTGGTAGAAAAGGACCATCATCATCCCTGCTTCACACCACTAGCTGAGGAAATGGAAAAAGAAAGTTTTATTAACTGCTGAAGAAACACAGAAAGCTCATGGCAGAGCTGAGACTAAAGCACAGGTCCCATAACTTTTTTCTTTGTTTTAACCTTGAAATCTTTAATTAAAAAATTAATAATAATAATAATTATTATTATTATTATTATTCCATATCTACCTTTTGAAATCTAGTCGGTAATTCCATCCAGAACCTACCATTCTCAGTGGCCATTTTGTCTGCTTCATACGTCAGAATTCCCACATTATGATTTGTTTTCTCAGTTTCTTTTGAAGTTGAATTAACTGGGGGACCAGCAACTGCTTTCTGCTTCAGAAGTTGGGCTTTATCCAGAAATCTGTTTTTTGCAAATATCGTATTTCTGAAAACATTAAAAAGATTTGAAGTTATTTATGAAATACGGAAAATTAAAAAAAAAAAAAAAAGCCCTGCCATGTTAATGATTCCATAAAAACAAATTTTTTTTCCAAAAAAATTTGGAAGTCTAAAAGAGCTCAACTGCCAGAATATAAATGTAAAGGAGATCAAAAAAGGGTATCAACAGGATACATGGTCTTTCTCTTTTGAGTAAGAGACCAAGGAAGTACCTGAAGAGATGCATAAAGTAAAACATCTTGTAGTACATACTACAATGCCTTACTTAGAGATTTTTCTGTACATCTGCTCTGCTTTTTGAGGAAAGAGAAATATATCTGTTCTATTACTGTTCACATTTGGTATACCCTGAAACACAATTACAGATAGACCAGAAATCTACAATTAATACAGTTTTGCTCTGTTATAGGAGCAACTGCCTTCTTAGGGGGAAAATGCAGCTAGGAATGCTGTCACTTACTTTCAGCATTAACCAGCTTCCCAAACTTCATAATATCAGCTTGGTTCTTCCCAAGACATCACACATTTTATTCCCTAAAGTACACACATTGCTTACACTTTTGATGTATTATTGCTGCAGAAAAATAAACATTAATCAGAAACAATAGAAAAGGCGGTTTAACAGAGATGAATCTCACTGCATTTTAAATCTCCTGAATAAACAGCTTTGTTGTCCCTGTCTTCAGAACACTGTTATATATTGTACTTGGAGGGCAGCAGTACAAGACATACCACAGTAAAATTGTTTTATCTGTGAAGAACACATTCAACCCTAAAGATTCCTCGCAATGGGGTGACCGAATTGGTGGTAGAATTTTATATGCAGTTCAAGGAAATACAATGTCTGGCCAAGAAATTTTTACATCAGGAGTCACAAAAACTGGTCATTGTTTTACATAGCTTTACAGGCACGATTTATAATAATACCAGTTTGAAAATGAAGGCATTTGATGATGTTTTGAGAGGTGCAATGTTTAATAATGAAATAACCGTAGTCCAATGTATGTAGACAGATGCATGCAGTCTACTCTTTTACACACAAATTATGACATTCATTTATTTTTTTTAAGACTTCAACCTAACAAACATTTTATTGCTAATAACACAGACTACAAGAACTCCGTGTCATCGAGTCACCTCTGAGTGCGACTAGTATTATATGCTTAGGACACAAAGGAAAACTCTCCCTGACTGCTGCCTCCATAGCTTCTCACAATGATTACTTTAAGGATTTCTGGTGCTGAATATTGAATAGGATAACCTGGAGACAATCTACAGCATTTTCTCTCAGAATTATTAATATGTGCAACATCCTCCCTTTATCCTTGGCATTAAATCTCTCAAACATTCTTTCTTCTTCCTCCTCCCAGGAATTTTAATCTCAGAGGTCTAAGTTCTTCAGCTGCTTCACAAACATTATTTTAATTCAGACAGGTATCCATGCAGTGAGCAATGAATCAAGACTGTGACTGTGAAGCTTGAAGCAATGTATGTTTATAGCACTAAAAATAATAATTCATTACACAGATTAAGCCAAGCATTTCCCAAATAACTCTACCTATCCTCAGAGATGTTTCAAAAAGGATTGTAGTAACAGCTGGGAGTGGGGAGAGAGAAGGTTGGTTGTGTGGTTTTGCAGCACTAAAAGTGATCAACATTAAAAATACAGCTTTCTGAGATCTTTGTATTCCTATAAAAACACAGTCAAAATTGTTTATATATGGTTAATTAAGTAGTGAATGACAGACTGTCAAAATTATTGCTTGGGGAATAAAAAAATCTAAATTAAAAAAGTTTACATGCGGTTTTATAAGTAAACCATCATTCTAAGAAAAAAACTCAGACCTGCAAAAACTAAAACCAAGGCTGTTTCATTTGCCTCAATTTAAAAAAAAAAAAAAATCACCGCAAAGAGTCAGAGGCCCTAGAGACCATCACTATATAGAGGAACCTCCAGGTGTTGAAAATAAATTAAAGAAAGTGTACTGTGGAGTTCACAGAGGTAACATGGAATTTATTGGTGGATTTGTTGGAAACCTCCCCACTGAAAAGGTATAGAGGATATCAGACCGTGTGTGGGCATTTACAGCAGTATTAAGCATTTATCTGGAATCAATCTGAGAGAAGAAATGCGGTGTATAATTATCATGACTGGCTTGTCATGATTGTACTTCCTGGCTGTAGACTTTTGACACAAAATGAAGGAAGAAGGAAGCTGATTCTTTAGGGGGAAAAAAGGTTATTTTCCAGGTGTGCAAAGGAGCAGCGAAACTTTGCTATCAAATTGGTACAATATAACCTCCTGAATCTCAGATTTGCTTTTAGAGTAAAGATGTAGACTGCTTGTCAGGTAACTCACTAGTCCTCCACAAGGAACGATCATTACGATAATAGTTCTTTGAACATGAAGCTAGAAAGAAACATCACCACAGTCACAATACAGGTGGAATGAGAATGTTCAGGTATATGAAAAAGCAACAGTGATGTACTTACAGGTATAATAATAACTCATTTTATCCTGTTTGAGCTTCACTTTGAAGAGTTAAATTTTTCCAGAAGAACTAATACCCTGATAAATATTCTTACATAGCTCTTGTGTCATTAGACTGTAATACCTCTGTAATACATTTCCAGTAATGATTTTGGGGGTTTTTAGAAAACCGTTACAATATTTCTACCTAAAAAGGATAGGATTTCTATTCCAGTTAATCTGTACCAAAAGTTCTGTTTGCATGAAGACTAAACAGATGCTCCTAATTTTGCAAAATACTGATCTCATTTGTCCATATTTCATCAGAATTTTGTTCCTGGCATGACAGATAGTATAAATGCATGCAAGGAAACAGCAACAGCATAAGGAAAACTGCACTTTCAGACTTAAACTGAACAAATATCCTTCAAATATCCTTGTACTTCAGCAATAAAGATGTTTAAGAAATGCAGAGCAAGTCCAAAGTAAGGAAATGCCCTGGAGTTCTACAGTAAATCTTACACAACATGGACACCCAGCTTTGACCAGAAAGGACGTGCTCACGGGACACAGAGTAGCAACAATTCACATTCTAAGTTACAGAGCAAGATTTTACCAGTGCTATTTTTGGAGTAAAAACCCTACTTAGTTTCAACACCACCAACTCACATTTGCACCGAGTATCTCCTCCCATAAGCCATCAACAAATAAAATCCCATTCCAAAGGTTTTTTTTTCCATTTCTATTCTCAAACACAGATACATAAGATATAAACACACTAGCCCAACTGATTCTAGCAGTCACAAAGCTTCAGAGGGCCCCATTTTGTTTTATCACGCAATCGCACGGTATTTATTTTGTATTCAAAAATACAATGCGGAAGGAAATTAGTAAAGGCTACAATATGGGGGGCATGAACAGGAAGTGTCTATTTAGCCCACAAACCAGGAACTGAGGACTGTTAAAAACAGACCAGGCAGCAAACCAAGAATTACGCAAGATGATATAACAAGACATTGATTAAAAAATCTCAAATCTTACAGTACATCACCTTTGTTAAAGAAGCATCCAGTCTGTAGCAGCTCAAAAGAATACAGGCTAGGAACCTAAAGCAAGGCAGCTGGATTTTCAAAATGTTGGGAGAATGATTTTTTTAAAGATGGTTTTGCACTTAAATGAAAACTATCTGAAATAAACTAAAGATTTTGCTTCCGTATGCAGTTAGACATTCTTGCTGATTTTCTTCATCTCTACAAATGCGTGTTTTCTTTCTGCCACACAAAACCCATACCATTTGAACAGCAAGATTTACTTACACATGCACTCATCAGAAATAGTAGTGTTCTCACTAAGTACAAAATACTCGGAAACATCCATCTGTAAAGTTATTCATAAATTTGTGCTGAAGGCATTAAGAGTCCTTTCCTTGACTTCATTATCTTTTGAGCAGAGTAACAATCTGACTAAATCTTCATCGGGAGAAATTCTTAAACTTGCATAACAGCATAAAATGAGAAAGCACATCATAGAATACAGGAGTGGATTTGTTATCGTGTGCTATTACCAATTAATTTTATAGAACCAAATGGGAACCTTGAGAAGGTAATTTAAGAGTTTATATTTTTTTAGATGACATTCTGGATGACGTATTTGAGATACACCCTATTCATGATTCATTTCTATTTCAAGTGCAAAGTTTTCCATTATGAATAATACCCAAGAAAATATGATTTTTTTAAAATGTTATAGTTTCTCAAGTCTTGAACCCTCTAACCTTTTCTACAATTTTAGAGAGTTACGTGCTGATTGTTAGAAATTTACCCCTGAAAACTATTAAAACAAATGACTTATTAAACCAAAAGAGCGAATAATTGTTCTTAAAAGCAGAACAGAACAAACAGGGAACTATGCTACTACAGCAGTATAAACTCAGGATTACTTTAATTGCTTTAGAAAATTACCTCATGGTAATTTGAGCCAAGACAAATTCATAGTTACAGAGTTGATTCCTTGAGCTCACAAGCCAGCAAAGCCTGCTCTGCTAGCAACTCTTACTGTTGACACTACCTTCAACCTTTCAAAAAGAATGAGGTGCCCTGAACACCACTCCTCACTTTTGCCACTTCCTAACACTTTCAGCTGAGCAACCCACAGTGGAGCAACTCCTCGTTCCTCCTCCATCTACTCTTAATGACGCTACCTCATCCCACAAATCTGAAGTGACAGGACACAAGTGAACAGAAGAAAAAACACACACAAACAAGTAAGCTGAGCAAAGTTTGTTATTTTAAGTAGTTTTTTCATAAACAGCTTCTTCACCCCAAATATACTATAACAAGCTTGAGGTATTGAAGAGAATCTTAATGGTTTTGCTCCTCTCCTACAATCAGTAGGCATAGGTACAAGAAGCACTAGTTAACCACTTCTGAAAACACAGTATAATTATAAAATGTTTAAAAAACAATAGATACTGAAAAACAATTACGTATCTTCAACTGTATTTTTAACGCGTGAACATTTCCCAAGGCAAGTGCAACATTCTTACCTCACTGTACGTAAGTCATCTGTCCTTGATGGATGTGGCAAACCACAATTAGATGTTGCTAGTCCATTCAGATCAGTTTCTTCTGCGGAATTAAAACAGGTTTTACATTTATTATTAAGTATTTCTATGTTTTGGTAACTCCCATAAGACCAACAAAATGCATCTGTAAAGCCCTAGGAAAATGGGGTGAGAAGTCTTATGCTATCTGTATTTGTAACTCAAAACCAAGACCCATTTAATTTTTGTCTCCGTGTCACAGATGAGTTTGAATAAGCCTAAAATATATAATTAAAATATTTTTGAGGAACTTTGAAAGATCACACAGATAAACTAAAATATTATGAAGTCATACTTTATTTTCTAGAAAAATAAGTTCTGTGGTAATTATCATGCGGCAATTTAAAACAAAACTTGGAATTAACAAATAATTAAAATGAGATGAGAATACCCAAGTAATATTTTGTTAGTCCTGAATGTCCTATCTGTACTTTAGTAGGTACTGATGTCAATAACATATCTTAATGCATGAAAGACTGCATACCTAAGAAATAATACATTACTTTTGCTTATTTATTTTAATAAACTGTTCCAGTTGCTATTCTAGTGAATAGTCACCAAAAACAAGTAATGTTACCAGTGTCCAGATCTCTTACACAATGTGTAGAAATGTCCAGATATTTAGTCAATGTTTTATATATGCCAGAAGTATGGTATACTGCACCTAACTGTCTTCAAATGTCATTTAATTACAGAAAAACACTCTACAGTCACATATTTCAGTGTTAACTACTCAACACTTAGCCTCACAATGTATCAGCCTTAATTACACTGAGATGTAGGACTCAATCACAGCAAGATTAGAGCAAATCAACTTTGTATAAATGGCAGAGGAATCTGCACTTGAATAGCTGAGCATGTTCCACAGAATAAAGAACAAAATTCGCTATTATGTGGAAGTAAGCAAAGACGAAGCAATGCAGTATTAGGTTTTTACCTGGCTATAAGCAGGATACTGAGAAACTGTAACAACTTACCCGTTTTACAGAGCACAAGTACTGGTACACCCAATAATGCACATAGTTTTTCAAAGGCAATGAAAAGAAACATAAAAAGAGACCTTCAGGACATTCCTTTCTTCCTTAGCACAGAAGAGGTTAGCATGTAGGCAAAACGCTGGCATTTTTCCATTCATCTGAACTGGAAGCTGTGTTCCTGTCCTTTATCTCCTTGAACACACTTGCTACCTTTGCAGGCTTCAATATTTGGTCCATCAATCCCCTCTGGGCCCATCACTAGATGGCACTACCACCAAAATACAGATGCATTCTGCCAGCTTAATTACACCAGGAATTCACCTACTCCTACTTCGATGGTGCATGTCTTTAATCATTAGAAAAAATGAAAAAAGTATTTAAAAGATAACCAACTGAAGCTCCCCAAGATAATGTAAGCAGCCCTGCATCAGATGCTAATGTAGGAGGAAATCACATTATCCACTGAATCCCCAGTACCTTACTGCAGTAACAAGGTTTCCTTTTGGATAATTCTATCTAAATATTTGGCAACTCCATTTTTGTTTGTAGATCTACAAAATCACAGACATAACAGAGTGAGGACCTAGCTGTTAGTTTTGTTTTCACAGTAAAAATCTAAAATTAAGGAAAAAACAAAGAAGCAAACATTTTGTTTGCATTTTCACAAGATTACTGAAGTCAAAATATAGAGTTTCATTAACAGTTGCTTTCCAGTACTTTTTTGACATTTTTTGTTTATAAAAACATTCTGTGAAAACAACTATTAAATTGCAAGGCCAACTGCCAAAAAGTAGAAAATTTCAAAATAAAAGGTCTATGTTGCTTGAATTCAGCCCTTCGGTACATCTATGTATCCGAGACCTCAGATGATGATTAAACACATTTTGCCATGGTCCTACACCCCAGGTAGCACATTATTGTTCATTGTGTTGCTCAATGAAAGAATATTTCAGGAGTTAGCTTTTTTCTTACTGCACAATGCAGGGCTTGGGTCATTTCTTACAAAGTACCCAAGCAGTAACCGTGGTGTAGCAAAAGAATTACTAAAGTCCTCCTGGAGAGTTCTGTAACATTCATTGCTAAAGTATCTTTGTGCTTTCTCAACTTTAATGCTTTCTGTAACATGTCAAATATTATCTCCATAGTGGAGACTGAAAATTGAAGTAAAAAAAAAAAAAAATCAGGCAAAAGGTTTCCACTAACCTTGGTGGCCCAGCTGGAAAGCCAAGGACCTAATTTTTTTCAGATTTCTCAGCATTATATATTTATTCTAACTTTCATTAAGTTTTCGTTCATTTGCTCTTGATCTCAGTTGCTGTTGTGAGCTCTCAACCCCCATGATCCCCAGGCAGGCACTGTAACCTGTACCATGAGCTGACCGCAGAGCACTCTGCACGGCTGCTCAGTCCAGCAGTGCCCAGGCGCAGAGAAGTCTCAGCCTCCCTGTGAACAGACTTGAAGAGGGCTCCAAAAGGGACAAGCAGGGTTTCAGACGATGTGGCTACTAACACACTGCGCTTGACGCAAGGCCAGATTCTGTTGTTCTTTGCTGCAGGTTCTCAACAGGCACAAGGCAAGGCCAGATTACAAAACTGCATACAATCGGGATCCCACCAATGTCACGAATAACCTTTCATACTTCCCCATGAACTAGTAATTCAAAGGAAACGTGACATTCTGCTACTGCATTCCAGATATTTGCCAACAGCTGAGAAACAGCAAGAATCTGGGAACTTATGTTCTAGTCATGGCTCTAGATATTAACGCAATCACTTACAAACATGAAGCAGAAAACCCCGATGCTCTGTGAGTCAGCTAAATTTCTATTCTGTCCCAGCTCTATTAAAAACTTGTTCTAACTATAAAACCTTCAGTCTTCCTGCAACACCTTGTTCCCTCGGTAGAATCCTCAGTCCAGTTCCTGCTTACCTATTACTCAAGGTGCCATTGCATCCCCCCCTCCCTTTTCACCCATAAGCCAGTTCCAGTTTTCATATTGTTATACCTTCAACGGGAAGGGCTGAAGACTCCTCCTGTGCCTTGGATTTCTTTGCTGCTTTGAGTTTTGTACAGCTGGGTGCTGGTTGACTTTCTTCAAAGAATTTTCTTTGCAACAGCACTGCATGTTTTACCCCACCTATAAGGAAATAAAAAATAAAGAAAACCCTGGTTTAGACTTCATTGCTTAGTCTGGTTGGGCCACTCAAATTCTGAGCGATGATTTTCCCATGGCACCTCTTCCCCTTTTCCTGCTATCTGTAAGATGCCACTCTTAGACTCCAATTCTGTTTGTCTGGAGATGAAAATCACCAGAGTTACTGAGATTTATCTCAAAGCCCACAGAAGAACCTAGCACAAAATGTTCTCTCCGTGTACTGCACAACAATACATACTCAGAAGAAGTCCCAGAATACTGGGCCTGCCAGAGGCAAACAGCCCTAGCAGTGAGCTGAGGGGACTTCACCATACAGACTCCTCTGAAAGCGCGCAACTTCAGGAGGGAAAGCTTTTAATCCTTTGCCTTGCCTTCCTCCTGTTGCTAAAATGTAATGCTGCTCTTGAGAAAATACTGAACTACAAACAAGTCTCCATTCCTCAACAACAGCTGCTCAGGTACTCAACCTATCTTAAAGAGAAAAACCAAACACTGTCAGAAATTTCCATCAATTGCAAAGACAAACTCACCACATCTGAGCAAACGTTTGATTTATTAGTATCAGTTCAATCAAAAGAAAACCCACCCTGTCTTAACTAGCATTCAAAATCTCATAACCTCATCAAGACTCAATCCACTGATACACATGGGAAAGGGAGAACAATTACAGTATTTTACTAACAAATTACACATATTTTAATAGTAAAATTGATTTTAGCAGTAGTTTCAGGCCATCAGAACAAAGGACACACCATTTCCTATATATTTCATCTCATGCTTAGTTCTCTGGTATTTATTAAGGACTGACATCTCATTTCATACACGTCTGTAAGAGCCCTAACAAGGTCCTCTCTCCTCTAATTACATTAACTGAACTAGTAAAAATTAACTATAAATTATAAAATAACTGTCTTTGAAACCACTGCCCTTCAAGCTAGTGTGACCAAAATTTAGGCATAGATTCCAGTTATGAGGTTGGGGGAGACAACAAGAGGGAGAAGATGAAATGGAAATATGCATAGCATAAAAATGTGGCTGTACAAGCTTTGCTTCTTCTCAGGACAACAAAAAGAAAAATGCATCTTTGAAAAATGAATACACTCATTACTGACATTACTACCCAACAACCTCAAATAACTCGCTAGTTTTCAAAGATTCAGATTATAGGCCTTATTATATTTTCCTGCCATCAAAATTTTCAAAAACTGACTCATGCACTCATTAAAACACAAACAAGTAGGAATTATTTTAGTGGGAATGATGTACGAATGTCAAATAATCTCAACAATAACTTATCAATAGGTGCAGTCACAATTTCAAGATATGTTTTACAATGTGCCTGTTTGCATTAGACTTATCAACAGCCTCTGCATCCCCTTCTAGTGAAGAAATAATGTTTGGCACACTAAGCTTCGCTTTTGAGGAAACTTTGTCCTTGGTATCCCAGATTTTTAAAATGATTTTGTGATCTCTTAGTTTTATTAGATATTCATTAGTGACACTGATATCAACGCTATGGTTCCATGATAGCCACATCTTGTCATTTTCCAACCATGGTGTAATAACCTATTAAAAGAAAAGGTGAAAAGCTTTACAGGAGCTGACCAGTACTGAAGAACTTGTATTCACGTGCTGACCACTATCACCACTGCTCTCCAACTGTACATTTCTTATTTCTTCAGCCTGTACTGGCTCCTACGTGACCCCACCTTGCTGTGTCAGAGCAGCGTATTTTGTGGGGTTCAGACAAAGTAGTCAAGGTCTGATACGAAGACCTGAGGTAAGAACAAACAGCAATTAAGCTGTTGCTCAACATGAGATGTCGACTGAAGACTTTGCAGAATACTGTAAAAGCAAATATACACACTTTAAAATGCTGAATTGGTATTTACAAAATTAAAGCACCAGCACTAACATTCACATGTACATGCTGGTAAACTGTAAGAACAAAGCACTCATCAGAGTCGCCAATATAACACATTTCAATCAGCAACTTTGCAAGTGCGTTTTGTTTAACAAAAACATCAAGCTGATATTCAGAAGAAGTGCAAAGCAATCAAAGAGGGCCATTAGAAAGATTGTCATGCAAAAACAAAACCTGAGAGCACAGGCTGCTTTAAAACCTACAGCCTCTCTCTCAAAAAAAAATTAACTATTTTAGCATTGACTTTTTAGAAATAATTTCGTAATAAACTAAGGTGTATTCAAAACAATATATCCAATTTTTACGTTCCTGGATTTGAACGTGTAGGATTCATTTAGACACATGCCTAAACAAAACCAAATTTGCAAAATTCCTCAAGTACCTTAAAAATCTTTTTTTCCTCAACAAAGATCAGAGGCATAAATTCCATTTTTTTCTTCACTGTTAATAAAACTGATAGTTGCCTTCAAATTATTGTATCATTATCTTGGTACTTGAAAGATAAAAGCTATAATCCCAAGTAAACTGATAATCTAGAGGAAAATAAAAGTAAAATACTCTGAAATCCACCAGCCTCTTACTACAAATGGAAGAAGTTACTGCTGATCTGGACTAGCCGAGTCAAGTTCCATCCTTAATATTTGTTCTATATCTGCGTGTGCAGATAAGGCCTAAGCAGCTGTTAAAACAATATGCAACTACATCACTCCGTATCTGAAAGCATTCTCCCGCCTTCTGTATAAGACATTTTGGATTACTTAGTTTTATTGTATCTTTTACCTTGGAATCAGATTCTGTAAATAGCTTTGCAACTACCCCAAACAACACCAAATCCAGTTTTCTAGGTACGAGGTCATCTGGTAGAAGGAAGTACTCAACGTGATAGCAATGTTGCATTCTTGGAATAGCTCCCGATTCATCAACTTGAATTCTCTTTCCTCGCCTATCAGGGGGCTTGGATTTCTTCTGCTTTTGTCCTAGAGAGAATACTAGAATTATTTGGAAGTGTTCAATGTTATCAAAGGTGATGCTTTCAGGGAGAATTAATGCTCTCTGCAATGACCAAATGGTAATAGGCGTTCCAGTGCGACAATGGAAAAATGACTGGTTCACACACGGTCAACTGCTGAACATGAAACCCTCATCCCAGTGCCCAACCCTGCAATTCTTACCCAGGTTTCACTACCATAATGGTCCATAAAGTTCCTGGAACTCCCCCCTTCACCCTCTCTTCCTGCAGCGTGACGTCCGGTGATTGTAATTCCCAAGGCACGTATGTCCTGTTACGCGGATAACTTCCACAAAGTGGAGTTCCACACTGCTCATGGGAAGGCTGAATACCTGCTCCTGCTACACCCAAAAACCTCTGTGCCATAGCAGAATCATGCTGCATCTGCTCTATGCTGATACCTTCTCCTAAAATGACAATACCACCTTTAAACTACCCAAAATCATAATTAGCCAAGTTGTGTATACATGCCAAAAAACACCTTTAGTTTCATTGTTGAACAATGACTGATTAATAAGCACCAGCTAAGACCATCAACTTGAATAACTGTGACTACTGAGGAGTCAGCAGTCAGGAAAGGTTTTCAGTCACTAATGATAGCCACCTGATGACAAAAGGCTCCCATGTCCCACTGCCATTTTATTGAGCAATCTACCCAGGAAAATTCAAGACAACTAACATCTTTTCTAACATTACCTCCTTAATCCATCCAGAACCCTGCCACACAAATTTCTGAACTAATAAAAGAAGGGTTCTTAGGAAGACCTGTGCCAGGTACGTACCTGTAGGCAGGGCAGGGACAGCTAATGAGACTGTGAATGTGCAGGTCACGGAATGAGAGCCATCCAGTTCCACCCAACTTTTTTCAGATGGGAAGAGCCTGCTGCTTTCACCCTCTGGGGTCAGATGTCCACTGCCCCCAGGCACCTCTAGGTTTTCAGTTCCAAAAGTGCTTTTAGAGCAGATTGTATTCAAGTCTGTCATCTCTCCTTTATCGTCTTCCTCCGCTGCCTTTGAATTCTTATGCTTTTGCTTTGCCATCTTGACGTACAGTCAGACGACAGACTCAAAGGCTACAGAACAAGACAAAGAGCTTTATTTTAGTGCTGAAATAAAAATTCCTACTAGAACCAAAGCAGGAGCAAGGAAGGATAGCATGAAGAGGTCCAACAATTCCCATTTCAAAAATGGGTTCAAAGCACATAACACACATACCCAGCGGACTAATTTTTGGGTGCCGGAACAGTCCACACACAAGTCTCCGAGTGATAAGCCAGGCTAACAGTGCATCAACGTGTTCAGCGAACAGCAACACGAGGCTCCAAACGCTGAAAAGGGGGGATGTCATCCGAAGCTATAAACCACCGGCTTCTTGCCTGACTGCAGAGGGAAGTCGAGTTTTGAAAGGAGTTTATTTTGGGGAGGCGGGGGAGCCCCTGCAGCTCAGCGCTGCCGGAGCGGGCGACCTCAGCCACACAGGTACCGCGGCTGAGCGCGCCTGCCCCCGGCCCCCACCTGCGACAAGGGCCGCCCGGCGCACCCGCGGAGGGGCCGGGGCTCGGCCACCGACTCGGTACCAGAGACCGGCCGGCGCGCCCTGCAGCAGGCCTCTCCCCCCGGGGAGCTGCTTTTCCGTACAGCTGCGCTACAGCGGAACGAGCCGCAGTGCGCACGGGCGTGCCGAGACCGGGCGCGCGGCTGCCAGCTCCGGCGGCCTCCCGCTGGGGTAGTGTGTCCTAGAATCACAGAATCAGTAAGGTTGGAAAAGACCTGTAAGATCATCAGGTCCAACCACCACCCCAACCCCACCATGCCCACTAAACCATGTCCCGCAGTGCCACGTCCACATGTTCCTTGAACACCTCCAGTGATGGTGACTCCACCACCTCCCTGGGCAGCCTCTTCCAGTGCTTCACCACTCTCTCAGGAAAGACATTTTTCCTAATATACAGCCTGAACCTCCCCTGGCACAACTTGAGGCCATTTCCTCTTGTCCTATGACTTGTCACTTGGGAGAAGAGACCAACACCCACCTCTCTGCCACCTCCTTTCAGGCAGTTGTAGAGAGCGACAAAGTCTCCCCTCAGCCTCCTCTTCTCCAGACTGAACAACCCCAGCTCCCTCAGCTGCTCCTCATCAGACTTGTGCTCCAGACCCCTCACCAGCTTCGTCGCCCTTCTCTGGACACGCTCCAGCACCTCAATGTCCTTCTTGCAGTGAGGGGCCCAAAACTGAACACAGCATTCGAGGTGCGGCCTCACCAGCGCCGAGTACAGAGGCACGATCCCCTCCCTACTCCTGCTGGCCATGCTGTTTCTGATACAGGCCAGGATGCCGTTGGCCTTCTTGGCCACCTGGGCACACTGCTGGCTCATATTCAGCCAGCTGTTGACCAGCTCCCCCAGGTCCTTTTCCGCCGGGCAGCTTTCCAGCCACTCGTCCCCACGCCTGTAGCATTGTGTGGGGTTGTTGTGACCCAAGCGCAGGACCCGGCACTTGGCCTTGCTGAACCTCATACAATTGGCCTCGGCCCATCCATCCAGCCTGTCCAGATCCCTCTGCAGAGCCTTCCGACCCTCAAGCAGATCAAGACTCCCACCCAGCTTGATGTCATCAGCAAACTTTCTGAGGGTGCACTCAATCCACTCACCCAGATCATCGATAAAAATATTAAACAAGACCGGTCCCAAAACTGAGCCCTGGGGGACTCCACTTGTGACCGGCCGCCAACTGGATTTCGCTCCATTCACGACTCTCTGGGCTTGGCCATCCAGCCAGTTTTTTACCCAGCGAAGAACTCAAGGGAAAACATCTCGCCAGAGCACCTGCACCTCTCGGCGCCGACTCCTCACACACTTCCAACAGCGTAGGCTTTCCCTGCCAACATGCTTACCCCTTTCTTCCATTTTAAAACACTTTTCTCCATTTCTATCATTTCTGCACAGACTGTGTATTGTAAGGAACACAGGGAGCGACCCAACTCGAGCTAAACCTACGGAGAAGGGATTTCCTCCACGTCTTGCACACCCTGCCCAGCTCCGTGCCACCGGCATCTGACATGGCAAGGAGTGGGGCATGAGACTGCTGCGCCACCCGCGACGGGCAACGGCAGCCACCTCGCATCAGCAGCTTCACCGCCGAGCAGCAGGGAAGACAACCTCCGCACCGGCACAGAGCGCTGCACGGCAGCCTGTTTGCAACCTAAGCAACACCTGTCCAAATTACATCTGTACTTTTATGAATCTGAACATTTAAGTCAGCACTACCACATACACCTGGAATTAAACCCCCCAAAAATGCAATCACATTGCCTTTCAAACATTTGCAATTTCTTTCCCTACTGGATAAATTTGTCTTTGTTGTCTTGAATATGGATGATATTTACAGTAGAGTGGGCAAAGGAATGAGACAAGGATAGTCTACGATCGGTAGTATATAATTAATTATGGATGCAGCTAACAAACCAAGAAGATGTCTAAGCATGTTCACTTTTCAGTAATTTGAAGAGCATGACCATCCAAATGACTCAGCAGAAATAAGAATAAACCAGACAGAAATAGAGGTATATTTTTCGGAGGCAGTAACACAGGATTATCTACACACCAAACCACTGAGCAACAAACCGTAGTGTGAATTTGGTCACGTTAGTTATTCTTCACCAACTCCCTTTTCAGAGACTCAGATTGCCTAAACGATAACTAACATTCCATATACGCACAACTTCCTTATCAACTTCCCCTTCCTTAGACAGCAGCAAAACCATTACAGGATTAGTTTGACAATTATAAACCAAATAATAATTAAACATTTTATCTTCTTGCACAAACCACACATCACATGAACAGCTCGGTATTTAAGCCCACTTTACTCCATTTAGCTTGACAATATTTCACACAAGGGGGGTGACAAAGGGTGGGGCGATTCATTTCACAGATTTCGATTCTCTTTGTTTTCCCACATGATTATGTCTCACAACCCATCATTAGGAACTCAGGCTGGCATCTCAATTGTCTGAGAAAAAGCAGCTGAGTGGAAATTAAAATGCCAATGGAATAAAACACGATTGTCATGAAACACTTTCCTGATGGATAAAAGCTTCAACAATTCAGGGAGTATTCTACGAACAGAAGAATACACAGATTGCTGTACGCTATTCCCTTATCTGCCACTGCCTTCATGCATGTGGTTTGGTAAATCAGACAAACCCAATGAGAGCACCTGAATTTTTCATACGAAACTGAAAAGCACATAAAGCCCAGAAGGATCCAAATCTTAAATTGATTCAATAGTTTAGTGCTCCTTTCACACCTGCACTAGATCACAACCCAAATCCTAGACAGCAGTCTTCCACTTCAGCCCTCAGACCAAAAGTGCTGTAGATACACCAGACTGGGGTACATCCAAACTGCAACGCTTCTTTTTTAAACACAGCTGCGAGGAAACAAAAGGCTGTGGACAGCGTGTCATGCCTTCCGCAGGACAACCAGTTCCACAGCCTGCACACTTACCCTGCAGGCAGGAGAGCCATGTCTGCGACTGCCCTTCCCTGAGGCCTTGCTGCGCCTCCATCTTCTGACCAGGAGTGGGACCTAGCTAACCATCAGGGCTGCACGTCAGGAGGAGCACAGGGGCATTTTCTGCTCTTCCTGCTGAAGCTGTACCGCTGTGAAAGGAGTTCAAGATCTGCTGAGCTCAATAGGAAAAGAGAGTCTTAAGATCTTTGTTGGTTTATTTAGAGTGCGTGAAGAGTCTCAGCAAGTGGTGAACAGGGGACACACTCCCTACTTGCTGGCAGAGCCCAAACCATCAGAAGCCAGAAACTCATACTCACGACTCCTCTCAGGCAAAGGCTCAGGCCTGTGAATCCTCAGCAAAGTGCATAAAACCTCAGAATAACAAGAAATAGGGGATACCCATGTTCTTTGTGTCATCTAACTCTATGCAGCGCTCTGTCCAGCATGCCATTTGGGGGGACCCTACGCTAAGTTGTCCAACTTACCCAACGAGGAAACTGATTCTGATTTTCCAGGGATTCCACGTTCTCGATGACATGGGAATGGGCAGATGGACACAAAAATAATACATCTTTATCCTGCGAATCTATGGTCTAATTTACAGCAGAAATTAAGACAGCATCAATGTTTTAGAAAGAAAATATGTTCTGAAGTAATTTAGATACTCGCTCTTAACAGGAGTCAAAACCTTGTATCAGAGGCTCAGATCGCGTCTGCTCCCTACAGCCTGCACAGGAACTGCTGGCAAAGTTACCAGCTAGAGAAACAGAAAGCCAGGAGTAATATTGACTGAAGCACTACAAGCCAAATTCTGGTCTCGCTTACCCTTATTGTGAATTTCTCATTTTCCCTCCTCCATTTACTCCAAAATTTGTTCATAAAAAAGAAAACATTTACCCCATGAGCACCACTAAATAAACATTGAAAGCAGTAGATTTCTCTTTTCTAATTACTGTAGGAGATCCCTAAAACTGTTCCAGATGCTGAATTGCTAAGAAATGTCAAATACAACACCTGGTTATTTAGAGAGAAGCAGCTGTTTCCTCTGTAGACTACAAAACATGTAATTTCTTCCCTTTTAATAGTTTACACCAAAAGAAAGACCAAATTAGTAATATCACTCAGGATAAAAACTAAGTTGCAGTTAGATAAGGTCTTTTGTCAACCTCAGTGGTTTCCCATTAGCTCCACTGGCTCCAGACACCAGTTCTTGTCCATTTTTAACATAGACATCTTCCTTACGTTCAGAAGCTTACTGAGGTGCCCTATATGAGTTAGAAATACATGACACATCGGGACGTTCAATTACATTTTTCCTTCTTGTCTGACTGTATAAGCAGAGCTGTCCCAATACGCTGGACCTAACAAACAAAAAGACAACGCCCGACATTTTGGAGTTGCAAGTAATTTCAAGAACATGCCAAGAACAACATTGCACCACTAATATTATTTTAACTCATCTCTGAAGTTCCTTGTGAAAGCAACTGTTTCAGAAACAACAATTTTAAAATCACATCACAGTATGACTTTGTTGGAAAGGGTTTGAAAAACAAATTTTAGGTACTTAGCACTACATTTTCACTTTTCTCCTTGACAGTAGAAAGTCTGGAAGGAATAAAAATTTTTTTTTACTGTAATGAAGTGATCTTTCTGGCAAGATGAGCCTCTTCCACAGCCCCGCAGTTCTGGCTGGTCCTGTCTACTGAACAACCACCCGCCACACAAATTAGACCAGACTACTGATAACCTGGAACATCAGGCAGAAACACAAACTATGCTGATCCTTGGTCTTGCAATACAGATGAAGCATGAAATAACATATAAGTATAGTTAACTTAAGCTCAAGCCATTTTTTTTTTTCTATGAATGTAGTTTGCATGTCTTAACTAATGCCATGGCTACCTAATACAATTTAAAACATTATTCCATCAATGATTTTGGCAAACAAGCTTAAGTCTGATTGTGGCACCTTTTAACCTCTTAAAATAAAAATATCCAGTTAAGTAATTTCAAAAGCAGTATTTTAATATACTTCTAATTTCCAACTATTACCACTGCACTGGAGAAACAGCCATTCCATTCAGATCCTGCTTTCCTGTCAGCTCTTCCTACAGTTGGGACTCCTTCAAGATACTTTCATGCTGGAGTGCACTACCAGAACTGGGAACAACTTAGTAAAAAAAAAAGTCCTTGAATACTTAAGAAAATCTTGCCATCTCTCTGAGCAGGTTTAGAGAATAAATCAAGGAACAAGCAAACCTTGTCTGGGTCAGGAGTAAACTCTTAGTCTTGCTATGGTTGGCAGTAAATACAAGAGTCATCGTAATTACACCGTGACAGGCTTTTCTGTACCTCTGATATCAGAAGCACTGCACTGGGAAAAAGGTTAAGTGTGAAGGAATTCACGGTTTCGTTTTAAAGAAAAGCAGGCTGCAAAAGGAAAGTTCACTTCTACCAAATGCAACCCCCTTGTCACAGGGAGGCTACGGTGACATTTAGGTTTTCTCTGGTCCAACTGTTTTCACAGTTGTCCGGTGTTTAACAGTCTTGCGTCAGGTGGTTGTTTTTTAACAAAACATGGTGCAAAACCCACCTGCTCAGCAGTTGGAGCTTTTCCTGAAAAATCAAACGAAATTCAACAGCCAAAGGTTTGGGGTATTTTGCTGGTATCAAGTATCTGCTTTCTTTCAGAGATGAAACTTTGGCAAATGTAAATTGACATCATTCGGACATTCTCATTTCCCTGTTCAAGTGATAACACAGAAAGCCAAAGATTTGTCATGCCATTTACGTCCTTCGCTTTTTCAAACCAGAAGCCCAGCAGATGGGCAACGAGGAATTCAACAGAGGCCCAAATGTTCCCCAGCGCTGTTAACAATGCCTCTCTTCCACCCAGAGACACCACCAAGAAATCCAACTGGAAACCGTAGGTGCTAAAGTAAAATTTACGCTGACAGGTTTATAGCCTGGTAAAGATTCTGTCAGCCTTTAAATCAATTATTTCCACTTGATAAATATTTTTACAATTTGAAACTAGCTAGACCAAAAGAAGTTTAGACTGTTGCACTGTCTAACTCCAGGGCCTTGATGCTTTAGTTGGTGTTTGGGGTTAGTCGGTTTGGGGTGTGTGGATAACAGATGTGGATTTACATAGTATCTGCTAAAAACATTCAAGGTTTATGCTTTTGGCTTTCCTGTCTGTCTCTGGTGCTGCATTACAGGGACAGTTTGACCCTAAGTCAATTTATTGCATTAATAACATTATCAGACTAAGAAAAGCTAAAGTTTTATAGGTATACATGGCCATGAGAGGGAATAAGGAATATATACATACATGTTAGCCATGGAAAAAACCTATCAGTTCATCCAGTCACTCCTCAAGTCAATCAAAAACATAATTTACAAGTTATGTATCGCTTCAAACAAGACGGAAATGGGAGAAACTCTCTTTAAAGGTACCAGAATACCTCAAAAAAACCCACCCAAAAAACCCTCTAGAAAATCCGTGAGCTGGACAGGAGATTCCTAATGACTGCACACTTACAAAGTGCCAGCCTACCACAGAAACAATCAGAAATCTGATTTTTAGTAAAGAGGAAGGTCAACCGCCTTCTAAAGGATGCTTTTTCTTGATGATGCACAGCACACGGAACTCAGTCAACATTCCCATTCAACTGTGGGAAGTAAAAGCAGCGTCCGGGCCCTGAGCCCACCAGCAGACCTTGCCTGCCCTGCATAACCTCAGGCGGGACCCCCACCCACACCCCCAACCCAAGAGCTCGATTTTCACCCAGCGTTGAGCCCCCTGTCCTCCCCTGAGCGATGCTGTAGGTGTACCTATCTGGTCCTTGCCCAGTCTACTGGATGGACCTTGGACCTGCACTGCAGTCTTTCCACCAGCCCTGTCTCTGGCCTTACGTGCTGCTGCTCTTCACTGGACTCCTTGGATGGACCCCAGACCTGGTTCACCACCTTGCCTTGTCTGGGGCTGTTAAAGGAGCCTGTTTCTGCCACCCTATTCAGATTGTGGGCATGGCTGGTGCCATGGTCACCTCCAGCCCGTGGCGTGTCCCTGCCGGCGGAGCAGCCCTGCTCTTGCTGCTCCCTGACTGTAGCTGCATTCAACAAGTATTGGTGGGATGCTGTGCACAGCCTCCCTCTGAAATCAGTGGGCTGCTAATGCAGGAAAGGTAGCTGGTGTTCACAGGAAAGGTTTTTAAGCGCTTGAGTAGAACTGGTTAAGGCTGGGTACTCCTTTTGAATCACACCTGATTTTCAAAGAGGTCCCATTCCATAACCAAAAAGTGACAGAAATCACTGCTTTGGAAAACTCAGTCATTTGAACCAGTTTAACGTTTCTTCATCTCTACCACAGACAACAACTTAACAAACACATACCGTATACCATAAAGACGCCACATCTACGGAGGTGAAGAAACCTGAGCAAACAAACATAAACTCCCATGGCAGGAGGCTTGAAACTAGATGATCTTTAAGGTCCCTTCCAACCCAAACCATTCCATGATTCTCTGACAAAGATGACCAACTTTTAAGCACATTATTTTCATGAATTCAGCAGGACCACTCACTCGTTCGCAAGCGTTACTTGTCATGCTGGATTCTGCAACGTTACCGTTCTGCTCACGTTGAAAAAGCAGCGGAAAGAAATCAGTTAAGAAGTCAGAAATAAACTTCGAGCTCAGGCTTGGCTGAAACCCTTTTCCCGACCGACACACGGAGCGGGGTGGCACCTGCCCGCTTTGCCCGGTGGAGCCCGCAGGGCCAGGGGGCCGCACGCAGCGGACGCCGCCAAAAGCAGCCCCCGTTGAGGGGGAAGCCTAAAACTCCGTGTCGGGAAGGGGCCGGTGGGAAAAGAGACGCCGCCACCGGGGGCACGGGAGCCTCCGGCGCGGCGGGGGGCGGTGGCAGCCCCCGGCGCGCCGCTCTGTCCCCGGGACACCGCCCCGCCCCGCCCGCGGGCGCCGACGCCGAGCGGGGCGGGCTGCGAGGCGGGGCGGGGGCGCAGCCGGCGGGGCGGCCGCCCCGGGGGCAGGATGGTCGGGGAGCGCGGCCGGCGCGGCGGGCGCGATGGAGCCGCCTGAGGGCTGGGACCCGTACGGGCGGCCGGCCCGGCGGACGCAGTGGCTGGTGAGCGCCCTGGCCTACCACTACGGGCTGGACCGCGGCGTGGAGAACGAGATCGTCGTCCTGGCCACCGGCCTGGACCAGTACCTGCAGGAGATCTTCCACCACCTGGACTGCGCCGGGGCGGGCAGGATCCCCGGCGAGGACTTCCGGACGCTCTGCCAGGTGCTGGGGCTGGAGGAGGCGGCGGAGGCGGCGGCCGACCCCGAGGAGTGCGCGGGGCTGTGGGAGGGCCTCTCCGCCGAGCTCACCTTCCGCCAGTTCCACGCCCGCCTCTGCGGCTACTTCAGCACCAAGGCGGGCAGCGCCCCGCGCCGCGCCGTGCCGCGCCTGCCGCTGGGCCGGGAGAGCGAGCACATCGAGACCCAGATCCGCCTGCGCAGCCCCCGCCGCCGCCGCCGGCGGGACCCGGCCGGACCCGGCGCGGCGGGGCGGCCCGGCGGCGGGGGGGAGGCGGCGCGGCGGCGGCCGGCGGGGCCCTGCTCGCGGGAGTGCTACGAGGAGATCGTGGCGCTGGAGCAGGCCGAGGACCGCATCGCCAAGCTGGAGGAGGAGAACGGCAGCCTGCGGGAGCTGGTGGAGGACATGCGGGCCGCCCTGCAGAGCAGCGACGCCCGCTGCCTGGCCCTGCAGGTGGGTGCGCGGCCGGCGAGGGGCGGGCATCGCCCCGCGGCTGCGGTGCCGGTCGCCAAGGGCGCCCCGCGGCGTAAGTTACCCCCGGTTGAAGTGGAGTGTGGGGAGGATGCTGCTCTCCGACAATCCGCTGTTAATAACGGCGTTAAATAACGCTGTTAATTAACGCTGTTAATCTCCGGCCCCAGAGCGATTTATGAAAGGAGTATGGCATAGACCTAGGCTGCTCTTTCATCTTCGACATCAGCTTTTTAGCAAAGCTCGCTTACACGCGGTCTTTAAGGGGAAATGTCATATTTTCACCAGTGTGACATGATATAAACTTAAGGGATGCACTGAAAACCACCCCGCTAAAACTGTGGATGTCAGTTTAACAGACCTGAATGTATAAATGCTGCTTTTCCTATTGCGCATGCAGGCAGTTCTATGCCCGTTACACACAGTTGCAGGTTTTTTTTCCAAAGTAAGAAGGAACTTTTGGATTCTTACCTGCACAAGCACATGCAATTACTCAGTCATAAATGTAGAAACATTCCAACATCAGAAACTTTAGAAGTGTGTTTTCTTCAGGGGGTGGTCACGAGAGTTCAGAGTCGGAGCCAGTTCTGCAAACAGGCTGATAAATAGTCTCTGGCTCCTCTGCAGAGCCCCATTAATTCTGGGGCTGGTTTCTGTTTCTGCGGTATTGGCTCCAGTGGAAGACATACATACATCACAGCAGTTAAATTACTCTGGCATGAAATAGCATAGAACAGGCAAAGCACTGAGGGGCTGAGTTCCCCGATTGTTCGGGCAGGTCTGACCAGACTACTAACACAACGCTCACAGAACTGGCCTCCACGTGTGACACTTCCATTTGGCATTAGCTGGCTGTCCACCTTCACAAAATCCAGCATGGCAGGTGCAAGCCGCTTTTGCCGTTTTCATTGGAAAAGTGAAAGGAAGTCAGAAGCAAACACGAAGTCACCAGTCAAAGGCCCCAGAAAGAATGAGAAGAACAACAAAGATGAGAGGTCCAGAACACCACCAGCTGCTCTCTGTCCACTTCTACTGAACACGACTTAAAACACATAACTGGAAATATTTTTTTCAGAATACAACTTGTCTTTTGAGGACAGGCTAAAGTAATGACATTAAAGCTATACAGAAACTTGTGCAATAACCTAATTTTCCACTTTAATGAGTAGTTTTAAAATGAAATTTATAGCTACATATTTAAAAACTACTTTCCAGAGATTGTTTCCTTGTCTCTGTATTTCGCAAAGGTAAGTAGTTTACTAGCTGCTGATCAACTATGTGTCACAAAAAAAACCAACACAACAAAAAACAATCCAGCCATTTTCAGTTTTGATTAAAATGTCAGTTGCTTTAAAATGCATTAATTTCTCCCTGCTTTCTGCTCCTCTCCATTACAGGTAGGACTGCGGAAAAGCCACGCTAACCATAAGGAAGAGGGGACCTGTTTTATAGGGAGTAAGAGACAGTTAACGCAGAACCACTCCCAGACCAAGTGCCTTCAAAGTGTCCTGAAGGAAGTGGAACTCATCCGGAGCTCCAGGGATGGGCAAATTGAAGAAGCAATTAAGTTCAATCAAGAGTTGGAAAGAGAGCTGAAGAGCTCTCAGGAAGCTCTGGTCAGTCTGGAAGACTGCAACCGTAACTTGAAGAGGGAACAAGCAGAAATGAGGAAGAAGGTTGAAGAGGCGAGACATGCCGTCCTTAACAGTCTTGGCAAAGTGAAGGAGCTAGAAGTGAAAGCTAACGAAGTGCCACATCTGCAAACATACATTCAGCAGCTAGAATCGGAATTGCAGCACTACAGGTAAGTTTGAGTCCGTCAAAAAACACCCATAAAATCACAGTATTTATTGGTTGTAGCTTATTAAATGTCTCCAAATACATCTTCTAAAACGTAGCCAGAGGAAAATTAGAAGCTACTTACCAATTTTATTGGTAGGGATCCGTAACAGAACTGGGCCCGTTCAGTGGGAGGTAGGCCAAAATAAGGGTGCTTGATCTACAGAGAGCTGAAGTTATTCCTCAAACACACAGCAACAGGACACAACAAAGTAATGCTTCAAGAAAGCCTCAAAAGAAATTGCTGCCAGTCCTTCAGAAACCATTTCCAACACACTTATTTTTTCACCTTAACTAATGTCAATTCAGACATTTCCTGCTAGTTAAGTCACACATACAAAGCCAGCTGTAATCAGATGGCTGACACTCCATTTCTTATGAAAGCTGTTCAACTTGTCATATGCATTGGAGAAAAACACGTGAGGCCAACTTCTGGCCAGCAGTTTTAAACTCTACTGTGACTTTATCACTTCTTCACTGACAGAATATGTTATAACCCAGAAGAGAAAAGTTAAAATACTTTCCTAAAACCACACAATAATATAGTGGGAGTCTCAAACAAAAAATACATTAGCCAACTAAACGCCACTTTTGTAATAGCATAAATAAATATGTTTCCAAAACTTGAAAAGTTGGTCACAAATTTAATAGCTCACTGTATTTCTTGCTTTTTATCTCAGACAAAACTTGGACTCATTGATGGTTACTAAGTGCCAGGCAATTCTGCCCAAGTTTCAAACTGAACTATGGAATGAAATGTTGTGTTTATTTTTACTGACCCAAAATGAAGATAATATTTAATTTTTTTCCTAACTGTACTAAAACTAGTATTTTAATATATTGTCTACTTTGAACTCCTTGTCTCTTCCTAAACTTATACTTCCTCTGTTTGCTTATAAGAAGAATTCATAGGGAGTTATTTGTAGCATCATAGCTATTGTACTGTTTTATGAAGTAAGGAAATTCTAAAAATAATCATTTTATCCGGTGTCTTTCTGCAAGCGTTGTGTATGTTAATACCTGTGTGTTTGCCGAAGATAAAGGCATTTATTTAAACATCTATAGGATTTTAAAAACACTGTGAGGGCACATGGTCTCCAAGGTGATTGTCATTTACAGGGATATCTGGATGAATGATAGAACTCTTAGTGCTGAGATAGATCACACTGCTTGTCTAGACTATCAAGTTCTCCCTGGCATGAACACCAAGGACTTAAGATGAGTTCTTGTCCTGCAGAAAGTATGATGAAGCATGAGAAAAATCACCTTTAAGCAGGTAGAGATGAACTAGTTAAAGACAATAAGAAATGTCAACTAGGCCTTGCAGAGCAGGAATTTTTATGGGTTACATCAAAACAAATAGTGTGAGTTTAAAAATGTAAATTATATGCTCTTTGTAAAATAATCTTGATCTGTAATATTTATTTTAAAATTGCATGCTAATTTAAAGTGAGTCTAAATCTCAGGAATGGTGCTAGAGTGACCATTTGGAAACTACACCCCTTTTTTAGCCCCACAGCACATTTAGCACAGGACCAGGCCAGCTTCCAAGTGCAAGACCCTTTAATGGGTCTTGATTCTATGTTAGTCATAAAGCACTTCCATCTCCCTGTCCATGCGATATGGCTCTTGGCCTAAACAGTTTAACAGCAGAGCTGTTTAATGATGATTGTGACTTGCATGCCTGTGGTCATATTCCACAGTTCCAGAGTCTGTGGAATGCCATAATTCCACAGTGTGGCACAGAGATGCCCAAACTGGCAGAAAATAGGTCAAGTGAAGCGGTGCAGGGCTCTGTGTTACTGTGATGAAAGAGCTTAGCTCTAGCACAGCGATCTCTACCCTGTGCAGCCATTGGCACCGTAGCTTGTCCCGCTCACTTTGCTTGCTCACCCTTGTGCTACAGATGGCAGAAGCTCCTGCTGCTCATAAAGAATCACCTTCTCCTGTTGTGAAGTCCAAAACCCACAGGCGTAGTTTGGGTGAGGTGCTAGGAGTGCACATTGAGGGGAAGCTGACGAGTTGGCCAAAGCGTAGAGATGGAGGGACAGCCGCTATAGCCCACAGGTTTCTCAGTCAATTGGCAACTGTATTACTTGTAATGTTATTTAAGTCAGTATGTATTTAAGTTAGTACTCCAGTGAGCCGTTTTCTCCATTTCCAAGTACCACAAAAAGTTTGTAAGCATTTAAGCAGGATCTAGCTTTGGCAAGAATTAATGCTGCAAGGTAGCAGTGGAAAGAAACAGGAGAGGATTTGAGTATACTGGAGAAAGCATTTAAGGCTGCAGATTTGTCTCCTGAGAGTTCACCTTAACTGGCTTGGTATGGCCACTATTTTACTTCAGCCAAAGTCTAATTTCTTCCAGAGAGGATCATATTCAAGAATGAGACCGCTCTGCGAGTTTTTCATGCTGCTCCTATTTATACTTTTGCTTTTCTAAAGTAAAGAAGAAAGTGCTTTCTTCTTTTAGGTTCAGATTTTCAAAGCTCTTTAAGCATCTAAATCCCACTTCTAGACCTTCATCTTACACCAACTTGGTATCAGTTAGGTCTGGAATCACAACAATGACCTTAAATTATAATCCCTAACTCAGGAAATGACATAGTTTGCATCTATTCAGGAAAGCGTGTAAGTACCTGCAAGTGATTAAATGTTTTCCTGAATTGGGGTACCTAATTCTAACTGCCTTTTCTGCCCACAGATTCATATTCCTGCAAATTTAATTCAAAATGTTGCCATCATCATCTCTGGTAAATGTTTGCTAAGTTCGTATGACTTAAACATGAACTTTTTCTGAGTATGCAGGTTCCTGTATCAGGGTTTGCAATGTCCCTGTCATGTCATTAGGTTCTGAAGCCAACCTAGTTGACCAAATAGTTCACAGATACTTCTTGTCTCAAGGTGCGCATCCTATTCTTTCTGCACTGGATGTATGTGTCAGGTTTTGGTTCCCTATTTTCTCCGCCATTAGAAATTTGTACTATTATTTTTTAATCCCTGTCAATTTAATGAGTCAGCTCAGACATTTACTTTACATTTACAATTACATGAGTCAGCTCTTGACATTTACTTTAAAGGTAAATGTCAAGAAATTCTTCACTAGAAAGCATGAGTCAAATTCATTTCAGAGGAAAAAGACATGTCACAAGAAATTGTATGCTTTATCATTGCTGTTATATCAAAAATGTGTCATTCACAATGTCAGTATATGGAAGAGTTTAGGAAGTTATGCAAGCCCCATTTTTTATGCAGTGCTGCCCAGAGAGTTATTCTCATTTTGTACTGGTGCACTTGATTTCATTTTCCCAGGTATAGGACTTTTCATTTGTTATTACTGAAGCTCTGCTTTTTGATTTTTGGACTACTGTTCCAGTTTCTCAAGATGATATTGGGACTAACCTCCAAATTGCTGTCATTCCCTCCCAGCTTGGTGACAATTGCACATTTGTAATTTCTCTTTCAAAAGTTGGAAGCGTAAATGAACATACTGGCTAGGTCCCAGGACAGATTCTGGTGACCTCCACGTGATATACTCTATCCGAGAGCGTATCATTAACAGCTATTCCCTAAACTCATTTTTTTCAGTAAGTTTTGCTCCAGCCCAAGGTGACACCACCCATGTATTCTAATATAGTCCTATGATTTGTAAGTATTGTTTATAAGAATGCCACATATAAAAATGTCGCTACAATAAAAATGTCACTTCTACTGCTTCTCTCTATCCATTCAGCCATTTTCCCTGTCAGAGAAGGAAATTAGATTGGTTTGATGTGAATTGTTCTTGCCAAATATAAGTTGGTTCTGTTTTTTATACTACATTGTAGGTGGCTTAGAAATTGATTACTTAATAAAGTTTACAGATTTTTTTTCTCTTTAAAAGCATTGGGGGGAATAACAGAATTTAACAACCTTTTTTTGATCCCACTGTAACAAATGAAAAGAAAGGTCATTTAGAATTGAAATAGACTTCATAATGGAGATGTTCACAGAGGTTTTATGTTGCTGTGTTAGCCAGCAGCACAGTAATTACATAGGTCAGTGGAAGGGGTCATAAAATACCAAAAATGCTTCCCATATGCATGGTCTGTCTCCCAAATTACTTAATTATCCATCAGCATTTATATGTGTTAATGAGTAGGAATCTTTTTTACATGGAATGCAGAGAGGCTTGTTTCATCTCCTCATATTCTCTTTAAACATGAAGGCAGAAGCCTCTAGCATATTTTCCCCCATTTATTTCTTTCCTAAAGTCACCAGTGTTAATTTTGCTAAAAAGTTATGCTTTAAGTTATCCTATATCAGAAGTAGTTTGATTTTTCTTTTCTTTTAGGAGGCAGTGTCCTGATCTTTTCAATAATTTCTCAGGTTATCATTTACTGTGTAAAATGTAACAAGATGGACCAAACAGATCCAAATCAATAATCCAAGAACAGGAGAGGAATATGGAAAAATTCCTAACTGATACAGAGTCAGCTCTGTTAGGTGAAGAAACAAAAGCTGTAGGAAGGAAACACTAATCCACAAAAGAGGGTGTCTATAATAGGTTATTTCCAATCTGAATGATAATGCATGTTGTATATTTAGGCATTCTAGAACTGTTTAAAAAATTAGACACTAAATAAAGAAAATCTGGACAACTTTCTGCTTGTCTAGTGTCATCAATATCAACTACTTGCTGGTTGTAAGGTGAAGTGCACCTCGGCAATTTATTTCAAATAACACAAAAATTGAATGGAGACTGTGGGTGTGTATGTGCTGAACTACACAAAAGACTGGATAGAACTGCAGATAAGTACGATAAGAGCAACAACAGGCAGGGAGCAGTGACCGATGGCAGCCAGTAAGAACAATGGCAGTCAGGGAACTGAACTCACGGAGGGTAAAATAAAATGTTACTTTACAGAGCCTCATCTGCAAGAGCACTCAAGTAGATTATTCTGGATGAACTGATGTCATCTCATTTTATTTTCTAATAAAATCTGCTTGTACCTGGTATTTTCTTCTACTTAAGACTGTAAGAAGTTATATATTACATAGAAGTCTGCCAAAAACCACAGAACTTTTTGAAGAAGTTAACAGTAACAGGTGAATACGTTCCCATCATATAAAACTTAGACTACTTGCGTGTCTCTAGTCACAGAAGAATCTGAGCTAAGCAAGCAAATCCGATTACTACTCATTTGAAACACTTTAAAGGAATGTTTTGATTTCACAAAAAGGGATAATGGAAGGTATTGGTCTATATGGTAGGGAGACCTGTACAGGGCAATTTAAATACATTAGCGTGACATTGAAGAAAACGTATAGCATCTCTTTCTATGGAAGGGCTAGTTTTATTTCAAATGCAAGAAGATTCTTTCAGTTCTTTTTAACATTAATAATACTTTCGTGCCATAATAATAGCAAAACCTTTATTTCCAATCCATTCAAATTAATGCAAGTGCATTTATCCACAAGGAAGCTTGTACTTCGGTGCCAATTCTGACGTTGGAAATGTAGCCAGTTCTCTGGCCTTTTTCAGTGCTGGGCTCTTAGTTACACAGTTTTTATTCTTGGGAGACTTTCCCTGGTTTCTCACTAAATCCTCCTTTTCATCTGGCTTGCCTTATTTGCTGTGTTGGGAGTAAATCACTGTGAGCACAATAGCAATGCCTCACGTACAGACACTGCCCATTCACTGGGGTGGATGTGCTTTCACCGTGTCCCAGGCTTCCTCCCGCAGCTCTGTGGAGGCACCATTTGTTGAACCCACTGTAGCTGTCACTTAGAGACCCCATCGCACATACCTTCTTGGGGACAGAGAGGTTAAAGCCTACTACAAGCGCTGCTGTAGTATTCAGTAACAAAAAGATAGTTCAAGCCAAAGGAGTTAGTTTTGTCATCTCATACACAGTATCTGACACATGCAGCTGCCTTCTAAAGCTGTCTCCTGCCCTTCTGTGCATAATTTGAATCATGCTAACCCCTCCTATACCAGAGAGATTGTTTTTTCCCCAGAAGGTGTGCAGTCAGTCTTTCTGCAGCTACTCTCCCTTGAGTTAGTGCCTGGAAATTCAGCCAGCAGCTTGGTGGACCCCCACAGCGACAGCCGTGCACCTCCCTCCCTCCCTTACCTGGCTGCCCTGCCAAGCTGCATCACACCTCTCTGGCTTTATAGTCTTTCCCCAAGAAAGCGGACTCTTGTTTACTGCCCAAACTTTCAAGGTGATGCAACATATTATCTATTTTGTTTTATGCCAGCAAAAATCAAAGACTAGTTTCATACATAACTTTAAATTAAAGAAATAACCTACTCCCCCCACCCCTTTCAAATAATTTCGTAAGACTGAATTCGCTGTCAGAGGCTATGCCACTTTGAAAGCACACCTCCCGGAACAAAGTCACTTTCTCACTGTCATTGCAAGAACCAAAATCAAACAGAAATGGTCCTAGCTCATAAATAGCCCTCACTTGCAACCCTCTGGATTGCTTGGGTGAGCTCCTGTACTGCACCTTTCTATAACAAACAGTAGTATCACTTTCTACCATAAAGGCTTCCTAGGTACCTTCTGCCTGGTGAGCCTATCTGGCCAGTGACAGGACATCACTGCCATGTACTGCTGTTGTGCTCCATTTATAGACCTTAGAATTGCATTAACCTTGATATCATCCATCTGACAGAACTGACACTTCAGATCCCACTGCATGCAGATACAAGCACAGATAAGCATTGGGGTTATTCTGGGAACGGAGTTATCAGCTTGACAAGACTGGGATCTATGCATCTCTCTTGACCTAAAAGCCAACTAACGTCAGTGTAGGAGAACTACGTAAAAAGAACAATTATTTATTACCAAGAAAAAAGCATCTGTAAACGAAGAGTTTGTAGCCTCCTGTCACAAAGTGTTACAGCTCATTACAGACCTCACCGGGGAGCCGGGAGGACCGTTACGTGTTGCCTACACAGTCACACGCTTGGCCTCTCATTTGTTCCTTAAGCAAACCTGACAAGTTTGTAGCCGCTTCTATGCAAAAGAGCAGCTGCAGGAAAGGATGCTTGCCGGAGCGCTCCAGTTTCTCCCCACCTCACTAAAAGGTCTCTGCATGACCAGGTCCCTCGTACACTCGTGTGATCAGACCTGTTGAATTCATTAGCAGCATTCCTTTTACTTACAGGAGTAACAAGAACATAACTGGGCCATAAATCTTTTACTGAATGGAAGTCTGCCAAACCTCCCTAATAGATGCTTTGAAGAGCCAGCAGCATTTTAAAAATTTACTTTTTCTTCAGGTTATTTTTGTAAGGCAAAGTAGTAATATATAACCTCAACATGTAACCTGTGGCTTAAACTTGGGGCTTCTACATTTGCCTCCCTGGATGTCAAAGATACTGACAAAAATCTAAGTAAAAACACCAGGGGCAAGATCCTGAGAGGACCAGAGCATTGACAAGCGCTTCTATCAGGCATGTAAATGCACATTTAGTATAAAGTACTCGACGACTCCAGAGATAAAATGAAAACTAATCAACCAACCGTATTCTCAAGTGGGTTTAGCGCATGTTGTTTTTGCTGTCAATTCACATAAGTTACTTTGAAAATCAAACACTACTGATCATTTATACTCAGGCACAAGCAGAGAATTCTGCATTCTTTTAAGCTTTTTACTCTGCTGGAGGAATAAAAAGGGAAGAAATTTTATGTTTTCTTCCTAAAACTTGAAAATTACTTCATGAAAATGAGGAGAGGAGGAGTTCTACTAAGGCAGTAAGAAGCAATTATTTACTCTCTGCTCCTTCAGGATACAAAACAGACAAGGTAGTTTGTAAGATAGATGCTGACAACCAAAGTTTTCAAACAGATTAAACTAATTTGTTCTGCTAAAATAGTCTGCTCTCAGAATATAGAAGGATTAACAATCTGCAGGGGAGGAGACCTTATCTCTTGAATACATCCCAAAACCGACAATGGTATGACAACATGAATGAAGTCACCCTAGGATAGTTCAAGGGAAATTTGTGTATATTATGCTTAAAAAACAAACCAAAACTCAACAAAAAGCCTTTTTAATTTATGCACCAGAAAAACCCATGAAATTATGGTATCTAGAAACACTAGGGGGACCAGCCCAGTCAAACCCGTCCTTTGATTTGCAAGAAATATGTTCTGTTTCAGCAGCTTTCTTCAACGAGTTGTCTGTTAGAATTAGCCATCCCGAGAAAGAAATTAATCTAACCTTTCAATAGATGCATAGGCAACCATTCTATTTCATCATTAACATAAATTCTCAAAAAGCTCCTCTATGCAATATAAATACTAAATTACCCAGAGACCTGCAGAAATAGCTAGAAAGTAAAGTTAATTGACTCCATGACTTCCCAGTGAAGTCGCCATAATGCAAACCCACAGCCACACTAAGTTCTTAAACCCCATCCTTGGGACAGCACAGGCAACGTCAAAACATTTTAAATACCATCACATTACTTGGGACACTACCAGGGATACTCGCATAGAGGTACTTAGTCAATCTGTATTTAAAACTGCCTAGACTCTAAGCAGGTTGGGGGATGAGCTAATAAATGTCACTGATGTTAGGAAATAGAATATAGGCAATTTCTGTATTTTCAATGACATGAGACAGTTTATTTAGCAGTACCTGCAAATATTTGCTGGAGTTTGTTCTGTTTACCCGTCTTCTCACCATAGTCAGAATTCCTGTTGAATCACTGGCCATGTTTACTGTACTGTTCTCTTCCCTTCATTCTCCAGTATATTTTTTCAACTTTATCAGCATCTTGGCTGCCTGCTTAGCAGAATGATTAAAATCCAGACTGATATTTGCCTTCCTAGTCCTTGGCTTACGGCATTCTCTTTGTGACGTTCAGCATATTTTCCTCTATTTGCCCGACTTGCCTGGCAATCTGAATCTCAGCTATTCAGAACTGTAGCCACTGAAACAACCTAAGAAAAACTGTAGTCACAACCTAAGAAAAATGCTGCCCTCAAACTAGAAAAAAAGCTAGAAAAGAATGTCCTGCACTGTAAGTAAAACTTTGATTAAATGGTCTCTGCATTTGATCTTAAAGCTGCATATTCTGAGATAATCCCAAACTGGAAACTCAAACACAGACTGAGATTTTTTTTTTTTTTTTTCGGGGGTGGGAGGGAAGAGAGGAAAAAGAAGGGCAGGAGGATCAGCTGGTAAAAGTATTTGCTTCAGTCCATTATAGAGAAGAGATATTTCCACAATTCCAGATGCGGAACCTATCTGTGTGCTCAAGTCAAGCAACCTGAAAGTTGTAAAACATATCAAGAGGCTGGCTTTAGTTGTTATTTACAGGGATAATTCTTTATCTATGAAAAAAAGGAATTTTTATACATTTTTATAGCTTTTCATAATGCCCATCTGAAAATCTGACAAATTCTGATAAAAATGAAGATATATGTGTCCTTAAAGGATCACAAAGTTGCAGCTCAACTTCAAAGACTGAAAATGTAAAGCATGGAATGAAGCTTGATCATTACTGCAGATATCTATATCACAGGATGCTGGCTGTATTCTGTTCACCAATGCCCTTTCACATAGGAACGTACTTTATGAAAAAAAAATGGTTGGAAAAGAAATGTCAGATGAAAGCTTTGAGCATGACACATCTTTAGAAATTTACTTCTGTATAAGAAGTAACTTCAGCCTTCACAGCATTGTTCTTAAAACCACTTGAAAAATAAGGTGTAGAGGCTGTAATTGACTGTGTGTTGCAGTCCCTCCTTGTTTGTGGAAAAAAAATGTTCTCTGAAGGGTGTCTGAGCTTCAAGTGCTAATTGCCATCACATCACACATCATCTATTTCAAGAAAAGAGGTGCCAAGTGTTAGGAATCAGATTACAGTGGAGAGACCCCAAACCTTTCCATAAATCTACAGAATAACATCAGGCCCCGTGCTTTGTTTTGTGAAGCGTCTCTTTTCACAGCAGAATGTTTCAGGGAAGGTTCATGATGTCACATTAATCATAACACTGAAAAATCTGGTATTCACAGCACATCTGCTCTGCTTTTATTCTCTGTACTTGACCCCATCACATGTCCTTGGCATTAGTTCACATAACATAAAAGTATCTGGAACTGCATACGGTGAGGTCAGCCAAGTTTAAAGCAGAACAATCTCAGATTGAAGCTGAGCTTCAAGTACAGTATTTTCACACTCCTGGAACTGGTAGGTCTAAGTAGCACTCTGATTAGCAAAAAAATTACACAAGACAAATATGAGCAATCAAAGCAAAGCCAATGCTCATGAAAATTGTAGAAAAAGTAGGTTATGCTACCCATTTCTGCCTCAGCATCTATCCAAAGGTGGGATTTCCAACAGTATATATGCAACCTGGGGTACACCTGTATTTTGTTGTGCATCAATGTGTTGACTCCCAGTGAGCCCGCTCTGGAGCTGTGGGCAGCATCACTGCATTAGATCTGAGCACCCCACATCTGAGTTCCACAGAGCTGCACAGCACAAACACCAGCTCTTTGAAATTAAACTGATTTTACACTGCACAACACAGGCATACCCTTAAAAGCACAGGTCTCAAATATTCTCTACTGCAGAACAAAGAGACATCAAGGGGGCTGTTTATAGTGGTTTAATTTGGTGACCTGACAGAATGAGGTAAACAGATGGACCACTCTCACCTACGGAACGGATTTAATTTAGACCCAAGCAAAGTACTCAGGCTGAACAGTTCATCCTCCAGAAATATAGTTTGGAAACAGTTTAAACTAGTTGCACATTTAGGTTATATCAGGCAAGATTTCACATACACAAAAATAAAAGGAAAAGCAGAAAAGCTGTCATCATTTATTTGGATGTTTTCTTGCTGTAGTGTTTTGATGTTTTCCTCTCTGAATGACATTAAATCAGTGTAGCTAAATCGAATTTCAAAATACCATTTTAAGACATAAAAAAGAAATTAAACCAAAATGAAGTATTTCATTTCGTGTTGAAGAGGCAGTTTCCTTAGATGCAAAACATTTTTGACCCAGCTTTCTAATTCAACCAACAAAAAAATTTGAACAGCTATAAGCAAAAGTTAGGAGAGAAGCTGGTCCTTATTCTGAAAGATCTGTGTCTCCATTAATGAATGTATTTAGCCCTGCTTAATTTCCAATACTATCCACAGTACCCATGGACGATTCCTTGAGCATAGGAAAAAGAATAAGCAAACCAAAAGGAAGAATGCTCTTAGCTTATATTGTCAGAAAGACTGTGTATCTCCATGCTGCCGGAGCCCTGGCTGTAACATGACTGGTTGGTTGTACAGAAGTAGTCTTCCGGCTGTGAAATACGAACACCACTGGCAGGATATTCCTGGGTGAATGCACTGACTTTGAATGAAAGACCTTTCAGTGGAGCCAGGGGTTGCTATCTTTCAGAAAAGTTATGATTAATCTCTGTACAGCAGAATTATATACTGGGTCTATTTTTGTACTGTCAATCTCACACTTGCTACTTTTCTCCCTCTCTTGTTGTTACCTACCTGCTTTGCTCTCTTTGGTTTGGGGTTTTTTGTTCAGCATGATTTACAGCTTCCACATGATGCTTCAAATGCATTTAAAAATAGGAAACTTTAAGAAGTAAATAAATTGAAACCTTTTTACGTAAATACTATGCAGTATATGAACTATCTAAGCTCTGAATTCACAACAAATAATCATGATTAAAGATATAAAATCCTGAGAGTTTTGAGGTGTTCAGACCTGTACGTTATATAAAATCAGAGAAACGGTCAATCCCTAAGGCTTGGCACTTGTGAAGTACTACAAGTCATTTACACTTAAATTGCAGTTCCCCAACGTTATCAGTTAAGGCTCTGCTTCTGCAAACAGCACTGTCTTGCATCAAACAAGTTTTTCTTCTAGTTAAGATACAGGTTATTTATAATCTAAATTACCTTTTTATTAAATTATGTGCTTTTTAGAACAGAAGATTATTAATGCCAGAAAGGTAACAATTATTTCTTCCTCTTCCAAGCAAAGTGAGCTTTTCTGTGGCAGGCTTCCATGGACTAACTAAATTAATGGAGCTCTGTTTCATGAACAAGTATGACGCATGATACATAAGTCACCAGGAAGTAATTGCCTCTTATACTAAAGTAGAAACTTTAATTGTATTAATCTGCATTTACCTGTCATTATATACAGGAAACAAACAGAAAGTAACCCCTAAACAAAGCAATGACTCCTTGGGCAGAGCCCACAAAAGACACCCAGAACCCTCGGGTTTATCTAGTCAGTCCCTGGAAGGCAGAGCCGAAACGGCAATTTCTTCCCTTCACGGGGCTCTATAAAGAAAGAAAAGGCCATGGTGAACAGGAGCGGGGAAAGAAAGAGCAGTTCTGCTCATTACCGTGAAAAAGGAGCTGTCAAAGCATCACCTTCTTTCATCCTTCCTCCTTTGCCAGCCTTTTTTTGACCCAGGGAATGGAAGCTTAAATCAAACAGTCAGAATGAATGATGAAACCACATAGTTGGTACAAAACAAAACAACAGGCTGTTGAGAGCGGTAAAAAGGGGGCCCATCCAAAGGCAGCAGACAACACTCAGCTGTTGGTTTCCGTGATTTCATTACAACAGAGGCTGGTGCTTGAAAAGGCATGTTGGGAAGACAGATCCCCTTCCTTTTACATCTAATAAACACAGCCTTTAAGGTTCCTCAGTGCATAAAATGAACTGTAATGCGTGGATATTTATCTTTGGTGGAAGGGAACAGGATTAGTAGGACGACAGTGTAACGAAGATCTGAACTATCATCAGTCAGGCTTCAGAAAGGGTCAGAGTACTGGTTCAAAATAAAGTTTTAATACTGGCAACAGGAATGGCTAAATGTAATTAAGTTCTGTGTTGGAGGGAGAATGGTATAACAGCTCACAATAGGCAAGATGAATGTCAACTGGGAGAACTGCTGAAATACGGGAAGAAAACCATGTACTGTCCTGTTTTTAAAAGCAAGCTTATGAATTATCCATCAATTCAACACGCAGAGGCCCGAGTTCACTTTCGGGTGTTTATTATTTTTGGTGAAGCTAAAGCAAACCAATGCTTTTGAATGTTTGTTTTGTGTTTTAACCAAGCTTAAAATAAAGCAACTTTTCAAAGACAAAAATCCTCCCAGGACCCTGGGAACATATGCTTCTTTGCCATGCTTACAAAAACGATAGATTTTCTCCATCACTTTATAAGTGGAACTGTAAAACCATGATCTGGCCCAGAATATAATATACAAAGTGCCAGGTCAGAGGTGAGTGCTATAAAACAGGTGTAAAAAAGTCTGTGGCTTATTATGGTGTATCCTTAAGCTTAAAGGGCTTTTTTTCCCCCTCAATTAAACAAATGCATACTGCATACATCATTAATGTACTTAGTGAATGATATGCATTACAAAGTTTATATTTTAAAAAGGTTAATTTGTGTTAAAAGAAAGAGTAGCCTGTCGTACCTTAAAAAAGGTGGTTTATCAAGATGGTTCTATCTCATTAAAAATACCGCAGAAGATACCATACTTCAGAAATGAATCTGAATTAATCTCTGGAAATAAAAGCAGTAAGTTCCACCTCAGTAATTTGATTCATGTCTCAACTAAAAGTGCATTTGAATCACAAAGCTTAGATTCAGATCAGAATATCCACTGTCTGAGGGGGAGCTGGCTACGTAACTTTAGTTTTATCCTAATTCTAACCATGACTGGTAGTCTACCTTGGTTAGTACTTGAAAACATGTTCTGTTTGGTCTGTATTTTAGTTAGAAGAATATGCTTTATGTATCACATGGTGAGGAAAGCTACTATAATGCTATTATCATTTGATTTTAGAGAAAATAATAATGAAAATAAAAAATGACTCAATTATTCAAGATGTTAAAAACAAGGACCAGCTGTGAAGAACTGCAGAATGATCTTAGGATACTGAGTGACTGGATAATGGCAGGTGATGTCTACCATGTTAATGAAAACTGATGCACTTTTTTGGGGGGGGGGGGGGGGGGGGAACCCAACCCACCCCAAACAATAGTTCCAGGTTCAGTGGAACAGATACAGTGATGGACTCTGATCTTATTGTAACTGCTCAGGAATTATATCTTTGAGCTTATAACTCTAGGAATGTATCTATTCAGTTGCTGAGTTGCAGTGAAGAAAGCAAATATAATATTAAAATTTCTTAGGAAAGGAATAGAGAACAAAAAGAAAACAATTATGCACATTCCTAGAACACCTGTATCAGAAAAAGGAAATTATGTCCCTTCCACCTAAACCAGAATAAAACAGGAAAAGGCATAGAAATGGCAATGAGCGTGGAAAAAAAGGCATGGAAGCTATTTTAGCCACTTGCAGATGTGGCAAACAGATAGCTGAAGAAAGACGTGAAAAAGGTTCATCGAGCTCAAGATGATGAATAGGGAAGAATTGTTCAGTCTCTTCCAATGCAAGAACTATGAGTCATCACATGAAAGCAGGAGGCAGGTTCAAAGCAGACAAAAAAAGTGGTTCTTTCACAGTGGGTAAAGCAAGCTGTGGAATAACTTCCAGCATGGTGCTTAGTTTGATGAAAGGTTACATGGATTAAGAAAGCAACTAAAATACCAATTTTAAAAAAATGCTTAGCAGGTATTAAATGGAAAGAGGACATATCTACCTGAGTCACCAAGCAAATCTACACACATACTGCAGCGAAAGGCCAGGGAAGGACTAAGGATGCAATAGGGTATGTGAATATCAGGGGAAATGTATGTATAAGTATTCTCTTTAAACTTTTAATATACATAAAATGACAAAATACAGTTCGATTCTAGGAGTGTCTATAACATCACCTTGTCTTCATCTGCAAGAACCCTAGGTTATTGCTCTGAGAATCAAGCTTACCTCATCTACCTACAATTTAAGATGGCCCATCCTCTAAGCTTAGCCCTGACTGAGACTTAAGACCGTAGAGCTTTGGAAGAATCATTGATGTTTTTCCTTCACATCAGTTTCCCTATCCAAAAAGTTAAGATTGTAATGACCACAGAAGTAGGCAGCTATTACCCACATTAGTTAATGGTTCTACAATTACCTTTAAGATAGGAAAAGATGAACTACAAGCTTACAGATGCTGTTTAATTCTTTGTGCGTCTAAATGAGAGGTGGTTGCTACAAAATATCACTGATACCTGGTGATTAGCAGGATTTAAAATGGATGAACTATTACTCTGGTAAGAAGATTTTCTGAGTTACAGTGATAAATATTAGCTAGAATTTTGGAAAATCTCTGAGCCCTCAATTTCAGCATGAGAGCCAACTCTGACTCTCAGCTTTAGATGAAACTTTCCCCGTTAACAACCCGTCACAGGATTTCTTGCACGCTCCTCATAAGCGTCTGCTTGTGAGACACGAGTAGGATATAGGATGAGATAGCTGAAGAATCCAACCAAAATCTAGTATGACAAAACCCTGCACAAGTCCCTGCCTTACAGTCATGCTTTCACATTCTAGACTCTGCTTGGCAGATGCCTATTGTCCGGTCTCAAATCACTTAATTCATTTCCATTCAAACCACAGATGTCCCCTGCTGAGCTGGACACCAGCACACACTATTCAATGTAGATGTCAGTTTTTGTGTAAGAGACAGCCATATCAATATTGCAAAGATCCTTTTTATCCATTCATTCCTACAGCAAAATTTAATCTGAAAAAGCTAGTCTTAGAGCTTCTGACACGCTGGCACAGCAAATATTTTCCTACATAATTGAAAAAGATCATTTGCAAGAGTGTTGGCCCAGTGGTTATCAACACAGGCTGAGAGCCGGGGGCAAGCAGAGCATTTTCAAAATATTTTATTTCTGATAAATATACAGTATGTGCTTTAACATTTACATTTATTTGGCCTTCAAGCTGTTTGCAGCTGTCTGTCATGGACATACGCTGGTATTTCTCTGTTCACGTTTTCTCACTTCAAGTTGCTTGGTATGTGCATATACATGCAATATTAAAGATTCTGTTCAATAATTTAGAGGGCTGTGTGATACCTTCTGTTCACCATGCCTATGCAAGTGCCTCACCTATATCTGCCCATAAATGCATGTCTAACTTGGTTTCTCACACTCTCTCGGAGCTGTCAGGGAGAGAAAATGGTGTTCTATGACCCTGGAAAGAGTGTTTTCTCTTATTTCTAGTCCAGGTAGTCCTGAGATAGAAATACAACATTATATCTCATTGAAAAAAGGAATGAAGAGGTTTTAAAACTTATTAATGGGGAAGCCTCTTTTCCTTTAAAACCCCTACAAGGGTATAAAAATAGCCTTGTAAACAAATAGAAGAGAATCAGACTGAGATAGCTGTCCTGTAAAACACAAAGCTTAAGCAGATTACATGAAACAAATTATTAACTATATGGCACACATTCAGACCACTTGCATTATTCACTTAATATTCATGAGCTAAACTTAAACAAACAGCATTGCTTAGGAATACAAAGAATTTGATTTTAAATAGTACTGCTGCTCCCATAGTAGTAGGCTTTTATTAATAAATATACTATGGCCACTCAAGCTGTACTATTAGACTTATTTCAACCATTGTAACAATTCATGTCACCAGAATAATAACTATTCTGATAAAATGGTAAGATGAGAAAGTAACTTTGCGTAATAGATCTTATTACTTTGTTCTGTGCAAATGTCACCAAGGACTTATGTATTTTTTGAACTCTGACATTAATGTTTGTTATTTCAGAAATCTATTGTTATAGAGGTTACTGTGTACCTGCCAGAATCAAAGATATAAAATACAGGCCATATCCTGAATATTTTAGTCCTAGATAAATATATATGTGATAAAGGAGCATGATGAAATTACCTGTTTAGATTATTAAAAAAATATCATTTAAAATCATTCACATCAATGTATGTCTTGGAAAAGACTGCACACTATGAATTCTAGAACTCCATCATGAATATCAAATACAAATTAAAAAGCAAACACTAATTTAGAAGAGTTACACTTGGACTAGATGATCGCTGTAGGTTCTTTCCAACTGAACTGTTCTGTTCTACAAGGAGAATTCATCAGTTTTGTAAACACCGCATTGTAGTTTTCCCCTTCAGGAAACTTAATTTTTCAAAATAAACCATGTTTTATCAGATTACAAAGTTGCAGGTCTAATCCCCACAAAGTTTTCCTGTATGGATTGTTTTGTGCTTTTAACTTAGGGAACTTTTTTCGATTGTGATAGTGCTGTGCTAGCAAATAAGTATGAATACATAACAGCATATACAGCTCTACTAAAACTTATGTTGTTTTTTATAGGTTTTATATATGATGCTAAAATTGATCTCTGAGCACTTTTCAATTGGCTACAGACCCACAGGGAACGAAAAAGCAATTAAAATAACAAATTTGGATTCCAGAGTCATTGCTCAGGAAGTGAACCCATACACTAGATGAGACTGGTGTGATGGCAGTTTGAGATCGGTACTGGCATTACATTTGAAGTCTTAAGTTTTTGTTTTTATACATCTTGTAGAAGAAAAGTCAAATACGTTGCCTCAAAATGACATTACTTCAATTTCAGTATTTCTTATATAGGGTTAGAGAATCTCTTAGAGAACATCAGGTATATTTGGAGAGGTGCTAATCATCCCCAGGTCTTTCAAGCTGGCATCTCATGAATGTGTTAAGACTTTTCAGCTTATGTTTTCTTCTGTAATAACATAGTGACCTTAGAAGTCGATAACAAGAGCAGCACCGTAACCATAGTGCAAAATCCAGTTTTCCTCAGAAACCAAAAAAACCTACCAACTAATCCCACCCTTGGAAAAAAGTTGTGGATGCCCCAACCCTGGAAGTGTTCCAGGCCAGGCTGGACAGGGCTTTGAGCAACCTGGTCTAGTAGAAGGTGTCCCTGCCCATGGCACAAGAGTTGGAACTGGATGATCTTTAAGGTCCCTTCCAACCCAAACTGTTCTATGAAAAAGGCTATTCTGCAAGCAAAACTTTGCTCAGATGCAGTCTTTACAATTCAGTGGGACCATAGCAATAGACAGAGCTTGGAAATAATAAACATGATTTCTTTCTTAAATTCTCTGAGACACCTTTGAGGCCTTCCAATGCACTGTACACATAAGCATAGGCTGGTTTTATTATATTGCAAGAAGTAGAGGTGGTCTGCCTACTTGGCATGAGTTACTGGCAGCTGTTTGTCTACTGCTGTGGAGTCCCTTAAAGTAATAGGTTCTAACCCACACCAGGCTCAATTGTCAGTGTGCAAAGAGAGCCAACATTGAGAGAAAATGGACACTCCACACAATTTAACCACAACAATATCATTCTCAATGGGAAGGAATAACATTGTCAAAATTAATGATATGGTTCTGTGAAATTGTTTAAATACTCAGATAAGCTTTTACATGTCCATTAAAACACCACAGAAGTTGTCCATATGCACACTCTGTGTGTGGCAATTTCAAAATGCTGATTATTGGAACCTGAGAAAAGATTGCTCTAGACATCCTCTCTGCCTATATTTCTTTTTTTGAAGCATCCACTATAGCTCCCTGTCAGAGACAGAACAGTGGACGAGATAAAACTCTAAGTGTAGTGTGGTTGTTCCTAAGTTCTTAGCTTCTTATATCCATGTAAAGATCAATGCATTCTTGTAAGCCTAACATTTTGTTTGGATTTCTGTAACTTATTATTATATGGAATGGTGATGTAACATCATGAATCGTACTCAAATCAGGCTCTGAGTGACTTAAATCAAACCACTGATATAATTTTCATTATATCAAATTTGGGTTCTACATGATGAAGCTCCAATTTGTGCACTTATATCTGTTTAAGAAAGTACAGAAATTTGATTACCATTTTTATTACAGGAGCAACTGAAAATCCCAATAATAATTGGGTCCTCATTCAACTTTATAAAAAAAACCTCTGCTTCAAGTCACTTCTAAAATTCAAATCAGTCCTTCAGAAAACTGTCTTTGCTATTTTAGAATGCAGTAAAAACCAGACCAAGGTGAATGTCACATCATTCTGGGGTTCTCTGTAAACATCACTCAATTTAACTTTCACACAAGCTTGGATCTGCTTAATGGATAGGACAGTGGGCAGACAAATGACACATTTGCTATGAATGTGTTCACAAATACTCTATAAACGTAGAAGTTTAGGGATTGGTTACATCACATTACAGGCATATCTCTGAGTTTACAATTGTACAGCAAAATCCTCAGCTCTTCTGCAACTTAGGCTAACTTTTTTTTTATATAGGTGATGTGAAATACAGGAAAACAATACATTTCTTTGAAGCAGTAGCACCAGCAGAATGGAGATAAAACCCTATTTGATCTCCCAGGTTTTGAGCCAGAAGAATACAACAGTAGCAGAATTCAATTACAGTTTCCTAAGCACAGAGGTATCAGTTCCCCCTTTGAGTTACTGAGGAAGTCACGTAAATCCTGTCCACACCAGTAGCACAGATCCCTCAGACGGGGATGTGCTGGCACAACCTCATTATTTCATGAGCAACAGTGTCACTGTGGACTCTCTTCCCTGGTTTTGAAAACAAATACAGTTAGTTGCAGAAGTAACAGACCCCCAGATTTCAGGTGTGATGGGTATGGCTCTGTGGAGTTACCAGGTATGTACTGGGAGGGTAAGATACAGTGAACAATATTCCAATTGTCTCCATCTGTAAACATGGGTTAGTCACAATCAGTGTGACATGCACAAAGCAGACATATTAAACAAGCAGCTCTTGTTTTAACAGCCCAGCTATCAGACTCCTACATCTAGGTATCATTTGCAACAGGAAAGTTATTTTATACATCTAACTGAATAAAAGTAGACTGTCAATGTCAAATTGCACATGGCCAGAAAAATCTACTTCCTATAATCTTGCACAGTCTGGGTTGGAAAATACACCAATTGAAACATTTCCACAGAATCAAATTGCCTGGACCTGATTAAAAGGCTGCATACAAGAAACTCTTGTGAACTAAAGGCAGGCATTGAAGTTCTGCTGCAGGTCAAGATTTTGCTAAGCCCTTTACTAACCAGTAATGATAGGTTACTCTGAAGTAACCTTTGATCCTGCATGGCCTTTCTAAGACTACTGTTTACTTCAGTTCTTAAGGCATACGGGGAACTTGTATGCATGCCATCATGTCTCTCCTACACTGCTATGGACCCAAGAGCCTAAATTCCCATTATTCTGACAAGTGTATTTAAATAACAATTTTTAAAGCAGCTGCCAGAAATATCACCATAAGATATTCTGTGCCATCACCAGTATAGACACCTGAAGGCTGCTTGAGGCAGTTGCACGTGACATGGTTTTAAAGTCATCTGAAATAGATCTGCATTTGATATATCCTTTATTTCTGTTTCTAATGATGTGTTTGGGTTTTAACTAGAGAGCCGGGAATGATCTGGCATTTTAAACAAATGCTTCTGCTAGAAAATCAAATTTATGCACCAGTGTTTTTTGTTGTTTTTTTTTTTTTTTTTTACCAGCTTAGACCCTTCATCAAATGTGGAGCCTGTCAGTTCTCAAACAGCCATTAATAGTGGCCCTTCCATCTGAAACCAAGGTCATTTCTATTCCCAGTAGGACAGGGACATGAAAATAAGCAGTATTTATCCTAAATATCCCAGTTCTGGCCAGGATGAATGCAATTCAATGAGCCTTTGCTAATGCAAACCAGACTTCTGCATGCTCGTGGGATGCTGTCATTAATCCTTCAAGGACATAAATGTACAGCTGGCTTAGTTTACTGCCAGCAACTTTTTTTAATGACCCTCCGCATATATGACATTTAACTTACTCATGCCCTGTTTCAAGGAATTTACAATCAAAAATGCAGGCCGAGCATGTTAAATCCTACCTTCAGCTGTTGTTGCCAGCCTAATTGCTGTAGTGCATAAAAATTCACTCAGAGTATTATTAGAGTCTCTCTCAGTTACTGAACAACATGGCACACTGCAAAGCGACAAACAATCATGTAATGAAAGACTGTGGCAAGCAGTAAGTACAATCAAGATCATTTTAAGAACCGTAACTGATGGTTTGGAGAGGGAAGGGGTCTCTACTGATAAATTTCAGGCTTAATGATACAACAGTGTTGCACTTTGCACAGATTATATTGATTTTTTTCCCCCCCATTTAGTTGTTTAAAGTATCTATAGAAAAAAATCAAGAAAAATCTACATTCACTACAGAGACCTACTACTGTTTTTTTTTTAGTCAACCATGTCAGATAAAACAGTATCTTTAGATTCTGTGTGAGATATATAGACAAACTCAGTCTGTTCAGTAGTTTTAAGCAACAAATAAAACCCATCAGACTTTATTGTGGGACTAAGCTGAAAGAAACCCAGAAACACTGCCACATATCAGTCCTCTTTCTGCACTGATTTCAATGGGACTATTTCAGATCTACAAGGCCTTTTACACTTGCTCTCATGGAAACTTTAAAAAGTAGACTATGCCATGCCTGAAATGTTTCCATGAAATTCTAGCTAGTATAGCTTTAAAAATTAAAATAGCAACATTGCCAGCCAAGTAGTATGGCTAAAAGGGGTTTTGGTTTAGATGCTTTTGGATTGTGAAGATTTTGAATTTTTATTTCATATATCTTTTGAAACATAATGTTGCTAATTTCTAAAAACCTGGCAGTAAAACTCAGGAACATATTCTGCTTTCATTTTTTACCTATTTCTGTATTAGAAATGAGCACAGAATATATTCTCCCTAACGTTCTCAAATACAAACAACATACTGAAGGCCAAATCCATCTTCTTCCTGACGTTTCACTTTATTAAATATAGAAAGTGACAGTAAAGTTAAGCTCAGATTTCTTCTTAGGAATTAAAAATTTAAGGGTTTCTTCCTCAAAAATTGTCATCCCACATGCTATATTCCTATTTTCTAATGGCTGCCTCCACCTACCTAAGGTTTCGTAGGCTAATAAGCTTCCTAATACAGCCAGCAGTCAACTGGAACATTTTCCTAGTGTCACTGTACTTGCTTTTAAGGTGGAGAGTTACAGACTTCCCCACCCCCTGGCAGCACTTGCAGTAAAAGTTAGAACAACTTCTCTGTGACATGTGGAACTTTATGGGAGTTTGAAGATCGTTCAGAAAGGAACTTCAATGGGAAATTTCTAGGTGGTTTTCAAGAATAAGTATTTCTGCGTGTCAAATTTTATCCTAACCTGTCTTCCTTCTTCTAACACATAAATCTCAGGATTTGAAACTGTATTGTAGAATGTCAAAAAGGCAAGGGAAAATATTAACTCTCATATTGGATGCAAGAGGAGTGCATCAGCATTAGAAAGTTTGGGATCTCATCCAAGGCTGTGACAGATAAAAAGTTTTCCAAAAGAGTTGCCCAGGGCAATAAAGTGGAAATAGAAAATATGGTGTAAAAACCTGGTTACAGAAGTTTAAATATCAGTCACCTACTGTGAACTACAATGAAAAGATGAATATATTTTTATAAATACACAAGGCTTAATTCTATTATAGCCTTATGATGTTAAATATAATCATTGTTTTTACAGTAAGATAATACAACTGGTATCACCTACCATTTCAAACAACTGCGTTTATTTTAAGTCTTCCTCCTAGTGCTATGTTACAGAGAACTTCTGAGAACTGCTTCCTGTTTTTCATACAGATTTCCCTCTTTTCCTGTGGAAATCTATTAAGGAAACTCTATGAAAACAAAAGGAAGCGTCTGTTCCTAAATACCTGTAAGATTGTCCAAAAGAATCGTCTTTACCCACCGTGAGGCTCCTGTTGAGGGTAGGGTCTGCATGTGATGTGAGCAGCGCTGGGTCCTGCGGAGGTAACCGTGAGCCCTCCAACAGGCTGTATCCAGCTCAGACACAGCAGGGCTGCCTCATGGAGAGAAGTCCTTTCTTAGAATAATTTAGAGTAATGTTGACAGGGAAAACATGAATCCCACTTACCCAACCTTCCTATGTGTAATTTTCCTACTAACAACTTCCACCTGCCCCCTTCTCCCTCACTTCATTTATTAGCTCTCCTACTTGAGAGGACCGTAGGGCTGCACTAGAGGCTGTGATGTCCACATATGAGCAGCCATTATTCAGGGAGTAAAACACTAGCACTGAGCCATGTATGATTAAAGATCTTACCTACATAACATAGCTTTTCTAATAACCTGATGTTAGTAAGTTCTGTAATACCTTAAATATACAGCAGCTCAAACAGAACCACTCTGAGTGGGTTTTTTTATCAATTCAATTACCTTTAAGGTAGCTCCAATTTGCTTTAGACATCTAAGTTTCTAGACTGTGGAGCTAGAAAATCCAAAACAGAAAATGTACTTCATGTATTTCAACATAATTTAGTGTCTGTTTCTGGTTTCTGACAGCCTGCTAGGCTCCACAGAATCTGGATGAAATTTACTCCCTAAGTACTGCAGTTCTGCTGGATGGCTGAGCATTTCAAAGAGAAACTAAGCCGCAGGCATTGTTAAAGGATGGAAGGTGGTTTTGTTTCAATTTTTCATACCCTTGTTAAATAATCTATATGCAATTTCCAGAGCAGTAACTACTTGCTTAATCAAGTTTGTGCTTGTTCAGTTAAAATGTAGTTGAAAAAAATAGGGATGGGGCAGGGGGAGGAATGAGAGTTATTGTACATTACCAATAAAATATCTGCTCTTTTGTCCTGCAAAAAGAAGTCTTATTATCACTTATAATATAGCTCTTTTCAAGGGCTCCTGTCAGGATTTCATTGTACCATTGTCCTAATTAATAGGGAACACACCTCTCCCTGGGCAGCTCTGAAGGGTCTATGTACGTGCAATTTTAGAACATTATCCCAGCCATGCTGGGTAAATTACAACACTAGGTTTTACTCTTCCTAATAGAGACCATTATTGGTCTTGTTTTTATCCCAGTAATACCTACTAATTTCAAACAGGTTAGGTCATTATTCCCTTACACTGACACAATATACACTTCAGGTAAGTTACATCACTTATATCCTACGCCAACAGTCCTGTGATCTAAAAAACACAGCCACGTTTTATAAAAATACATGCATGTGAAGAGGGTATCAGACAACTGGCCTTAATAGTGCAGTAACATTTCAAGAAATGAGAAACCATCAAGATCTGGTCAATAATCTATTAGTATCAAGCAACACTGTCCAGCTAATGCTAATATGACTGTGATTACATTTTTAGTCTCTGTCTTTGCTGGCCTGCTGTGTGCCCACGTTACACTTCTTAAATGTCTTTTAATGCATGCTTATTCCCATAGTCTAGTTGTTTAACCGTTTAGCTTATAGTACCTTGAAATACCACATTTGGCCTACTGGAAGTCATCCATAAAACCTGGAGTTCTTATACACATTCATACATTAACCTACATTTATGGCATCTAGGTTTTCAGGAAGAGACAGAAACAAGTTAGTCATACCTTTTTTTCTCCACTAAATATTTGTATTAGTTTATGTTGGGTTTCCATGAATGTTCAATGATGTTGCATATGGTCATCCTGCAAATTGCAGGTGACAGAAGAGCGGAGGAGTACCAAAGACTCCCTAAGCCCCATATGAATCACAATTTTATGCTATTGAACATCATGGAAATGAATACAGTATAATCATATTACAGAAACTGAAAAATGGCTTATAAAGCAAAAGCTTGAGGAAAGCTGTTAAATGAACTTGTGTAAACCATAACCTGAACTTGTATCAAGTCAATTTGAAAATGGTAATACTGAAATCTTTACTTGGTAAAATGTTTAAGGATGTGTGTATGTTTATATAAGGATTGCAACTGATACAATGAAACTAAAATGTAATTAAACTGTTCTATGTATGAGACTGCATATTTGGTTAAAATTATGCACCTGCTTAAGTATTCTGCTGTAGTAGGAAAGAGATTACATAAAGGTTAAACTTAGATGACATTTAAATAAATTTGGTGATAAATACAATGCAAACCTGCTTGGACTGAGGTTCATGAGATAAAGAAACTGGAGGTACTGCTAAGACAGTCACCTACCAGAACAATAAAGGCTTCAAGAAAGCAAAGGACAGGCTGCTTTCAGCAAATCAAACTATTTCAAAAAAGCATCAGAATAGCAGGCACAGAGCTTAAATACGAAGGAGCATGCAGAATTACACAGTATCTAATAGAGAAATAGCACTCACCGAAGATCTAAGGATGTTTTTACAAACATCAGTGAAACAGAAAACACAACAGTATGAGGTAATTGTTATTCTTGTTTCCTGATACAGGATCTGAGGAACATAGAAGTCACGACTTCCCCACGTTCACAGCAGACAGTTGTTGGCACTGACACTTCAGGCTCAGGTCTCACAGTAACTACGTTTTCCCTTCGCACTATCAGCTTCTGGGCTCAGCAATAACCACAGGACAGCTCTCATGTGCAGCACTTGGGAACTTGCAGGGACCAAACAACTAAACAGGCCTTTATGCAGTTGTCCTGCAAGAGCTTAAGTAATATCTGACTTAGATGCAAAATTGACGGTTGCAGCCCCTTCCGTCAAAAAACATTAATGTCATACTTTCCCAAATGCTTGGTAAGAGCTGGTCAGAAATAACTTGCAGCCAGCTTAGGGCATGATGTTGCTGTTAAGTGAGCCACCTTTCTTTCCTGTCACTGCAAAACCTACGAGGTTCCGAGATAAGTCGTGAAGGAATGTACATACCAGTAAACAGGTACTTTCAGAGTTTATGCCACATTCGGTGGTATCCGCAGTTTTGCATACATCAAACAGAACTGGAAAACACTGTTCTGTCAGATGTTTTAAGCTTGAAGAGTTGAATTCAGTAGAATCTCCATCCTGCTGATAAGTACTCCCTGACTCTGTTTAGTGAGAATACTTTTCTTTATCTAGGAAACATTAAAAGGATCACTGGACATTTGATCTTTACTGACACTCTAGCACACAGGAGATAACAGAAGGATTCCTTGGGATTAAAGAGCACACATCTATGTGAAGGAGTACATGAGGGGTTTTGTTTGTTATACAAGCAATGACAGAAGGAAATTATCTACAGGACCACAGCTCTGCTGCTTTTCTTTATCTGGCTTATATGCCTTACATCAAGCATCTTGGTTATGTGTGTTAGCATTTTAGAATTTCATGGTATTTTACTTACTAGGTTTTGCTTTTAGGCTTTCAAGCACTTTTATGCAAAATACAAGATAGGATACCAGGAGAGAGAGACAATTCTAAAAAAAAGTTTGGAGATCAGGAAGGACAAACAGACTTAGGAGAATACATACACACAACTCATGCATGTGTAGTTGGAGTGGTTGGTTTCACGTGCCCCTGTTGCTTTTCCTTATGGGCTGGGCTGAAAGGAGATATCAAAAACTGTCTAGAGAGAGGTTTTGCCCGTGGGACTGTCCACCTGACTAGAAGCAAGGAGGGCTGGAAATCTTGAGTGGGAACTTGTTCTCATCTGAGCTTCAGCCTTATTTCAGACCCACACTTCCTGATAAGCTGGAGAAGTACATTTTTTGCACTGCTTCTCTGACATGGACTTGTAACATACTGCAATACAGAGTCTTCAGCAAACTCCAGGCAGAAGGATCTATGTCTGGTCTTAGAGTGGGGTTGGAGGATATTGACCTGAGGAGGGGCACCCACAAGATGTAAAGTACCTTGTGGAAAGCAGCCTGGCTCAGACCCAAGTGCTGAAGTGGCAGCCAGCAGGCTGGATCCAGGCCACTGGCAGTACCATCGGCCCTCTCTTCTCTCGTAGCTGGGAAAGAGCTGTTACAGAAAACAATGGAAATGGCTGTTATGGCATGGGGTGAGGACCAACAGCAGCAGTATTCACCTCCACATAGCCCGGTACTCTGGATTACTGCTGCACCCACATGGCCTATTAGAATGTCCACCAAGGGGTGTTTGGCGCTCTGGTCTGACAAGGTTTAGCCATATTGGTGTAACAGGGAAATGCTGTCTTTTAACCAACAGTTAGTCAGTGGGTCAGTAAAATATTGAATAAAGCCCTTCTGGTCCTTCAGCTATCCCTCAGTATTTTCTCTTAAGACACAGACTGCTGTGCTGCTTAGCATTATCGTGGGGCCTAGCACCAGTCCCAAGTCCACATACTCTGTTGAGTCTTGTGGGCTTTTGGAATAATTCTGACATTGCCAGTTTAGCACAAACTTCAGTTATACTACATTAAAATAATTGTTCCGATATGGGAGGAAGGGAAACTCAAGAGCAGAGCTGTGTAACAGATAAGATGAGGGAGTAATGGATCTATGACTTCCATTTCGATGACTAGGAGGAAATATGGATCCAGGTTTTTAATTCAGAATTCCAAGAAATCTTGTGCAAACTTTAGCAAATAGCTTTTCTGCTAATAGTTCAATCAAGAACAAGAGATACTAAATAGCTTTATTTAGGTCTGCATTGTGTGCATCCAAACTCCACATTTTCAGTGCAAATATCTGAATTTCTGCCTAGCAGGGTGTGGCAACAGAGTTCTTTATTCCAGTGGAACAACATCTGGAAATCATTTCCTTTATTTTGTCACAAAAGAATTCATTAAGGGGCAGGAATATCTGGATGACATAATTCCAAAGTGATGTATGTTTCTCCTGGATAGTGCAGTGACTGTTAACCTTAAAATACCCCACACAGAGCAAAAAGCAGTCTGATTCATCAAGGATATACTCAAGAACTACTGCCATGCAGTATAATCCTTTGCTAGTTACAGGATTTATAAAAGCACTATAATTACCTCATCTGTTTAGCCTAATCATCCAATGTTATCTTCCATGGAGCAGCTCAAATGACTAATAGTTTATTAAAAGGTAAACTGAAGTTTCAAGGCCAAAAAAGGTTAAGGAAAACACCAAACAGTGAGACTCTGAGATCTTGAGCTGCCTTTCAGAGCCAAAAAGAATGTAAGTCACAGAACGAAACCTGCCCACAGAGTTTGAATTCAGCTTCCTTATTAATTTATTTGTAATAAATTTATGTATGTATGAGTGTGTGCATCCATGCACAAGAGCACCTGTTTTGTACTTAGGTGGGTCTTGCTTAATGCACTGCTATTTATCTTAACTGTAAATGTGGCCTTAACCATTACATTGAAAATGAACGATTAGGTTTTTAATATACTCTTCATCACAGTGTAATATATCAGACTAGAAAGATTACCATCAAAATTTTCTGCTAATTTTAGGTGCCCACTCTGACTTAGCTAAACGTTCACAGTGCCTAGTATGTCAGACCAACCCACACAAAGCATAACTTCCATGATCCCATGCTTCAGCTGCAGTTCTCATAGCCTATAGTCTCAAATTCCATGCCAAAAAAAAAATCAGAATCCAATTATCTGTATGCGTGTAACAAAGTAATTATGAGTAGAAAGCCTAACTAAAGTAATTTGCCTAGCATTATGCAGGGTCTCTGGCAGAGGCAGGAGTAGAATCTACTTCCTCATAGGACCATTAGTTGTTTTAACAAGGACGCTATCTATTCTGTCCCAGTGTGTCTCACCTGACCTACTTGTAGCTTCTGCAGTAGATGAGAAAGGAACCTCCTTGGCAGAAGTTTCCTTCTCTCTAAAGTTGTCCATCCACAGAAATCATTCATCTCCCACCTTGAAGGAGACAAAGATCACATAGGGAAAAACTGACTGCGATTTCACAATTAATAACTATATTATAATGCATGTGCTCCAGGGGTTAAGGCAACCTCCTGACATCTTCTAAGTTAAGAACCTTAAAAAACCAAATACACTTAAAACACATGAATTCGTATCAGGTAGCATCATCATGACATCTGTGTTTTCCACCAACAGGGTCAGATTCTCTACATTCTCTGCATAGATTTCTGCTCTGAGTTAACTGAGCAACTGACAGCACAGTAAATTATCATCCTCCATGTGGACCTGCAGTGAGGGAGGGAGGAGAAACTAATTTGTGGATGGTTTTCCCAAACATTTACTGATAGAAGAGTAATGGCAAGACTTCAAGAACTTGGATAGCATCCCAAATTTTAATCAGGGAGCATGTTTGGCCCTTAAGCACTTTTTTCTGCTTATCTCATCATCCGTCCCTTTATCTCTACCCCAATCCTGTCTCCTTTCTCCATGTTCAAGTCTGCTGTTGTGTAATTCTCATTCTCACTTTAACCACTGTACCTATTCAGGGTGTAATTCAATTGCACGTTTCCATCAGCAGTAAAACCCAATTGAAAGATCTCTCCCCACTGCTTGCTCCTGTCACAGCCCTGCATTTTGCCATCCCCTGAAAGATGCAACTCTTAGGGCTATGCACTGATCCAAGTTTTAAACTTCTCTCTAAAAGTAAGAAAGGGATGAGATATTTTAAAAACACACCTCATTTCATAAATCCAGTTCATAGCAGCACATGCACTTGCACAACACAGAGCATATAGGATCAGGTATGAGACGACGCAGAATGGGAGCCACCATTCCCTGTGCTAGTGTCCTGGCCAGGGAAAGCATCGAGAGTGCCAAAGGGAAGATCTTCCTGACCCCATTCTTGGTTGTTAGTGCCAGGATACCTAGCATAAACAGAGATCCACAGCTGTTGGCAAGGTTTTGTATATTTCTTTGTGGCCATGGACTGGAGCATGTTTAATACTTCAAAGCTCTTAAAAAACAGTCAGTGCTCCCGACGAAGGCCTTTTAGAAATGCATTTACTTCTGTTATTCTTGCTTACCTGAAACCTAAAAGATCAGCCTAAGAAACATTTGGATTGTGAGAAATGCAACCCAAATGGCATGGGAAAGCAATATGCAATGTAAGATCTTTGCATTTAAATCTTTGAGAACCAAAAGTGCCAGGAACACCAATGTACCACCCAGGAAATACATTTTTTTCTAAACTGATCTCAGATTTTAAGAAGCAGAGTAGCAAGAAAGTACTTAGCAAATGAACAATAAAGACCTGTGCTAAGAGTAGCTATCTTCTGAAAAACTATTTCCCCCAAACAGTCTGAGCTTACATAAGTTGCTTTTTGGAATGGGACAGTGTGGACAACACAAGGCGCATTTCTATTCTGTAATGTCACTGCATCTGCAAAGGTTTGTGTTGTCTTGAAGATGCTCGAAATCATCATAGGAAGAGCACTGCATGACAGCAAGGCATAACTCTGCTACACATGACAGTACCATTACAAGACTTGCCTGTTTACATACAATGTGCCAGAAGATGGAAAGATTCTGCAAGAAAACACGTTGTCATGAGCAAAATTATTTTTTTCTAGAGGATGGTGATTTTGGCAAGAAAATTAAAATTGTCAGCCAATAACAGGAAACCTCCCAGAACTGTAACCAGTATTGTAGAGGCTCTTTAGCTACAAACTTCTCCTTATTTCAGTATAAATCCAGTATATTTAGTCATCTTTATTACAGCTACTAAAAATTCATACTTCACAAAATCATATTTAATGCTTTAGATCAAGCAATTTAAAACATGAGATTAAGCAATTTAAAATCTGAATTGATCAGAGAAAGTTCATTCATACAATTTCTGTTGGAGAGGGGTTCACAGCTTACAGCACCAAAGACAGATGTATTCAGAAAACCTACACAGACACTTTGCTCCAGCGTGAAAACACATTTGATCTGAACGTTAAATGAAAAGTCATAAATAAACCAAAAATACGCACACCTTCTAAACTCTAATTCCCTGCAGGGGATAAGCCAAAACTGCAACCATTCTGAGTTCCCTGAACTCTGACAGTTCAAGTGAAATACTACAAAAATAAAAATCACACCTCATTTTGGTTAAAAAACACAAGTCACACACTTCTAAAATAAAGCATAGCTTAGTTTGTATAACTATACTTCGGGCAATGCACATACATATTCACACAGCTGTTTGATCTGCTGTAAATAAGTCTCTGAAAGAGACTGGTTAAAGGTCTATGAATGCAAAGCTAAATAATTCCTCAGAGTTATTTTATGAGTAGTCAGGAATTATTTAAGTCAAAGATTTGTTTAGTGCCAGAAGCAGGTGGGTTTTGCTGCAGTTAGAAGTTTCCATAACAATAACAGGAGTGCCAATTAAAAGCCAATTAGTCACGGACATTACTTTAAGGTCCAGTACTTTGCAAACTCTCCCCTCTTCAATTTTCCTTCTCTAGCTGCTCATTATCCTCAGTACAAAGACTTTCAAATGAATGTGGACTGTTTGCCTGTCTCCATGGAAGCCTTGCCACACTGCACCATACACAAACACTTCCCAGGCATCTTCAGCACTACTTTCCCCTCTGATCTTTGCCCTAAACAAATGTGCTGTTTATTCACTCTTCTCATTTATGAAGACCCATTAGATGCTGTATGAATACTAATGAGAAAAGAATTGAACCTATGTTTAAGAATGAGTGAAGATTCCTCCTTTTAGCATTTACCATGACAGCACAAGCATACCAGTTCACCTCTTCCGTTATGCTCTTCTTTAAATCCTGAAACCCCTGCCCCTTGAAAACTAAGAGTGCAGATTTGGCATTAAAGAAAATAAAAACCTTCCAGATAGGAAAAAATGACCTCGTGGTTAAATCACATGATGAGATGTCAGCAGATCATGGTGTTTCATTGTTCTCCTACCAAAAAGCACCACTATGACTCCATTCATACCTCCATCACCTCACTTGAGAACGATGATGAAATGCTGTGTACTTCAAAAATGAACTAAGGCACATGAAGCAACCCTAAGAAATTAAACCTTCTGTGCTGTTTGGTTGCATCTGCTTTAAAGTCCAAAAAGCAGAGAAAATCCAGTCAGAAATTTGAAATATCCTCCAAAGTCAATGTAGGCTCCTGTATCAATGGCAAAATTAAAAGGAAACAGCCCCTTTCTTCCAATAGGCAGCAGAGATTCATTAGTATCCTTATTCTTCTAGTTCCGTGCAACACTTCTGATGAGAACCTTCTTCAATCCATCTCATGTTTACTTTCTAGTTATAGTTTAAAGGAATGGTAAGTTTGCCCTTGCAGCTACATGAGCAGTATTAGCAGCCCCCTTCTCCTCCTCACAATTTCTGTATAGCCAAAAAGATCTCTAGCTCCGTGTCCTAATCTTTGGCACTGAACTTGGCAGATTATTCCTGTAAACTGTTTTTGAATGACACAAATGAAAACCAATGGTGTTTATACACCCATGTGTTGGAACTCTATTGCACGGGACATTTCCCCTCCCTTTACCTCTGTCAGCAGGCTGTTGGGCCTGTCTTTTTCTGTCACCTTCCCCGGGCACTACCGTGGATAAACCAGCGCCCAGCATCACATTATACTGGACTCCTGGCAAGATGCACCAAAACAAATTTCCACTTCTGTTATTTCCAACAGATCCTTGACATTATATATTAGCTGATCAAATATAAAATCTCTTGGGGGTTTTTTTTGAACTTGCATATCTACTCGTGCTGCTGCTTGCTTTTTTCTTAATTTTTATCTGGCATGGATAAGCTATGAAATTCCAGCTTGTCTGGCCACATGTTCCTTCACACACATGGAAAATCTGCTCCATTCCTAAACACCTTGAAATAATGTCCATGTGTGGTTCTAGAAAACAAGGCTGTATCTTAATCTGTGCTGCCTTCTTATTTAGGGTGTAAGGTACGCTAACTTCACTACATTTCTTCCGTTGGAGAAACTAAGGCAAAATATGATTTGATGCAAATGATAGAGCCTGTGCCAGAACCAAGACTTAAATTCTTGAGCATTTGGGTCTGAAAACCCTTGCTCAAAACTTAAATTTCTTTCTAGTTTCCCAGATGAACATCTCCAGAGAAGACAGACATGGTTGCCTTTAATCAATATATTGGGCAGAAAGACCTAACAAAACATGCCATCTATATGGCTCCCTTAATATTTCCACATTGGATTGAGTGAAGTCCTCTCAAGAAAATTACTATAGAATAATCAGCTTGTACTTTGTATTTCATCAACTAATTGCAAGTTCCCTTACAAGAACTACAGAGAAGTGAAAGCTATTATTTAGGTCTGCCTTGAATCTCATCTAAGTGGAGGGAGTCTGCTATTCTAAGTCCTGAATTTTATGGGAAGGATTGTTTTTTCCCCCCCCCAAACTTCTTAATGTTCCTTGGACTGCAAGCTAAATTGAAACCAGGCTGCCAGATGTAAGAAGTTATACCACCAGCAGATCTCCCAATAAACATCACAGCATTTACCCACTTTTGCTAGAAAATATTTTCATGTTACTTGAATATTCTCAATGTTTATGGGTTAAAATCGTAACCAACTTTGTGACTACAATGAATATTCACTGAAACGTCAACATCTCTGTATTATGTGAACTAACTCAAGAAATCTCCAAAATCGAAACAGATCTAAATTATGCTGCAGGTCAAACAATCTGCACAGTATCAGCTACAGTCCTCAAGAGACTGTAAAGGATTCTTACTGAGTACCAGACCCCAAAATGTTTTTGTCTTAAAAATGAAGGAAATTAGCACATTTCAGAAAAAACAAAATGTAACATTCTTCTGAAAGGAAATACTACTATATTCCACAGTAACTGTCCAGAACACTGAAGCTCTGCGATGCTTCCAGAAACCCCCGTTTTGAATGCCCAAGCTTAATAGCACTTGCTATTTGTGCACTACTTCAAAATTATTTCTTCCAGAACTAATGAAGCTAAATGACTAGCCAGGCTCCATTCTGGAGACTGCTATTTCCCTTGACTTTACAGGAAATTCAATTGTTGCTAAGCGAAATAATACCATAAATTGTAATGAAATACGTCATTAGTTTTTATGCAGTCAGCTCTACTTGAGGGGGTAAAAGAAGTGCTGGTTCCTAAGCGTGGTTTACCTCAGCTTCTGTCCCTACAGATATTTTGAAATACTGACTTTTGTTGCTGTTAAGTTCATGATCTTATTTACTTAGTATACTTTCACAAGCAACAAGGGAACTAATATTGGTGTGGTTCTTCAGGAACTGACAGCAGCTGCGTTAGATTAAACAAAAGCTCTCTGCAATATTCATCTCTAACTTGGCAGCAGCTTTTCTATTACTACATCTAAAGCCCAGTTCCTAGCAGTAGTTCAATTTACGGGCAGGAAGTATTTAGAAGATTTGTACAAAAAGATCACATTACACAACTTGTTTCAGTAGGACCAATTTGCTAAGTGTTTTAACTCTCACTTTTTGTTGATGAATATTTAATGTGTTAAGCACAAGGAATATTCAACATTCACCAGACCAAAACTAATCTTAGAAAGAATTTGGAGGGAACTTAATTTACTGTAAAACTGAATTTGGTTTGCTTTCTTCTGCATATAGATTCTTTGTGAACTACATGACAGCTCCTATTGGGAAAAGTATAACCACATTATACACTCTAAATAGGAAAACATCCTGATGTAACTATTTAAAGTAAACTGTTTTCTAAATAGTAAAAAAGGAAGCAATGGAAATGTACTCTATATGAAGTGTATAATATTACATTACACAACATACATATGTAACATACACAAGCTTGCAATGGACTGGACTTGGTGCTCATTTAGCTCCGTACCCAAGAGGTAGCTTATTCCTTCCTCAGAGAACATTTGATATAAACCTTACATGTGTGGATGGATATGCCAAATTTCCATTTATCCAATGTAACTATGAGTTTCTTACTACATTATAATGAGTCCCCACAGTAAAAATGAGGCATGCACTGTCATCACTATCCATAGAGAAGGGAGAGTTTATGGCCAGAGTAGACCATTTCCATACATGCTTTCTAGATGTCTTTGACCTGAACAAAAAGCTAGAAGTAACATTTAATTCTTATTACCTAAGAACAGCTGAAATCCACATTCCTTTGATTCTTAGTGAAGCAACCAAACACAGCCCTCAGGGGCTTGATTTTACAGGCACTGAAGGAAGATACCCCTGTTCTTCTATAGCAAGTCTGAACAATTTCATTTGATCATTCGCATGCTACGCTGTGCGCGTTCACCTTGGTTTTTCAGATTTCCTACAAGTCCATTTTATTTTGCCCTTCTTTTCCAGATCGGAAATGGGGAGATTTCAGCTTCCCTCAAGCAGCAGCCCAGAGCAGAAAGAGGGAGCAGCCCTACCAGATGGAAGATACTGCCTGTCTGTTGTGCAACAAGATCGACGATCTCCCACTGGTGGAGCTGGGATTTCTGAGAACGGTATCAAACCCAGTACCCAAGTACTTTATTTCCTCACTGATTTGTAAGATCCTCAGCAGAAAAACTAATATAGATATTAAACTACCAAAGCCACAAGCCAATCCTAATGAATCTTGAAATCCTAGACCTAAATAAAAGGTAGTATCTCAGCTTTCTACTTCTCATTCCCCACATCATTTTATGTTTAATAGAAGACTGACCATATCACTTAGAATCATAGAATATCTCGAGTTGGAAGGGACCCATAAGGATCACTGAGTCCAACTCCCTGCTCCTTGCAAGAGCATAACTGTACATAACTTTGAACTATGATTTAAAACCGCTTTTCCTCATACGATTCAGTTCACCAAAACCTTTTTCCTGGCTTAAACGTATGAAGTTTTCATTTCTTTGTAAATAAAAACTCAGAACTTCAGCTAAAATTATTTCCAAGGAAACCGTTTGCAGTTAATATTCTACACAGTCACACTCTTTGGAAACATCCTGGCCGCTTCAGTAACTCTGAAAAGGTCTAGCCAGTTGAGCACACATAATACTAACTACTGCCACAACATTGTACACTTGCAATTTCTCATGGGACCGCATGAAGCATTCTTTGAAAGTCTTCTAAACTCACCAGGTTTGCCAAGACTGGCTCTCACTATCAATGACCTTGACTAGGCTTTTGTAGAGCAGACAGTTACAAGGGCTCCCAAAGAGACAGCCATTTTGGGGGGTGTCATTTAGCTGCTGTAACAATGAGACACATTTATGATAGCCATCTTAAAAGCCAAACATTTTTTTTTCTCCCCCCCGCCCGGTAGTGGTTTACATGCCAAGTAGACAGCAAATGCAAAGTTTGGTAAGTTTGGCTTACCTTCAGTGATTATTTTTTTTTGGACACATCTAGTTCAAAGAAGACAAAAGCACTTATCTGACACTAACTGTAAGTAACAAGGCACCTTTACTGAAGACTGAAGAGCTGGATGTAGTGACAAAAAATTAGATTTTAGGTATGTATTGAATGCAGCTGGCAAGCAGCTGCTCAGGAATGTCAAGAATAATGACACGTAAATACAATTAACATTGAAGCATGTTCTCCATGTGGTTAGACTTATAAACTAAACCTGCTTTTACAAATATTTTTATCAAATCAGACACCTACACTACCCATATTTCAAGTAGAAACAGCTTTATCACAAAACCTTTACAAACAAATAAATTGTGGGATTATAGAATTTTAAAATGTGAAAAAGTGTTCTTCCATCAAGTGAGAAAGGATTAGTTAGGCAGAAAAGAAAAATAACTCAGCTGAAAAAATTTTAAAAATAGTGTGAACATCTGGGATAAACCTAGATATACTACATAAATAAACCCAGATGCAGAATTATTTATAACTTTTTTATACACACTTCAATAAATATTAATTTCTTAGAGCAGAAGAGCACTTGCATCAATGGAATTGGGTAAGTTATTCTACATTAGCTAGTTTATTATTTAGGCATTAATTTGTGAAGTGCTCTATGATTCTACTAACAGAATATAATTTTTTAAATATTAGCTTAGCAGGAGAATTTTAACATAAAGCCAGTATTTTATTAAAAGAGATGCGTAAGAAGTTTTGCTTTTCCCCTCTGGTCCTGCTAATCATAACATTCAAGGGGGATGTAAAAAATAGTCTCTTGTACATACACATTCAATCAGAGCAGAAGACATTCCCATGAAGGGGTGGGGGAAGGAAACAAAAAAAGCACTGCAAATGTCTAAGATATCTTAGCATGAAGACAGCTTGAGATTCGCATGCCTTTTCCTCCATTTTTAACAACCTAATCTGAGTGTCTGCTATGCCAGATGCTGCAGTTAATTTACTGGATTAAACATACCAATCTGAAGCTCTTCAAGGAACCCGTAGTGTTGGGTGATCAGTTCTCATGGCTGCCACAACAGTTGTAAACTCTGATCATTATCCTTTTGAACTCCTACGGCAAGAAAATAAATTATTATAGGAAAAGTTCACTATTAATGTACCACAGCTTGAAAACAGAAAGTCTTTCGTGTTTTATTTTGCACAGCCTTACAGAAAGAAAGCGCTTCTAATAAATTACTTTGTACAGTGTAAGGGTTGCCATGAAAGTGCAGACATTCATTCTCTAATTAAAGAGCAACACTGCATGCAACTAAGCTTTGTTCCTGCTTAGACAATAAATTATTGAACATTATAACCTATAAATTAGGCACATTGAATGCTACTAGAACGAAAATTGCATTAACAAACATATGCTGAGTGTTAACCAAAAGAAAGAAAAGAACCAAACACCCGGCCATTTTTCCTTTGTTACTGAAAACAGACCTGAGAGGGGGTTAAACACCCCATGGGCTGGCAGCCCGGCAGCGAAGGGCTTCTGCAGAGGTGCAACACGCCTGCCCTCTGAAGGGGACCCTGCCAAACACCGCGGCTGTGAGCGACCATCTGCTGCCCAAGGGCTGGGGATCACATAGAAGCCCTCCTAAGAGGGACAGCTGAAAGTGGTATTTTAGCTTGAACTGCACATGCTTGTGCCTTTGAAATGAGACAGAAAATCATGTACCTGAGAGTCTCTGCTGGGTGGCTCATCCCCTTGAACCCACCTTCCCTGGGCTGAATGAGCTGAATATGCACACTTGTAATGCTACCTAAGGTCAAATGTGTTTCAATATTTGAAGAAGTAACAGCATTTGACTTGATCCCCCGTTAGAATTCATTAAGCCTGTTTAATTAACTGACAGTGATTAAGGTAAATCATAAAATTTAAAATCATGTTGACATTGGCTTAACCTGATGTTAACTCAAAATAAATGTTCAGAATAAAGATGTGACCAGTGCTTTTCATGTACTCAATGTTTCAAAAGACTCCCAGTAAGTTACAAGCATCATAATAACCCTCTAAGTCCCAGTAAATATCTTCTTGTGATAAAAGGAGTTCAATGTGCTAGCTCTTATAAGATACAGCTAAAAAAAGCATTGAAATTTCACTGTAACAGTATACATATAGTTACATGTATTGTAGACAGTTAATTTATAATTTATTTGGCATGTGAGGAGACATTAGCTTAGGTAAAAAAAGATATAACTAAACATTAGATAGCTACAGGTCTAATATTACATTTAGATATTAAAATCACTGTCCCTACAAAAGACAGTAAGGGAATGAATTAGAGAACATTTATTTCAAATTCCTGCACTCTGAATATGTGTTCAGCTGGTACAATGACTATACAAAAAAAGTCTTACACAGTACAATGGTTTCCCATTCCTCTTGAAAAGTGTGTATTCAATTGTATATATGAACAGCAATTGCCCCCCCCAATAACACACTTATCCTTACATTAAAGTTAATTAAAGGAAAAAAGAGACTTGAAGTGAAATAGCTACAAGTTACCTGCAAAAGACTGCTGAGGTGTTCAAGACTCTCAAAATAATTATCTTTGCTGAGCCTCCCTTGCCTTAGCTTTAGAGCCTCTTTCCATGGATGTTGAAGGACCCTGTGCTGTCTTTCACTGGGGTTTTTAAAATCTCACTGCTCTCCTTCTCAGTCTCAGGAGTTTAAACTGCCACAGCTGCAGCACATCAGGGTTGTTGTTTTGTTACTAAGCGGTTGTTGGTTTCTTGAGCAGAGGATCAGCTGTTCCGCTCTGTGGAGGGCCAGGCTGCCTCTGATGAAGAGGAGGAGAAGTGGGCAGGAGACCCGCAACCCCAGGTGGACCAAATGAAGAAAATACTGGCCAATCTCCCTTGCTGTGGCAGTGGGTATGTTTCTGAGATTAATGGTGTTTGAGCCCTTTGTAAAGATTATTTCACGACCTGAAGGCACCATGGCTTCAGTAAGAAGCAGTAATACTATACAGCAAAATCAGCAGGCTCCTTTGCCCATCCTTTGCAGCTCACGGGAAACAACATGTTGGATATTCCCACCTAACCCTAATCAGTGTCATCTAGGATGCTAATTTGTGATCTGTCCTGCCAAGAGTTTTGCAGGAAAAGTGGCTTTTACAAACATAGACCTTCATTGTGAGGTGTCACTAATTTATTTTTTTTTAATGTAGATGTGATGAAAAAATGTGGAAAAAGCTAATGTCTTACTTGGAGACCACCAATACTGACGGCTATGAAACAGCCCCTGCGGAGCTCGCGGAGAGGATCACACAGCTCACTGAACAGCTTGAGCTTAAAGGGCATGAAATGAAAAAACTGGAAACAAACATGGAAGAGGTAACAGGTGCCAAGCAGGCTGTGAAAGAGTTACAGCTACTTTAAGTAGCTGTGTTTATATCCATATGCATTTATATCCATATGCATTTATATTTTATTCTGGCCATTCTGCTCTTTGTTGCTGATGTTCTTACTGTGGCATTAGTTCGTCAGCTCAAACATCTCATGCTTTCCTCTAACGCCTGCATTTCCAGTCTGGTTCCTACCTGAACCTCCATTTATTTAGAGGATAAGATGTACACCAGCCAGAGTCAGACACAGGCTCTTCAAATACTATCCTTTATTGAAATGGTTTAAGATGTTCACTGATGCTACGTTTGGGATTAATACCACTACAGACCAAAGAACCGCACATTCACCTTAGGGTTACTATAGGCAGCTTTGAGTGGTTCCTCAGCTGTGGATGAAACACTCCACATGTCCTAAGACATCCAGCTCCTCTGGAAGCACAATAACTTTTCAAGAAATCCCTCCAGCTGACTGAGATGCAGGGGCCCACCATTTTGCAATCCTTCAGAGGAAATCATCCAGTTTACACTGGCTGGTTCTCAGGCTTAGACCGATATATCTATAAATAAATAAAAAATTAGTTCTCAAGCTTAGCAGCATGTTCAATTTTCCTTCAGCAGAGGTTGTATCTCTACCACAGTAGTTAAAAGCCTCAGTGCAGTATCCTAGTAGTCCCATGTAATCTTACTGTTTAAATACTGCAACTTCAGCCATTGACAGGCACAGATTTAAATGCCAGCAATCTTTCTGTGAAACAAAAGTAGTGCATCATATGCATTGCTTTGGTCTGCTTTGTCTTAAGGTTCAGTTAGTGCTTGTTCAGTATTTTATACCCCTTCTTTAAAAGGAGTGTAAAGATTTCAGTAGTTCTGGAAGGACTGTATTAATCAGTAAACTATTTAAAGTAAGAGTAAACTATTCAACTTCTTTACATGTTGCCATCCTTTGATTTTTATCAGTATTTAGTATCATTTTCCCCCTTGACTAAATTAAATGAAGGAGTTTACTTGTGAGGAAAAACATTTAAAAACAGAATAAAATCATACTTGTGTATTACACAATACGCACTATTCAGTAACAATTTATTCCTGTAATACAACACAAAGCTTCCTTCTATACTGGTTGACATCAGCCCACATAAAAAACTATATTTATTCTTTTACCTATAGGAAAGGAACTACCTTCCTGTAGGTAGTGCCAGTTTTCTTCTTCTCCTTTTTTCCATTCAGAGGTACTCATCTTCTTCTGCAGTATCATATTGCCTTCTTTTTAATCTCTGCTGATGGATATTAGTTCACCTTGTTCAGGAAAGTATGTTATCGATAGATTAATACCAAATTCCAGGACAAAAATGGAAACTGTTGCTCTTGATTTAAAGACAAGCAGGGAAGTGAATAAGACAGAGTGCCAACTCACTGCAACATGAATTTAAAATCAGTAGGATGAATCATTTTGAGCCTGTTAGAAACTTATTCTTAAACCCTCCTACTTTTATTTAGCCAGCATTTATATCCTGTGTGCAGTTATAGGTTTGGGTTTTTTTATGCTACAAAACAGACAGACAAGTAATAAGTAATCGCTTTCAAAAAGGTGACTGTTCCTGTAATCAACATAAAGCAAATTGGAAGACTGAGAAATGCTCTCTCTCATCTAACTTGCAAATAAATATATTGGCTTAATAAATAAACCGCCAAGAACACCTTCTCTGGTGACCTGACAAAACTACCTTATACATTGCTTTATATTCTTCTATTTGGACCTGCTCGATGATGAAAATTAGACAAATAACAACAAAGCTAACAAGTAACAAACTCAGCAGGCAAGTGAAGAGCAACACTCAAACAGCGATTAATAATTGCTTCAGTCTAAGACTGTAAAACCAGGGGATAAAAGAGTTCTGAAATCTGTCATGTCTAGAAAGTTCTACTTTCCAACAACGGAACATTTAAAAACAGTTTCTACTGAAGACAGGGTGATGAAGGTGTCAGGACCTGGGGATAACAGATGGAGAAAATATGAGTGAATTCTAAAAATAAAGTGATAAGTTGCCCAGTGTAGTGTTACAAAGAAATGCCAATGATTTTCTATAAAGGTTTGCATACAAACTGTCAGCTTAATTACAAAGGCAATTAGTTTATGACCTGCTATACAGGGTCAAATGAAAAGTTCATCCTAATAGCACACGCCTGATGGCAAGCAGCAGTTGCTTAGAGAAAAGCAATGAGAAACAGTACAGAGGATTTTCCTCTTGGTATTACTCACGTGGGTCCCAAAACACTAGGGATAGACACATCTTGAACTGGATGTTGCATGGAGTATCATGTTAAATGGCCAGTATTGGAGCTATTTACCATGAATTTGCCTTTCCTTTCTTTAAAGCTAGTGATGCTTTTGGCATCTCAGGGCAAGGACTCCCACATACTAGTTAGAAAGGAACAGGTTTTGAGGATTTGTTTTTGTTAGCTTTAAATCTGCTCCCGATCATCCACTGTCACCTCGTTTTTGTGCTTGGGAATCAGCAAATGATCTTTCCCTCATAATTTTACAGACGTTTACCACCAGAAATACTGCCTCAGTTTTCACCATTCCTAGTCTGCCTCAGCTCTCTTGGTATAGAAACCATTACTTACTTCTGTTATTCTATTTTATTCTTCAAGGTACTTTTCAAACTCTATTACACTTTTTGAATGAGGAGAACTGAAAATGTGCTTAGTATTCAAATGCAAGCCCATCACGGCATAATCATAGTTTCTGTTTTGTCCCTAGTTGCTTTCCTAATAGCTCCTGGCATGTATCCTTTTGATCTCTGCTGACCACTGAGCTGTTTTCAGGAGATTACAGCTCTTCTAGATCTCCTTTTTGAGTGGCAGTCATCATCACTGCATACGTACGACATTGTGTACCTTTCCTACGTGCCTTACTTTGCATTATGGACATTGAATTTCATCTGACCTTTTACTGCCCGTAGCTATTCAATATCATGAACTCCTGCTGTAATTCTTCATAGGCAGCTTTAGTTTTGATTACCCTCACAAAATTGTGTTGAGAGCAAACTTAAACACTTTCACATTCACCTTTTTTAAAAATCATTTATGAATATGCTGAACAGCTCAGGTCTTAACCCAGCTCCTGTGAGACCCTAACAATTATCTCCCTCCATTGTGAAGCCTTCAGTCCTGGTCTGTCACCCTGTGCTCTATCCCCACCTTTTAACCACCTCCAAGTCCGTGGCAGCACCTGTGCTACTGCCCTGTGGCAGTAAGTTACTTTCTTTTTTTTTTTTGAGTCTTTGGTGATGAATCTTATCAAAAGCTTTTTGCAGATTCAAAATACACTCTATCAACTGAATTAATATTATCCATATGTATTCATAGACCCTTTCAAAGAAATCTAACAGATTCTTCAGTGTGTTCATCTATGTATTCACCAAGTCCCTTCTCCATTACAGTTCCTATCAATTTGCCTGACAGAATTACCAATACTCTTGAGGTGATTTGCCGTTCCTCAGATCATCTCTGCAGCCTCTCTTAAAAATTGCTGCTACATTTGCCACCTTCCAGTCCTTTGAGGGTGAAATGATTTAAAAGATAAATCGCACAGCACCATTCAGCACTTCTTTCTGCCTTTCTGTTACTGTTTTCTCCCTGTTTTGAAAATTGTATCTCAGGTTCATTGCTTGTAAAAATGGCTCTAACATGAGAGCCTCCTTAACTTTTGTAGAAAATACAATAGAATTATTTTCTCTTACATTCCTTAAGGGATTTTTGCATATTAATTGTTCATTGTCCTAGATGTATTTGTACACACTACTCCAGAGCTCAGATTTTCCCTGTGGCATTAAGCCCCTTTTATAAGAGGGTTGGATATCAGCAGCTGACTTATTCTCAAAACAGGTATTTGGCAAAGTAGTATTTCCATTTCACAAACAAGGCACAGATCCAAAATCAGGCTCTGCTGAGGGACTTTGACAGAGCTAAAAGCAAAACCCGCTCCTCTGAGCCCTGTGACTTAACTACTGACCATCCCTCCCCAGTATCTAAGTTTTAAAAATAGCTTATGCTTAACTATTGTCATTATTTTATTGCAAAAGTTAAGGTAAGAACAGGTGCTCGATGTAACCAAGCTAGGGAAAATAATCTGGGAGAATGTTTTAACGGTACACTGAGCCACTGTCTTCAAGCACAGTAAGACAAAAAACCTGCATACCCATACATATAAATGAAACAAAGGTATCGTGAAACTAGGATCCTGATATATGACCAAGTGACTGTTAAGGTATAGCTGCTGTGGAAAGCAGTTTACTAGCCATAGTATAGGAAATACAAACAAAAAGGGCTTTGTAGGAGCAGTCAAAATGAAGAGGGAAAAAGAGGCAGCAGCAGCAACAAATGTCCAAATATCACAAGTGGCACTCTCAGCTAAGCATGTTGCCTGCGCTGTCTATACAAATTAAGCAGCTGGTCATGACACTAGACAACTATGGAGAACTCAAGTGGCATGCATAGTAAAGAGAAAAGTTTGTACTTCTCCTATTTGTGGCTGTACGTAAGGCTGACGGCACGGCCTACAGCCTTGGAGTAACACCCAGCAGGGGACAGAGGAGTCCCTGCGCAGCTTTCCAAGAACAGCAGTTTTGCCAGCATGACTAAAGCGGCAGCTAAGTGATGTTAGGGGTGCAGGAGCCTGACAGAGAGCAGGACCAGGATAGATGGGCACCGGTTATGAATTTCCATGAGCATCTGTTTAATCGCATAAGTTACACTTAAGAATAATGACCTTTTTACCTCTGTGTTACTTGATATGACAGTGCTTCAGCTCTACAAGGGAACACAACTACTTCATGTGTTTAGTGCATATCTATAACAGGTGGTACTTACAATGCAGAGGCAACCTGTAATATAATAAAGGAAACCATATGTTTAATTCACTGAAGACCTCCCACAGCCTCTTGAGTATTTGTTGTCTCAGTCAGACCGCTGCCACATTGGTGGTAACAAAGTTGGCTCTCCATACAGGGAAATGTTAGTGTATTCATCTAAAAGGGATGTTCAGATAGGGATGCTGAAATCATTGCTTGGCAGATGGACCAGATTAAAGGATCCAGACTTCTGTAGCTGTTGTCTTGCTCGGAGGAGCTGGAGCGCCTCACAGGGCAAAGCTCATGGAGAGCTAATGGAACAGGCTGATTTCCGTCCGATGGGGGAATAAGTGCCAACTAATACTATTAGCGCTGCCAGAAACTAAAATTACCTTCTAGAGCGCTTGGTGTGGATCAGGGATTATTTTCTTTTTTCACTCTGATGACACTTGTATTTTAGGGAACTGAAGTTCCTTCCCATCTATTAAAATTCATTAGGATACAGATTTCCACCCAAAAAATCTATTAAATAGTGTGCATATTAACGCCTTCGGCTCTTCTAGTTCAACTCTCTCCTTAGTTATTCCTAAAACTGCAATAAGGATAAAAGATGAAAACAAAATGGGGTTAACAGAGGCACAAACTTGGCACTTCGCCCATGTGATTTTGGTTCTCAGTGTAATATTAATAAATAAAGTTAGATTCTGTTTGCAGCAAGAAATTGCAAAAAATGGTAACATTTCAGAATGCTGGACATAGTAATGATTGAGAAATAAATTTATTTTTATTGACAAACCTGAAACCTGTCAGTGCTCTCAAAGGTGCAAAATTAGTATTTAAGTGACATATTTTCCAGGGAATGCTCTTCAGGCTCTTTTTAGCAACTTGGCCATGTATCTGCACCAGGCCTGGGTCTGTGACAAGCAAAGATACTTTTGCAAATGGTGTGGCAGCTTTGTAGTTCAAAATACATCACTTAGATTTTGTGTTGAAACAAAAGTAACATTTCAAATCCTGAACATTTTTTCACAGGGAGGTCTGAGACAACTGACAGGTCAGCTCAGCTTTGGAAGTTCCAGGTCTGAGGAGACCCCTCCTGCCCAGGATTTCTGTAGTGTTCAAAAGTCTTGTTGAATCTGGACTTCTCTGTGCTTAGCTGCAAACCAGTGCTTCACCAAGCAAGCATGCCAATGTTTTTCAGAACCAGAATCTTAAAAATTTTTCCTTAAGATCCTTTTAATTTTTTTTTTTTTAACCAAAATACTTAGAAGAAATTAGCTAATTACCTTCTTGTTTCACTGAATGTACAGATGATTGATAATGGAGGAGTTGCAAGACAAAAATATGACCACATTGGTGAGGGCACACATATTAGTTATGCTTCATAGAGGACTACAGGAATCCAAAAAGATTAGAAAACTGAAATAGTAATGCTCGTACTTAAAATTTCTGAATGATCTGCTTGCATCCAGTGTTGAATGAACTGCCATTATGTGCAAGAGCAAAGCATGCATTTCCTACCAACTATTGATTCTTCACTTTATGTAGTACGTTAAAGAAATGTACTTCCTTTCAAGATAATCTTCTGGAGTGAACTGACATTTACAGATAAAGGGGAAAACTTAGCTTTGCAATTATTGGGCAAGAAAGTGAAAAGCTCCAGTGCTTTTAATTTCCTGTGTCATTGTCCAGATGAAAGGCCCACTGCTAGGTGAACTGCAGCAAAAGGTGGAGGAGACCGAATTGTTGAAGATGGAGCTGCAGATGTTGGAGACTGAGAGAGTTAGGCTGTCACTGGTGGAAGAAAAGCTCATGGATGTTTTACAGCTTCTTCAACAACTTCGAGACTTGGTATGGCAAGAAAGCAGTCCAGAGACTTAAAACTGGTTTTGATAGTGTCCTTTCCAAACTAAAAAGGATGTTCATACCTTCTATTAACTACAAAGTCCTTTATACCAGGACACATTTTTACATGTGTTTGCCCTGGGAACTGTTCAGTGATTGCAGAAAACTTTGACCCCTATGGCTGACTTTCTAAAAGAGGCCTAGAGATCTCCTTGGATCTAGATCTCCAATCTCTCATTATCCTCTAAACAAAAATCTAAAGGAAACAAGGAAAACAAAAATGCTAGTAATCAGAAAGATTCTAGAAGATTATTTTTCCTTCTAGAAAAGGACCTTTGTTAAACCGCATCCTAATGTGTCACTGAGTCAGTATTAAAGGGATAAAACCCCTTCCTATATACTGATAAGGTATTTTTTGTAAGAAGTTTCTTACCTAATTAATAATCCAAATGTGGACTTATAAAAGCTGATGCAATAACATTGAGAAGTGCATGGCCAGTATGGCAGTTCATTCCTTTAGAAAGTAAGTTTAAATCTCCTGCTCGGGAATGATAATGGTAAGGGCTGGCCAAAAGATGGGCAAATTGGATAATCTGCAGAACACGGAGTATGTTGGGAGCCACACTGGACTGCTCATTTCTTTGATAATGACTCAGGGTTCTCCTCAATTTTCAGCAAAACTGTGCCCTAATCTGTATGAGATGAGAATGCTTCCTCAGATGATCACTTTGCTTTGAAGTACGCTCATGTTCCACTGATGACTCTAGGGAACAAGTGCAATATCTCATAATTCGGTAACTTCTTTTAGCACTTGACATGGAAATTCTACTTTCATATTGCAAGTCTGACACATGCATCAATAACAATCCCATGAAGGATTAAACTAGTAAAGACTACAACTGGCAACAAGCATAATAACCTTTTGTGTCAAGACTTCACCATGTCATTCACTGGCCAGTTGTATTATTGCAAATTATTTCTGCTTAGGACACAATCCATCACACAATGTGCCATATCGCAGTGATAATAGCACTTAATGCTAATCATTGCTAGAAACATGCCACCGCGTGCTGACAGCTCCCATAGCACCAATAGAGGCAACCATACTGTCATTGAACAAGATAATTTACAGCATTCCTAGCAGACTTTAGCAAGGACCCCCTAAATCCCTGCTGGGATATACTTCAGACAAAAGAAAGGTTATTCATCAGAAACTGTGGTTTTTAGGTGGCACTTCCCCAGCATATTTACCTTCATGTTTTAAATACCCCAAGCATCTCATTTTCAACAGAACCTACTACAAAGCAATGACTGTCCAAAGGCAAACGCACGCCCTGTTAGGACAATTAAAACTTCACACTGTGTCACAGAGGTCATGTGTAATCCCAGCCCACCGCAAACTGCTTTTTGCTACGCCCCAGTCCCCACTGGGGCAGACGAGCAGAAGGCAGATGTCCAGCGTCAGTAAGCCAGGCCAGCATTGCCTGAGCTGCTGGCAGGCACATCGTCCTTCTTCCAGAATAGCTTCCACCTATTTTCACTTCTTGAAGTTTTAACAAGAACAACCTGTCTCTGCAGATACAGGTGCTCTAAGTGCTAATTGAACTGATCGCAAGACCATGTCCCAGAAAGCACGCATTAGTGTCTCGACAGAAAATTAAGAGAGTTTATATTTCCAGACATGTTATGTAACATCCCAACAGATTTCTAATCTAAAACTACCACTGAAAAAGACCATGCAAATCCTAAGTAGTTTTTACAGTCCTTTCACTTTGGCTAATGTTTATTACATCTCAATATATAACTAACAATAGGCCTGCCACATGACACACACAATCTCTTCTAATTTCTTTATACCTCAAATGGTTCCCAACAATTCCTAGAAGAGCTGGGTCTGAGAAGCCTCTTTCTGAGATCACGCCACAAAATCTGGCCGTTCACCGTTCAACACAGACCTAGCAGAGGACTGAACAAGCTTTTGTTGTGCATGCCCTGGCTACACCCCTTACCATCTAGATTTGTTTAGGCACACACTCTGAAAAATTCTGGATTTTCCACTGAATAACTGTAGTTTCTCTTTCTACAGCCTTATTAAGTAATTGGGACCCTCCACAAACTGCTATTATTTGAGCAGTATCTATGATAAAATGCTTGAAAATAAAACCAATATCAGGTCTTGTGTTACAAGGATTCAGTTTCATTTTGGTTTATTTTTCAAATGCAAATACACTGCTCATAGCTTTTGTCGCATACATTTAAACTGGTGAAGGACATATTTGTGCCATAATATTATTTTGTTTTTTAAAGAACATATCTAAGCGAGCCTTGGGGAAAATCTTGCTGAGCACTTTGGAATCCTGCCGTGACCCCCAACCTGGTAAGAAAATAAATCACGTATAAAGACCAAGAAGCATGAAAAGTGTCCTTTTGGGAAAAACACTAGATAATGAACAAACAGATGAGTAGGGAAAAAATGTTTCAAATACTGGGGGACAGGCTTGGGAGAAAGAAGTACTATGCAAGAAGATTACCTACAGAAAGTGATGCTTTCTAGTCTGTGACACATCAGAAACAGGAACACATCCAGGGCTTTTTTTAGCCAAATTTTAATTAGAATTTGGCCTTAAGGGAACAGTTCAGTATCCCACTAATGTCTGAGGGCTTCATTGATATGAGAAAGTGGAAAACATGACCAAGTATGTAAGGCATCTATTTATGAAGTTTGCTATCCCACTGCGTGTTGTATTCCTCTGCTGCAACACAAACAAGATACACAAACCAGAATATTTCTGTAGAGAAACTGGATCAAACCTGCACTCCTCTAATAATAGCCTTTCGTGTTCCTCTTATGAAAATTAAACTTGCAAACTCCTCTCCCTTGACAATGGTCTGGTGTGCCAGAGCTGCCTTTGTAGGAACCATACAGGGATCACAGCCTGGAGGTTTAGATTTGATTACTTTGTTCCTATTAGCAGAGCATTTGTACTTACCTTCAAGAAATGAACATCCTGTACCAAGCCTAAGAACAAGGCTTGGAGGTGCTTTGTATAGGCAGACAGCAGTCAAAGACAAGATTATAAAAGACTAGATGTGGCCTGAGGGTTTAGTTTTGGAGAATATTAATAACAGTGATTTAGGGAGAATAACATACAAACCATTCTGGGTTTTGCAGTTTCAAAGCCTTGTTGTTACTAGTGTCCAGCAATTCAGGGCGCAGGCAGCCCAGAGCTAAGCTGTGCTGTTCCAGGATGGCTGCAGAGGAAGCGGAGAAAACAAGGCAAAGACAGACCTTTGTTTGCTCCAGGACACCAACACAGAGAGAAACCATATCTGAGCCATAGGTCAGATATTCTCCTGGTGAGCACAAGAGAAGAGGAGATTTAGTATCCACAGCACACAAGTGTCTGGAAGGTACTACTACTTATCCTGCAACACTGACTCCAAGTGATGCTGCTGAAACAAAGTACCGCCCTCTGTAACTGCAGCACAGCTCAGCTCCCTAAAATGACACCAACAAGTGAAGTAACCTTGTGCAGCTCTGTCCCTTCTGCATCACCATCAGCATAAACGGCTCATCTTCTCTGCTTTCAGTTTTCCAGCTGTGCGCTTGATATGACTTAAGCAGCTTTCCTAAGTCTTTGTAATCAAACGTCATCCTCCTCTTTGACAAGACTAAGTAGATGGTTGGATTAGCAACTCTTTATTGTGATATGAAATAGTCTTTGTTCACGCAAGTATGTGAGAACTCAGTGGGCAGTGAATTAAGCAAGAGAACCAGTAGAGAAAACAGTCCTTGAACCCAGTTCCACTCTCATTTTTATAGGGACATTATTTGGTCTCAAAATTTAGACGTTTTATGTTACTTGCTTTAAATGACACCTATGAAGAAGAGAGCTTGTGTCACAACTGTTAAACTGCAACTTTCTGTCTTTGTTCAAATGATAATGTTTGCAATTTTCTTTTAAAAGGAAAAGCCCACCTGTTTGAAGTCCTAGACACTCTCTACCACGAGCTGACAGCCTGCGAACTCTTACAAAGCCAGCCTCTGGAGAAGGCGCAGAGCCGCCAGTCCTTGTCTAACCCACTGGTCATCTCGTGCTGAGCAGCAGTGCCAACCTGCATGACCAGCTGAACAACAGCCCTCAGTCATTCAAACATATGATGAATGAGTAAGATTTGTCCAATTCAATGGAGCTCAGCAATGAGGAGAGCAACAGAATAATTCAGCCATGAAATCAAAGGTATGCTGCTTCCGGGAAGAGCATCCGTTCCTCAGCTAACGTCAAAGCCCTCCCTTACGTGACTGAGCATTCACCGGATGCGAGGATTACGTAGCAATGTTTGTCTCTGATGGAAGCCTAACCATCCTTGCATGATGGCTCTGTAACTGTATCGGTTAACCAAATAAAAACTATTCCAAATACACTGACCTGACCTATTTAGATTTACAGCCCTAGTTACACACTGCCCGGGCACAGTTTCTAGCTTTTGTGATATCTCAAATTCAAAAGCAAAAGGCAGCCAACGTTATCTCTGGCAAGTAAACCACTTCCTTAACATACAAGTGAAAAAATTACTATTATAAATGTACACATGAGTGTATGCCAGTAATGCAAGTTTTAAGGGCTCATGTATAAAATGTGTTTGTGTGTGTCTGTGATTCAGTTATTCACCTTATTTAACTCTGAAGTTAGATTTGTTATTGCTCTGCTGAATTTGATATTTGCAATTATAGAGATGCCCTAGAAATCTGCAACAGTCTTTCCCGACGATAGTCTTAGATTTTACATTAAAAGTTACATTTAACTGCTTGAAAAAGGTACAAAGCAGGCTCTCAGGGAAAGGAAGGGCTGAAAGATTCACTTTGCAACAGCTGCCATTGTCTCATTAGCAAACAACACGACTTTGTTCTCTCATTTAATTTCCCTCAATGCAACTGTAGGGACACAAAACTAGGCTCCACTTGCAGACAAATTAATGTAAAATGCTGGGCCTAATCATGGTGCCATGTAACATTTTAATCAGCAATAAGATAATTCCTGGGGGCAAAAGTGAAAAAAAAGGTTGCTTCCAAGATGCTTTTGCTGTTTCATTCAACTATTAAACACAGAAACTAAAGAAGCAGAGTTCTTAAATGACCCAACTGAATTTGTTATTAAAAAATCCACTGTAGATCTTTTAAGAATGTGAAATGATTTTCCTGAGATAATGCCAGCAATGAAGTAAGACCATTCAATTCAGAACTGTGCATATATGAATTTTTCCCATGAAAATGGTTTTCATACAGGAATAAGGTCCGTATCACAGTGCAATCTGGGGAATAGGATTTCTATTCCTTTCTATTCCCAATACACTGTATAGCTTACACGCACCTCCATCCAAAATTGTGATATATTACTTAGTATTTAGAGCCATGTTGGTAACAAAAATTTGCAATAGATATTTTCATTTCACTTTAGAGGAGAAAAGAAAAGGTGTTCTGCAAACAATGGAACAAACTCTGTTCAATGGTGTTTTACCTGGTTTTTTTTTTTTCTGGTTTAACAGAGGAAGATTTTAAGAATAAATATAAATTTTTATTGTAGATTTTTCATAAAGCTAAATTAGACAGGACAGATCTATATAGTGCAATATTCACCCTGTAAGAACAAAAACTGTATACCAAAACTAAATATAATACTAATGTAATACTAAGCATAATATACTATTACTTAGTATATGCTAAACTATATGCTAATACTATATACTACAAAAACTATACACTGAATGTGCCACAGATAAAAATCAAAATGAGCAGAAGTTAGTTCCCTGCTTGAGTTCATTTTCTAAAAAAAAACAAGAATCAGCTTACGTTTTGTGCAGCTCTCTTAGACTTTCCCAGGAATACTGTATATGTATAAAGAGAGAAAATGCCAGCAAATCATTAAATCAGAATGATCTGGGTGTACAGTTAGCAGAAGAAACACTTCAGGAACAGGATTATAATGCAAGTACATACCTGATTATGGATACCCTCATGCACTCCAGGATTCTTTTACCATTTGAATTAATATTACTTACTGTACCCACTCTCTCTATATACATATACATATGTGTATTTGTATTATATACACCTATGTATACCTTAAGATTGCTATGCTAATTGTATACTTTTAGTATCCTTTTTACCACTAAGTTCCTACTTCAAATAATATTTCTAGAAATCTAGACTATTAAGTAAACTGATGTCCTAATGCCATAAGGGGGGAGGAACAATATCATCTGAGTGAGTACTGCTCAGCTTATCCAAGCAGCAGCTGAACTGTAATTAGAAACTAGAAAATGTCACTAGAAACCTAAACTGGTGTTAAGGAAGGTTTTGTGAATAAATAAACAGCATTTAACTGATATAAGAAGCAGCAAAATCATGTCATGCTAAATTAGCTTAAAATACAGTAACATTTTTATTTCTTTAAGAAATGCCTATATCAGAATAATCTTTGATATATCAGAATCATTTTTGATACATCAGCATATGCTGATTAATCTTTTAATAATAAAAGCTGCTTATTTTAACTCCAAAAAGCAATTAATATGGAGCAAGTCAGACTTGCAGTATTTCCATAAGAAGAATCTGTTCTTCAGGATGGATCAAGAAACAGTCCTCAGTCAAATTCTTGCAGGAAATCCGAGGCAAAGCAAAGCACTGTACTTTGAGAGTCCTTCTTTGGTGACCTTAACATTGACTGTTTTTCTTAAATATTTTTACCTTAATGTTTTATACTGAGCCTGTCGGCAGTGTTGCTGAGGCTGATAAATATTTCATATGAACGTATAAATATGTGATTTTAAATCAATGTAATTGAGAAATTTCTAGCTCTGCCTCAAAAACAAGGAGGCTTCCACAGTTCAATTTACTATGTGGAACATGTTCAAAGGAGTCTGCACAGTAATCCTGGGGAGCAAACCCAAATCTCTAGCGTTTTTTAAAGACTTAGCTCCTTAAGTCAAGTGACTACTGCAGATTTCAGCTACCTTTTTTCTACAGGGAACATATTCCAAGTTTAAACTGACTTAGTAAAAAAACCTTCCCTATGTGACAAAAACTGAAAAGATAACAAAGTACACTCTAAAGCCTTCCATTTAAAACATACAATCCCAAATCTGTATCTCAAATCTCTGCAAACACTTTATGTTGCTGTATGTTTACCAAATGGTAATAAGTGGCCATTTGCTTCCACGTTGACTTCTCAGTAAAGAAAAAAATCATGGAGAGAGTGCATGTGCTATAAACGTAAGTGCAATTACCCATCTAAAATTCTGCATAAGTAGTCGAAGGCCAACAGAGCGTGCCTTCCCAACGTTTCTTTGTTCAGTAGGAAAACCAGTCCAGAGGAGTACACGTGACGTGTTACCAGGTGAGACCAGAGCCCTGCGGTACAGTTTCCAACTGGTAAGGGTTACTTAGGTCTTGTCTGTAGAAGGGACCGGGACTACTTTGATTTTCAGTTAGAAAGCCAATGGGCATCTATAAAAGAGCTAAAGCAGCCTAATTATGCTGGCTTTGAGGCACTGTGGTTGAACTCTGGCCTTATACCATGCTTGAGATTTTATCCCCTCGCCAGCACACTCACTCCTCATTCTAGTAGATCATATTTTTTTTCCTCGAGAATAATTCCATTCTTACAAAAAGAACGGTTTGTTTCCTCCCAGTTGTATCTGCTGGGGACTCCCTAATGTAATTCACCCCAGCAAAAAGGTTATTCTTCATCACCTCTTCTAGATGTCCTTTTCTTCTTCATTGCTAATTGCAGAGCAATAAATCCCTCGGGCTCCCAGATTTTGTACTTTAAGACTGGTGTCCAGTCTTTCCTCGAATGAGCTGCCTGGTATGATCTCAGCACTTCTAACCCTCACTCCTACGGGTCTCAAGGAAGGTGCCCTTTCTCCTGCTCATGTCCCCTAAACCTGGCAGTTTAGCTCTCACAGATTTGGCTCATATAATGTGTTTGCGTTTCCTTAGCCTTAGTGGTTCAACATTAGATCTCCAGAAACAGTAATCAAGCTCACTTTCTTAGCAGTCACCATCTTAATTTATTAATTTTATATTAAAACTGCAAACTGGCCCTAACAAGGATGCCAGGACATTTCCTCTGCTGATCTCCACTGTGCTTCCACAAAACAAGCTTTCCTATTTGACTTCATTCTCAAACTACTTTCTCCTCCCAATGCCCTCCTCACTTATCGTTTGGCATATTTCTCACTGAGATAACCTGAGGGTCTACACACTTCTAGCACAAGTTACATTTTTCAAGAAGAGTTTCCTCTTCCCATTATTTTTTACTTTATATGAGGTATTAACTATTAGTAAATTAAAGTCCACCTGATATATAAAGTTATTCAATAATTGTCCAATTTATTTTCATTGAAGCTCTCTCTGAAGTATCTGGCAGTGACCACTCGTCACAGATGTTACACTGATTCACAAAACTTTTGCACCAATTCAGTGTGGCCGTCTCCAGCCAGAGCTACTCCAGGAGATTGATGGCATTTGTACACACTTTTGGAAGGAAAAAATCCTTGGCACCTGTATGTTTAAGTTCACTGAATTTGCTGGAATCAAATCTCCTCCCTTTCATGATACTGTCCATTTATCTACTACATGGTACATTGCAGTGATGAAAGGCTGCTTAGATTTCATTCTTTGTTTCCATCTTACTGTTAAGAAGAAGGGAACACTTTCAAACAGTGCTGCATAAAATAGAATTGCTTGGTATGAGAGAATGACAATAAACATTCACAGCATGTGTGTGACACATCGCATTACCAGCCAAAGGGTTTCTCTTAGGTTTATAATTTCATGGAGTTCAAGACACTGAATCCTTTAATATTTACATTATCTTATTTGCTTAATAATTTTTTGTACAGTTCTGCATAATACAAAAGCTATAGAGTGTGTTTCTTAGTGTGAAATTCAATTGAAAATCATCCTTATTTCCTGAATTGCACTTTACTTTCAAGAGGCCAGGATTTTCAGAGTTCCTGTTTGGTTTCTATTCTACTTTTCTGGCTCTTCTGTAATACACCAGCGGAAACATCCTCTCTCATTTCCCATGGTACTGTCTGTTAAAATAGTTTGGTGGCCCTAAATTGCGGCTGTTGCAAGCAACTGGACAGACTGAATACACATTTCTTTGGGGATGCTACCAGACCTTCCTGAGCCCAGCTTTCTCCCTGAAAAGAAGATAGAATCAGCATTCCCCATCTTTACCTCAAGCCACCAGAGCACTGCCTGTTTCAGCTACACATGTATATATCCTCGGCAGAGTGTCCATGGGCTGCCCATGGGTAGCAACTCACTGCTCTAGGCCAGTCTGCTCAACGGCTGTGGAAATCCTGGACAGATTCAGCAAGGTGCATTTCTGGCATTGCCTCAGCATGCCAAAATAGCTCACTTTCATTTTGGCCCCTTGACTTTTTTCAAATTAACATTTGGCCTTGAGGGTGAAAGTGTCGGACACTACACCTGGACTGAGGTACTCAGGTTCTTAGAAGAGCTCCCCCTTAGCAAGGCCAAATCTCTTTGTTTTATGCAGCTCACTCACTTCTTCACTTAGGAGGAGTATCTGCATTAGAGCAAACCTCCCTGAATTGAGACTCACTTCTTAAATGACATTATTTCCTAAAATGCTTATATTTTTCTGAAATGTAACCATTTCAGACTCTCTGGCTGAAGAACTGTCTGCTCCTATACTTAATCCCCTATCCATTCCCAGACTGTATTAACAGTAGAACAAAAGAAAAGAATGAAAAGGCTCAGAGGAAATTCTGGAAATCCTAGCTGCCATTTTAGACCAAGTCGCCAGTTAGACATCAAATTCAATTCATGACCAGTTTTCCTCCTACTAATACAACTATATTTTTGTCTAATGAAACTCACAAAAGGATAGCAGAATGTCAACATCAGTAGACAAAGGTCTGCTTAAACTTCTACATGTTGCCAAAACATGAAACGTAGAATACAGATAGCTGTTTTTTTAAGTTAAATAATAGCCTAGGAAATAAAAGAGAATGAACTCAGTGTGATAGTAATGCGTCCTTCAGAGAATGCAGACTTTGTACCTTTGCCATTTAAATTTGTGAAGGAAATAGCCCTTAGTTTAGACTTGACTAGAAAATTTCGTTAATGAAAGTTTAACTGCTTCAACACCAGCTGCTTGTTAGCTGACAAGAGCCTGGTGCAACACCTAGGTAGCATGCCTTTCTTAGACAGAACAAACCCTTGGTTTTCATAAGGCCACCAAGACAAAGACAGCATAAATGCACTCCAGCATCCATCGGGTCCCCCAGTAGCAATGTACAGATACCTTGTAAGTTAGCTATTCTTGTGTTAGCCTGTGTTACCCTGACTGAGTGCTGTGGATAGCATGAAATGGAAATCCATGATCCCGCAAGTCCATTCTTTCCATCCACTACTACTTGGAAAATCCAGCTGAATTACAGGATTTGTCACAAACACAAGCTCACACCATAGCGCCGTGCCTGCTGCGATAGGGAGGTGCCGATTCTTCTGTCTGTGTTGGTGGAGGGGGGATATACAAGTCCCGCTCTGTGGGGACTACAGAAACAGAGACGTTTCTGAGGAAATAGCAGAGGGTAAGCAGCCCAGGGTATGTAACGAGGCTGAAAGCGGTACAGGGCTAGTCCTACCACAAGACTGCCTGTGCCAACTAACCTAAAGGTGGCTACCGTATTTTTCAGAACTCACACCTTACTCAGCAAGCTGAGCATATGTCAAGCTTATAAAACACTTAATTTAACACACCATGTAGTAACACTCCTTTACATACTAATGAGACGAGGCCTACGAGCACTGCTCCTGCCAAGGGTCTATCTCACTACAGACTTATTTCAGGTGATCAGCAGCATGATCTCTGCATGCCAGGCGGCTTTACCTAGGTGGGAGTGGGTAGGCTTCAAAACCCCCCTGAGTTACGATGTTCCCTGTGGTGTTTTGTAGGAATAGTACTTTTGTGAGCACAACACAAATTACATTATAAATGACTGTTTTATGATTCTGCCTCAAAGAACTATGAGATAACTTATCTTTGTCAAGGAGTAAACAAGGAGTGTAGGATGACATTGAAAAATTATCAGTATTCAAGTGGTTTCACCCACGTCCTCACTGCAAAGCAAAAAGGTCATAAGAGCTGAGTGTTTTTCCTATTATAGTTAGGGATAATTTCTGTACTTGAAGAAGGTTTTATTGCTTGGTAGTTCTGTTTTTGCTGATTATTTCTCATTGATTTTTTCACAACTACAAGTGGAAAAAAAGTTATCTAATAAAGGCGAGGTCCAGAATTTTGTGAGGGATTTTTTACCTCTGAAAGTTGCCAAAAAACAGAAGAAAAAAAAGAGAAAACATATGGAGGGTGAGACGACTCGACCTAAACATACCATTTAGATGAAAAATGTTATTTTAAAATAAAGAATATGCAATACCTATGAGAGGGTCTTTTTTGTTTTTAAACTAATCTTGGAACTAAAATTCATTACACATTCACAGTGCTAGTCCAGCACATGCAGCAGTACTGCTTGCTTTCTTGTCAAGCACTGCAGCTCTTACCAGCAGAGATCAGCTCTGGGGACGACAGGAGAAGTCAGTACGGCTGCTAATTGCTTATGAACAAACATCTGTCATGCCCAGGGCTGAGACACACCACTGACTCATCTACCAAAGGATTGACAGTCGCCCAAAAATGTCACCAGGTTTTGAGAGTCATTTGAAAGTCGCTCTCGAATGTGCTCACATTTTAAACCTAATAGCCTTCTGGGGCCTCCTCTGAGCCCTGCCTTCAATAGCATGTAGCTCATCCTACTGCCATGGAAACCATTTCTAGGTCACCTTTACGTAACAGTGCGGAGAAAACATCTTATCACCAACTCCACCATTAAAGCACACTCCTTTTCAATGAAGATTGCAGTAACCAACTTAACATTTACTGTAATTACATATAATATACCACCAATAAAAAGACATACTCTCTCCAGTATAAAGATGGGAATGTACATACCATGCAGGAGGTCTTGTCTCAGAATCTGCTGTTATACTTCTAGTCTTTTAGTAAGGGAAGTAAAATGATTGCCTGATCCTATGCATCCATTTTGTAACTTAGCTTGGGTTAAACTAATTCTGTAGAGAACATCATTAACACTGGAGAGAACCTATCAAGAGGGAAAACACAGCTGGAGCTGCTTTTACATATCTGGCTGGAGCTACGTATAAATAAAACTGACAGAACCAATAATTCAAGACACAAAATCAGATTTAAGGAGCCACTGAACTGAACAGCAATATATTGAGTAGAGACAGAAAAGAGACAGGAAGCATTTCAAATTCTGAAATAGAGAAGTATTTCAGGACATAAGAAGTAGGAAATAATTACATAGCAGATTCTTTCCTGTTCAGGGAACACTAAAGAGTTACTGATGCAGAAGGAAGAAACTGAATTTTTACAGCAACTGTTAATGAACACTCTAACCTAATTATTTTAAGTATGGAATCAGGATGTTCAGATATGTGAAGGAAGTGTCTTTAGCAAGATAGAATTTGGGAAGGGAACCTAAGAAGAAAGATAAATAAAGTTTTCATATTACATTGATAAATCTGGAAATTTTACTTCTATGGTGATAATTTTAACAATGAGTCGCTCTCAAGAACTTAAAACTGAACTTACACTGCAGGACTTCACGCTTATGTGGAGGGCACAGTCCTCCATTCCAACAGCCACAAATCTTCAAGAAAGACATTAATATTTATAGCTATCGTTTGTTTTCTTTTCTGTGACTGTTGGATTTATTGCTGGGGTTTTTTCTGCTAATGGAGAAGCAGAATAGTATATCTAGCAACCACCATTTCATAAAAGGAAATTGTTGCAAGTCATGGTAGACTGACCTCAGCTTACACTGTTATTTTATTGATTGTACAAGTCATTCCCAAACTCTTGCTGTATGTCAGTATGACAGAGTATGACAGAGATCACAAGCAATTAAAAACTACAGGAAGAGAGGAAAAAAAGTATGGCCGACGCTCAAATAAAACATATTTGACAATGCTGAGACTACAGAAAAGGAGAATCTGCTGACAAGAATTGTACAAGAAAAAGCTCTCTAGAATATGTAGAAGGAGAGGGTGAAATTTCCTTGGTTTTATTTTATCTCCTGTATGGACAAGGATGTCAGCAATGTGGAACTGAGACCATGTTGACAAGGTGGAATTGAGAAAAGCTGAAGGACAATTTTTCAAACAACTGAAAAGTCCAAGCTACTTCAATACTGCACACAAATGCAGCACTATGTTATTATCACTATTATTTTAAAAGTCTAGAATATGAAGGATTTCATAATAGGTTAGGATAAAAACCTGCTTGTTCCTTTTCTGAGGAATGTTTCTGAAGGTACTTTACTAGAACTTGGAAAAAGTTCTAGTATTGGAAAAAGGCTGTGAAAATTCATTAAGGAGACTATACATCAGTATAATTAAACATAAATTTAAATATAGATTACTGACTGAGAAATTATATGATTAATAACGAAAGAGCATGCTTGTTTGTGCTACAAAACCATCCAGGGTTATGAAATCAAATATTTGAACAATCCATTTAATTATAAATAATTGAATATTCAACAGGCCAATGACAGACTGACTCATCTTCAGAGGGGAACATGGAGGAATACAAAGATACAGGTTTTTGCACTCAATCTGCAGCCCTGTAATGAGAAAAGACCCACCTTCACACAGTCGGTCTGAATAATCCAGTAGTCGGGGTACTCATCTGGGAAAGGTGGAGCTGAAATACAAGTTGGTGCTTTGAATCAAGAGGGACTTGAATGATGATCTCTTTCAACCTGGATGAAGGCCAATGGCATCCTGGGCTGCAGCAGGCAGAGCATCGCTAGCCGGTTGAGGGAGTGATCCTTCCTCTCAGCTCAGCACTGGTGAGACATCCGGAGTGCTGCGCTCCCAGTACAAGAGAGTCCTCTCAGAATTGCTGAAGTGAGTCCAGCGTGGGGCCACAAAGGGGACTGGAGCATCTGACATACAAGGGGTGGCTGAGAGAGCCGAGGTTGCTCAGCCTGGAGAAGAGAAGGCTCCAGGAGGAACCTTACCAATGTGTATAAATACCGGATGGGGAGAGTAATGAAGATGGAGCCAGACTCTTCTCAGATACCCATTGACATGCAAGAGGCAACAGGCACAAACTGAAATTCCATTTAAACATTAGAAGATTTTTTTTTTACTGTGAGGGTGGTCAAACACTGCAACAGGTTTCCCAGAGAGGTTGTGGAGTCTCCAGCCTTGGAGATATTCCAAGCACAACTGGACGTGGGAGCAACCTGCTCCAGCTGACCCTGCTTTGAGCACGGCAGTTGGACTAGATGATCTCCAGAGGTCCCCTCCAGCCTCAACTATTCTGTGATTCTCAGAGCCTCTTACATACAGAGACAAAGGTTCCTATAGTTTGTATTTTTCATTAGTAACATTATGAACAAGGAGAGTGTTACAGAAAATATACAGCAAGAAAAAAAAGTGACAGCAGAATAGCCCTTGACTATCCCAACATGAGAAATCTGTGTCCCTCACTTACCAGAAAGTCTACCCTTGACAAAACACCGGTTTATGTTCACTTGAACTGTTCTGCTTCAACTGAATCTCATTTTGTGATGCAGAAAAAAACAATCATGAGGAATCCTAACCTGTTTTAGAATTTAGAGGCCTTTAAAGCAAAAAGATTTGGCAATACAAAATCCTTGGTCTCTTTATTCTTTTGCTCATGCAAGAAAACAGCAACTCCAAGTTTACTACTCTGTTTGTATTTTTTAAGGAAAAGGGAGCTTCGAACTAAAAAGTAGTAAGACTTTTTAAAGCCATTTCAAATCTTACAAGACATTTGACATTGCCTTATAAGCAGAAACAGACTTACTAACAAAAGTCAGCATACAGACCCATATACTACTGCTACTAAAAATGGAAAGAACTAACTCCAGCAATTCGTATGAAATCTTTGGAAATTCCTTGGTACAGACTCCAGATTCACTTCATTCCTGCACAGATGAATAAACACTGTGAATAGTTTTAAAGCTGCATCTGCTGTTGAATGATAACATTATGGAGACCTGGTCATAACTTCTGCTGAAAATAAACAGTTGGAGATCTTTCAAGGATAGTGGAATTGGAGTTCAGCCTTTGACTGGGTCATAAATTGTCACACAAGCAAACAGCAAATATAAGTCACATTTTCCTTTCTTTTTTCCTTATCAATCCTTGTCCAGCCAATACCACATAAAAATGTCCATACAAGTTATAGCAGTTATGGACACGGGAATGCTGACAAGTCACTTAATGGCACTACTACAACTATGTTACAGTGCAAGAGTGCTAAATAGATCCCCAAAATGGTCTTGAGAAGCATTTTACACAATTATGAGAAGAAAAATGAACCATAATAGACAAGTCATTCAGATTCAAGTTTAATTTTTCATAGCAATAAATGGGTAAGAATGATTCAGAAAACATCCTTAGCAATTGATATGCTGTGTTTACACACCCCCCCACCATAATTAAACACAAGGTAATTTTGCTATTCAAACAATTTGAGCATTGCATGTTCATATTTGTTCTGTTTAACCATCAATACAAATGTAATGATGAATTCCTATTCAGCTACACCTAGAGCACTTAGTCATTCACTTGACTCTGTCCTTTCTCAGTTCCAGGTCCTCCAGTATTCACTATTTCCTTTGACCTTAGCTTTTGTGTTGGGAGAATAAATGGTTCTCTGCCTGGCAGAAGGCAGATAAGGGATATTTCCCAATAAACAGCTTCTACATTGCCTGATCAAGGGCACCTACCTGTGTCAGTGCTTTACATTCCCTGTTTGGTTCTAATAACTCTCATTTATCTTTGTGCTCTAAAGTTCATATGGTATTTATAATGAACCAACCCATAAAACTCCTACCATCATCACAATAAGTTACATGGGAAATTGGCTCCTCCTGAGTGAAATCTCCATGTCTAATTGTGTTTTACCAGTCCATAGTCACCTTTTTCTCTGAATGAAGTAAACACTGGCTATGCAAGAACAAGAGAACATTACTTTTCATACTGTGTGCAGAAACAGTGCTTGATAAGCATAACAGCAAAGATACTTGCATTTGAAAAGTCAATGTAAGACAAAGACAGCAAGCACATCTTGGTAAACTGGTGGCACTAATACATGCATTCAAAATTAGCAAACAAAATTAGTGAAGTGTCTTGGAGTTTTAAGAATACTCGTTAGAGGTACCAAGTGAACCAATGCCGTTCACAGCCTAAAAAGGCTTGTTGAAATGAAGAACTATTCTTTATACTACTCATCCAGAGCATGTTTTTACTTTGCATAGATCAAAACTTCTGATTTGGCCTACTCTGAGCACTGCTGGATACACTGAAAAGTCGTGTGCACAGTAGTAGTAAAAAATCCCTGGAGGGGCTCCTGTAGGGAGTTTTTTAGGTCAGTAATGCTTCATGACTTCTTTTGGCTGAGGTGCTGGAGAGCTTGTTTATCCCTCTAAATATCTCAGGGAAAAATGGGAAAGAACTCCAGGATCATCAGTTCCCACCTGATCTAACTGGCATCCTCAGTGCACAGGGGTTAGTCCCAACTACCTCAAAACAGCAGTGAGGTTGTGAGTGTACGTGCATGTACATGGGGCAGGGGCTTTGGGGGCATCCCACTTCAGGGCCAGCAGGAAGTTACGACACCCTAAGAGAGGTCTCAGCTTGGGTGAAAAGGATATTATTTGTTCACAGTTTTAAAAGAATTTCTGGCTTAAATAATAGGGAGGAGAAATTTTGATTTCTGTTCAGAAAGTTCCAACAAAACAAAAAGAGGAAAAAAAGCAAAGTTACCAGACAATAGAGGAGAAAATAATGTAGCCATTTCAATAGACCTGACACTATAAAAAATCCAGTCTAGCAAGTGAGCGTGCCCTACCTAGAATGTGAAATTAGTCCTGCACATGGTAACGATTGCTAAGCACATCACTATGGAAATTGAGAGCTCACAGCAGGCCTAGGGAGTCTTAGAAATGTGGAAAATCAATGCACTGTATTGCTGGGGCGAAGAATGATTCCAGCAGAGTGACATTTAAACAACTTGATAGATTGTAAGCAAGCAGAAGAGAAGTGCAAGGGGACAAGCCAAGCGCCGGAGAGCACGGCCACGCTGCAGCCCCTTGGCCAGCAGCAGCCGTGCTGGGGGGGTCCCCCAACAATTCATACTGGTGGTGGTTCTGTGGGACAGGAGGAATAGTAGTAAGGATTATTTACCCATGTTTAAGGTAAAATGGGTAGCTATTTAACAGTAACACTACGTAACAATTTGAGAGGAGAAATAGAGACTACCGCACACTATGGAAACTATATAGCATATTAAGATAAAAAGCATACCATTGATGAATTTGGTCAGGACATCTACATTAATGGCTCTTCCTTCCAGAGAGTGATGAGAACCTGGTAAGCAGACAACCTCAGGGTGGCAGAGGGAAGAGGAGATGATGTATCATACCCTTCACACAGCTGGAGGAAGGACAAACAGCAAGCAAAACAGACCAGGAATTTTCCAGGGAAATACTTTGGTCAGAAAAAGTTCACTTCATTAAATTGAATCTTATTTTGTTGATATAAAATGCATCAAGAGATCTGCAGTATAATCAACAGTCCAGGGATATGGTTCTCACCCAGGAGGTGAAAGACTGAATATAATTGAGTAGGGACTTAACTTTGGTCTCCCGTATCATCACGAATTCTCTAACCATTGCACTACTGACCTGCTGGGTTCTCTCTTAATCTCTCCTGTTGGAGCTGCTCCACTTTGCATAACTAATTGCATGTTATGCAGAGCAAGGAATTAAACCCAGTTCTCCCATATCCTGGAGGAAAGCCCTGACCAATGGGGTATCCACTTCAACTTTACCTACACCTCTTAGGTTAAACCAGTTTAAATCTGCTTTTTGAGTAAGGTATAAGAGTTATCTAAATCAGATCAAACAACTCAAACGAATCTGAAATAAGCAATTTACACTCAGTTTTCCCTTCTTGTCCCCAGACAAGAAAAACTATTCACACAGCCTTTTGCATTGGTTTAATTACAGCAGTTTAAAATAAGACTTTAAATAAGAACAATGCAAACTGCTAGCACAGAAAAAAACCTCATCTGAAATGAGTTGCTCCCCATCACAAAACCCACTGCTAGTCCCTGTTGTTTCCTTGCGTCCATTGTACCAGGCAGGCTGGGTATGAAGGGTAAGGAAGAGTGTTACCTTTTCATCCTACAGCCTGGGGGTCTTTCAGGGCAGAGCTGGGAAAGTTGAAGGGGAAGAATGGAAAAAGCTGCTTTGTGGAGGCCAGTACTTTATCTGCTTTGTGTATGCAGCTCCTTCATTAGCATTACACTTACTTTGAGAAAATCCATCCATGTTAGTTCAGAAAAAGCTTGAGCACATTTGACTCATAGAACACTGGGAATGATATTTACTGGCATTCCTCAATTGTGAAGGATGTTTTATTTGTGATAAGCATTTTAATAACACACCAAAAAGAAATAATTCAAAATGTAAGGAAAAGCTTTCTATCTACCAAAACCACATCGTGCAAGAGGGTCCATCACATTTTGCAGACTATACAATGGCTTTTTAAATCGCTAAAAATTATTGTAGACCTCAAGCATATTTTCTGCAAAAAGATGTATTTTTTTCTCCCATACATTTTTCAATTCTTCTGGTAAGTCTTGTTTCAGATACTTAAAATTCCCATTCCATTGTTTCAAATATTTTAAATACTTTTACCTGTCACCCACTCAATGCCAGTCTGGTTTACATTTCCTCTTCCCTATGGCTTACATGATACACTTCAGGGTTAAGCCACAGTAAACTGATAAAAACAGCTAGCCATATAGAAATACAATTTACTTAGATAGTATTTTCCTTCTCATCAAGGACCAACTACATATACAAACACAATAAAAGCTACAATCATTAAAAAAAAACTTTTGTTTTTAGCATTTTCCTTTTGCAAATCATCATAATTTAAATGCAGTCTCCCTGTAAGAACATTTACCATCACCTCATTTAATAAACGTAAAACTTCAGTACTTAAGATCCAAGAAAGTTGTACATCTTCTTACGTGCTACCATATATACAAAAAAAAGTAGCAGACAAGCTGTAATTTAAAATCCACCCAAGAAATTTTTCACAGGCTTAATAAAAGAGCTAAGATCTTTAGTTTGTCTTTCTAACCAAAGGAAACACAGTCAGTATTATATAGCAATTTGTATTATCTACTTATCCAGAGAGAGCTTAAGAAGGCCTTGATTTCAAAGAGTGGTCAGTCAGCAGTCTCTGAAAATTAGGGCTGTTAGTAATTTCTCATTTTAGATATGAAACATGGTGTAAGTAAGTAAGTATTTCCTTTTGAAAAAAGTGTTCTTAATTATTTTTTGAGGAGAAGGATGTCAGTCTATTATTGTCAATACAAACGTCCTTATGTTGAAGCATTTTACTAATCTAGAACTCCAACAGTAGCAGAAAAGAGTCAACACTCCCCTTTCCTTTGCTACTTTACTGAAAATGGCTTTGAAAGTAGCAATGATGTTTCAGAAGGTGTTGTTTGGGAATATAGCTCTTAAATACCGTAAACAAAAAGTAAAATTCAAAAGGAAACAAACTCAGCCAGACAGAGTATGTAAGGCTTCAAGAAACAGTTAAGATGATAGTAAAAAATTTTGGTCACTAATGAAGCTGATGGGGAAAAAAAAACAGGTGTAGGGGGAACAGCTTATATTTCTTCACCCATGCAATCTGGTTTTGAATGAAAAACATAATGCAGAACTAAAGACTAGTAAAAAGATCCCTGAGAGCTTTTATACTACAGTAGTAGGTATATACTTATATTTTACATGCCAGCACAATCTGATCAAACACAATATTTCTTCTTTACATATTGTCTATGCTACAATGTTATTGTGTTACTGGGTTTGATATTATCCTCTTCCAGTCTAAACAACAAAGAACTTCTTTTTTAAACTTTTTCCAGTTTTACCACGGTACCTGTAAATTTTTTTTATCCTTATTTCCTTTTTTACCTAGCTCCTTATGCATTAAGAAAAAAACCCTCTAGCCTGAAAACAATAGTATATCAAGAATTTAAAGAGTTGAAAGGAACTTGCTTGAGACTTGACACATTGGCATCAATGGTTTAAAACTGTAAAAGGGATTGAGTCCTTGTCACAGATTTTTTTACTGAAGAGATGGGTAATATACTCATGTTGGTTTTTGTCAGAGGTATTACCAAAGACAAGGTGTGGGGAGAATTTATTTTGTTTGCTTTTCAGACAGATGATATTATTTCTGCTCATATTCCATGCACTTATTTCAGCAGTCTGAGACAGTCTGGTGGGCAAAATATCAAAAGCCAAAAGATTTGTACCTATTTCAAAAGTGTAGTGCAAAACATACTCCCACTCAGACAGCTGTGCTACCTGGACTCAGTAGTTAATGCCAGTAACATCACTAACAGACTACCTCAATAATCCTCTATTATCTGATTTTATTTTCCTGTAAGAAGCAGTTAGGACATACTCTCTTAATTTCATCAATTCTTCATGGCATTACAACTTCCATGGCATTCAGGTTGCAGTAGTGGCCAAGCCAGTCAACCCTTTCCCCACGACGAGAGAAACTGCATGCAGGCTTTGAAATACTACAGAGAAGGTCCTTCATTTCTGCCTTTTTTTCCTTAAAGTAAGTTGTAAGCTTTGGAATCGCTACCGTCACTATTATCATTATTAGCTAATCTGCAGACTAGCTCCCATACCTTCTCCAGAGTTGCGTCACTGAGCAACTTTGTCAGCAAGCGCCAACTTTTACTAAATACATTTAGAGTACAGATTCCAGCAGATCCAGTGACTTGCCATCCACACAGCTACCTTTTGGTCCCTACCTTTCCCTTACTTTGCAAGGTGAACTGCCTCAGTTTATGTTAGCTAAATTGGGCAAAAAAAGAAAGATTTCAAAGATAGGAGTCAATCCTTAGCTTCTATTCAAAAAGTTCTCAAACGCAAATATGGGTCATACTGTTGAAGTTACATTAGAGAAAGCTCATTCAATGGCCCCTTAACTCTTTTGCCCCCTTAACTCTAATGTGAAAATAACAGCAGATGGCTTTTGTGGCTTACTCTGACCAAGCAGAAGTTTTTGAGGAAAACTACTGCATACAAAATACCAAATCTCAAGCTGTGATATATTTGGGTTCATATATAACAACAGCTCGACTGCTTCTTAGTTGACGATGACTTAGATATGCTTTAGAATATACCCCTGGCAATAGGCTTTAACAGGGCCCTAAACCATGGCTGAGGTTTCTGGACAACTTTTATACACATGCTTTCACAAAATGAACACTGAAAAGAATGGAACTATATAAAGACTGAACCAGGTTATTCATCAATACAAACTATGCTTCCTCCCCCCAGCAGGACCACAACTGCAGGATACATTTGCATATTGCATATGTCTGCATTGGAAATAATGGAGTTGTAATAGGTGGAACAGATGTCAGGATGAAAGAAAAAGTGGTGAAGAGCATACCTCTATCTCTAGTAGCAGCAAAGTGCTGAAAGGAAGACTTGAAGTAGCCAGAAAGAAAGGTTTTTAGAGAAAAACACTTTAGAGAGACAAACTGTAAAACTTCCCTTTTCTCCCCTATGAAGTACAGATAACTTGTTCTGATTGGTAAGATGCAACCACTCCTGCATGTGGCTATTATGTTGATATAAGATGCCTCTGTCTTGTTCAGATTTGTTGAACATTTTTGGCTTAAAGGAAGCAGACACTTATTGCAGCATGTGTCCACATATGGAATTTGTCAGGAGTAGCTGCTTCTGAGCAGGTTCAAGTGCAAACAAGACCTGCATATTAGATGTCCACTCTGGTCTTCTAAAGAGAAAAAAATTATGGTTATTATCAATATATCTGCAATATGCTTAAGGCTCTAAATGGAGCTTGAGTGATTCCTTGGCTTTTGGCATGTGATGAACATCATGGCTAACCGTCTGTCAGAGTTGTGAAGAACGTGGTGTTAGCTATGCGTGGGCTCTCCTTTTCCACGTCGCCGAAGACTACCACATAAGCCTTTGTCACAATCAGATCATGCCAGCAGTTTTACACACTCATCTGATCTTCTGCAGTGGTTGTGCAATAATATTGCTGTTATTTTTACACTGTATGAAGTCGCGCCCAGACTTTTCACTGTATTTTAAGTATTCTGCCCTTGGGGCTTTTTCATGTAGATGAAAAATGCTGTTAGCAACTCTGTACCTCTGTACTGATGAAAATTCACATCATACCAACACTCCAGTAAGACCTTTAAAACCTTTCAGAGATTAATCTCAGGAACATTTGTTCAGAGCCACAGATATCTTCACCCTCTTCAAGACACTACTTTATGTGCTGACTCTGAACAAAAAAGACAGGTACTGAATTTCAGTTTACCGACTTCCTTAGAAACAATAAAAGCCTAAAAATAAGGTGACATCTGCGCTATTTATTAGTTCTATCCAATATCCTGAAGGTTGAGAAAATCTCAGTGTTCACTGAATTGAGAATTAGCATCTGTGCTTCTTCCCTCAGATGTTCAATTTATATCCACTAGGAACTTTGCCCTGAGTAAAATTGCTGATTGCTCTGTATGTTCTTTTATCCCACTATTAATCACAGTCAAAATAAGAAGCTTCTTGAACAAGTATTTTCAAACACAAGGGTTTGATGGCCCTGCTTGACAAGTCAGGAAAAAAAAAGTAATTTTGGAACTCTGGAAATTAATGGATTCACATTTTTCTCAACCCACAGGAAACGCACCTTTTTTTCACCCATTCACTAAAAATAATATGCCTGTTTACTGACTATATATATGCAGGTGATTCAGCAAAGTCCTGGCCACTCAAGCCCCACGTCCAAGCCCTAGCAGTTAGTTTCTTTTTCCCTTCCAAAATCCCTCTTTCAGCCGGAGTTTGGCACATGACACTAACCTCAAGAAAGTGCTTAAGTTACAGAGTTCTCATGGGCACTGCTTCCTATAACCAAACCTTGGGGTGTTAGTTCACTAGCTTGAGTAGCTCTTTTTATTGTTTCTTTTTCCTTTTTTTTTTTGAAATCGTACTCCTGGCTGTAGAGGGGTGGGATAACCTCCTCCCCACCTGTTCATTCATATGGGATGTATAATTGTAATCTCAAATAGCACCTGCAAGTCCCACAAATGAGGATCAGTCTCTGCCGTATCTACCCAGTTAAACCCTTCAGGCATAGCTTTATTCACAGAAGTGAAACACTCTTTTTCATCCTATTGACTTTCAGAGCAAGATTAAGAAAGAATTAATAGAATTTTTATAAGTTTTTCCCAAATGCCAGACATGCAAACTGAGCAAAAACTTAAGATTTGTAATAAAGCTTTGTTCAGCTGCAGCAATCTAGCAATAGTGATTAAACTGGAGGTTGTATATAGACATTTAACTTGCCATATATTCTGGAAAGGGGTCCTCACTACCATAAATTGTGTCTTATTCATAGAGATTTATCAGAAACACCACAGGGTTTGGAGAGGAAGAAAAGGAAAAATAATTGGGTTCACTAGGAAACAAATTGAAACATCCAAAAGACTGTAGACGATGGGTAAAGGCAAAAAGCAAAGCACGGAAGCAAAATCTTAGGCAAAGCACTGTGATCTCGCTAACACACTTCGATCATAATGAAAGTCTCCCTCAAAACAGCAAAAAGTATGAAATACTTCTGAAGGGAGCCAGTGACAAAGACTTAATGGGAAGGGGAATCCCATGGATTTTTCTTTCTTCATCCTTTTATCTGAAAGAACTTAGTATTTCAGAATACTTCACGTGAGGCCTCCTTGTTTAAAAAAAAAAGTAAAGTAGACAGATTTTCTGTAGTCATAAAACCTGAACAAAGTCCTTTAGCATGTGTAAATAAAGGTGCTGCAGCTAGACCTGCAGAAAGCAGCCAGCCAAGGTATGAGGCAAATGCCGATTGATTTCAGATGCATACACAGGGTGAGCTGTTGACTAAAGGAGACAGAGAGCTTTCCTCTCATTCCAGGCTCTGGTTTTTCCTATTAGAGGCTGAGACACTGCAGGTGTTCTGTGGCTGTCAGCGTGGAGAGAATGACACCATAAGTGTCACTGCAGGACAACATCAAACCACCAAGATTCATTAAAACTGATGTGGAAATGAATTATAAATAACCTCCAACTAGCTCCATTAAATGCAGGAAGTTTCACTGAAGTACAGTCACCAACACTGTGTTTGAGCTACAGAGAGAAAATGAGGGCAAAGAAAGAATTAGATTATGCAGGAAGAGACTTGCAGCATCTTTTAATGAATTTACAGTCCTCCACAGAAGAATGCTGCTTATTTATTCCCTGATATATGTGACCATATGATTAATTCATCTGCCAGCTTGATAAAACTGACTCTCCAAACTGTTCGTGTATTAGGATTCAGTGATAGGAAATAATAGGATTAGCACAGCAGCATTTTCAGCTTTTGTGATTTTATCACGGGTCATGCTATATAAAAGATTTCCTTCAGAACCCAACACTTGGAGGCACGTGATTAGAGGTGAATCTCAGTTTTCATTAGTAATATCTAGCCTTAATGACTATGAGCAGAACTTGGAAAATGTGAACTTTAATGGCTCAAAACACCAAGCCTACTAAAAAGTAAAGTTTAAAAAAAAAAACCAAACAGCATATATCACTTGAAAATGCAAATATCACGGCTTTGGGGATGCAACGCAAGAATTGGAAAATTGGGATTGGCAACCATGTTATCTCACATACTAAAGCAAATACAGTGTGGCAACACAGTTTGAGAGCATTGCTCATGACTATCCTCCCAACCACATGAAAACTCCATAGTTTTGACATCATCTAAGTGGGTTAAATGTGTTAGCTGGGGTGTGCATTCCTGACAACCCATCTGCTTTGCAGTAGAAATTCAGCAGAAACGGATTAGATCTGTCTGCAGTGACTTTATGTGGCTCTCCCTGTGTGATCAGAAGTCTGGGCAAAACCTTCTGCAGTTCACTGCAGCACAAGGAATATAACTGGGCACAGCTGCAAGTTTTAGCAACACAAACGGTGTGTAAATACAGCATTAGTATGGCAGGAATAATGTGACTGTAGCTGCTCGCATCTGGAAAAATTAGTTCATCATTGAAAATATATCCAGACTTGGCTGTTTTATCTCAAAAAACTATGAAGTCTTAGCTTTATAAAGGGCAGTAGAAAAACTAACCATCTTATCAATTATGAACAGTGAGTTAAATCCTACAATGAATTACCATGGTAAACTCATCACTTGAGCTTTTCCAATATAGTCTTTTACATCAGACACTAATTAATTTCTAATTGATCTTTCCAAGGACAACTGTTCAGTGTGACCATAAAGTTCAATGCCCTGCCTTCAACATTTCCAACTCTTCAAGCAGAAAATAGCAGGACTTTAGCTAATGGGGCTGAAGAGTGATTTTTGTTTATCACCAAACTCCTTAAATAAGGACAACAGCACAACACCAGAGTGCTGCTTAATCTCATGCATTTTACAATCCTACTACAGCTATTATGCAGTAACCTGGTAAAGATGCTTAAATATTATTAGCAGGCTTGACTGCATAGTTACCAGGGCATTCGAACAAGGTTCATTTACGGACAGTTCTTTGGTCATCACACTGGCAATGTCTGTATCAACAAACAGAATGGCCCAAAGAGCTGGATCAGGGCAGTGAAAGAATCCAGAACTGAGGACTCCACATCCAACCATACATGCTAGGAGAGGAGGTGCTATTGTGGACTATCTTTAGTCTGGTCCCAAGTATTGAACCTCCATTAGCACCTGGAACAAATCGGATGTATTTCCAGAGTGAACGCTGCAGTTTAGTTTCACCTAAAAGGCATGCACGGAAAATGGAGAAGATCATGAGATTTGCTCTGAAAGCTCAATTCTGACCCCAAAGAAAACTTTCACATAAATGCAGCGTTGTGTTGTAATTGTTTGACTGAAATAGGGTATTGTATTTTGAATAACAGCAACTGCACATAAAGAGCTAGAAAATGAACTACTTTTCATTAAAGCAAAGCAAGCAAGGCAGAGAGGGGCGTAGCTGACTCCATTTTACCAAGCCCAGCACTTCCCATCAAGGTGCCAACAACGCATTCAGCTCATGAAACGCACGACAGAAACACTGACTGCGCTGGCTGCTGTCAGGGTGACTGGGTTCCCTGGTGCACGTTCAGAACTGATTAACGGAACCGGGAGTGCAGGGAACTGCCTAGGCACTATCTTGCAGCAGGAAATACTGCCTTGATGGTGGTCATTTAGCAATGCTCATAGAGATTCTCTCTCTAGGAGCTTCCCCATGTGCACTCTATCATCATTACAACTTAGCATGAATGGTATCATTATTTTCCTGAGGACAGTTTGAATCCAAATTGTCTATGAATATTTATTTTCATTAACAGGCTCAAGACCCTAAGAGTTCCATAAAACACAAACACGTGATTAGCTATGTGATTTAGACAGATCACATAATACACACATTTTGTACATCTGTTTCATTTTTATCTCGGAGGCTACAGAAAAGGTAATATCCTAAAAGAATAAATAATAATTGTCTTTCAGACAATTGTTTTGAATTGATAAATTCTATCTAAATGTCGATTCAGACAGTGTATGCTCAACATTTAACAAAAAAATAACTTGAATGACACCTAGTGGAAAGATAAGCAATAGCTGATGATTGCACAGCAACTATGTACAGTTTTGAATAGTGAGAAAGGCAAGGAGGAAGATTCTTTATGAGAATGGGTGGGAGGAGAAAGAATTATTTGATAAAATGGGTGGAGTACAATTTAGGAGAAGAATTTCTTAAATGACAAGAGTTTACCTGCCTGTGCAATAATCTTCCGAGGAAATGGGATATTTGATTTGACAGAGGCAAAATTAAATCAGGTAACACCACAATAAACGTGCAGTGGGAAACAATACAATAAGCAGAATATGGACAGGATGAAATTCTGAGTCCTCTTGTGTATAAATACTTAAAAGGCTTTAACAGGCTAGTTCTCTAGGGTGCAGTAGATAATAGGAATATTTTGGCCCTGGGGCAACAATAACTCCCAATGTGAGAGAAACCACAGATTTTCTGTAATTCATTTCTGCAGGCAATATTCCTTGATGAGTGAACGAATTTCATGATCGATTTGGGTTTTTTCCTTCTTTTTCCTTAGTCACTTATTTGTATAATTCATGAATTACCAGTGACTCACATCCAATTATAAAGAAATATTTTGGTTATTCTGTTCTCACCAATCTATTTGAAAATATGAAAGAACAGATTTAATCAAGGTGATAGAATTTAAATGAGAAGCACTTTTGCCGTCTGTTGACAATGTGATGCGGCAAGTTTTTTCAGCATCGGAAATGGAAATAGTGCTTCAGAAAGACTTCTGTCGTACTAGGTCAAGAATAGGTCACTGACAGCAATAAATGACTATAACTCCTTAAAACCATCTATAAAAAATAATGGCATATTCTGCTTGAATTTCCTCTTAGCAGATCATGTGTTTGATCCACACATTTATCTTTAACTTGCAGCTTTTTTTCTTAACTGCAAGGAAACTAGTAATCCCCCCTTCAACTCTTTTTTTCTCCCTATATAAGCAATCAGAAGCAGCACCCATGTAACTGACTGGAAAAGTCAAGGCCTCAAAAGAAAACTAATCCAGAGCAGTGTGCTTTCAGCGAGTAAGGTAGCAAGAGAGGTTTTGTTTGGGAAACAAGAGTGTTCAGAAATACCTCTCTGATGAGAAGAGACAGAGCCTCTCTCATGCACAAAAAGTTCAAATGGATTCACCCTGTGGAAAATATATTTTCAGACTATAACAAGATTATAGCAGATTATAACTTTTTTTTTTCAAATTGGCTCTTAATAAATCCTCTTAAACGAAGAATCCTCATTTGGCCTACAAAAAGCTATAGCCCTAAAATCATAAATGCAAATGCCTTGTATTTTAAGCTAGATACTCCTTGCATACATGCACCTCTACACAGAGCCAAAGAAACTGGTCCATGCTCCTCATCACAAATAACAGACTCAGAGACTCAGCATGACCAGCTACTTCTCCGGCCACGTGTGACACAGCAGCTGGAGAAACATAGGACTACCTTTGTGAGGATTACCCATAGCACAGAATTTGAATATGGATTCCAGAGGATTCCAAATATTTTGCATCTGTTTCAATGCAAAAAGATGCAGCATTTGATTTCACCATATAACAGGAAGATTTTTATTTTGTGTGGCAGCATTCTTTAAGATATATGGCACAGATTGTGTGATACAGGAAACAGGCATGAGGGAAGACAGATATTTATGAAATCTATGGTCTAGTGATGTACTTTCAAAAAAAAAAAGAAACAATCCCTAAGATAGAAGGATCTTCCCATTATTAGCAGTCCACTCACAGGTCCAGCTGTTGAACATCTTGACAGGCAGATGGACTACTCATTTCAACAAGGGAGGAATCACTTCCCTCATCTTATAGAAAAGACCGAAATTCAAATGGGGTTTGAAGTATTTTTCTCTTCTCCCTCCAGCACTGTCTAAATTACCCTTTAAAATACTAAAGAGCAGAGATACACAGTAAGTCATTTTCTTAAGGAAGTTCCTAACAAACTTCAGGCTACTGGTAATTGATTAGACTTACTGAAGAAAAGGACTTTAAATATAAGTAAGAATTAAACAGTAAGAATTGCTATCAGAATAATTTTAAATGTCAGAAATTTCCCTTCCCCCAAGAATGGCATGTTATAAAGAAACAACATCTCAGAAGCAGGGCTCTACTGCACATCTGCAACATCTGAAACCCACCTGGGTTTCATTTCCAAATGCAGAACACAGCTCAAAGCCTGTCCCCAAAACAACACACTAAACAAGAACTGGCCTGAATTAAACATCAGATCCACCACTCACTGGATTTCCAAATGTCAACTGCTATCTTAATTCTGGAGTGTTCATGTTTGGTAGCTAAAGCAAAGGAAAACTTATTTCAACTCTATTCCAAAATTTCACGTGCAAAAAAAATTTAAAAAAAAATGTGAAAAAATGCTATTTTTGTTTTTCTTTTACACAAACATGGCATTCTTTATTTAGATGAACAGATACATACATATTATAAACTTGTATCATCCTGAATTACTGTCTTTCCAGGCAAATATACACAGAGTGTGTTATGTTCTAAGATGTCACATTGCTATTATTCAGCAGTTGATATGCTTCGGCAACCTGAGTGTGAAGAAATTGGCAGGATCATAGCCCTCGTTTGAGCTGTACGCAGCTCTGGTGACTGGGAAGAAAGGCTGTGTGCCCAATAGGTGACACAATATGTGACCAAGGTTGTCCCTGTCTTCTAGGCTGTGCTGATTAAGGGGAGCCATGCTAACCACGACAGTGAGCCTTTCACAGTGCACCTTCCCTGACTGTTCTGGAATTCATTTCTAAACTCCAAACCAAACTAGGACATTACAAAGAAATTATATTCCACAAAATATCACAAGAACCAAAATAGGAATTGAGCCATGGATCCATACACATGTACCCTTCTCCACATTCAAGGTTGTGTCAGGGGCACCTACCTGCCCGAGTTGTTCTGGCTCAGGTATTTCTGCATTGCTCCACGTTGCAGGGTACAGGTCACTCTCAGCCTCTTCGTATAAGATAGGTTCTCCAAATCCCTGATCATCACAGAAACCTTCCTTTCACTTGTTGGCTTAATCTTTTTTGAACATGGGTGACCAGAATTATATACTGTATTTTGGGTGACTTTTCACCACTATTTCAACATAATGGCATTAATATTTCTCTGTCACTTAATGATCTCATCTGACTAACATAAGTTGATCTCATGTGACTAACATAAGTTATTTCGATGCTACAGTGTGTTTTTACAAATTTTACTTAATCAGTGGAACAGCAGATAGCAAACACACCTGGCTTTGTCTAAAACAAAGGAACTCTTTCATGGGCTAACTTTAGCTCCCTTGTATCTTGCTCGGGCTTGCATGCATCAGTAGCTGAAGCCCAAGCTAACTTTTGTACCTGTAGATTATGACAGCTGAGGAAAAAAAAAATACTAGATTTCAGATGAGTCATTTTAGGTTTTCAAGACATTGTCAGGTTTAATGGGAAAAATATATTAGCAATAAAAAAATTCAAACGCATTTTCTCTTGTCTGCAGAAAATACAAAAGTGCCCCAAGAGCTATACGCCATGACACACGTCAACCATATATAACATCTTCCGAGGGGAATGGTTTCCTATTTTGCACAGAACAAAGCTCATCTTCTTCAACACATTTCCTTACTGACTCTTTAAAAAGTCAGCTCCGGTTGCTATACGTACTCCAACACTTTACCAAGGAGAGGGAACGGAATCAAAGGGGAATAAATAAGGGTAAGTGTCAGTCAGGCATCTCACCAACTCTTCCTTTCTGCATTTTTGCAACAGTTCTTATTTCTATTTGATTTGGAATTTCTTACTGTGTATATATTAAATCAGAAGAGACTGTCCTTTTTGTAGATATTGCTTAACTTTTTTTTAGTCAGATGACATGGTCTGTCCTTTTGAGATGTCTACTTTGAAAAAAACAGCTCTAGTAGATTTCTTGAAAAACAACAGATGAGTATCTAGATTCAGACCAAAGATATTCAGACTAACTACTTGCTAACAAAGACATAGGAGATTGTTAAGATTAATATTTCAGCTTCTCTGCGATGAAGTTTATCATTTTATGTAGCATTATTCAAATTTAAAATATAGGAATGTAGTATTTAGATCAGGAATCTAAAGCTGTCTAACTTTATTTTGAAAAGTTAATTACATAATCCTTGTACACAAATTGAAGGAAATTAATTTAAAACAAAATAAATCCATTTTTCCTACAATTTTAGTGTTCATTAAATGAAACTTCCTAGAAAAAGAAAAATAATCTCAGCTTATTTTAAGTTTTTAAGAGGAATTTTTTTTTTGAGCTCTAAAATACCTCTACACTTTAAAACATTATTTTGAAGACTTTTTTTTCCACATTCCATTTTGCATTAGTATAATTTAAGCTCCTTATCACCTTAGTATGTAAAAACCTCTTTTACTCTGTATTTGTTGTTGTTAATAGGTCTGTTCTACCTGCTTGCTATTTCATAGAATCATAGAATCATTTAGGTTGGAAAAGACCCTTAAGATCATCGAGTCCAACCGTAAACCTAACAGTGCCAAGTCCACCACTAAACCATGTCCTTAAGTGCCACATCTACACATCTTTTAAATTTCTCAAGCTTTGTCCAGTCTACTTTTAAACTCATACTCGATGTGCTTCTAATGCTTGCCTGCAAACAAAGTTATACAACTGTTTTCACCTTCTTCAGTTGGAAAGGAATTTTCTTTACATGTATAGTGTATAAAAACCCAACACTTTTTACAGTATCTGCCATTCTCCAAGTAGTATTCAGGGCAATATACAGTCACATATTTTTGCTTCAATACTTACTTATTGCAAATGAATTGGGGGGAAAAAAAAAAAGAAGAAAATACATTTTAATTATGGGATGTATTAAAATCATATAGAAAGATGGTTTCAAGATTGGAAATTCCCCAACCTGTGCAAGGGAGTTTGTATTTCAAATTCCAATCCTGTCCTAAGGCTAGCTATGTATTTTTAAATGCCGAGAAGTAGTAAGAAATACAGGAAGGGAATAGCTTTAGAGGTTTTAAACTGCTAAATAGAAGGGACTGAGATGGAAGTCTAGTGGGAGCCACTCTACAGAAGTGGGAATGACATAGCAAAAGGGAGAATTACCTGCTAGCCCAAAGCATGGTTATTTAATCCCTAAAAGACAAGCAGTACCAGATATACAAAATTTCCAATTCTCTATTCACCCAAATCTTAAACTGTATGTTCTCAGAGACGCATGAAGCTACAAGGCAGCAAAAAAGAACTTTTTGCCACACAAAAATACGTACTTCCTCGTTAGAAACTTCATACTCTCAGAAAGAAGATTTTTAGACATTTACAATTATTCAATCTCTTAAGCTCAATTTTGAAAACTGACTTCAACATACAATTTTAACACTAGACCTATAAAGATGTAGAAATGGATTCAAAATCTTTGCCTAAAACTAACCTAGTTTTTACCATTGTCTCCTGGTGATATTCTGTTCCAGAACTTTGAACAAGAATACTTTTCGTGCAATTATGAAGGAAAAGCAAGGAACTAAAGACAAAATGTGCTCTCTCCCAGTTGCATTTATGCTACTTAACGTCAGGAAGAATGTCTCTGTGGAAAATACAGAAAGCTAAAGATTTTCTCCCAAAAACCTAAACCTCGCGAATAATCCTGAGAAAGAAATAGCTGTGTTGTAGTTCTGCATTTAGAAACATGCTAATGAATCATACTTATCAGATTATTATTCTTATTCTCTGGGTAGCTGAAGCATGAACAAAACAGAATTCATCACCGTTGTGGGATTTGCCATATCATTGCTGTTCCACCTGACCCAAACTGAAGTCTGTCCTCCCTCCTGCAATTGTAAGTCACTGGGAGAAATGAAGGGTTTGCAGATAGACTGCAGCTCCAGGAAGCTGACGGAAGTGCCTGCCTTGCCCGTTAACACCAAGAGGCTTTATCTACAGAACAACAGCCTGACCTCAGTTCCTCCCGGTGCCCTGGACAGCTTGCGCAGCCTGGAGGAAGTTAAAATATTTGACAATCCTTGGAACTGCGACTGTCATATTCTGTATCTAAAACTCTGGTTAGAAGATGTCTCTGCACCCTCTCTTGCGAACATCAGATGCGCAACCCCAGCTCCAGTGAGGATGAAGCCCTTGAGGGAACTGACTGGGAATGAGCTGGGGATTTGCAAGAGGCTTCTCCCAATCAAGTGTCTTGAGTTCTTTTGGCGAGACCTCATTTTAATTGCTGGAGCAATAATTACACTTATTTTAGTAGCATGGGCTCTGAAGTTCTCAAAAAAGCTGGTCTGCCAAATAAACCTAAGCTAATATGACTCTATGGGCTGACTGTTGAGAAGGCATACCTCCAAAACCCACAAGATACAATGAGCCATTCACTACCACTAGCTTGAACAGAAACAGCAAACTATTCTACCACAAAAAATCACATGCACTGGCAACACTAGTTTTAATAGTGAACATGCTACAAACAGGTCCCAGGGCTCAAAGTTTGGGTCCTCAGATAGGCAAGTTTGATTTAATTTCCTTTCAAAATAAGCTTGGTGATGTATTGACAAGTAAGTTTTATTCTGCTGCCGTCTACTCATATGAAAAGCAGTTTCTAGATTTTTTAAAAATCATTTCACTTAGCATTTTTCCACTGAATTCTCAGCTCTTAGAGTGAGAAGATTTACATCCCCAAATCCTACACTTTTTAATATATGGAGATGAACACCGATTGTACTATTTTAGCAATTCTTTTCTCACTTGGAAGCTGTGTGAGTTTGCAACCCGTTACCCCCCCACAGTGTCCCAATGGGCTTGGTAGGACCATTCTTGTGTGCAAACAAATTAAACCATCTCTTCCTCAGCTTCAGGAGTTTTCTGCCAGCAAACCCACTATGATTATGTAGGCCAGCCACTGAATGTATCCCTTATTGAATACGTTTAAAGATGGATTGGTAATGAGAATATAGTAAGTATTTGGGGAAAGGACATGCACCGTGGGTAGAGAGTTACACAATTTAGTAATAAAACGTAGCATGGGGCTTTAGATTGAGAAGAGGAAAGGAATAGAGTCAGATGCTTTCCCTGTAAAATAATTAATTATCTGGGAGGCAACATGCCCATTGCAATGTTAAAGTCTGCAAATGACACACAGTGGGGAAGAAGAAGGGGGAAGTCATAAATGCGAAGAAGTGCCCAGCAATTGAAAGCAAGATCATACATCTAGAAACAAAAGATGGGTTGAGCACTCAATTCAGAGAAGGCAAATAATCCAGTAATCATGATCTCCCATGTATGACATTGCAGCAAAGGGCTGATGTGATCTTTTATTGTTAAAATAAGGAATATCATTTAGGGATAGAAAGATTTATTTACTTCCATGTTTAGATAAGCTACAATAATTCAATACCAATGTCTACAAATCAAGAAGAATCAGCTGCAGAAGAATCAGAAAAACAACTGTAACGCGAATAAAGGATTGGAAAATGTATCTTAAAAGGAGTGTAACCAATTTCATTTAATAAAGAGAAATGTAAAGAATGACAATTTCATAGCTTGTATGAATCTACATAAAGAGAAATTTGTTGACAAAGGGCGGGTAGTAGAAATTAGAACATCAGACTAGAAACAGGGCTCAAAATCTAATAGTGAAAATAATTAAACACTGAAACAGCTCGTCAAATGTCATGGTAAATACTATAGCCTAACCAACATTGGGCATTTTTTCAAATTGGTAGGCATTACCTGAAATAAGAATGATTTTAACAGAATTGTATGAGACTCCTAAAACATTACAGCTATTCTTATTGCTTCGGTCACCTGCAAAAATTATGATGGGACAGGCCATGAAAAGAGAGACCACAATGGCAGTACATCACAGAGACATCCTTAGTGAGCACTGGCAACAGCCCTGAGGAACTCAGTCTGTGCCGGCTGAGCTACCCTCCCACACTCCACAGCAGCAGTAATACTCCACTCTACCTTTTCCAATTGCATGTTGCACTCTTTGCCTTGAGTACTCAAAGTGCAGCACTGACTTTGCTTTTTACAAAGCATTGCATCCCTGCTGCAGGAAGTGAACCATATAACATAGAAATAGCAGGGCTTTGTAAGGCTATATCACCCTCTGGTGCAGACCATAGTAAAATTGTGTCTTCAGATTCATGTGTACATTTTGATCAGGTGAGTACAAACATTCAGAATTTCTCTGGCTTTATTAAATGTTATAAATAACCTCTGCAGGAGAGAATGTCAAAGAAACACATCGGAACATAGAGGTGTACACACTTACATAGTTTTAGAATATTTTCTCTGTGCTGAGCTTGTCAATGTTTTAAAAGGCAACCACCATTTTGTATTAATGCAGAATATTGCAGAAGAAATGCACCCTGTGATCTCTCATGGAGAGTTTCCTAAATGATACTTCTTGTTTCCCCAAAATAAAATAAATCATTAACACTAAAAGCTTATCACTCTCTTTTGTGCCTATAAAGCTAGATATGCTTTTTCAACCCTGCCATAAAAAACAAGCCATGCAACCCAATGAATTTGAATAGATATAGACCATGACCTATACCAAAACAACGTTCAATATGCAGGTGAAGTGGATGAAATTATAACTGTGCATTGGAACATAGTCATCTTGAAAGTTTGCTAGTGCAGATAAAATAGTAAACTGCTTTACTGTATAGCTTTAATTGTACAAACATAAAAAAATGAGCAATTAGCAAACATTTCTGCTTATACCAACCAACACATTAAATAGGATGCACAGAATACAGAAAAACCCCGAGTATTTGAGAGAACTTGTTTTCTGACCTCATAAGAGGAAAAAAGAGGGAATCTCTTCCATGGCAGTATTCCACATTCCACTAAAAAAGCATTGTATTTATCATTTCTGAACCATTCGGCTTTTATCTGAAAAACCCCCCAAACTCTGAAAAGGGGAAAGTTGGAATGCTAACTAAAGGCTCAAGAGGACCATTCAACTGTTTATCTGGTCACTATGTCATGCTTAAACCACGTACTCCATCGAATTGCATAAATAATGCTGCAGTTGCTAACAACATGTAAAGAGAGGAAAATACGTCAGCTATTCAAATTAAACATGCAGACAGTGTTCCCAAAGGAGTTTGTAAAGATCCCACAAAGCATTAATATATCATGCCCGCAAGAGTGCAAACTAGTGAATATATCTGTTTCCACATTCTCCGAGAACTTACAGCAAATGAAATATTTTTAGGATGGGGGGGGTACTTTTTGGTAACATAGGTACAATGCTGGGATTAATTGCAACTAAAAAGTTATGACTTTTGATTTCATATTTAGCAAGACAAGTAGTCATACTCAGAATTACTGAGCAAGAATAAAAAATTATTTTTAAACAGTTCCAGGTAATACGCAGAATAGGTTTGTGTAAACTGCAATTCAATTAACACGGAAAATATTTGTGGGCTTCATCTACTAAATAGAAAGGCAGGTGAATCACCTTTTTTCTTGAAATGCTCAAGATTTTATTAACATTGAAGCACAAAGGGTTCAGTTCAATCTGAACAACTTCTGTTTAGCTTAATGCTATCTGTCTGGGATCTACAGTTAGGTTTTATTCTAGATCCATTGTTTCAGTTCATGCATCAGAGAGGTTTGCTGCTTTTTTTTCTTTTTTTTTTTCATTTGACACTAATAAATGTACGACGCTATTTAGAAAATAGCTACCAATGCTTATGTGAATATACATAAAGGGAAGCTTAGAAACTAGGCACTTTGTTGTGACCTTACAATTCCATCCACCCAAACTACTTCAAATGCTACTGAAGGCAGTGGCAGACTCTTCCTGGTTTTGGAACATGTAATGCCCATTCACAGTTGAAACATGCAGATGTTTTATTTCAACAGGTCTTACCACATTTGAATTCAAAGTTTTCCAGTTCCCCCAAACTTGATGTCACAGAATCTTGCATCCATGACAAGCATTGTCATGGGTTTGTGTTTCACCTTTTGGCAGTTGCTTTGTAATGTATTTGGATTTTTTTTTTCACTTTTCCATTAGTTCAATAAATCAGCTGGGAGAAAAATCTTCAGAAAACAGGATAACTCCCACTAAAGCAAGTGCAATATACTTAAGTGACTAGTGCCTGAAATTTGACTGTAATAAATGATGGCTACAAACATACAGGACCCTTATTAAAGGTCACACAATGTAGGATGTCAGCATGAAACAAAGAGGTGAAAATCACCAGTTTTTCTTATAAAAAAAACTTTTAAAAAAATTAAAATCTCTTTTCTATATACCGCAAGCATCTTCGCAAAGGCGTAAGTGTCTCACATGGCCCTCCAGAAACGTGAAAGAACAATGAATTTATGCACATATGGTATATATGGGTATATATGTGCAATTGAAATAACATGAATATTGGATTTGCGTAGCATTAGAGTACCGGATTGCTTGTAACAGGGTCTCATCACATCACATGTAACAGTCAGTATTTGGTTGTATTAACAGATAAACCGCTTCCCTGGGTAGTATAACCCCTTAAGATGACTTACAGTTAATTCTGAAGAAACGGAACTTTAACTCCTCTACTGCTGTCTAATGGTTGAAATTTTTTGTATTCCGTTTTTGCCCTTACTGTTTGTTTGTTATCACAAAGAGCATCACCAAAACATTGAGTCACACATACTCTTGGACAGAGTAGATTTTATTACCCTTCAGTGCTGTCCCTACATCCACTCCAAAAAGGAGGAACCTGTTTTCATTAGGTGTATCATTAAGCTGTTTGCAGTTGCTTTTGGTAAAGCTAGAAAAGAAAACCAGTCTGCATTGTAGTCTTATTTTAAATTCCCTACTGTTTCAACATCTGGGGAAAAAAAAAAAAAGCATCTCAGTGGAAAACTAACGAATTTTAGAATAAAACTTGGTTATTACATTGCATGGGTTTTGGCTGAAGATCCTTAATTCAGGTTCTGGAAATGGAATAGAACAACTTTTCTAATTATATAATTGCTAGATGAGACAATTATTTCATTCTTAAGAATAAAAATGTATCTAGTTCTTCTTTTTTCATTTTAATTTATTTACAAACATCTTTGAGCAGTAAATTTATCCATTGACACCACTCCTTTTTTGAAAGTTGCACGTTTATTTACATGACTCATTTGTAACTACAACCCACTAAGGAAGAGGTCTTGGCATGTAACAGAATAGTTTACACAGATCTATTATGTAATAGACTAAAAATCCTCTAATCCCTTGCTCATGACTTGGATATAATTATTTCCACTGGTGATTAATATCTTTATGAGTGAATAAATGAACAATAATTGGTTGCTGTTTCATATACAATAATGTGATTATCTTCCTCCATCACATTATGGGTGTGATGGCGTAAAAACTCCATCACAGAACTCAGACCCATCCCCCTGCCTTATGGCACTAACAGGTCATCAAGATGGAGCAAAGGAAGAGAAAAGCCTTCCAGTCCATCGTGGGACACACATTTCACAGCCAGATTGTGAAAAAGTGTGTTACCCATCTTTTGTTGAAGAGAGAACTACAGTGTCCAAGTCCAGCATTTTAGGTCTTTTAAAACGTCCTTTGGGTTTAATATATTAATAGGTAGTACTTTATAGTCACTTGAATCTCTCTGACCTACCGATGATGGTATCACTCTGATTGGGGTGATCCTGAAAGCCCAATGGAATCACACTGGGGATAAATTCCCTCTGAAGTGTGTTTATAGGTTTCACTTGGATTGTTGTGTACAACTTGCATATGAGGCTTACACACACATGACACAATGCTATTCTCCGTTGTGCTTAAGGGCCACAGTATTATTAATGGAAGGCAATTATTATGATGAATGTGCCAACAATCAGCTTTGGAGCTATATAAAACACAAAAAATCTCATTCCCTAAAAATTACCATGTCTCAGCGCAGAGTAGGCTGAAAGGCATAAGTACTCTGTCAAATACAGCTGCCTCTGTGCATTAGTAGAGTCAAACTGTAATATTATTATGCAGTTATTGAGACACAGCAGTTTGGCTTTGCATCACTAATGCCATTCCTCTGAATGCAGCCACTCTGGATCTGTCTTCTGAAGCTAGCTACAAATACTGTTTTCTTCACCAGAGGTAGACTAGTTCGTAAGAATTAAAGCATTTTTCCTAATTTACAAGACTGCAAACAATAAGGAAAAAAACTCCGAAAGAATGTGAGAAAGAAAACAATAGCACAATTTCCACTTGGGCAGCAGTAGCCTGGTCAGGTCACTGGTGCTCCTCAGAAGGCACAACAAGAGCAGAGAAACCTGGGGAGGGACTGCACAAAGGACAGAGCACCCTGGATGTGAAGGGTGGAGCTAAGCAGGAAAGCAAGCAGAGAAAACAGTTGTATTTCCTACATGAACAGTTGATATGCCTTCTTTCCCCCCCTCCCCCTTTTTTTTTTGAATGAAAAATACAGACCCTTTTCCTGCACTCAGAGGACACGTGGCTGGACAACTGCCAGCAGCATTGCTACAAGTGACACTGACAGGAAGGGCTGATTATTTTGAGCTCAGCACCACAATAGCGTATGTAACTACATGGCTTTGAGAATGGAGCCAGCTCACGGCTTTCTGCCTTGGCATGAGCATCTGCTTGCAAAGGAGGGAAGAGCAAGTGCCTGTCTGTGATGTAAGTCATCTTAGAAGTGATGCTTATTTATAGTAAAATTACATGTTTGCAGTAAAAAATACATTCCACATGCTGTGGATTCACTGAATTTTCTTGATTTTTCCCCCCACGTTCTAAGGATTTTGAGAATATACATTTCTCACATGTTTCAAATCCCACATTCTGCAGGTGAAGGTTAAATTAATGGAATCTAAGTGTACTCAACACCTTTTTTTCCCCCATAATGCAAGGAGGAAGCAATCTGAAAACAGTTTTCTCTTTCACCCTAGAGTAACTCACATGCTTTGAGTAACAGTCCAGTCCTCCTCAGGAGTTCTGGGTATCTCCGTGAGATGGATACATGGCATTTTACTGTTCTGAGAGTCCTCTCTTAAAAGTAAGTAATTGTTAGAAGTAGTTCTGAATTTGCAGTAACATATCTCTATGGTCTCACATCCATATCCAACCTGAGAAGATTTTGACTGTAAATCTTGCCTATACTAAGGCTTGTTTGGCAACCTACATAAAATTAGTTCATACTAAATTCATACTAAAGACTAAGTACAGGTTTGTTCTTAGTACTAAAATACATTGCAAAGTTAATGAGCTTGTATGGTATTTACCATTATGCCAAGCAGCTATGCACAAAAGGATTCGGATTTAGTGTCCAGGCCTTAGCCCCAATTCAAAGTATTCAAGTATGCAGAAAATGAGTAATATGAAGTAAAATAATTTTTTCTCTTAAGTTAAACCCCAGCTATTTCATAAGACATATGTCACATTATGACAGTAATTTTTCACCTTAGTTGCGCAGCTAGTGCTTGCACTGACCAGATGTGGAACTTCAATAATAGCAGCTAGAATAACTCATCTGATAAAAAGTTTCAAACAGCAAAAGACCAAGAATTATCACAGCCTAACAGGACTAGTAGCAAACAGGAACTCCCTCAGGTGAATAGGGAATTTCTTTTATTATTGAACTAGTAAACATATACTGTAAGAACTAAATACTAACTGAACGTACAAAAGGTATGTAAAGTGGCAGTGAGACAAGCGTGTTAATTGGTCTAAGCTATCACACTTGTATTCTTTAAGGTAAACTAATTAGCCAATATACATACATTCTCATACTGGTTTTATGTGTAAATGTACTGTTTTGGAAATTATTAAAATAGGATTTGAGGCTTTACAAAACTGCTCTTTTTCTTAGACTCTTAAGGACCACACACTTGTATGTTATGATTTATACTTGAATTACACTATTTGGTTAGTTTCGCCTGCCAACAGGTGAAATGACTACACTGAAAAATTAACAGTGTCTATCTAATGATTCCTTTGATAGTGCTAAGGTTATCGTAATGCTTAGTAATGCTAAGTTTATCTTAGTAGTGCTGCTTATCTTACTGCTTTTACTCTTCAGAGCACTACACAAAACACTTTTCAAAAGCGCCTAGAGTCTGTTGCTAGAACCCATGTAAATATTTTGCTACTACATTGACTCCAATTAAATTTAGATTACACTCAATAATGGGTGTGTGACAACAAATTGCTTTAGTTGCATAATGGCCACATGGCTGCTATTTATACTGAACTCCTTCCCAGGGGCAATTTGCTCCCTGACGCACCCTCTCAGAATGCCTTCCCCAGCGGCATATTCTCAGTTTATCCAAACGATTGCCCATGGGCAGCAGCACTGATGTCACTTTAGCAGCACATGGCTGCTGACTGACATGGCAAGTTCATTTTAGGCAAAATAAATGTGAAGTTCCTGACAGAAGTTCGTTCAGATTTCATTTAGCTTTACTTATAGCTTTCTTGTTTGACCATAAAACACCCAGTCCTTTAACAACCTATAGTTATTAAAGTTGAATGGCACTGTTTTACACAAGTACATTCTCTGGGAAAAGTGGATCGAAACCTGTTCCCTCTGAAGAATATTAAGAAATAGGGCTATCGAAATCCAGAGCATTCATCTTAGTCTGGGGGGGGAAAAAAATCACGCAAAGCCCTTTCTTAAATGGCCTTGATCTATAGGGAAAGAAGCGTCAGCGGGGATGGATTACAGGCTCTCTTTTCCTCCTTGAATCATTTTTTCTTGTCTCCACTTTAGTGGTGAGAAGGCTTTTGCCTCTGATATTAATAATTTTTTTTTTTTCTGGCTAGGATTCATATACTGCCTCTCATGACCACGGAGGACTATGGAACCTGACACATCTGTATAAAACCTACCTCTGCAACCCATTCCTATCAGCAGTAGTACAAAGTAGTTGAAGAACGTGGCAATCGCCACATCATAAAAGGCTGCCTTCAAGACAGTAGAGCACTTAGAAGCAAGTGTATGTTTGGCTTCCCTGAGTTTGCAAGGCAACTTGCAAAACCTGAGAACTTAATTTTCAGATACGCTTACCAAAAGCTGAATTATCAGAAAGACTAAAACTAAAATAGCAGTAATTACAACCTGAAGGAAAAGGGCAACTGCAGTCCATAAAAGAATGCAAACTGTGCATAACAGAACCTCAGAGCCCCTGAAGTGATTCCTTTAACTTTAGTAACAGCTTTGTCAGACAGACAGCTCTGAAACCGGATCAACGTTGTCACCTAGTGGCTGCTGAGAACTGCCAGGAAGAAGAATTCCTTGAAGCTTGTCACCCTTTCATACTAAGACCTCAGTAATGGGATGTGATAGAGTGATTTTCCAAACAAGCTACCAATTACTGTCAGCTCTTCCTAGAGTCTCAATACAGGTCTTCTGTCACAAAGTGTCAGATGTCGCAAGACGTAAATTGTTTTCTATTGACAGAAACCTAAAGTTACTATACTTTTGGACACTGAGCAATACAATCTCTATTTACTTTCTTCACTGTGCTTGATCATTTTTAGACCTGCCTTAAGTTTTTTGCTACTACAACTCCCAAAGACACAGCTCAATCTTTACATTAAAATTTGACATAGGTTTTCTTTCTTCTCTTCTCCAAAAGTCGTGATGAACTTTAATGTAAATTAAAAGATGACTAACCACTTTGGTACTGTAGCTTCATCCTATCACAGTGCAATAAAATAAGGAAGAAAAAATTTGTAAATTAAGTAGCTAAAACAAAATAATGACACCAAAGCAAAGAGCACTTTGTGGGTGTTTTTTCCTACCACTCTTCCCTTGTTCCTGAAAGTCTGAGACAGACCTTTCTGAGATAGTTTCAAAAAAGAAGAATAAAACCTCAAGAAAATCAATCCAAGAAGAAAACAAAATTTAAAAAATGTGGCAATCTATCAGCTACCTTCAATAAAGTAAAAGAAATGTTTTTAGATATATTTCAAATTTAGAAATTATGATCCTTGTTCTATTTTGCATAAAAATACACAGTATGATTTTTCTTGAGTGGCTTCTTGGGGTAGAGGTTCTTAACATTTTTTACTTAAGCAGTTAGCCAGCTTCAGGTCAATGCACTTTCAAGAACCTTGTGAGGGAAAACAATACATTCATTTTACAGATGGCAAATTCACATTTACAGCAACTTTCAGCCAAGGAACTTAAAGTTTTATGGAAGTGCTGGCCGAGTGCACACTGCTGCAGAAGCCACCTCAAGACTCACCAATTCTAAGGCCCCCAGCTTGCCTCCTGCTCAACACAAACAAACCCTTACAGCCAAGTAAGTCCCACCAGCCTAGTGGGATAGGCTCTATTTAACAGGCAAAGAGCTATCAATGAGAATCCAAGCGCAGGATCTTAGGCAAACCAACATGAATACCTGGAGGAAAGAAGCGAGAGCTGATTACTCTCCATTTTCCTGCTTGTGTTCAAAACAGTTGGTTTATTTTATTTGTTATTATCCTGGGTGAAAAAGACCACCTTTTTGGCATAACCTGAGTGAATTTTAGGCTAGCCTGGGAAATTCTGGGTTCAACACTTTTTACAGTAAACGCCATGATTTTCTAAGGTGTTTAACTATGGTTTCAAGAGTATGGACCAGTTTACATAGCAATGGCAGCAATAAGAGTGCTGTGGCCCTGGACGAGCTCCCTTCCTTGAAGCTGTAGCAGTGCTTCACCTCCCTTATCTCCTGTAAAGGACACAGCTCTCAATTATTAGTTTAAAAAGGCTCAGAACTTGTGAAGCAGAGATTGGTGCAAATGCGACATTATTTTGTTTTCACTTTCTTCAGGGTTATTTCCATTTTTTTTGTTTGTCACTATTTATTCATAGAATGCAAATATGTCTTCACAAGACAGACATAGGTATTTCATTTTGTCCTGATTGCCTTATTAAAACAGAAACTGTTTTGTTTTGTTCTGGGTTTTTTTGCAGCACTATTCAGCATGACCAAGTGGGTCTCAATACTTTAACAGTTTTATATATTTACAATAAAATATCAAAAACACCCTAAACAACCAAACATCCAGGAACCAATCTCTTTTTTTGGAGCATCAGCTACTCCTCTTCATATCATAATGAAGGACCAAGCATATCCCACATGTACTGGGTTTTTATTTGCACATTTGAGAAAGTCTACTGCTGTAGAGGTAATCTGAAGCTCAAGTATACAACAAATAAAACAAATTACTATAAAACAATAAACAAAAACTTAATTTATTCAGCAGCAGAGCAAGGTTCATATTCTTTACGTACTTTACACAAGAGCTGACAACTTCTCAGTCTCATTAAATTTAACTGAACCGTGTGATGTAGCTATATTCATGTATACATCTATCTTTCCAAGTTTGACACTGTACCACATACAAATCTGAACCTGCAAAGGTAGCAATAAAGCCACAAAAACTGAATTACCAAATCTGCATTGAAAATTATCTCTGCTACTAGTGACACTAAGAACTGCAACCCTGAAAGAATGAGAGGGCTGATGGAAGAACCAAACTTTCATATTAGCTGTACCTATCATGACATTGAATGTAATTGAGGAACACATTTATTAACCTTAATTAATAGGTGTATTTTTGGTCTCTTAATTTCAGTGAGGATTTCTTTATAATATAGCCTAAGTTTGGCAAACAAAGTACTTAAACTTCTATTTCCCAACACAGAGATACCACATGTAAACAGTTAGAGGAAGCACAAGACGCCTCCCTACATCAGAGGCCGTTGAATACCAGGTGGGCATTTGGTTTGCCAAAATTGTGTGTGCAGAATTTGGCAAAATCTATAATATTCTACTTAAATACCTTTGAAGTATGATAATAATGTAACAACACTGGTCAACTTCAGATTTAATAATGTATCCCATGGAAATATACAAAAGGATTCACTAGCTTTTGGAGCCCAATTTAACCATGTATTTGACTACATCTTAACTTCAAGCATACAAATTAATTCAACTGACTCTTTCCAGATCAAAACCTTTGAGAAGAGTAGAAACAAATACCAGGTAACACAGAAACTGAGAACAGCTGAGCAAAATGAGCATACTATCTAAATCAGCAGATAACGGCCATTAGCATTGGAAAGGCAGACATTTGCTTTAGTGCTGAACTCTCACTAAAGAGTCAGAGAATAGCAGAAGATTTACTAACGGAGGTCTGAAGCCAGGCCTCTGGTCTGCCTTCTCACAAACCGCACACTTCTTTTGATAGGTACACAGCTGTCCTTCAGTTGTGTCCTTTCCCAAGGACATTCAGGTATAAAAATCAATCCTCCATCTAGCTGCATGCACCATGCAAATGATCATTTTAAGACCCTTGTTGGCATATGCACAAAGCAAACAAGAAGCCTTGCAATCCCTTAAGGTGGAATTCAATTGTGCCGCTCTGATGATGATGACAAATTTTTGTAAGATACTGAAAAAATAATTAATTTTGGTAAGAGTTCCAAAATGCTTATATGTACCTCTGTTTTGAAGAATTTATACAGATGGATGGTGCATCTCTGACCATTATGAGTTCACATTGCTGTCAATCTCAATTGACTAATATAAAATTGCTCTTTATTTTTATACTTACTGTTCACTGACTCAAAAATTATGTTGAATTTACTGTGTATAAAATTAAAACAAAAATACTATTCTACCCATTAAAAAAAGGCATTTTCTTACCAGATTTTCTCCTTTTACGTATGCAAGGACTTCTTGATCCTTATTTGTCTAAATCCTCCAGAGGCAGCATAACTAAGATGAAGATCTGGATTGTATTCCATACCGGCAAAGTTATTTCACATGTTCTAATCCCTGCTGCACCTGTGCAATTCAAAGACAACAGTTAGCACAAATATTACTGCAGGTTTGATTTAGCCCCAGCCTTTTTATTACTGGTGATGGGGCAAAAGTAGTAGTAAATCCAGCTTGCTCTCAGAACAAAAAATGGGACTACAAGTCAGGAGAGGAAAAAATATTTTTAATTTAGGCTGAAAACACATTGAGTCAATGACACCGTAATTTCCCAACACCATTTTTACAGTCCATGCTTAGAATCAGTAGTTTTCTTAACCTAGCTTTATTAATCAAACAACTAAACTACTTTGCCATAGACTTATAACCTTTTTGTTTGAGGAGGATAAAAGTTCCAGGGAAATTCAAAGCTGAAAATTCACAAGGCAATAAACTGCAGGAGGGTTTGGGGACTACTGACAGAATCATGACAATGTGACAACCGCCACACTTATTACCTCCTCCAGTCCAACACAATAAAATTATGTCAAAAAGGATCTAAAAATCTCATGTTTGGACTTGTGAAGAACATTGTAAATGCTAGGTATTCTTGTTATGATGGGATTTCATTAACTGCCAATTGCTCAATTAGCACACTCTAAAAACACAGCAAAAAGTTCCATCTTTCAGGACACCTTTTAATAAAGATGTAATAGAACGAAAAAGTTAAATCACACACTATTATGACATTTTAAGTAACTTGCTTGTAAACTGAAACTACAGAGAAAGTACTAGAATTTAACAGAAAGATAATTTTGGTTTCGTTTTCCAACGTTACATCAAAATTCTCATCTATATTTGGAAAAAACGGAATGTACCCTTGAACTGAGGCTTTGCTGGCTGCGTTTCAGTTCCATCTTCTAGATATAGCAAAAAAATGTTTGTAGGATATATTCGAGATTTACTCAAGTCACAAGGCCAAAGCAACAGTTCTCAGGAAATAAGAAAGCTATGATACATGAAGACTTAACTTGGAAAACATGTACATGAACTCTTTAGAGCTGAAGTAATCCTTATGGTACTAAAGGAAGAAAACGGGACACTTAATTTTTTGAATCTCACATGAGGACATTTCAGATTTCACATAGGAGAAGCAGCAACAATTACAGCATAAATACTGACAGAAAATACGTTGAAAAAAAAAGAAAGTATTCACAGCCACTACTTAACTTATTCACACAATTCAGCAGCTAACAGAGATCTGTGTGTTTCAAATGAAGACACTAAATGAGATCATATTCAGAAAAAAAGAGCCTTTTAAAAACTGTAAGTAGAAGAAGGTAAAACATCTTGAAAACCAAACACATAGTTCTAGAGAAATGATAAAGCAAACTTCCTTAATGAACAGAAACATCAACAGATAAAGAACTCTCAGAATAGACGTACTGCCAGGAGATGGATGCATTAGCTATAGGACTATATATGCAGGAACGAGCTGTGGTTTAACTCACTGGAACCTCTGTTTTTATCATGGGTAATTCTTACAGTTTAACAACAGGCTTGCTACTTTTTGGTAGATTTATAATATTTTTTACTTTTACAGTGCTTTTCAGGAAGAAAATGTGTTTGTATACATTCAAGCACATATGTGTGCATACACATATGCACAAGTATATATATACACACACAGAGACATATATATACATATCACTGACACATATATATACATATCACTGACACATATATATATATTCAAAAAGCATATATCACTAAGCCAAAAAGAGAAACAATGAGACTGATTTAACAAATGCAAAAAAAAAAAAATAACATGAGGACAATTCACAGTACATAAAACTGATTCCTAAATTAAATGCATCAGCTCTGAAAAGAAGACTTGGGCACTATGAAAACCTTTACCTAACTGATGTGCAGCATCATAATTTTTAAAGGTCCAAAAATATTATAATAACCTCAGCTCCCTCAATGATCTGTACCAGGGAAAGGAAAAGTTACCGTCAAGAAATCCAACCACCATGACGAGTGTCAGGGGATCCCAGACACATGGAGACTGTGAAAACACAGATTTTAAGATGTAAATTTACAGGTACTACATTAATCTCAGTTAGAAGAATAAAAAGTCAGCAAGCCATACAGATTTCCAGGTGGTTCTTTACTGAGTCTTAAGCAATATTTCATGAATATGTGGTCATGGGCCAACCAGTAAATCCGCAGTCCATGCGCACACTGTTGCTCCGTGGGATTCGGATTGCATTTGAAATGCAAGAGAGGAATACTAACAAGAACCGTTCAAAGGTATTTCCATCATTCCCCTTCCCCTACATTCCTGAAGGTGCATCTGCAATCTATAGTGGCAAGATGACACAGGTCAACAAACAACTCAAGGAACCGCACAGATACCCAAAACTAGGGGACTGGCCTATGATGGTTTGCCAAATAAACCTGACTGCGAGGAACCAAGGTTTTTAGTTTCATCAGCAACTCTTTGGTGTTTGAAACTGCGATTAACAGATGTGTTTTACGAAATCTGTTCTATTAATTGGTATGGTTTCTGAAATGGCCTGTCTCCTCTTACACTCTTACAGATAAAACCCATGCAATGACTGGCTTTCATTCTCCATAGAACACAGACAAGGAAAACGGATGGGTGACTAAGATTGATAAAAGCCTTTAGAAACTAAGCAGAGGAGAATTTGCATTGCATTCATCCAGAAGATGATTAAGCTATGTATATGAATATAGTATTTCAAATGACAATGAAGCCAGTATCCACAACCGAGTAATCTGAAAGGAATTAAAAATAGCTTATGGCGTCTAATATTCAAATTGCGTAACTTGGAAAACTTCATGAATGCAATTAAAATTTTTTTATTACTAGCTTGTTCTGAAACTTGGCTGATAACAAATTTAACACTTGCATTGGGTAACAAACACATCATGCATGACAAAGTCATACACTTTGCTGAACAACTGCATAACAGAAGCTATTTCATTGCTAGGAATCACCCACGAAGGAGACACTAAAAATTTTCTCAGAGCAAGGCTAGGCTCTGCAAGTTTACAAGGAGAAGTACTCAGTAAAAATCCTTGGTTGGAGAAGTTTTGGACCCCAAATTCATCCCTGTTTGTTGGTCAGCAACTTCCTTAGAACTTGACAGTTTCACTGCCACTTGTGCTAGTACAGTAAGAGACCAACAGGACAGAGCAAAATTTCTGCTAAAATAGGCCACAAGCGATACAAGGTCTAAATGGCATCATTTTTCAAGACTCCAGGAGTCTTCCAAGTGCTGCGACCACTGCAGCTTTGAGGGACAAATGGCTGAGTGTGGAGAAAGTAAGCATGTAAGGCTCTCCAGGAAAAACCCATTGTAAATCTGTGGAGCTTTCCAATTAATCATGATTCTCACCATTACCTTAAAGAGCATCTCTATCTATATGCTGCTCCCCAATTACTTCTCACACAGAATACAGACATACAGATATGGAAAAGAGAGTCTGTAATGTACAGCAAGAATATCTGTTGACTAGCGACAGTCCTGAAAATACCGATTCATTTGTCTCAGCCCCCTGCAAATCAGTTAAAAGGTCTACACCCCATCCACAGAGAGGACAACATTTTGTCTCTCCTGCAAACATTAAACACTCAGGTAACTTTCCTAATTCTCTTTTTGCTCAAAAAAGCTTTAGAACATGAACAAGTTAAAAATAAACCTACTAACATTTTAACTGGCAAACATCAGACACTGCTAAACTTTAAAGAGAAAGTTCTGGACACAAATATGCTTAAATCAGCATGTCCTTCATTTTAGACTGAATTACTAAACAGTGTATTATTACAAAATTCTTCTGGTTAAAACTCAGAACAATCAATTTTTGTAAAAGAACACACCGCATAATACTGCAGGCTACATTGCTCAGCAGACTCAAACAGATAGCCTTAGCTGTGGCAAACTGAAATCTAAGACCTCTTCAAGACAACCTCGCACTGCCTGGAAGTACAAAGCCAGAGCCCACATGACTACAAACATAAGTAAATTGTTAAAAAGTATTTAACCTCAAACAATATCAAAAATATTATAAGATGGGAAGAAGAGCAGTTTGCTCTCATGAACTCAAGAGTCACAAAGTATGTATAATTTAATATGCATAACCAAGAATTTATGCATCAAATATATGGGGCCATGTCAGGTAATGGTGAGTATGGCAACATGAATTTATGACTTGAAAAAAACCCCAACAAAACAACAAATAAGTAGTTCTTATTCTGTATATATTATAGTTATTATAAAAACTAAACATTTAACTATTTACCAGGTATCTCTTTTAAAAAAGAAAGTACAATATACTACTACTTTTGTTGTCTTGAAGAAATCTGTCCAAGCAGACTCAGCTGTAAAACTGGCAGGTTATAACGCCATCAAGAAATACAGATGCTTAAACATTCTTTTAACCCAAATCTAACCAAAGAAAGTTTGTACCACATAAAGAGCGTTAACACATCAAATAATATGCCTGCATTATAAATACAAAGAGGAAATACTGAACTTCACTGAAAAATTTATCTTGGAACACAGTATAAACAATGTACCAACCAAACTATAACTCAAGTCATCTTGGTTTTCATGAACAATTTTGGCAATTGTTCTATATCCACACTGGAAGTTATTAAGAATGAATGCTACTGCATAGAATTACAGTAATCTATAAACTTCCTGACTCATTGCATAGCTACAAAATTTACTTTGAACCCCTACCCTCTGCCCTTCAAACAGTGCTGCAGAAGACTGGGTAATATATTTTAGGACTCCTCCTTGTGTTTCTTCAGTATTTCATATGAGATCACTGTATATGTTTATTTAGAAGGTCAGAACTTAATTAATTTGCTTTGTAACTCCAAATCTCAAGCAGCTGCATTGAAATATAATACAGTCTTACCACGCAAATTCCACTATCAAGTGTGGAAATTGCAAGCAACCTCGCACCTGTAGCAAAGGCTTTGCAGCAAAACCCATTTGTTAGAGTTGAAATTTAACTCCTCTTGTTAAACTGAGTTAGCTGGGTGAAAAGGAAACTGTGACTAAGGCCAGTATAGGGGGTCTTCTACTCCCTCTTGGTACTCTTTTCTAGTAACTACTAGAGTAGCATTAGTAGAGAGACTACTCTCTACTAGACGCACTAGTAGAGAGACTACTTGTAACTACTAGACAGTGTTTTCTAGCAGTCTACTCTACTCTTCTCTGATGAATGACTCTCAAATACAGCCAGATACAAATTGGAATTGACTCAAAGCCATTTCATTTCTCCTAGTCTTTGCATGAAACAGGTGTTAACCGCAATGGAGTCGGGGGATTAATCAAAGACAAGCATTTTAACATTAAAACCACTATTTACAGCTTTCACAACTTGAGAGAACTAATGAAAGATCCTTCACATAAGCTAACAACATGATGTGACAATCTATGGGTTTTGTTTGGGGAATTCTTTGTTTTAGAAGCAGTTTAAGGCTCATGATGACAAGCAGCAACAATGACAGTTAATACAAAGAAAGTTTGTAATGATCAACAGCAAGAATAATGGAACACCTGATTTATAATTACCTTCATGGAAGTAGTATCTTTATTTTTCCACTAAAAAAAGGTCATACAATTAATTCTAAATATTACAGACTGACATCTCTGGCAATGTTTCTTCCTAAATAATCTAGACAACCTGAAGTGCTTTGCTCAGACACTGAAAACATAGAAAGTGCTAATTAACATGAGAACATATGCAGAGTGATGTCTTATTTCCTCTTTATCACTTTTTCTGTCCTGGTTGATCAATATCCTAGAATTCAGTGCCCTGCTTAATTCAGAGTTGCAGGCTACCAGGAACAGAAAGCCTTTGCTCCAGCCTGACAGAGTACTCATACCTCTGTTCTTGCTGGAAGGTTACCATGGATCATCAAAAATATATATGGAGACCTGAAAAGGAATAATCATGAAGCCACCCAAAAATCCATTGATTCGGAGCAATTCAAGACAAGCTGGCCTGGTTGGTCTATGCTGGCTCAGTCATAAATCAGGTTGTTCTTCTCCTGTACAACTACCTATGGGAAAATTTAACTCTCGCTCTCTGTCATTAAACCTCCATTAAACAGTTTCATTTCACATTTTGTCATTGGAAAGTATGAGGATGGAATTTAGCAAATCTTTGTTACAAAGAACAGCCTAACAAAATGTGCTGTGTCCAAGTATTTTATTAGTAAAGCTGATTTTTATTAGCATCTTGACTCACCACATAATCTAAAGGAGAGTAGCTATTAAAGAGCACTTTGTTTTGGAGAGAACCCAGGTAGCAGTTAAAACACAGTAATTCCAGATTGCTGAGATACACTTATCTCGATATGCATAACCAGTTTGTGATGCAATATATAATCACACATATACATGTGCGTATGTATGACACGTAGCATGATGTTAACAGTTTTAAAAACGTGTCTGAACAGCACAGCACCGTGCAAGGGTGAAAAACTGTAGCCCTGAGCCTTGGACTGCGACTCTGGAAACAAACCACGCCCCAGCTCAGACCTAAAAATGAAAAGCCAACAAGGCAAATCAGCTGCGCTTCCTGGATGACTTAATGGTGTAATTGCACCTGCTTATTCCTATGTGTCAGTAACTGTAAAATATATCAGAAGGAATACATCACAAAAATGTCACTCCAGCAAGAACGTGGGCGAATACTGGCACGTGCAGGTCCTCCGCACAGGACTGGAGCACTGGTAGTGATTAATGGCTCATCAGTGCCACTTGCTTGCCCACACAGGAGGGTTTATGTCTGTCGGACCGCGACCCGCACAGGCCCCGCCGGCACCGGCCCACCGGGGGACCCACCGGGGGACCTGCCGGCGGCCCCGCGGCGGTCCCGGGGTCCGGCGGGAGGCCGCAGCGAGCCGGGTGCCCCCGGCCCGAGCCCGGCGGACGGCGAGGCAGGCGCGGTGCCCCGGCGGTAGCCGAGCCCGCGCTCGAACCTCCGCCAGCCCAGCCACCGCCCGGGCTGCGGGTGGGCATGCCCGGGAGGCGGCCGCCACGGCCGGGGCGGAGAGAGGGAGGAGGCGGGCGGGAGGCGGGCCCAGCGCTAGGCCCGGCGCGGCGGGGGGCGGCGGGCGCTGCGCAGAGCCCGGCTCCCCTCGGCGGCGGGCGGAAGGCCGGCAGCGCCATGCCCGGCCCGGCAGCGCCGGGGGCGGCGGCGGGGCCCGGCCCCGACCCGGAGGAGAGCTACGACTTCCTCTTCAAGCTGGTGCTGATCGGGGACGCCAGCGTGGGCAAGACCTGCCTCGTGCAGCGCTTCAAAACCGGGGCCTTCGCCGAGCGCCAGGGCAGCACCATCGGCGTGGACTTCACCATGAAGAGCCTGGAGATCCAGGGCAAGCGGGTGAAGGTGAGCGGAGCGGCGGCTCACGGCGGAGGGAGCGGCCCGGCACCCCGCCGCTCCGGTTCCGGGGCTGGCGGAGCGGGCGGGGAGCTGTGGCTCACCTCCCGGCCCGCCCCCCAGCCTCGGGCCGGCACAGCCGCCGAGACGCCGGCGGGACCGCCCGGCCCCGGCCCGACTGCCGGAGGAGGAGGCGGCGGTGGCGAGACAGAGGCCGGCGGCGAGCGGTGCCGCCCGCCCGGGGTGCCCCGCCTCAGGGCAGCCACCGCTGCCCGTGCCCCCGTCCCGCTGCTGACTTGTCTGTGCGCCGCTGCTGTGCTGAGAGAAGGGGCTGCTGAGCGCCGGTGCCGCCTTCCCAAACGGCTCCTACGGGCGAGGAGGGACCAAGCGCATCCATTAGGTTGTTTTGCCACGGCAGGATCAGCTGTGTAGCCGCAAGCCGCGCTGGTTCCTCGTTAGCACCGCGTGAACGCTGGTAAAAGCCCCATTACAAACCCGCAGTTCGGGGCACGCTCTGCCTCTTGTAACTGCGGCACCCCTCCTTTCAGGCAGGCTTCTGGCGGTGGTTTATTTAGAACCCAGACGGAACCTCAGCTGGACTATCATGTTTCCAGAAAGGGGTGTGGAACCGGCCGATTGAGAGGAGCTGGGGGGAGCGATTGTTAAATTAGCCGTATTTAAACGTTATCTTAAGGCACTGTTTACAGGGCGTCTCGGGAAGTGCAACTTTTATAGTTCTTCTCAAACCAGAACAAATCAACCCTAAACCTGTCTTCTGCTTTTCTTATGCCGGAAAAAATCAGCTAGTCGTTAGGGTTAGAAAGAGGATATTTACCTGGTGGAACTGTCCTCAGACTCTCAGTGGTGCAGATTCCCTACAACAGCCTGGGTCTCTGAGCACAGAAGCATGATCAAACAGCAGGAAAAAAGGCTTAAAGCACGTGCAGTTTATAGGGGGCTGCCAGGATAAAACCCTTCACCAGCCCCCTCCCGAATGGAGTCATACAGCTATCCCCACTCATCCCCAGTGGGACTAAAAAGAACTTAATGCAGTCACTGCCTGGGAAAGGTCATGAAAGTGTAAGGCTTTTGGTGACACAGGTTCAGTAATTGCAGTTGAATTTTGGTCTGTGTTTACCAAAGTAGGTGTCAAAGTCCTCTATTGTCTTTTTCTTATAAATTAACTTTGGTGAGCAGAATCTTAAGCAGAGAAAGTTGCAGAAAATGGAAGAAGTGAAGGCTCATATTTTTTAGGAAAGGAGGGGGATTATAAGTTCCACACCTAGCAAAGGTGTTTGTTTTCTTGGTAGTATTAGACCTTTTCCTATCACGTATAGCTGGGGTTAGCAGTGAAAAGGAAACTCAGATTTTCTGTTTCCACTATTAGTACCTCTTCTGCGCTTTCTAGCAAGTGAGCTGTTAGAAGTAGGGTTTCTCCTTTCGGACTGAAACCTGGCTCCATTTAAATGCCAGGCACATAGAAAGTGACAAATGTGTCTGTCCCTGGTGCCAGGGGTCTCAGCCACAGACTCCAGGAGTGGGAGGACTGGCCCAGGAAATAGCCCAAACTTCCTAGGTGGACTTTTTCATATTGTCAGTACTTACACGTGAATATTCCTGTATTAGTAGTCAGTCTGTAACCAAAGCTGTTGATTATTTCTAAGTATTTTACAAAAAACAAGTAAGAAAACGCAAGCTCTTGAGGCTTTCTTTTGCTTTGGATTGTTCTGTACTTCCACTTAGGGAAAAAAAAAGGGGGATGCACAGATTGAAGAAGAGTAATTTAACTTTAGGCAAATTAATCCAGTATTGTTGCTGATTTACCTTACAGACATTTTTGTTAGCTGCCGAGTCAGGGACACAGCTAGAATATGAAAACATTTGCTTGGGAGCTTTTTTGTTTGGTCTGTTAAGGTGTGGGTTGTATGTAAAGTTTTAAATTCAAGTCAGGCTTTTCCAGTTGGATTGAGATTTCGGAGCAGTCCATCCAATCTAGGTAGGTGTGTTCAGCATGTTATAGGAAATAGAAAACAAGGAGGTGTTTTGTTATACTTTTGTGAGCTGCCTTACAGAGTAAGTAAATACATTCTTACTATTAGGTGCATCTTGCACATTCTATAAATTTGGTTTTTCTGTAGATTAAAGTGATTCTAGGAGGAGCACTTTAGCTATCTGAACAGGTCCTATCCTAACGGATTTGTAAACAAGCCTGTAGATGTGCTCTGCCAGAAGTGCACTGTGTTTCTCATTGTTTCTGTCTCAGTCACGTGAGACGTTCTGTGTTTTAAGAGCTTCAGATAAACTGTTGATTGGGATGCCTCAAATCAAGAGATGTTCAGGACATCTTTAAAGTTTGTTTCACCTTACAAAAAGACCCCTGCAAAAGCATGCCAGGTGATTCTCTGTGCTGCTCCGATTTCATGATGGGTTTATGCTACTCAAGACAGTATCTTCATAAAGAATGCAAAGGCTTATTTTCTTTTTAACAAATGGTGCAGGAATAGGAAAATTCCCATTTTTCTAACTTTCTATAAGCTGATCTTTAGATGTTACTTCAGAACAACAGTGTGTACAAAAAATGTCCCAAGGAGCTTTTCAACACTACTTGCTCCGCATCCCCAGTGGCCTAAGCTTCATTTTTAGTCAGGCTGAGGATAGTATTACAACACAACTGAGTGAGTATGAATCAGGCACTTACTTTGAGATTAAAACAAACATTTTGAGGTTAATTGTGTTAGTGTCCCTTTCCGTTTAAAGCTTCAACATCACAGTTACATAATGTTTCTGAAACATGTAGAGCCCAAGGATTTTAAGTTTCACTTCCTTTTGATGCATTTTTGTTGCATAAGGGAAAAGAAGCATGTTGGGATACTAAAGGTTAAGGTTTGGCAAATAACTTTTTTTTTTTTAACTCAAGGCTTTCCTTGCATCTTAAAGCTGTATTCTTTCAAGTGTCTCAAACGATATTTCATACACTACTGCTTCATCAGCTACTGAAGCTGACTAAACGTCATCTATAAAGGAGCTATTCGTGGACGGTCCTGATAACTGAAGCTTTCCCTTTAGAAATAAAGTAAAGCGCTGGTACCGTAAGCTTCCCCAACAGGTGCTAACGCTATTTTGCAGAGATTTACCACTTCCAGAGAGGAAGAATACGTAAGTTTCTCTGTTCATTCAGTCTTCTGTTTCTCTTCTTGTTCTTTCTTTAAGATCTCTAATTGCAATTTGAGGTATCGTCCAGAGGGGTTATACATGCCAGTTGCCTCTGGGACAGGCTGTTGTGAGCCACGGGCTCTTGGAGGCGTTGGAGCTAAAAGGCAGGCCATGTGGCGCGGAGCCAGGGAGGGATTTGGCAGATCTAGCATGCTGGGTTCTAATGGAACTTCAAAGTCAAAGCTACCTGTGGTGACCACCTTGGTTTTTATCTCAAAGGCAAGTTATGACCAGCATATATCCAGAATTTCCCCCCCTCAGTTTTATGACATGTCTGCAGTCTGTCTTCATTTTTAAAAAAATGCTCTAGTACATCCTGTTTAACAGGCTGAAATTGTGGCATAGTACTCTCTATAAAATACATTCTTCTTGGCTGGCTAAATCTAGAGTACAGACTGTAGTTCCTGAAAGTTGTGGTTGTTGACTTAATGCATAGTGATTAAAGTCCTATTGATAAAATAATTACTTGTTCTTTGAGTGATAAAAAGAATCTGGCAAACAGAACAAAAAGGTTTTGTAACTGTTATGTCACTGTAAGAAAAGGTATTTATAAAATGGTGGAACTAAGATTTTACATAATGATAGGCAAGGACATTCCTAAGTCCAAGTCCATGAATCATGGTTAGTAGTAACAAAATTCCTTTTCTTTTGATGAATTTCCTCCTGTGAACTGATAAATTAATTGGGTATCTTTAATGCCTACTTCATGCTGTCATTTCATAGTGTTCTACATATACTGAATATTTTTTCCTTTATGCCACAGTTTTTCTCTCTTACTATATCTTTCAGAAAGCAGCAGGAGAGAACACTGGAAAACAAACACATTCCTTTTACAACAAATGCTTCTTTATGTATCACTGCACTTTTTAATTTACAAGCTTTTTCAGCCCATATGATATCAAGATTCTTGGCTCTTACTCAGGCCTCATGGCTGTAACTATATTCCTTTCAGAATGGGCCAGAATGTAATGTGTCATCATCTGGCCAAATTGCAAGGAATATAAAATTATGACTTGTTAACTGTCCTGACTCCTAACTGTTGTACTTAATAACTTTGCTAAACAAATACAAATTAAGGTATTGGTTATTACATGGAAGCAATATTCTTTGATATCCAGAGGGAAGTGTAGCTCTCTTCTCTGTCAACTACTTTCACACTCTTAATGGTAGAGCAAACAGGAATGCCGCATTCCCAGCAAACAGGGATTCCTCATTCTCTGAAGATTTTGTAGGGAAACAATTGAATGGATCAGTTTATCCTAACTGTTCTGTGTATGAATATCATTTAACTTGAAGTACATTGCCATACAGATGTTGGTTTTGTTGCTTTTGACAAAAACTATAGACTAAGTTGCAATGTTATTTCAGTAAATCTTTTTAGGAGCAAGTGTTGTGATCTGCCAGTGTACAGAAATGTATATTATTGTTTGCCATTTGAGATGACAGGATTTAGACACAGTCAGTTGGTTAAGAATCATTTGGCATGGCCTTTGCATCCAGCATTTCGCTACCAGGGAATTCTATGGAAGTTGATGTATTTTGAAGAATTCATAGCGCAAAAGTGACATTTCTATCTTTGTAAAGGAAGGTATCAGCTGTAGGATGCACTTAGTTATTATTAATGCTGCTTCATAAGCGGAAGTAAACCTGAACTCCCATGCTACTCTAGAAGAATCAAGAAAGTACTTAATAAATTATGTAGGAAGTAAAGGAGGGAGAAATTATTTAGTGTGTCTTGAGGCCATTTGTTAAGCATTAACCTTTGATAAACAAACTCATTTACTATGCTCTTTGGTCAACCTGTCACTCACCATTTTCAACGCTTGTCTATTTCTATAGTTGAAACTCTGCTTTCTTTAAGCCTAATCAGACATCCCAGAACGATCTTCCAGAGACCCACTGTAAATTTTACCACCTTCTGTTTTCCTCCTTACAACAAGTTGAAACATTCCTTATTTCAGTTTTTCTCTGGTGTCTCTCATCCTCCCATCATGTGCCACTGTGAAAAGCCTGGCTCAGGCTTCTTGTTGACCTCCTCACGGGTGCTGGAGAGCAGCCAACAGGTCCTCTCAAATCCCTCTCCCATGCTGAATAAGCCTGTTTCCCTCAAACTCTTCTCACAGGGTATGTACTCAGATTACCTGACCATCTTGATGGCCCTCCACTGAAGTTGTTCCAGTTCTTCAATGTCTGTCTTGTACGGGGAGCCCAAAACTGGACACTGTATTTTAGCTGGAATCTAGTAACTGCCGAATAAAGGGGAATAATCACCTCCCTTGATGTACTGGCTTCACTCCTGTCAGTACAGCTCAGGATGCTGCCAGGACACACTGCTGGCTCCTCTTCAGCTTGCTGTCTGCAAAGACCCCCAGGGCCTTTTCAGCACAGCTGCTCCCCAGCCAGTCAAACCCCAGCCTGCATCCTTGCATGGGGTGAATGCCGTACACTCCCTGTATACTCCCTCCGAACAGGAAAAGATGAAAAAGCAAATATGAAAAGATGTTCAAGACTTTGTCTAATGTACTTATGGAAAGCTCCAATTCCATGGTGATTATATGGAGTCATGAAAAATCTTACAGGAGTTAACAGCTGGTTTAGTGCTTTGCTATTCAGTACCAGCCAGTGCTAAGGGCCTGCTGTCCAAAAAATTCAAAGCTAAAAGCAGATCAAAATAACCAGCTTTTCTAAGTAAATGGACATTCAATAGGGAAACAATTAGCACGAGAAAGGTGGCTCTTAGGGTACTCTGTCATATTCCTTCTGAACAATGGGTATTTATTCTCTGTTCTTTATCCTGTCCTCATTTGTTACTAGAGATGGTTCCCCTGAAGGCCTGCTACCGATCTCTTACTTCATAGGTGTTTTTTCTTAGTATCCTCACATGAATTTAACACAATTCTCCAGCGATCCCAACTTCTCTCTGTCTTACACTAAAATTGTTGCCAAGGTAATTACAAAATCAGGAATTGCTTAAAAAGGTTACTAGGTGACAGACAGGGCTGCCATCATGTTATTTACAGAGCTGACGCACTTAAATCAAGGAAATAAATAATTGAGAACTTTCTGTCAGATACTGCATATGTGATACACTTATACAATACAAAATAATATATGATCATATCTTTTCTTGTAACCTGTGGCTAGTACAGTTCATTTGGTGTTTTGATTTTAACATCTAACTTACATTGAGGGGCTTTTAAATGAGAAATAGTAAGACTAAACTTTTTCCCAAAGAATTTGCAATTGTTATTTCTTGTCAAGAGTTACATACTTGTAAATATAGTTTAATAGAGAGACTATATAAATTTTTTTTACTATAAGATGGTGGGTTTAAGTTACAGTTGTCATTGGTATTTATGTATAGTTGTCATGTTTCTTTTTCAATAGAATTGTCTGAAATGTATCTCTGTACACCTACTGGAGAAAATAGTGTTTACTTAGGATCAGAACTGGCATTTTTTTAATGACTTGGGGGTTTTTTTAATCATATATCGGACTGGTTCATGCTACACAGAAATATTTTTCTTAAGAGTTTGCTAAAGATGCTGTCAAGCAAATTAGCTATATTTTGCCTTTAGGAATACATCTTGCTTTAAATTAGGTAATCTGGTTCTTAATACTTGCATACTCTGTGTGTGTCTGCATTGCATGTTCTTAATGATTTAAAATAAGACAGTTATTAAAACTTCAAACAGGACAGGTTTTCAAGCTTCCAAATTGTAAGGAGCGAGTTACTGTTAGTCCTCCCAAAAGTACCTTTGCACACTGAGCATGCTGCAAGGCAGACTGATTCGTGCTAGCTGAAGCTACCATCTCTGCATTGGTCTGCCAGAGGGGACTGAACAAGGGCTTTTTACTCAGCTTCAGGTGAGGTTATTGGATTGGTTCACACCCACCTTCAGCAACAAGTTAAACTGAAGGGGCAGATTCATGATTGGTTCAAGACAACTTTGCCATTGCGCTAAAGGATCGTTGCACCTTCCTCCCTGCACAGTTTGCATGCTTTCAGTACCATGTGGCTGTGTAATTAGTGTTAACCCTTCAAACAAAAGGAAAAACCCTATTTTTCAGTTACATCCGTGAATTAAGCTACATGGTGAATCAGAGTAACAGGTGCTAGTTTCAATGCAGGGACAGGGCAAGGATGTGCAGCTGGGATGCAGATCTTTGACAGTATGGTCTTAGTTTGGCTTAAGCAAGTCATTAAACCATGCTCTTATTTGACTGACTTTCCCTGAAACAAAGAGTGAGCGCTCACCTGGCTCCTTCCGCCCGCAGAAGTGATGGCAACAGTGACAAACAGGTGTGTCAGCTGGTATACATGTTTGCAAAGAAAGTATCCACTTAGGGGTCTAATACATGAAAGCAAAACCACAACAAACTGAAGATCATGTAAAAAGCTAAATGATTCAGAGTCCTTACACAAAAGAGGAGTGACAAGTAGGGGAGCATGAATTTCAATTGCCTGATGGAAAGAGCCTACCTGGAGGGCGTGAGCTGGGAGGAAGACTGCTGTTTGAGCTCCTGAGAAGGTCAAACCTGTGGTCTGTGCTGTTCCCAGCAGGACACCCTGGGCTTCAGCAACTCTGTACATTCAGACCTGTGAACACACAGACAAATGCTTGAGTAAAAAATGTGTAGGGGTGCTGTGAGATCTTGCTGGTGACATTTTGAGGTTGCTTTATCACTACTGAAAGGCTATGGAAATTGGGGAGAATCAGAGAAAGGCAAATGTCATATTCAGAAAGGGCAAGAAATCCTGGGAACTACAGGCTGGTCAGACTGATTTTGGTCCCTGGGAAAAGTCATGGAGCAATTCTTCCTGGAAGAATTAAGTTTTGACCCTACTTTGAGCAGGCAGTTTGCTTTGTCACCTCCCAAAATCTGTCCCAACCTCAATGATTCTGTGATTCTACGGAACGTACTTACACAGAGGTTTTCAAAATCCAGTATGCAGCACAAGGCCCAACACTGGCTTGCTCAGTCACTCTGCAGGTAAATCACTTTTATTTATACTATGTGAAAAATGTAAGCTTAAAAATTTTTTTTTAATTTAAAAAGTTTGTAATTCTTCTGTATGCACAGAATCTCTCAGACCTCTCCCAAGAGTTGGGTAATCATCATTAGCCTTTTTTTGTGCTTGACCTAATCATGTATTGAGATTTAAAACTACATAACAGACACAAAGGTCTAGTGGGAGACTCGAGTACAGAGAACATCATACATAAACCTGCCCTGAACTTCCTTGTCTCTAGTAATTGTTGACTGCCCTAAATCATTATCTGTTCCATTAATAATCATTGCTTTGTGGTCTTCTGAGTCCATTACAGTCCCCTCCCCTTCTCTGCAAAAACTCTTACTAGGACTGAGAAGTACTTTTTCATTGGATTGATTCTTTTTAAGCTGTACATACATCATTTGTGATCTAAATGCTTGGCTAGCACAGGAAAGTGATCTGATCAATACAGCCTTTTCTAAAGTGAAAGTTTCTGCTCAAACATGCAGCAGAGTCAGAAGATACAAACAAAATACTAATGTGCAAAAGAAATAAATGGAAAAATTATTCCATAGTCTTTGGTATAAAACATCATTGGCGCATTGTGTTAAGTTGTTGTCAGCTTTTTAAAAGAAAGAGATTCAGAGAGAGGGGAACTAATAAATAACAGGTCCACAATATGGGAGGATTACAAAATCCGGGAGTATTTGCTTATATCGTGTCTCAGCTAAGAGGAGATGCAGAATATAAGGTAAGGCACAAAAAGACAAGCAGTGGTCTCTCATTTATCATTTGGGGAGAAATGAAAGTGCAACACAAGGACAGAAAATACAACGTTTATAAAAGGAAATTCTTTGGTTTCATGGCTACTATATATTGAAACCAAGAGCTTTGAAAGATTCAAAAAGTATTAGAGATTTATAGGGAGAATGAGAATGTCCACAGTTATTTTAGTTAAAAGCTCCTGGAATCTAAGCCATCGTGTTCCAGGACATTAGAAAACATGTAAAACAAGAGGATTTAAAAAGAAATTTTCCCTGTGAGCAGGGGATTTTGTTTGTCCACTCTGAGTTATTTGGCTTCTTCCTCTGGAACATCTAGTCCTGGGAATTCAAACCCTGATACCAAACTCATAGTTCTTATGCTGCTGGATTTAGGCAAAAGTATGTAAGCTAAGCATTTCTTCTTCCTGCCCAGATGTAATGTCTGTTCTACCACCTAAAAAAGGACAGGTGACTAGACTGACTAGATCTTTGACTGACTTCATTGAAACCTAGAATTGCTGGCATTTCTTTTATACATTCTTTCATAAGTTTTATGTATCCTATATATATTCTTCTAATTGTCTCATATTTCCTTAGAAAACAGCATCTGTGCTCTCAGGTGATACTGCCACGTTCTGCTCCAGTTGTTACAGCCCCTGTAGCAGAACTGGCAAAGCCATGTCAGACAATACGCTAGCGAAAACCCACTTGTAGTTTCAGTGACACAGCAGATGATGAACTGGAGTGGCTTGGCTATGGGCTAGCATCTTATTTTGCTAACTCTGCTAGAGAAGGTGATAAAGGGGTACGGCTGGCCACAGAGAAGTGATAATTTCATAATCTGCCACAGAAATATGCGTCAGAGCTCACCTGCAGGAACCCAGAGTGCCTTAACTGATACAGATATAAACTTCGAGCAGCCAAGTGCGAAAAGGTTCTCCAGTCTATATTACTATCCTTAAATCGTGAACAAAGGACTAGAAAAACGTGATGCCAGGATGTATTACATATAAGGGAGATTTATAACAAGGCTATTGAATCAAGTCCTATCTTTTGATTCAGGAAAGCTTGCTAGCCAGTGTCTCACTGTATGCTTTATTTTATTTAGTTGCAGATCTGGGACACGGCTGGCCAGGAGAGATTCCGAACTATCACACAGAGTTATTACCGCAGCGCCAATGGAGCAATCCTAGCCTATGATATCAGCAAGAGAGGCTCTTTCCTGTCCATTCCTCGCTGGATCGAGGATGTGAGAAAGTATGCCGGTTCCAACATAGTACAGTTACTGATTGGTGAGTTACAAATATTAATATCAAGCACTATAGGTTACTGTACAATGTAATTAGTTGCCATACTTGTTTAAGATGGTTAAAAGTTTTATTTTTTGTTGAAGTTGAGATGTATGTAATAGATACAATTGGACATTTTTCTGATTTTTTTTTTTTTAATTAGAAAGTGCTGATTCATCAAAACAGAAGTTTTTGCTTTAATTAACTTCTGTTAAGAAGTAGCCACATTTGTATCAGAAGCCAGCTTTGAATCCTTTGCGTCTCACTTAATGGGGAACTGGGTACCCAAGATTTCCAGGTTCTGAGGCACAGCTGCTGTGGAGCTGTTCTCATGATAAGGACCGTAAGGTTTCCAGGGCCCAAAGCAGCTCCATCATATCAAGGCAACGTATTTTGGCAAACTGGAACACCCACATACTTCAGCAGACGGGGGATTTCGAAAGGACTTTGGAGCTATCAGGGCTTGTCAGTTCTCTGCTATAAATTCTGTTTCCCAGCCCCAATGTTTCTGACTCAGATGTGGCTTTCTGGGCCTGTAGACTCGGTAATACAACATCAGTACTATTCTAGATCTCCCTAGGAACCAGCACACTGCTGTTGTTTTCACAAAATGGTTTTAGCTTTCATTTCTAGCCCATTTGTCTTCTCTTAAGGTCTACAGCCACCGCTATTCAGTTACTGACTTTTTCTGTTCTCTCTCTGAGTCATACAGAAACACAGGTTGGAAGGAGCTTAGGAGATTACCTTGTCCAACTTCCTGCTCAGAGAAAGGCTAATGTCAGGTTGGTCAGGGCCTTTTCAGTCAAATTTTGAAAATCTCCAAGAACGGAGATTCTGACAGCTTCTCTGCGCAACGTGAAATCCTCCTGCTAAACAGTTACTCTGACATAAGTAGTCATTATAAATTACTCTGTCATTTCTTTTTCTTCCAGGAAACAAGTCTGACCTAAGTGACCTTCGAGAGGTTCAGCTGGAAGAAGCTCAAAGTCTAGCTGAACACTATGATAATATCATCTGTGCCATAGAGACCTCTGCGAAAGACTCCAGCAATGTGGAGGAGGCTTTTGTGAAGATGGCTACAGAGCTCATGATGAGGCATGGAGGCCCTATGTTCAGTGAGAAGAATACTGACAGCATCAAGCTTGACAGCAAAGACGTTGTAGAAGGCTGGGGGTGTGGTTGCTGATATGAGCTAGGTGATATCCCTAACTTTACTGGAATTTAGATGGTGCTTGACCCTAATGCTGAGTAGCATGGTAGCCATATTCTCCTCCTCCTGTGAGACCAGCAATTTTGTAGAAGTTAGACACAATCCTGTTTGCTTTGGTGTCTTATTTTTAAAAAGGGACTCTTGAGAGGTAGTCCTAAAAGTCAAGCCCTCTGAAAAACTTACTCAACATTTGTCCCCACCATTTTCTTTTCTGTAACCTTCATACAAGCTACAAAAGTGGAGGAAACAACTTTGAACTGGTGATGTGGAGTGGGGAGACGGATGGTTGGGGAAGAGACTGATGCTCACCCAAAGTTCTGAAGCATTTAGCATGGGACTGGTGGTAAAGGAGGTCACTTTTGGAATAGGCAATCTTGACAGTGTCTCTTTAAATCCTCAGCACTCCACCCACAACCAGAAAGTGACAGTGTCTTTGATAAAGGTATTTCAAGTGTCAGAATACCCAACGTTTTGATTACAGGACCAAATAGCAGTTCCCTGTCCTAGGGCACATGGATTGCTAGTTAGTATTGGAACAGGCCCAGGTGGGGAAGCCTTCTCTCAGGTCTTGTTATAATTTTTTTAAGTTATCATTTTAATAAAAAGCAAAATCAGCCTGAGCAACATCACGTGACTTGCTATCAAGCAGGATTGGACCAGTGTAGTTATTTTAAATATAGCCTTGAGGAGAGGGTAGATGCATTTCATTTGTTATTGTTTGCACCATGATAGCTCCCTTTTCCAAGTGGGTATCATTGAGTTTTTGCCCTCAGGTCTCTTAATTTCATTCCATAACTCAAGACCTGCACCACTGGAAACAGGAACTGGAGAAACCTTGAACTGACTGGTAGCCATGATCTCTTGCCATGTGCCTAATGGTCATATACGGGGTTAATTCTGGTCATACATTTGACATTATGTTACCAGAGTGTTTATGCCACTTAAGCAATAAGTGGATTTGGGTTTTGTTTCATTTTTTTTTTTTTTAACCATCTCTTTAAATACAATCTGGGCATATAATGGGAAAGAAGACCTCAGAATAGCTGAAGATTGCTTGCATTGCACTTCTTGGTTGTAAGGAACCAGCATCTTTTTGAGTGATTCTTTCCCAACTTTGTACTCAGCTGCTTCCTTCTCCCTATGACAAGTTACCAATTGCTTTTCATTTCTTGAAAACACTCAGCAGGAATATCTTTCACTGTTGATCAAAAGTCTCCATTGTTAAGTAAAATAGACTTCTTCATTCAACTACATATAATTGTCTTTCAGATTCAGCTCTGCATTATATGTTGTAGATGCAGCTGAAGTACTGATGGCAGCAGTCCTCTCTGGATTTACACTCTCAAGCACCTTACAAAAATGGATTTGCAAAGGGAGCAGAAGCAGGATTATTTTTAACTCTACAGTTAAAGCAAAGGTGTTCAGAGCTGACAAGTGATTTTTGCAATCCTGATACTTTGAAGGAGCTCATTTTCAGAAAGCACCCACTTAAAGTGAAGTTACTTGTCCCTTTTGAATATCTTCATCAAAAAGGACCTGGATTGGTTCGCTACTAGGGCTACACCAGTTTTTAGCCATTCAACATATCCAGTATCATGAAAATCAGGAAGACTTAAGAAAGGGCTAATGGATCCTAATTTCAATACTATTCATCTTCCTACAGAAAATACTAAACCATTCTCTGGTCCTTCTGTTTTTTTTTTAAACTATGAGGTCGATAATTGAGGAGTTACATATGCTTTCTAGCCTGTTTGCTTCTAATCTAAGGGGTTAGTTTTTAAGTTTTATAGTTGTAAGAGTGCAAGGGCCTTAAGTTTTTCAAGTAGTATAGTTTTCACAATTCTGGTGTTTTATATGGAAGGGCATGTTGAGCAGCAGTGCTTGGTAGTATTTTTGGATAGTTTTCCAGGACATTCCCAGCTCTCCTACATCCAAAGATAACAGGCAATAAGTGTCCAGCAGTAGCTAGACACTGAAAATGAGAACTGTCCAAACTCTAGATTTGTTAATGATTAGCAAACCCTGTATTCCACACTCAAGAGAAACTGTGAAGACAGTCCAAGCTAAAACTCAGTCCTGATGACTGTTTTTCCTCCTGGTTAGATGGTCCTTAAGATACAGAATACTAGCAAGCATCTGACTTTGTCATGACATATTATAGTTTACATCTGTAGGTCATAGTCCTGCAGTTCTGCACGCTTGAACATGGACCCTCAGATAAGCTCAGCCTCCCACTATTTGCAGGATTAGTGCCAAATTCTTTTAAGCCATGCTGATAAAAATTCACACACATTTAAGAACAGTATTGCAACTACTCAGACTGAAATCAGTAGTTTACATAGTAACTCATCTTAAAACTGGAGCAAGATGCAAAATGAACATAAATCCTGCTTCCAATGCAGTCAGTGAATGATTGTGTTTTTACAGTAGATGGAGCAATGAGGAATTATTGATCCATTTCCTTAGTTTGAGGTTTGTTTAGGAAACAAGTAGAATTAGACCAAGCACTATACTTTTCCTTTTGATATCTCTTAAGCTAGTCTTGAAGGTTGAGACTGTGTGTCTGCAGGTTCGGCTGTTGCAGTCAGAAAACATGAAATACAGCATCAGTGATTTGTTCACTGTGTTTTCAAATGAAAGCACCAATTCAGACTAGTTTTCATTTTGCTGTAGAAAACTAAGACTATGGCTTTAACTCAGCTTTGTCTTCTAACTCTTGGCTCTTCTATGTTGTAACAAGTGTAATACAAGTTTGCATGCCCTACCTAACTGAACAAAAGGGAACAGAGAAACAGCCTGAAGACCTGGTTTATTTTTTCAGGTTAGTTGCAGATATGAATGACAGTGCTTGAGCTGTCAGCAGTAAAAGGCTATTTCAATTACCAAACTCTTTCTTTGTCTATTAGTAAGAGCACAATACTTGCTAGACTAATAGCTTCTTGACCAGAAATAAAATAAACAGTAAATGTAGCTTGGAGCTTTTCACTCCCTTTCTGAAGACTTTTATGAAATCTGTAATTCACATACTTAGCTATGTAATTCAAGTATTAGGAAGACAGTCCTGTTGGTTTAATTCCATTAATCCTATTGAAACCAAAAGGATACCTGCATGAAGAGAGAGAGTAGCAATAAACCTGAGATTTATGGGTAAAAACCTCCGTTTCAAATCTTAGGTTACACATGTGCACTGATGTACATCAAGTGAATAATTCAGTAGTGCATGATCAGAGTTCACAGCATAAACATTTGCCAAGAAACCTGTTTACTGGCAGTTGAACATTAACAAGACTATGGTGCAGTAATTGCTTTTAAGCAGATCTCCTTGGCTGACCATGTATTTGCATTAGTATTTACCATTTATTTTTGGCAGTACCCAAAGCGTGCAAAATATTACAGAACCACAGAAGGGGACATTGATCCCTGCCTGGTAACACTTAGCAGTGGAATGCAGAGGCAAATACTGAAATGAAATCATCAGCAGAATGTGGTTCCCAGGAGCATGGGCATTGTTATCCTTTGTATTGATTTTGATTTAAGCTAATTTTATCTCCAGTTACTCATCCAGTCCATCATCATGGATGGAACTTGTACAAATATTTATAATTATCTAAATTATTGTCAGCCCATTTTACATTTGCATTTTATTATGTAAATAAATGTCAGCCCCCAAACCTGCTAACATTTGCTTTGCAAAACAAAATTTTAAAAAAATGAAAACACTTGAGAACAGAGGAAAAGTCCTAATGGTTTTATCACTCTCACTGTACTGGAGAAGCAGGTCACTTTTTGGGGGAGAAACTACAAAACTAAATGAAGCCCAGCTAATACTGCATAGATTTCCAAGAACCTCATGAAAAGTGGAACTCTTGCTCAGCTTTTTCTTTGCCTTTAAAGAAGATCATATTTATTTGAAGAATAGAACTGATCATCATGTGCAATATACATGCGTTACTGCAGTAGTACATTATGTATACATTCACACAGTAGCACCTGTAAATAACATTAAAGCCTTTCCTTGATTTGCCCCAGTATATATTGTCCCACTAAGATTTACACTTCTGTTACTTAATCTCATAGTCCCAGCCAGTTGACCGTTTGAATGTCTTTTGCCATCTCATGCCAATCCTGAGGGAACTGAGAGGCGATAACATTATTAGTTTCTCTTCATGGGATTGTTTTACTCAATGTTATAATGAGAGTTTCTTTAAATCAAGATGAATTTATATGTTATTTCATTAATAGAAATTGTTTACCTATCCTGTTTCTAAAACATTTATATATTAACAGACCACTGAAGTTTACCCTATTGCATTATTTTGTGTAAACAGCGTGCTAGAGGAAAAATTAAGTGAGAATAACATGCTTTGTGAAACTGAAAAATAAAGTTACTCTCCTTTTGGTATCTTCCAACATTGGAGAGTGCTCAGTTTAACCCCTGTCACCCATTCTCTGGAGCCTTCACAGAAACAAACCAGGTTATGGGCAGAGTGTGCAAGCAGTTAACAGGGAAAAATCCAAGGAAATTTGAGCAAGTATGTTCTCTTTTGTGAAGAGGTACTTCTTATGTGACTCGCTTTGCCCCAGTAGCTGATGATGACCACGTATTCCCACCTTTGTGGTACAAGAAATGAGGCAATTAAAGAGCAACAGATCCAAGGACATGTATAGTTCTTGGTGGAATTGAAAGGAAGTAAATCCCAAAGTTTAGGCTAATCACCCCAACCGCTTAATTATCCTTTCTCAAATGATACTAGGTTGTTTCATCAACTAAAAGGCAGTCTACATTTACAAATTTGGCAATAAAAGATGCCACATTGTTAACCCATGTAGATTAATAGTTACATTTTATTACAATTATATGAAGTACAGTGACTTCAGAGTCACAGAGCAGAGTCCTTTATGATTGGGCTGTTCTCAGATTTGACAATTCTTTTCCATGCTGTAAAAAGAGATTCATAGATTTGGGGAATACTGTCACAGTTTTATTTTTGTACTATCTTTTGGTGCTGATCATCCCAGTGAGGTTTCAGTTAGAGAACCAGCCTCCTGGGTATCTTGGTTTTTACAGGCCAGGTAATGTTAGATTTCTTTTAACTCTATTGAATTGGGTTATAGAGCTACCTGAAGCAGCAAAAAATCTCAGATGGAAGCATTTAAATGCAATCCCCATTGCGTCCTTTAGAAAAAAAACCCCAACCTATTCAGCAACTAGATGTTCTGATTTCCAGCGCAAGTTTAGCGCTCTGCACCTTTTTTTATCATTTCATTTTAGTTTACTTGGAAAAGAGCAGAGTTACAAAATCAAAACAAACCAACCCAAATGTATGTTTGCTGTCCATGGAATTGTTGCCAGAGGTTAGATAAAAATAGCCAGCATATTCTCCTATCTTGATCTTTGATAGCATTTTTTTAATAGGACTGAAAAATGTTAAAATGCACTTTAAAAATAATTCTTTGAAGCACAAAAGGCTTGTGATTTTTTTTTCCACTGTGTCTTTTTTAACAAGGGTTTCTATTACTTGAATACTGATAAAGTCAGTCACCTGTATTACATTCGTAACTTTAGGCGTCACTGAAGACAGACTGCATCAACTACTGTCTTGTTTTCCCATATGAGTCAGTGGCCAGTGGAAAACAAGCGAACAGAATAACTTCACAAGAATGAGAAGTGAAGCCTGAGCAACAGTCAGGGAAGATTTTCTATTTAGTCCGATTAAATGTGTTAGATTTAATCAATGCTTACTCAGTTCAAAGAAAATACTTTTCTTTGCAAAGGTAAAATAATACACTAGACAAATAGTTACAGGTTTTCCTGTTCGCTTTTTGTACAACAGAAATTTGACTGCTGTCTATACTGAACAAGAGTGGACTGCTAAACTAGTTAAATGTATAGTAACAGAATAGTTTAACATTTGGAGAGCTGTTAAATTGGCTTAAAGCTGTATTTAGAACCTCTTCCTTCCATTATGAGGTAAAAAGTATGTGTCTCTCCTCCAGGACACCATTTGAAAACCTTCAGAAGATCCAAGATCGTACATTGATAAGAATTTATTGAGGCTGACTTTATCACATTAAAAAGGTCACTTTCCATGTTTCTTTTGCAAGATATTTTTAGACTTCAATTGAGTTATTTCCAATTCGATTATCCAACTGAACAGCTGATACTGATTTCTACTTTCTTTCAGCCTCAAATATAACAGAAAACTGAGGATTAATCTTCCTATCACAAAGCGCTAAAGGGCCCCCAGATAGACTATAACCAGCAGGTTTTTGCACATGTATAACTATCAATCTCCTGCTCCTGTGGCAGTTACTTAGTATCTGTAATGTGTGTATATAATACACTGTACTCTGAAATCAGTCAAGCCCAGCTTTGCGATCATTCATCTGAGTAGGTAGTGTAGGTCAGGGTAAGGTATTAGGTAGGTACAGCAGCTTCACAAAGCTGCTTCTGTTTAAGCCACTTCTGTCTAAGGCTTACATAGCCCATTCAAAATTTGCTAAATTCTACAAGTTAACTATTTTCATTTAGTCATAAACATAACATTAAAAACATTCTACATTTATATCTTTTAATTGTAAAGCTTAGACTAGGATACTAAGAACAGCAGTCACCTATTTTAAGCTTTCATAAGAACATATACCTTATCATGGACTACTCTGTAGGAGTTTAAACCTCAATTCCCCCATAAACTCACTCAGACATCTTATAGTACACACTATTCAAAGGTAACAGCTACCTAAAAGGATCCAAGTTTCTGTAAGTTTTAGCTTAGAGAAAGTACCTTACATGTGACCAAAATTGTGGCAAGCTAGCAGTTGCGATTTCTAAGTGTTCAATCAATACAGAAAAACCTTAGGAGACAAAGATTATCTTCTCCAGGTAAAAGCAGAGGAAAACATTAAACAGAAGACTGCATTTCCTTAGAAATGGTCTTTTTTAAAGCACCTGACCAACACAATCTGTCTACTTCCATAAGCCAGTGTCTTTTCAGTAACCGTTAAGTAACAGCCTATTACACTGCACTGTGCTGTAGAACATGCCATGATCAACACCCTTTTTTTCTGCAATAAATTCTCCGAGCAATATAGACTCATATGCAGATGTGAGAGAGTGATTTTGGGTATCATCTAAACTACTGTATGTTAAAATAAGGGTATGAAAGATTGTCCTTTGAGCACGGCATGCAAACTTGTCTTGACAATTTGAAGGTACTTTTTAAAAGTGAGTTAAGAGCTGAATTTTCAGAGACATTAAAGCTGCAGACAGATGCTTACCAATGTCTTCAAAAGCACCTAGTTACCATTGCAAAAAGCACAAAACTTGTATGGAACTGGTTTTGCACTAAAGGGAAATAGTTATCAGAAAAAAAAAAAAATACACTCATGTGAAAGGCAGAGCATCCCGATTATTCTGTATTTTTCATGTTCATTCCCTATTTCAATGCTGTGCGTAAGCAAGCATTTTTCCCCCTTTATAAATGGTATTAAAATAGATTATTCTAAGCGTGAATAGCAGTTTGATACTTGACAAAATAAAATGCTGTATACATTTTCTTAAGAGAGTGATAATATTGATAAGGAGAATAACTTTGCTAATATAGTTTGGTGGTGTCATACAAGGGATTCAAGATAAAGTGTTGGAATGCTCCTACATACACATGCCGTTTCAAGAGCAGGGGAAGCCAATGGATGAGATCAGACAACTGTCTTGCTTGGCAGACAAAAAGTAGACACAGACAGAGACTGAGCAGAAGGAGAATTTAGTTATTTCCAACAGTTTTTAAAGATTTCTATTTTATAAGTAAGTCTGTAAGGAGAAATGCTAAGATTTTTGACAGTGAGTGTCAAAGTGCTGTCAACCAGCTTTTCCCCCTTTTGTGCCTCGCTCACTGGTATCTGACAGATATAAAACCCACAACTCCAGAGACCAGATAGCATTCAAGTGAGTCTGGCTCACATGTCTGCTGGGGAGAAAATAAAAATCTCTAATTCATATTGAATTCATTCACTGCATTCCAAAATTATTTGAGGGATTTGGATGGTAACAGTGTTAAAATTATTCTGCATTTTCTAGGACAAATCTGTTGCTGTTTTTCAAGGTTTCTTCAAGAGATGCAGGCTGTACATTTCTAATCATCAGTAACTACTTTGCTTTTAAACTTTCTTATCACAATACTGACTAGATCATTTGGAATATGAGGAGACAAGGGAGCAAGCTTGCATACTACAGTAATTTTTTATACTTTACCTTCATCTATTTATGAATTTATTATGAAAAATATTTTTAAATGTATGAAGCCTGCTTTTTGTTGTGAATTTTAGCAAAGTAGTGGATACATTGTACTGTGTATCATTAAAAAGGTTTAATTAAAGTAAACATTTGGCAATTAACATCTTTTGTTGTTATTTTATGCATGTACCTTGCTGTGGTTTATTATCAGAAACAACAACAAGTTTTAAGAAATTATGTATCCTATTCTACAGTGCTGTATGAGCTTTACTTTTACACAAGATAAATCTAATGTACTCTTTATTAAACAAACAGTACTTAACTCTATTCCTCTTATCCCTACAACTGCCCATTACTTACATAAATGCACGCACATTAAATTGTTTCAAATTAGTAAGCTCTCCAACATAACTGGCCAGAAGATTAAGAATGAAAACTGAAGTTCTCAATGCTGGAGAAGAGCAAATAACTTTTTCAGTGCTTACAATTAAGTGTAAACAACATAGTTACAACTGTACCTTCCCAAGGGAACATTTAGATCCTGGATTTTATTTAATGGCTGCAAATTAAACAAAGCAACACCCTTTTCTTTTTGCTTGGCTCTTTAATTCTAACGTCAGTAGGTTAGCATTTTTGATCCGCAGAAGCCAAATATTGAATTACTTGGTTCTGTGTTCAGTCTACTACTTCAAGCACAGCCTCAGACGCCAAAACAGCAATCGGTAGTTTTCAATGCCATGGCCATGCTCTAAAGCTGGTTCCTCAGAGTGCTGGGTATAGCTGCATTCATTGGTTAATTCTGGATGTAACTATACATGTCACTGGTGTGCACACTGCTGTAGAGAATCAGTGTAAGAGAGAAATAATGCAAGTGTCATAATGCTTAACATGTACCTACTCTTTGTAGGTATTGACCTTTATTTTTTCATGTACTTCACACGTGTTCTGCACATCTATAGTATAGTTTCTAAACCTGTGTGGGGAAAAAAACAACCCAAAAAATACGAAGGGAAAGGCAAGTTGTGAATCCCAAGGCTGCAGTACGAGACAAAATGTAACAGCTGATACAAAACTGGGTTTCATTTATGTAAATACCATTATTGTAATACAGTCGTGGAATATAACATGTAGAACAGTTCTCTCTAAACCCTGTAAAACGCATGGCCTTCAAAAGCAAGCCCATGCTTTGACAGCATATGCCAATGATGAGCTAGTCATATGTCACCCTGTATGAACCTTGGAACCTGCCTGTCTTGCTGCTAATAAGCTCTCACAGTATTTCCAGAGCAGAAAGGACACACACCTGTGTCGATAAAACTAACTAGTTTCATAGCTGCTTCCCAGGTCATCTTCCAGAGCACTATATGGCATGCAGAACACGCAACTCCGACTGATGAGGGAGCAAGATGGGTGGCCACCAATGGGTGGCCAGAATCTCCCCAGGACACCCTTGTGCACCCTTGAAAATGGGAACAGGCTAAAACAGTCATAAAAGCTTATGCAGAGGGAGAAAAACCCACACACTGAAAAAACCCCAAAACCTTGCTCTGATCTCTGCTGCCTGATCATTTGTAAGTGTGCGTGGCAAATTAAAACACGTATAGTTAACAGGTCTCTTTCAGTAACTTGAATTTATTGTGGAAAACAACCATGACAACTGTTTAGCTGGCTTACTGTAAGTGCATATGGCAAACACTTTAAAGGGACTTCTCAATTGCATTTCTAGGAACTCTTCCTTGAATTCTCTAGGAATGTGGAATAGTTTGGATACCGGAGGAGATCTACACACATCACAACCACTCTTCTTTTCTTGCCAGTGAGGTAAACTGGCCTTCATTATGTAGCTTGCACCTGCCAATAATTACACTTATTTTTTCATAGTCTAAGTTAATTGAATTTTTTTTTCTCCCCATCTATGGTCAGGAACTTCGCTGTTAAACTAGCAGAAAGCATATTCACAGATACACTTCCATAAAACAAGACACCAGACCCAAATCCTATTGCAAATCCATTTCTTAGTCTGAGAAGTATTCTTACCTATACAACAGGTGCTGCTTCTGCTTCAGAAAGAGGTCAGTAGATAAATCTCCAGTAAACCTAGCTGAGTGTTAAACTGTAAGACACGTTTAGCATGGTCTTAGATTCTGATACTGGATTCCGAGTTTGGCATACAAGACCAGCAAAATGCAAGGAGGAGAACTTTTCATTAATCATAGAATCATTTAGGTTGGAAAAGATCTTTAAGATCATCAAGTCCAACCGTAAACCTAACCCCGCTAAGTCCACCACTAAACCATATCCCTAAGCACCTCATCCACAGGTCTTTTAAATACCTCCAGGGATGGTGACAATTAAGACCAGCTGAGTCTCAGGTGGTCTTAATCACACACATACGACATAACAACATGGCATTCTTGCTTTTAACCAGCGCACAGAAGACAGGGTATGTGGAAAGTTAAGTCAACCAGAGGTCTGGGCTAGTTCACATTACTTTCAGCTGACTGTGCAGTTAGTGTAACTTAAAGCAATATATACATGTACATTAATTTAAAATGTATTTGCACTTCCTACAAAACTATATTCAATCATTACAAAGGTGGATGTCTTGGTGCCACTACGTGCAGATATTGTGCTCGGAGCTGCACTGTGAACAATTAATTGACTCAATTGAGATTCAATCCTAGCTGTTGGGAACAAAATTAACCCACATTGGAAAAGTCAAAGTTTAGCAGAATGTTTCTGTGAATCATTCTGTTAGCATTCCTCCTTTCCATCCATCACCTAGAAACACTTTTTGAACAAGAAAAAGCTGACAAAGAGCTGACACTGAAGTTCTGGAAATCCAGAGCTGAGAAAGCATGGCCATGGTACAATACCCGTCGCTCTGTGAGTCCATCTATCCACCGATAGAACAAAACCCAAATGCTCCAGGGCCTTTCAACTGTGCATCCTTTCCACATTTTACAGAAGCAACCTTCACTGTGTCACTTTCATGCCACAGTTGTTTATTTTCTTGCTGAAGAAAGCCCAAACAACTGTCAGTTTTATAAAGCACACGAACTCTAAACATAAAACATAGCTCCTACTAAAACTGTATATTTCCAATTCATTTGAAACCATCTACAGCAAAACTGGGGGGTAAACATATCTTTCCCAGCAGTTGGGAGGGGTTTCAAGAGCACCAAACTCAAAGCTCATCTCTGCAACTCCTGGGGCAGTTTCTCAGTTGCTGACAGGAAAAGCTTACCCAGTGCTTTGCACTTGCTTGAAACCACAAAAGGGTGCAAAAGAGAGGAAGCTAAAATTATGAACGAACACTCTCACCTGCTATTTTTTAATATTTTGGCTTTTTGAGGGTCTGCCAAGCACATACTACCACTTACCATGCTGGAGTTCAGTCCACAGAGTTGGAGAACCTGAAATACCCTCAGCCTCGGAGAACCGCGCGGGGACAACAGCTTTGCATTTTACTACCTCTATGATTGGGGTGGGGGCGTGGGTTAGAAAAGGGGGAAAAGAAAAAAAAAAAAGAAAAAAAAAAAGAGGCAGGAGAGGGTGGCAATGCTCCGACGTCTTTCTCTCCCCCGCCCAGCACCGCGCCTCAGCGGGCAGCCGCGCTGAGGTAAAGCCAAGATGGCGGAGAGCGCCCCCCGCGGCCGCCCCTCAGGAGCTGAGCGGGAAATCCGCCAGCCCTCCCCTACACCTGGAGAATCCCATGGCAAAACCATCGCAGCCTCCGTCAGAGGAGGTATCTATCTACCGCCCTTCGCTTCCCAAATAAATGCGGTTCTTACTGAGACGCCCCATACTTCTGTATTTCAGACAACGGAGTCTCCAGTCTCCCGCCTATGGAGTTCGGGAGGTGAGTCCCGGGCGGTCACGCTGCCGGGCCGGGGGTAGTTTCCCAAGGGTGAAACAAGCTCCCACCTGGACGTGGATTACACCAGGACTTTGCTGAACTAAATACCTTCGAGAAAAGTGTGATTTCTACTCATGCTGATGAGGCTATTGAAAGGCCTGTGCCGCTTTGAAGAACAGTTTATTTGTTTGAAAACCAAAGGTAATTACCTACTAATACCTGCTCACGTTCATGAGAGATGGGCCTGGACAAACACATTTTTGAAGCTTTTTCGGAGGCAAGCCACGGGTATCTTCTCAGAGAACCAGACATTCATCTGGAGATTAATTAGAGCTGTCTTCTACTTCAAGCATTTCACTGTCTTCTGCCAAAAGAGCAGGTTAATTCACCAAAACGACAAATAATCCCCTTCAAAAACTACAGGTGGTAGTGGAGAAGCGAACCCAGGCCATGTGTGAAAGCAGGCATCTTTGCACCCCCCAAAGCCCAGCCCAAATCCCACGTGCGTTCTTCTGCATTCTTCCAGAATTTAGTAGATTCTGGATTTAAATACCTCAACTCTGCCAAAGCATGCGGTCCTGTATGGGTACATCTGCATTACTGTTTTAGCTGGATCAAGGTGTCTTTTGATGGGAACATTTGGGTCACCTCCGCTCGCTCTGCAGAGCGGTCGCCAAGCACATCAGCTGGATTCCCGCTGGATGAAGCCCAACGCACTCCAACAGAGCTCTAAAAATTGTATACCACATTTAAACACTACCCCGACAGCCAGCAAGAACATCTTTCAAGCTCAGTGAAAACACTGACTTTAGAGGATCTTTTTCAATATTCTTACCAATAGTTGTCTGCCAATCCCACCGCATTGCAGAGGCTGCGTTTCATCTCCTACTGCTGCTGAAATATTTTTAAGTTTAATTTTTCTAGATACGATTTGATTACTTCATATCGCAGCGTATCATCACTGAAGAATGTGTTGCTGAAGAATGGAAGACATAGCAACATAAGGAAGGTTGTCCCAGAAAAAAAATTATCAAGCAGTTTATGGAAAGAAGTAACCTACTAAAAACACTGCAACCGAAATATGAGAGTCATTCACAATGGTAAGACAAGCTGCCTGGATATGATCTTTTACTAAAAAAATCTGCAATTTGAAAAGATTATTCCATAACAAGTAGTATCAATAGGTGTAGTAGACTGATTTTAGAAATGTAAGAAGCACTACAGAATAGATTATTCTTTTCATTACATTTAAGAGTATTCAAGTTTTGACATGATAAATTTAATGTTAAATGCAAGTGGGGTTTTTTTCTATCAAAAGAGGAGATATATTTTAAGAAAAACAAATTTTCAGATGTCTCATACATTCCTCTAACTTTAATTGAAAAATGCTTCTAAAGAAAAACGTGATACTGAAGTTTAAAATAGTGTCCATTTTGTATTAGCAAAAATAAGTATAGGATATATTTTTGAAAGGTTGTTTTTGAGGGGTTTTTTTTAATGGAACAACAGGTATCAAGAATAAAAACACTACTACACAAACAAAGGGCAAATTCTACTTACAAGAAACTTCAGCAAGATCCTCAGAAGTATTTTTTAAAAGTTATTTCAGTGATCTATTTCTGCACATCCTGGTCGCTTAGGTGTTTCATTAGTACATTTTAAACTTGAAGGAAGTATTGTAGCATCCAGTAGCTTACCTATGTTATGACTGAAGTACACTCAACACGTGGGAAATACTGTCTGTTACAAAGAGGTAAATGTCAAAGCTGAAAACACATTAAAGAAGTAAGTAAAAATCCAGGTAAGAGGATATTCAAGGAAGGGAAAACAAAAGTTAAGCCAGGGTCTTAGTCTTTTTCTTACCTAATATAATATTCATTCATCTCACTCTTAGCTGAATAATTAGAAAGAACATTTTACTAAACTCAGTTTTCCTTAAAAACTCTGAAAAAAACACCTTTCCAGTACTAGAGATTGAAATTTCTTCAAAGCATTTCCACATCTTAGCTTGTTACTAACAAAGAATCACTAAATTTCACTTTGAAGTGCCATAGCAGGAAATGTTAGAAATTACAGTGGTAACTGATGCAATGTTTTATGATGCTTCTTTTCAAAAAAATTCTCATCTGTACCACTTCCTGAGTGATTAGGAGGCACAAAATTCAAAGACTTAGAAGTCTGTCAGTGTAGCATCTTCATCTGTAAGACATGAAATAATAATATAATGAACAATGTCTGCTTTTTGAGGGGCCACATTAATAAAAAGATAAAGATGACAAGTCTTTCGCTGGAATTCAGTATTAATTCAGTAAAGCAGGTGGAATGGAAAGTTTGCCTGAGTCACATACTAGCATCTTGGCACAAATATTTTCACCAGAAATGTAAGTAAAAGTGTAAACTGGACTGGGACTGCCTGAGGGAGGCACGTATGCTTTTCTACTCATTTTGCAAAGTGTAAGGACCTCTGGCAAGGAGTTTGCTATACCACTAACACCAGTAGTATTTCAAAATTCTCACCGCAGTGTAAGTGCTCGGTGCACGTAAACATTGGAACGTGTCACCAGCACACTGAGGAAGCAGTTTGCTTTCAGGCTGTAGAGCTAGATCTGTGCTGTGCGATTGCAGTACTAATTAGGGAATACACAATCTAATTCCAGTGTAGCTAGCTCAGCACTGCAGTGAAGTTGTGTGGATGCTGCGAGGTCCTTCAGCTTTGGCAAAAGCTCCAGGTAAACATCTTCAACAGTAACTCCCTATACTCCTTCAAATCCTTCCTTAAAAATTTATTTTTCATATGTCACCAAAATATTTGCCTAGATCACTGGTATACTACAACAAGTGTCTACTATGCTAACATCTCTCTTTTGTGTTTTATAGTAATACCCATATATATTAATCACCTTTGTCCACCATCTGTGGCAAAAACTGCCTGGTTTTTGTTTTGTGCTGATACAGCTCCAAATCCAGTGGCACCCTAGTCCACTACTGGGACTGAGTCATACATTCATACGAAGATTCACATTAAAGGTAACTCAAGCAGACTCATCAGGCAACATTCACATCCCTGCAACGCAGGCATAGCCTAAATGGTCTAAGAGGGATATAGACTAAAAACCTATCTTCCTTTCAGTAGCAGCCTGCTTAGCAGCCAAACAGTATTTTTTTTCTACATATGCATTCTAAGTTAATGTTTCCAGAAAGGATGAAGTTTAAAAAGTATATACACAGTTCCTTCATGAACCTTTTCAAGTGTTCATGCATATTCTGGGGAAAAAAAAAGAAGAAACAAATTGACCATCTTCTGTTCTTCTTCAACTTTCACGTTTTTATTCCTTGCTTCACTGACAGCCTGAAACCGCTTCTGATAATAGCTAAAGAGCTCTGCAACATGCTTCAGTATTGAAACAACGCAGCTTCAGTCACCCTGACATTTTACAAAACTACAATCTTTACTGAGAGAGATTTGGCATACTTTGCAAATAATTGGCGCATTACAGAAAAGTGCTAAAGAAAGAGGTACATATCTGTTTATTGTACTAATTTAAAAAGGCAAGAATGTGCTGCTGTAATACTTTCCCAGAGAAGAAACACGAAAGACACTGTTTAGAGCAGTGTCCTTAAACTGGATCCAGCAAGATACGCTGAAAGCTACTTACGAAACATGACAAGTGAATGGATCGACAATCCTGATACAGTAGAAAGGGGGATTACAGTGGTTCGCAAAAGGAGAAAACACAACAAAAAAAAAATCTGACTTCATAGCAGCAATGTTCTCTTCATGACATGAGTTTTCAGATTTTGATTTCAGGATAAGCAGTGAAGGAGTTGGCCAGGAAATCATTTCACTTTATGCCACCATCTGTCTATCAATCCTTTTAAGCTTGCGTTCTGCTAGTTCTACAAGAACTTGGGAAAACTGAAGACCCACAGATTTTTGTTTCCACAATTTCTAATTTGAAAAAAAAAAAAAACCCAAAACCAAACCAACCATAAAAACCTGACTAGCCCCCAAGGTGATGTTAAGTGATATTTGTGTGTAAGTGGACTGTTTTTAAACACACTTAATTGGCTTATGTTTTCCAAGCTTATGTCACAAGTACACTGTACTGTGTTACAACAAATTAACACAAAAATATTTTCAAAGACAGCTTTGGATGAAAACGTTTAAAAGTATTTTACAAAAATAAAATAAAATAAATTAACTTTTTTTCTTTTTTTCCAAATGAGCAGCTATAAAATCCATGAACCATACAACATATAACATTGACACAAGATGAAATATATTATACTAAAGGCCGGTTAATTACCACAGTGGTATGAAGCTTCAAGTAAATTACTAGGCACTTTTTGCCCAAACAGTAGTCATTCATTCAGTGGAAAAGTCCAACTGACAGAAATGCCTGAAACATAATTGCTAAAGCTTTCTAAAACTCTAAATTCCTCAAAAAAGTGCAGATAAAAAGGCAAAGACAAAAAGGCCAAGTATTATGCCACACAGGACACCCAATGTTAGACGCTTTCCTTACAGGACTGTGTTCAGCTTAGCTGGAGTTCCAAAAATGGTGTTAACTAGTCAGCCTTCTCCATCTCACGTGGGCATTTTTATTAAGGCTCTACAGGTCAGAGTAGAGAGAAGCAACGGCAGCTCCAGGCACATGGCAAAGCAGATAAAAAGAAAGGCTGCAGGGTTATACATGAGCAAGTAGAAAGCAGCAGAAGAGATGAACTCCGCTCTAATTTGAAAGGGTGCTTATTACTTGCAGAATACCAAGCAGTAATACGTGTTGTGCTCTGTACCAGCCAATATGTAATTGTGTGAATGACCCCAGCACCCCCCCATCAGATATCCTCAAGATCCCCAAGACCTAGAAGCTAAATCTTCCAGCAAACAAAAGAATGTACTGTCATGTGGGAAATTAAGTACCAGTAACATACGTAAGCGATTATGAAAAACTGCAATTTAAATATCTAACATAATGAATAGAAGTACAATAAAGGGCAACTAAAGCAAGAAATAACATTTCAAAATACTTTAAAAAGCATTATTGATAGTTAATATACTTACATTAAGTATATTATTAATAAGTATACTTACTACAAGATTGTATTAATTTAAAAGTTAAACATTTTAGAAAGCAGCAGTTTGTGGCATGATTTTAAAGCACAGTTTGTTTTTTGGGAAGAAAAGCATAGCACTGAGTAGTCCTTAAGAAATCACGTCATCTCAATTAGGTGCAAAGTTCTCCAGCTGGAAGACCAGGTCTACAGCAGCATCAACATCTGGTACAATATGATCTGGTTCTACTAAACCAGGATCAAATCTAAAATCTCTGTGGCCGTGGAACACCGTTTCAGTTACGCTCTCCCTGGTATCCACGGGTACCTCCGTGTGAGGGTTGTAAACCCCAGTACAAACAAGAACAGACCTACAGCGGGCAGCAGCTGCAGATGCTAATTCATTCTCCCAACTGTTGTCTATTTCGTCATCCTGAGAGAGAGTGGCAGATCCCCTGCCACCAGCAACTTTGGCCTGAATCCGTGATTTTGAACCTTTCCTGGAGTTCTCTTCAAGATAGCGATTGTAAAGGTTAGCACCATAGACATCAGTCATGAGATTGTCTCTGGAAGTAAAAGAAGAAAGTTTAGTCAGCAGTGCAATTTTAGTTGTCAAATTTCAATGTATGAAAGACATCTTTACAGTTTCGATTTAACAGTTTATTTTATACTTTACATAATTTTATGTGGAAGAATGCAGATGGAAAGAAATCCAATCCTATAGCTATTTTATTACAGCATTTTCATTAAGCAGGACACATGATGAAAGTGAATAGCTCTCCATCCTGAAATGGGGCAGGGGGAGGGGAAATCAAGGATAGGTATTAGCAGCCCATGAATGAGCTTATTATATTTCCAAACATATTGGAGATTCTGGAACAGTCTTTAATACAATACAGCTTTATCTCTTTCTATGAAAAGGATTCTATGATGTGACAGCACTCACAGTAGCATATGACCGAGCTTAACAACCTCACAAATTCTAGCTCTTACATTGTCTAATGACTGTCACTTACTCAAAGATTGTTGGTGTTATACCAGTAAACCTAACATAACAAACACCCACACAAATCCTTTTTGTTAGATTTACACACCCTATTACACACCCTATTACAGAAATAATAATTAAAAAAAAAAACAGGAGAAATCTTAGTTGCATATAAACCACCTTCTGTGCTTCTACAGAAATTACACCTAGAAAGAGCAAAGTAGTATTACTTTTCAAGATTAGAAACAGCGAGGCTCGAAAACATTACAAAAAGTACACCATAGCACCAAGAACGTTAGGGGGTCCCAACAGCATGAGAAACAAAAGTAGTAAGAGTTGTGTATTTTTTTCTGCTGGTATTTATGTTGCAAGTAATTTCCTGATGACCTTGTTGGACTTAACGATATCTTACCCGACAGCATAAAGAGTTTGAATAGGTTGCTTCCATCGTCTTTCTGCTGCCTGAGCCCTGATGAGGTATTCCGCGTACTGGTAGGTCAGTTTGCTAGGTTTGCCCATTAAGGCCTCATATTTCAGATCTTTGCCAGTGATCTTCTTGTAAATGTTTTCCAAACAAACCATGAATGTTCCATGCCCAAACCTACACAGATATAAAGACAAATCAAATTATATTAAGTACAGATAAAAAAACCAAGGCTTTTTTATTTCATGATCTTTTAGGAATAAATCATAGCCTGTAACTATCAGATTTCCCTCAGTTTGCATGCAACATTTCCACAGCTGTTTCACTGAAAATTAAGTGCTGATTAGTTGAACAATAAAGACCACAATAAAAACACATTATTGGGAGAGCACAACAGATGTAATCTATTTTTAAAATGTAGCAATGGTTTGTGTTAGTGTTACTTGCATTTAAGTAAATACCCTAGTTACAAAAGTGAGGCTTCTTGAAATAATGCCTAGCTTGTGATCTACTCTCTGCAGTGACCTAACAGAATCAGCTAAATTAACAAAGAGGAGAAACGGAAAAGGAAAGTTAGAATCAGACAGAAGGAAAATTGATCTCTGCTTAAACACAAGAGTGTAACAAAATATGGAAATAAAAAAACTTCATGGGTTTCTCTAAAAAAATAGATGCAAAGGAGGATCAGGGAACAAACTCTTATTTTACAGCATGCTTTTGATAACTCAGTTATTTTGATCAAGGTGGAAACAGTGCTGATGGGTCATCAGCCAAGCCAGTAAATGAGCAATTTAGAAGATGTGATCTCATGATGAAAAAAGCAGTTTTACTTCATTACTGAAGTCAGGGTGTGATCTTAGGGATGAACTAATACGTAGCCCTTGAGAAATATGGAATTATCAAAAACACAAAATACGACTAGAAGGTTGCCATACAACAATTCTATATACAATAAATAACACATAGTTCTTAAGAAGAGCTGCTAGGTAATTTCTAATACACACACTGGTCAAACTAGGTATCTACAGCCTAAAAAGAAAACCAAAACACCAATATAATGAGCATTAGAAGCCAGCAGAGATATATGAGGCGCACTAATAAATTAGATCTTTAGTGGCCCAGAAATCAAAACAGTCTTTTAAGGAAAAAAGCTACAAAGACGGAAGCAGCTGTAGCACTTTTAAATGTGGTACAGAATTAGCTTTTCTGAATTCTGAGTTAACCCTTCACTCCCTCTCTCCACCCTTTGTATTATGAAATACCAATAAATAAGCATAAAATTATTTCCAGTAATTATTAGCAACAGCTTAGAACAACTTAGTCACGGCATTATATTCCAATAGTGAAGGTAACAGCACTGACAGATGCAAACATGTCATACTGTCAAAGGAAAAAACAACCTTTCTACTGCATCTTTCCCAAAGGACACAACTGAAACTACGTATCTTATTCACTATAGATACACTGATTGCCTTACTCTAACCTGAAACTATCACAGGTATGTCTTTTGCCAACGTGCTAATAAGAGATGGTCTTTGCATCCAAGTAAGGATATCTGACATGATCTTGGATCCAAGATCCAGGCAGCAATCCAGTCACAGTAACAACAATTTCTATTTCAGCGCATGTTCAAATTTTGGACTGGGGGGAAGGGAGGGGAAACAGAACTATTAAAAAACTACCTTCTACTGAAACCCAAATCAAACAAAACCACTATCAGAGATCGTGCCACCTTGTTCTGTGGGTTCTGCTTGGGTTTCGGTATATTCCTTAAAGCGCTCACTGTATTGTCCTCCACTCAAAAACACCCTCTGCTTTCAACGAGCAGGGTCAATTCTTTACCCCACCAGAAACTGTAGGGTGGAAAAGAGAAATACCAAAGAAGGACCTAATGAAATGAAACCAAGGCCTTGATAATTTTTTCATTTTTTCCTTTGAACTAAAACTCTGAGGCCCTCAGGCAAAAACCTGTCTTTCCCTCCTCTTCTGGAAGTGGGGAAACAAAAACGTTTAGGGCTTAAAAGCAGTTTTTATCTTGAGCAACTGATTTCCTGAATGCAATAATGTAGAGAGTAATAAGGCAGCATTTGCTGAAAGTGCTTTGCATTAGAGATGACGAATTCAAAGCTGAGACCTACTGTGAAGCTATAGCAAGCCTTTTGTATAAAAGTATTGACTCCGAATTTTACTGAAGACACGAGGAAACCCCAACTATATCACGATATACACACACGTGCTACAATTGCACTTACCTTGGAGACTGTGCTTCAGCTACCCACATCAGATCCATGTTACAAGCAAGTACAGGAATGTGAGGGTAATTTTCATGGTGATATGGATTTCCAGGATAGCCACTTGTCAGCAAAACATCTATTATCAGCTGGAGGTTGGTTTCCCATCTGACTGGCTCCCCAAACAAAACAACAGCTATGAGAACAAGAATTACAAAATAGAGTTATGGAATTAGTTAAAAGGGCACCAAATTTCTGACACTAAAACTTGGTCTAAAGAAACTGAACAAGCAATTTGATTTAACCACGAACTAACGTAATAGTCACATTAACTTAGGGTTTTAATATACCATCCATTCACAGAAAATCTCAGAAGTAACAAGACCCCACTGCAAAATCTACAGGTTTAAGAATTTTTTTTTTTTAATTGGCTAAGTTTCTCCATAGCAGCAAAAAATACTAACTTCTAAATTGTATTTTTAGGTCTTCCATACCTTTGTGAATACTATGTTTACAGACAATATTTAAATAATCCATCAAAGATGTTACTTTGTTAATCTTAAAACAAAATTTGAATGTTGTTTTTAGACATTTTTTTGGTCTCCAGCAATGATCTGATGTGGATTTTTTTAAATCCTAAAGTCCAGTTTCTACTTTCCTGTACTTCAGATGACAGAAGGGCGAGTACAGTATGCTGAAACAAGATGCTTCTCCTACTAGAACTCTGAAGGGACTATCCTGACTACTGTACGAACAAGACCGATTATTTCAGAACATGTGTCAAGTCATTCCTCATTTTTGAAAGGAAGGCAACAATAGCCTGTTAAAGGAAGATGAAGAGGAAAGCAGACCTCACCTACCTTCTGGAACTTCAAACACACATGGCTGAAAACTGCACACGTTAAAAAAACCCAGCTTTATCACATGTGAGACATTCCAAATGAATGACAGATGTCATTAACAAGGGAATTTTAGAATTGCCTCAGCCAACTTTCTGAAATGCCCAGCAATCTAAAAATAAATTCTAGTTATAAAGAAAAGTACAATAAAGATACTGCATCTATTAATGGATAGTTGCAAGTGAAGTAAAGATAACTGACCCTCAATCTTGGGAAGCTCCACAGCAGAGGGGTACTGCAATAAGAAAAAAGTACAAGTTTTCTACAAGATTAAACATCTACTACTATTTTTAACAGAATAAATTCAAGTATAGCTCCCACAGTTGCCTTCTGCAACACTGACAGGAGACGTACTCTCTATTTTGGTATACACCTGACATCAGTTTACTTAGAAACTTGTATTTCAATTCTGAAGTGAATCTCGTGGCAAATGGACAGCAGACAAGTTAGTGCGTTCTACGTTTTCCAGCCTCCTACATCTATTCAACTTCCTCTGGCAAGCTATGAAGTTTCAGCTGTTTAATTTACTTGTGTATGAAAGTGTGGATGTTTATTCTTCCGCAAGAGTAGAGGCCTCTAGTGTTAACAAGACGTTTGAAAAATAATTTTTGAAGTGTATTACTTCAACACTGGTAAGAAAGAAAAATACATTTTATGACACATAATATATTTGCTAAACAAGTAAGAGTTTGCACGTCATGATTTACTCCCTGTGGTGACAAATATGTTAAGTTTCTTGAATTTCTACATCCACGTGGTTGAGAAGCAAGGCAAAAGCTGCTATAACCGAGTTATGGGTTCTATGAACCACAAAGAATTTCTTGACAAATCCACTCTGTATACTGACCCTAAATATGTACAATAGATGTATGTGTTTACTATGTATTCACTTCTTTTTGAAATTCTGCACAATTCAGTTGAAACCATACTGCGCATACTGTTAATGTTAAATATATATCTACATTTAAATATATATTTAAGTAATGGTATAAATGAGAAAGGGAGTCCTCTGGAGAGAAATTAGTTATCTGCAAAGCATTAATGTACAATCAAAGCAACCTCACAGCCTAGAAACAATACCAAGACAATCCTATACTGAAGGAAAAAGCTTATTTTATCTCCCACACATCTGAGGAAGCTAGTAAGCTTTCCAAGACAGATTTTGAATTAGGTATCTGTACTAAATTACAAGTTTTCCCACAACAGTAAGTTACAAAATCAAAGATTATGTTAAAGAATTGTTACTGCTAGAACAAATTCTATAAAGTTGTTCTTGAAAATGCTGTAATAAAACAATAAAGAAGCAGAAAGCAAAGTCAAAATACAATGCAAGAACAGCAGCATTAGCTCAGTAGTTTAAATATTGACCTCTATTACAGAATGTCACATAACGAGCAAACAAAGAATTTTAAAACAAAAATGCTCACTCACCAGAACGTTAGGTCTTCTGTCATGGTCAACTACATCTAGCAGAGGGCGTTTCTCCCGCAATGTTTCAATAGTAATAGGTTGACAGAAACCAAGGCTGGGAAAATACCAGTTAAGGATACAGAATTGCTTGTATTAAAAGATTTTAAAAACCAGTAATTCCATTTTAACAATTTTAACCTATGTAGTTTATCTGGTAAAGCAAATTTTTTAGGAATGAAAGCAACATATCAAAGACTCACTACCAGTTAAGGATACAGAATTGCTTGTATTAAAAGATTTTAAAAACCAGTAATTCCATTTTAACAATTTTAACCTATGTAGTTTATCTGGTAAAGCAAATTTTTTAGGAATGAAAGCAACATATCAAAGACTCACTACTTCTTCTGTGAGGTAAAAAGATGATCATCCCATCATTTATAAATGGGAGACCTGTGTGTCTGAAATCTTAAGACAGAAATTAGACATAAATATTGCTCAAAATAAGAGATGAAAAGCAAGAAGCCACACTACACCTGCAATACTCCAAGATCATCTTTACATAAGCACAAGCAGTTTATCTGGCAGCAAGACAACATCTTGTGTAATTATTACAGGAAAGAAATATGAGCTAGTCAAGGGGGAAAAAAAAAACCAAACCAACTGTCCTTACAAACTGGGCTTTCCTTAGGCCATTATAGCTGCAAAGGTATTGCTAGATAAACAAACACCATAAAGCTCAGCCTCTTGCAAAATGGTGGACCGACCAAGCAGGTTTAATTATGCTCTACAAGTAGTTAAGATAAATACTGAAAGACATCGAAAAAGGAAAGGACCAAAAAGGGAGAAAACAACCTCCTGATTTGCACAGCAGTGCTTTTAAATGCTGACATAACCCATTAATTTAAACTTAGGTAACAATAGGTAATCAAACTAAAACTGCTCATTTATGTAAAAAGCAGTTGTGATGCTACTCGCAATACTAAGATGACTTCTGACAATGCAAATGAAAACAAGAGCTATTTAAATACATCAGTTATACAAACTAAGCCACCTGATCTTGTATTGGAATTAACACCACAGGCCATTTGTAAAGTTATTTTAAAGTAAGATTATCCCATATAACAATGCTATCTAACAGAAACACCCTTTTTGTATTCAGTCTCATAATATACTTTTCTCTTAGCCATGCTTAACACATTTTGACAGTTAACTGGAATGTTCCTTCAGTAACTTTTTCTCATCTTTGTGTTTGAAATAAAGCTTATGCTTAAAAGTTGCATATACGTTTTTTACGACTTATTTACCCCAACTTTAATTAAAATCCCAATAAAGGAAGAAGCACAGAAGGGAGTTACTGGAAGCACGAGCGAAGATTATGCAAAAGTTAAGGTCATTAAATTACAGTTTGAAGCTTTGATACCACTGTTATAGCAACAAAATTCAAGTTCTTTTTGGCAGTTAGTATAGAAGCAGCAGAATATTTTCAAGTATAGTTCTACTCTAGATGTTGGTTACAAAAACGATGTGACCTGGCCTGGCCACAGGCTTACAAGCAGATCTTGAGCCACGGAGCTAAAAGTCAGATGTGATAAGCAATAGATAGAATGCCACGCTGTCATCCTCAAGAGAACACAAACCCGTTGTGCTACGGTGTCATTCACATATAGGTCAGATAGATAGTTTCTTCTCTTTTTTTCCTTCCTCATTAAAAACAGATAGAACGAAGCAAAGCAAGTATCAACAACCAACCATTTTCAAAACATAAATTTGACACCATAGTAAGAACTACCATTGCTTATTACTGGATTTGTAGCATTGAAATATTTCGTCTTCACTTAATCCACAGGATACCCTGAACTTGATTAAGGAAAATACTTTAAAAAACCCCCAACTTTCTGTTTAAAAGATACTCTTGAGCAATATCAAGAAGTGGTCCTTGTCCAGACACAAGAACACATTTTTCATGATAACGTTTGAACATCCGCAGAGGACTGTGTGACATCATCACCTGATCTTGTGAAATCTGTTTGGGATTTAAAAACAAAAGGAGTCTGTTGTTTTTCAGATAAGTTAGTTATATGTAGATTTAATCAACGAGTGTGATAAATTCTATGAATTACAGAACAATCATACATGTCTACCTACAACCCTACCATATCCTTTTCTCCTAAGTTTCACAGACGATATATCGATAACACGCCAGGAAAAAAATACAGGTTACTGATAAATTGTCACACACACCCCTTTCAGCTTCCACAATTACTCTATTCCACACCAACACCAGGTTCTCTCTCCTAGTTTTACAGGATCACCAGATTAATTTAGAAACAAACAGGGAAGAAGAATCAGAACTGCTCTAGTTCCATTTGTGGTCCCTTTGCTAGACCGCAGCATTGATTTAATCGTATCACAAGACCTTCATCTTTTAGTTTACACATCCCATTCCTTCAATAGGTATAAAAACCAGTAAAACTATTGTCTTGGAAGGATGCTATTATGAATCGCTCCTTATCACCTTTACAGATCTAAAAAAACCAAAAATAATTGAGATGTCATTTTACCCAGGACACACAGGATTTTGTTGGTACAGATACGCCCAGGTCTGCTGGCCCTTACTGAAACAAAAGTCACTGCAGAACTGACTCCGCGGCTTTATCTTAGTAACGCCCAAACAGTCTCCAACAATGGAGAAGTCCTACTGCCTGCAGCCCCCACAGATTGGGGGGGGAATAAAGTTTTACCACTTGTATCAAGAAGAGGCAGGACGCTCTCGTCTAGCACATTATCACAGAAGACATTCAGCTTGCTAGAGCAGAGTTTCACATCACTGGCGCACACGTTTTAAGGCAAGATTTATTCCCACAATAATAGTGTTGCAAAGAAATACCATTACCATTAGCTTTAACCATTGGAAAAATCTGTACCTTTACCAATAGAAATACCATTAGCTTTGGACAGTGTTTTTTGCTTTTATAATACCTCCAGCGAAGCATTTCAGGGGGCTTAAGGGAAAACCAAAACTGATTAACTGAGCAGCATTTAATGGAAAAGAACACACCTGATACATTCACCATAAGTAAATAGCTAAACAAATAGGATTTAAAGCTACTCACTGGAACTCCCAGGAGATGAGACAACTGATCAGCTTTTTTCTGGCGAAGGCAATTCCCTGCATTGGTGACAAATACTACAGGCACCAAGAATTGTCCCTGAGAATTAACTAGCTTTTGAAAGGCTGTTCTTGCAGCAGGAATTGGAGTCTGTCCTCGTACCAGCACGCCGTCAATGTCAAAAAGAAAACCAAAGGTTGGCAGTATCTCGAGCTGTAAGAAGGAATTGAAAAGAAAGAGCACATTAGTTATGCCCGCCCTTACGCCCGTTGGATAAAGCTTCCAACAGCTAAAACCCAATGAAAACAGACGCCTCCCCAGAGAAGGAATGGATCTTTAACTGTGCACATTTTAACGTGCCTTATAGACATATTCACACACTACAATACCTACGCTGAAAAAAGGAGCACTACAGCTCCCTTTTCCTTATGCATACAGCCGCATGACTTCTACCTTGCTTCCAGGATGTTACAGAAGATCGGGACAAATTGAGTTAAACGGATACAAAGAGGTACAAAATACATGCTGCTGTGCAACCAGTCACACTTCTGCTTGATTTAACCCCACTCCATTTCACAGGTCATTTCAACGCACAGAACACTAACAAAGTAAACTACTAACAACACAAACAAAGTACATTTTCCAGCAGCAAGTAGGTCTTGAATGCAAATATTGTACTTGGCTCCTCCCTTACAAGATGTTTAGATACTAAAACTGTCCCTGCTGTCACTTGTACTTTTCTGTGGCACAACAGGTTCGACTACAGCTAGATATCTGTTGTGCTCCTTATAAGTCGCTTCAGTTGATTCTTAGTTTTATATATAGCAGACTAATGCCTACCGGTAAAGTTAGCACCTCCTTAAACAAAGATGCTGTTTGAGTTACTAAAATTTATCTCATTGCCTGCCTTTGAAGAAGCGAAGAGCTGGACTTCATGAGCCCAGAAAAGGAGAGCGAGGCTAGCGGGGGGTAAGAAAGATGAGCTGGGTGATAAGCCTAAGAAGCGGAGCCAGAGAGGGAACTGTCGAGCAATGAAACCCGTATTGCATCAGGTTGGAAAAGGATGGACCAAAAAGGGGTCTATAATCCAAACTTCAGTTCTCTCCCAAGCCTAAAACAGAATCGAGGACTCTCGGGATTTGTAATCCCCTCTTTCATCGTTTGATGAAAAAGAGTGAGAGATTAAGCGCTGAGACAGAGCATGATGGGGAGAACAGGCGTAGAAATGGCTCTGGCCAACAGAGGCGGAACAGCCTTTGCTCTTCAAGCTGCCTCGGGGCACATACTGACAGCAACCCAGCCGGCTGCTCTTCCCATGCAGGGAGAAGGGCGTTTTGCCTATTTAAGCAGCACTTTGTTCCCCATCAATTATTCATCTGCTACATTTCTCCTGCAGCTGGGTACAGCACAGAGACAGACACCGCCACGTGAAAGGTGACGTAGCTACAGACACGCTCCTTGACGTGCTGCCTCTCACTGCTGCCTTTCCTAAAATCATGATACACAAACAGCATTTGAAAACCCATGAGTTAGAGTACATTCCCCGAGAGAGCCCAATTTAATAAAGTCAACACTTCAAACGTATTGCAATATGACCGATTTCAATCCGGCAGTTGGGCCTTGTTCAGTTTTACAGCCAAGTAGTCCCCATGAAGCCCTCTCCTTTCTCCCCTATGTAATCATCAGCCCTGTATTTAAAAACTAAAAACCCTGCAACCATCGTCTCCAAGTCGTCTGCAGCAGTTTGAGGAATGCTACGTCGGAAATAACCCAGCTGCTACACAAGTGACGTTGCAGGCTTGCTGATAAACGTACAGGAGTCACCTCGGGCTTTGTAAACTGCTATGTGGAATTACTGAAACTATATTGTAATAGTTTTGTAGCAAACACAGTTCTTCGCATTGATTTTGCTACCTGTAAATAACGTAGGTGACAAATGTGAGGTTTACAGCGAACAACACCGTAGCAAAAAAAAAAAAAAAAAAAAGAAGAAAAAGAATGTTTTGCTAAGCACACAGAGAACAAAAGCACTAAGAAGGGAGTTCAGCCTATCTCCAAGAGGGAAATAACGAAATTAACAGCTGTTTTTTTTCCTTGTGACCACGAGGGACTACTCCCGCCGCGCCAAGGGACCTGCAGCGCTGCCACAACCACGGCGCCGGGGGGGAGCCCCGCGCTCCGGCCGCGCTCGCAACCACCGGCCGTTCTCCCTCTCTCGTAGCGGGGCGAAGCCAAAGGCGGCCCTTGGCAGGGGCGGGCACTGCCCGGGAGACCCCCGTAACCGCCTCCCAAGGCCCGGGCGGGTCGGGAGAGAGCCGATCCCTCCGGGCAGGGAAAGCCCCGGGCAGACGGGAACCGCCGCCGCCGCGCCTCGCCACACGCTCGGGCGGCGGGAGGCCGCGCCCCGCCGAGGCCGGGTTCGCCAGCCGCCGCCCCAGGCCGTTTCGGTTTCGCCCCGGGCTCGCCTTGAAGCGACCGGCACCGCCCACCCGCTCCTGCCCGCTCGCCGGGCACAACGGCCGGCCGGCGGCCTGCGCCCCCTCCCCGCCCCGGGCCCCTCGCTTACCCCGCTGCCGCCGCCGCCCTCAGCCGCCGGGAGGCCCACCGGCGCGCCGCAGAGCCCGCTGAGCGCCGGGAGCCAGGGCGGCCGCCCCGCAGCGCCGGCCCCGAGCAGAGCGCGGAGCGGGGGCAGCGCCCGCCGCATAACGGCCGCGGCGGGGGGGGGGGGGCGAGCGGCGGCAGCGCCCAGCGAGCGGCCTCTCCCGCCACCGCCCCGGCTTCAAACCGCGGCCCCGCCCACGCCGCTGACGTACCGCCCCGCCCCCAACACGCCGCGCTAAGGCCGCCCTGCCGCTGCGCTCGTCGCACGACGTCAGCAAGCAACGTCAAAGGCAAGCCACGGGCCGTGACGGCAGAAGGAAACGTTCCCGCCCTCGCAGAGCTAACAGCAGCTCGCAGCGCAAAGCCTGGAGCACCTCCCGCGGGGTTTGTGCCACCGCTTCGCCCCGCCGTGCCCGGGCGACCTGTGGGGAGCAGCCCAGAGGGGCCGGCTCCGCAAGGCCCCGAGCCCCCCGAGAGCGCGGCTGCCCTCGCTCCCCGACTCACCAGGAGGCGGCAGCGCCTCAGCAGCAGAGGAAAAGAGAGCAGCGCAAAGCTTCTACCACAGCAGTAACTAAATTCTTCTGTAGTGACGTACCAGATATTCTTTCTGGTTCTCCGGGATCAATGCTTTGTAGAAAAAAAGCACATCCACAGAATCACTAAGGTTGGAAAAGACCTGTATGATCATCAAGTCCAACAAAAAAACCCAACAAGCAAACAAACAAACAAACCAAAAACCACCCACAAACCACACCACAACCCACACCAAAACAACCCACCCACACCACACAGCACCATGCCCATCAAGCCACATCCTACAATGCCATATCCACACGTTCCTTGAACACCTCCAGGGATGGTGACTCCACCACCTCCCTGGGCAGCCTGTTCCAATGTTTCACCACTCTCTCAGGAAAGAACTTTTTCCTAATATCCAGCCTGAACCTCCCCTGGCACAACTTGAGGCCATTTCCTCTTGTCCTGTCACTTGTCACCTGGGAGAAGAGACCAACACCCACCTCTCTGCCACCTCCTTTCAGGCAGTTGTAGAGAGCGATGAGGTCTCCCCTCAGCCTCCTCTTCTCCAGACTGAACAACCCCAGTTCCCTCAGCCGCTCCTCATAAGACTTGTGCTCCAGACCCCTCACCAGCTTCGTCGCCCTTCTCTGGACGCGCTCCAGCACCTCAATGTCCTTCTTGGAGTGAGGGGCCCAAAACTGAACACAGCATTCGAGGTGCGGCCTCACCAGCGCCGAGTACAGAGGCACGATCACCTCCCTGCTCCTGCTGGCCACACTCTTTCTGATACAAGCCAGGATGCCGTTGGCCTTCTTGGCCACCTGGGCACACTGCTGGCTCATATTCAGCCGGCTGTCTACCAACACCCCCAGGCCCTTTTCTGCCAGGCAGCTTTCCAGCCACTCATCCCCAATCCTGTAGCGTTGCATGGGGTTGTTGTGACCCAAGTGCAGGACCCGGCACTCGGCCTTATTGAACTTCATCCAATTGGCCTGGGCCCATCATGTCTATACACAAACACAGCGGCACCTTAGATGTGGGATCTGTACCACAAAGGCATCTCCCAGCAACTAGACTTGAAAGTGAGAAAACAAGCGCAAAACATCATTCGTTAATGGATACTCTGAAAGCTCTCCCTGTTTATCCTGCTCATCTGCTAATACAGATTAGGTCAATCCACTTATTTCCTAGTACTGCCAACAAATATTCCTCACCACCCTCTCTCAGACTCCGGGGAGAAATCGATCCTCCAGTGACTGCACTGCACTCACCGAGACAGAAATTAAGGCAGGTGTCTTTCAATTTGCACCGCTGATGTGGTTGGCATTAAATGAAACAGAAGCAAAGGCATTTCTAAAACACAAAAGCAAGCCAAAACTGATGCAGAGAAGAGAACAGTTCGGGAGGTTATCCCCTCAAAGCTCAAGCCAGGATCACGCACAGCACAGCACAGCACTCTAAGGCAGACAAGAGCCACTTCGGGACACAGCTTAGTGGTGGACTTAAGTGTTAGGTTAATGGTTGGACTTGATGATCTTAAAGATCTTTTCCAACCTAAATGATTCTATGATTCTGTAAGAGAACAAGCTACGTGTTAGCACGTATAAAATGATGTTTATTTTATAACCTAGACGTGTTCAAGGCTGAGGCATTATACAGATGATATGAGCTGTAAGCCGGACGACACACACGTGTCCCTGTACAGCTGCACACTCAAAGTACGAGTTAATGCAGAGCCTATGCACCGTTTCAGTCTCCGCAACAAACAACAAGATCGGTTTCCCGGCTTTGGCTACAGAAGCTTCCCAGCCCTAACCCCACCAGCAGTTTAACAGCCTGTACAGCAACCAGAACATAGGCATTTTGCTATAGGCCACTGCTGGCAAACAATTACTCTGCAATTTGTTGGCTCCGATGCAGCCAAAAAGAGCATTCGGCTTGAAAACGCTTAGCACTCAGAGCTACAGAGTGCGTATTTAGTACGGGGGCTCAAGCAGCAGCCACAGTTTGCGTTGCACTGTTCCATATCGCGTTTTTGTACATTTATTCCATTTCTGTGGTGGTCAGCAGAGATCAGCACCGCCTTAAAGACTTCTCTATCTACCTCGTTATATTGGTCTCGCTCAGGGCTGGTAGCTACTCCTTTGAACGTGAATGCAATTACAATCCTGCCTCGATTTTCTCTCATTCTGTCTGTTTATTTTTTATGCCTTCTGTCATTATCACTCTGTCCCTGATCTATCTTGACCCTTCTGTTTTCTATGTTACAGATTCATATCGTCACAGAAGGCATCAACCATCAGTATTATCAAACTCCCAGATTATATCATGCCATAAAAACACTAGTCTGGTTTCCCGCCCCCTAAATCTAGTTTGGTTATTTCCAGCATATAGTTTAGCAAATCTACAGCAAGACTGGCATTCTTCTTCCAAGCACTGCTCCCCTAGAAGAAAAACGGTTGTACTGAACAAAAAAAGAAAAAAAGACAGAAAAAAACATACAGTCTAGCAGAAGCATAGTTGCCAAAGGGCTGTTCACAACAGAGCTTTAACTCTAAACGCCTTTTTGGCAAGCCCGTTTGTCTGCTCTAGTTTTTCCGTTGGTGTCATGTCCCCCCTGCTCTTTGGCTACAATTAGGGAAACACCACAATCCTTTGAGCTAGAATGAAACAAGACATCAGGTTGTAAATAAGTTTTACTAAAAATAACTGAACAAGGTATTGCAAAGTTGGAAGTATTTACAATAGTTGCTGAAATATCCAGCATTTAAGCAATCCACCCAGGCACAGTTACAAGCCACAAGAAGGGTAACAGCTTTTAGACATACCGCATGTGTTACGTAAAGAACCAAATCGACTTGAAAGCCACTCATAAGATCTGCCATTAAGGTGCCTCTAACCAGGTTCTAGGCTACTCTGGTAAACTAACCAGGCATAAAAGACTAAGTTACTTCTGGACTCAGGTCAGCAAAAACCAACGTGAGAAAGATGGGTACACTTACAGTCAGGATAGGGCAGACAGAATAGCAGTAACATCAGTCAGTTTTCCTTCAGGATTTAAGGAGTCACTGGGTTTGTGGTTCTACCTGTAAGAGGCACCACTGCACAGAGTGTTTTACAAAGTGGAAGGATTGAAAACAGCTACTGAAGATGCAGAGACAAGTTAACCTAGGTTTGATCTTTCTCAGCACTGAAGTGCATGTCATCCTAGTGGATAAACCAAAATGATGGTTTTCCTTCTACGGAACACACCGTAACACTTCATCAGTTTACTCTTAACATCCAAAGGGGCTTTCAGAGCTAAAAGTGATTGCTACCAGAATATTTGAACCTGTTGTTTTAAGATGGATTATATAAAAAACAGGACATACTGGTGCAATGTTACAATCCTAAAAGCGTTTTTGCTTCTTCGCTCTGTGCCATCAGGGTTTCACTGGCATACTTCTGAAGAAGCTCCATCTTCTTTCTCCGTACAAGAGCTTCCTCAATCTGCAAATATAAAAATAGGATGATATTCAGCCTAGTTGAGATGCCAAAAAGTAGCACGCTCAGCTATTAAGACAGGAGGAATTAAAACCACAGGAAACAGACTGTGGATGTTAGAGGTGTGTACTAGTATAAAAGTACTTAACTAAGATGAGTCAGGAGTATCTTTTTTTACTCAACTGAAGCTCGTGGAAGTCAAAAGCAGCAGTAAAATAGATACCTCCATTTTGGATCTCTGCTCCTACCCTTTTGAATTGGGACCTTAGCTGCAATTTTATTTTACTCTCAGTACAGTCACTTGAATTTTGTTTCAAACAATTGTCTCGGACACAACTTTAACAAATGCAGACAAGTGGAGTTATGCCACACTAGTCCACACGCCTGAAGTAACAGTTTAGCAAGTGTGCCTTTCACAGTAGCAACAGATACGAACCTCTTGCCTAATTTTGTCTGGAAGTGCCAGCAATACACGATTCTCTAACAAGCGTGTAAAGATCTACTAATAGTAACGGTCAAGACTTGTTTTCATCTCAGTAATGACTTTATATTTGTCCAAATTGCGCACAGCATCTCTCAAAAATAAATGTTCTGAACCTTAGCTTTTTGTAGTTTAGAATCTAGAAGGCATATTCCCATAGGCATAAGGTAGGGAGTGATTTCCCACTTTAATCTTTGAAAAGATTACACTGACTACTGTCAAATTAGAAGAGATTTCTATGTGAGTCAGTGGTTATGTATGAGGAATTCAGTTTTGACTCTAACTCATGCTCTCTTCCTTAAAAGAATACCATTGGCCAGAGAGCAGTGTTTTTAATCATTATTTCTCTCCTGCAGTTTTGACAAGCCATTACATGTATATTTTGTTGACTGTACAAGATCATGACTTCACAGCAGAATACAGCATTGTTATCTGACAAGATGACAGCAGGGGACAAACTGCCACGTGCTATCTGTGTGATGTAATGGCATACCTACCAAAAGATACGTAACTCCAGAACCTTCTTGCCTGAGTTATATTTCAAATAACCTGTCAATGTCAAGGTAATATATATCCTAGAGCAGTTTCAAAATACAATAGTCAATTCAAGGTCATGCCACCAAAATAATTTTAGAAAACTTATGAGAGCAAACCCTGCAATTCAGAAATCATCCCATTAAATTAAAAGACTGTCAGCAGAAAAGCACAGTGAAGATCTAGCAGGCAACCAGGGTTATCTTGATCAGAACACCACAACACTTTCTAATTTATGTAATACTCATGAAGGTTTTGGAAATTCTCAGATGAAAAGCGTTACAGCAATGGTATCATACTTCTGGCCAGTTCCACAGCATTTGCAAGAGGATTAAACAGCTGGAGAGTCAAGTCACAGAAATAACAAATCGAGGACGTTTTTAGTGATGACCTGCCACAAGTTAAGATCTCTATCTCCAAGAGTGCATCTCTGCAATTTAGTTTTCTTATGTCTTACCTCCTGTTGAGATGGCACTGGAACATGTGCGATAAATTTCTGTTGGCCTTCTTCACCTTCTTTTTCCTTGCCACCTTCCTCATCAGACTAAAAAAAAAATTAAGCCACATCAAGTTTACTTTCTGAAGGGGTCATCAACACCACCTTTTTTACTTGCTCTGCCAGAAGGAACCAGATAGACAGTTATTGACGCTACAAACACAAGAACTAGGTGAATGGGACCAAACACCACAGGAATATGATGAGCATCACGTTCAGATCCTGCTCCTTGACATATTCAGGATTGTTGCTTTCATTCTTCACAGGGCTTTTCCTCTACTGTGGCATGGGCATGAACGTAAAGCTATATTCCCTCCTCTTCCATATCTTTCTGGCTGCCATAGCAAAGCTATAAACAAAAGAGGAGCCAGCTAACCAAGAAGCAAGCAAGTACCTTAAAAATATATGTACCACTTTGCTGTATAGCTCTGTACTGCTTCCTTCTCACACCCGCGAGCTCGGCTTATGCATTATGAGATAATACAAATAAAACAGGGTACTGAAGGAACCACCAGTTTTATCTTATGGACTATCTCCTTTTTATTCTTGTGATAAACCCACTTAGGTATGGACTGCAAAATAAGGACTCGTTTCCTGTACCCCTTTTACAGGTCTTAAGAGCACACGCAACGTCCCTCTCTTCCCTTACTGGTGTTGGGAGCAGGGAGAATAAAGAAGCAAGAGCCATGTCACAGCAGTGACCACAGCATCAGCAAAGCCTTGCTGTATCAGGATTCACCTATAAACAAGACCCTGGCAACCCTTGGTTTTGCTATGCATTGACAGTGTGAAATTACACTGTACGCAAAACTACTTGTCCTGTCACTGATGTAGCTTGTACTTAGAAGCAAGACGGATCAGTGTTCAGTTAACAACACGCTACCTTACAAATACCAGCACTCCAGGCAGTGACAGTTAAATCGCAAGGTCTCAGCTGTTAGCTGTTTCTCACTTGAGTAAGAAGTCTTCCCTAGCTGCCAGCTTCCATCACTCTCTAAACTTAGACCAAGTGCACTCATCAACTACTGATTGTTACTGAACAGGGACAATTGTATTGTAAGTTAGGCCGAAAGAAGGGCAGGACGCCGCAGCAGACAGATTCTAGGCAAAATAACTCTACTTCCAAGAAGGCAGCATAGAAGACACATGAAATGTTACATCACCTTAGCCATCACATACCTCATCATCGTTGACAGCATAGATATTTAATTCCTCCTCCTCCTCCTCTTCCCCTCTTGCAAGTCGTGCTTCTCTCTCCATTTTCCATTTTTCCACTGCTTCTGCTATAACTGGTTAGCAAAGGAAAACGTCAAGCGTATCTGAGAGCAAGTTAAAGCGCCGTGGTCCAGCTGTAGCCCCAGTTTCTCAACAGCAGTTCTGCAGGAACTGAAGTTAGAGCTCCCTTGATTTGTCTCCTATTTCCAAAGCTTTTCCAACAGACTAAAACTTCTTGCTTCAATCCTCTACATTGGTAAAACACGCTTACTGTGGAACCTTGATGTAGTATCTAATAAAAATGTATCAACGTAGTCTGAGGAAAACCCAATGCTAGCATTGTGGAAGTGTGGCGCTTGCTAATGCCTTAATTTGGGCACATTTTAGACTCTAAATGTCATGGATAAATATCAACCTACTTTCTGAACTGAATACCAGGGGGTCACACGACCCGGCTAAATGGGTCTTACAGCACTGCAGCATGTCAACAGCTATAGGAACGTTGATCACCATGTAATTGAACATGATTACGCTCCTTAGAGTGACCACCCACATAAGTCTCTTTCTTTTCATCTCATAGTGTATTTCTCTTATTTTGTAGCATGATTCCAATTCTGTAACTCACTGCTAATAGGCGCTGTTAGGCTGCTGTATCTCTACTACACAGCAGAGTGCTAGTAAAAGCGCTAAAACAAGTTTTAAGAAGCTTCATCAGCGACATCGCCAGTACATAAAAATCCCAGGGAGCTGCAAGATTAATGCAACTAGGCAGTACGAAATGCCTACAACTATGGAAGCCAGCAGTCACTCCCCTTGGCTCTCAAGGATTAAACATTAAAATAATCTCCCTGGGAAAGCAAAATCTAACAAGTGACACACAGCTGCATTTTTATGTGGTTTCATAACAGAAAAGGTGCCCCAAACCAAGAATTTTTTTCAATACTTTTCTTCACAACAATTTAACTCATCTGATAACAAGGTAAAAACTACAAGAGCCTAGACAGCAAGTGACCCTAAGAGAATCTTCGCTATTGTGCATTAATAGTACATTAATTGTACATTAATAGTACACCTATTGGTTCTGTTAGCATCTCTAGCCTTGTTATTTCAAGTGGCACCAAAGATGATAATCTTCTTAAACAACCGTATGAATCCAGACGAGCTACCTCTTCTATCTGCAAATAGCAAGGTGTGCAAGATGAACACAGAGTGGGATGCCTTTCTGGGAGTGCCGCACCACACAACTTCCCTTTTTACGCTATCAACTGTCTGCCAGCCAGCTACTGCTCACCTGGTTTAAGGCTCTAAGCTGTGCCGCAGGACACAGATAAGCAAAATATTTCCTTTATTCCCCTCTTCCTCCCTGTCCTATAACCTAACTGACAAGGCATGATCTCTAACACACAATACTATGACGATCTCACACATGCAAAAGGGATAAATATAAGAAGTGGATGACCACGCCAAGAGATACTAAAGTACAGATAACAGTTACAAGCTCAACAACTTACAATCATTTAACAAGTCACTTCCTGCAGTTTTGTCTGAAGTTTTTCTCTCTAATTCCAGAGAAATAATTGTATACAAAAAGAAGCACTATTAAGCAAAACCTGTTTGGTTTATCTGCTGTGTTCTGTGGAAAAGCCTGCCAAGGGTTCCTATACCAGGACATTTCCTACAGAACACTGAGGATCTACCTGCAGTTGAAGCTTCAGAAGAAGAGATTATAAAACAAACAAACTATGCAAACAGCAACAAATTGACAGGATCAGACAACGTTCACCAGAAACACTGAAAGAACTATTTAGAAAACAGCTAAGCTCTTAAAGGTGGTGGGTGGCCTCTTGCTTAAAGCTACATAAATACCAGAAGATGGTACACAGCGCTGAATTTTAAAGAGGGTTTCAGAAATTAGACTCATAATCCTGATGTTTTTACCAGGCAAGTCAGTAGAAACAAAACTAGAGAACTAAGCAGGCAAACACATGGATAAATACTATCTATTGAGAAAGTATGGGTTTCAAAGGAAAAAAGATTCACAAATGTGTTGAAGTTCCGAGATAGATGATGCGGATAAATTAATATAGCCCACCTAAACTTCAGGGGTTCCAGAAGGTCTCCTTTAATCTCCAAGAAAACTAAACAGCTATGTTTATGGATAAATAATAAGGTGAGACAGGAAACAGATGATATGGTCAGTTTTCATAAAGGAGGGAGATAACCACTTGAGTTCCATAGATCTCCCTGCTGCAACCTACTCTTACATTCTTAAGCATGAAAAAGGCAGGGGGGAAAAAGGAGATTTTGCTTCAACAGTGAATCACTTGCTGACAATATTAAATCATTTACAGTACTAAAGATGAAAGCAAACTCCAAAGCACACTGCCTCACCCCTGAAATGCTTTACACAACAGTGATTTGGATACCTACGTGACAGATGAAATCTGACAGCTAAGCACAAGACAACACTCACGGGGGGGGGAAGGTATCTTAACTTCAGAGTCCATCATCACCCCTTCGTGTGCCCATTTATGCAGGTTTTGAATTTCACATACCTTTCCTTTCATGCTCTTGTTCCAGTGGCTCCAGAATACCATCATCTTCATCCCTGTAGCCATAGTATTCTGCATCAATGGCTTTCATAAGCTCAGCTCGAGTTTTCCGAGGCGGTGGGAGGGCTGAAAGAACACACGACTGTCATTCATCCAGATCCATCTTGATAGCTTGCTGTGCATTCCTGGATCTTATCAACCTCACAGCAACCTATCAACTACCAATGGATGATCTGAACTGCTGCCAATATCAGAAGCATCACAGACTCACAGAATGACGGGGGTTGGAAGGGACCTCTGGAGATCATCTAGTCCAACCCCCCCCAGAGCAGGGTCACCCAGAGCAGATTGCACAGGAATGTGTCCAGGCGAGTGCTGAATATCTCCAGAGAAGGAGACTCCACAACCTCTCCGGGCAGCTTGTTCCAGTGCTCTGCCACCTTCAAAGGAAAGAGGTTCCTCCCCATGTTTAGATGGAACTTCCTAGGACCAAGTTTGTGCCTGTTACCTCTCGTCCTGTCACTGGGCACCACTGAAAAGAGACTGGCCCCATCCTCCTGGCACCCACCCCTTCAGTATTTCTAAGCATTAATACTAACATTATAAGCATTAATACTAACAAGTACTGATATTTTACTCTGGCCTGCACAAAACCGTTTGAATACGTGACCCGATGCTTCATATTGCACAGTTCCCACCCTGTGGCAATTCTACACTCGGTCATGCACGCGGTCATTTTCCCCCCTGTACCGGAGTCCCAGTATTGAGCAAGACCGGAAACAAAAGCAACTAAAAAAAACTGTCCCAAGCTCCCTCAGATTATGTAGTACTTCCCATAATTCTTCTTTGCAGGTGGCAAATAAGAAAGAGGTGATAAGAAAGAGTAGGTCTGCCTCACTTTCAGGTCCAAGTAATTCCCACTTACTCTACGACAAATCAATATATAAAGTTTTCACCACTTACATCTAGTTTTTCCTATTGTGAAAGCCGATTCCTGCTTTTAAAATTATGTTCAAACCAACTTCCTTTTTTTTCTTTTTTCTTTTTTTCAAATTCTGAACTCAGAGTACTATTTAGAACTTATCATTAAAGTCAACCTGTTATGCTGGAAGGTTTTTATAGAACATCAGTCCTTACTATTTTGATCTCCCCACAGAAAACAGAGTTTACTCTTTTCCACATTTCTTTAAATTGCAAACAGCCAAAAGTGTTCTTTTCCCTAATAAATAATATTTAGTTAATTACTTACATTCAGAGTTTCATTTAGCTGATCTAAGGCATAGGCCAGGATACGCTGTTACTAGCATTCCCCACATACTACAGCAGACATTTTATTTGAGACTGTAGATTCAGGTCTGGGAAGAGTTGTTATTTACTTACGCTCCTTTTCAAAAAGTTCTCTAACTCCTGGCAAATCCTTTGCGGCTCCAAAATATTTGTAACCTCTGTTTCCTGGAACTTCCTTCCCTTCATGATCTAACATTTTTGGTCCAATCCGCTGAAAAATAAAGAGAGTTAATTGTTTTAAATTTTATTCCTCCAACCTCTTGTATTTCCTGTTTTCCTGAGCATCTTAATAGATTAACAGATTGAGAAAGGGGATATGCCGTACCAGTGTAAACAACCCCACAAGTAAAATGCCCTAAAAGCTCATTTTTATACATATTCTCTACTTTTAACCACAAAAATCACAGTTAAAACGGCCACGCAAACCATAGAGCGCTCATACTTGATTCACTTTGACAAAATATCCAAACCTGTTTTACTCTCTGTACTAGTAGATTCAGGTATCAGATAAACAAGCACTACTAAGTCTAACAATAAGCATATATTTGATGTTTTGGTGAGAGCTAGTCTCATTATTACGTTTTCAGCAGTAACTAGGTGAGCCAAGTGAAAACTCTTCTACAGACTCATACAGCATAAAAAACCAACACCTAACGATGGGTAAAATCAGATCATTGCCGCAAACTCTTAACGGGAAGGTAAGACCCCTTGAACCGGTGTCTCAAATGAAAAGTCTGATTTGCTCATCATGGAAACAAGTATTTCTTTTAACACAACCTAACATTTTTAGGGGCTGAATCAAGTTCCTCTCTAATAAACATTGGCCAAGTAATACGTAGTTAACTAAACGTTGCGCAGATTTTTCTCATTAGTCACTTTACTTGTAAGCAGAACCACCATGGAGTACAAAATAATCTACACTTACAGCATAATCAGGACCTCCTAGCTCCTTTATTCTGAATTCCCAGTGTCCTTTCTCCCTCAGAAGTTTGTTTATTTCATCATTCAGGTCCCGAATTCTGAATTCACCTAATCCAGCTGTTAGAGGGAAAAAGGCAATACATTAAGCAGCTCACTAGAAGCACCAGAGTAATTTCAGAATTTATGCAATGGAAACAGTATAGTTCACATGAAATGTGATTTTTACGGTAACTGCTTAGAAGTGCAGAGTCAAAGAAATAAACCGTAATTAGAAAAATCTTACCATTTTGAATCTGTGCCACTTTCTTGGAAATTTCCCCAATGATCTAGTTAAATAAGAACACAGAAGTGAATTTCTGAAAAAAAAAAAAAGGCTAGAAAACCTAGAAAGATCCAACTTTTAAGTTGGCTTTTTGATCTAGAAAAGGGACCTGGGCCTATCAATTTCAAATATCAACACAGATTTTATTCAGACACAAATATAGTACTTCAGAGGCTTAAAAACCAAGGAAACATTTTTACAGCAGTACATGTGATGAGGGCAGGCACACGTCAAGTACAGAGAAAGGCTGAGAGAGAACTGGGTTTGATCTGCCTTAAGAGAAGACAAGGGAATAACCTATTGCTGTCTTCAACTACCTATCAGAGGGTATAAAGAAGACAGAGCCAGAGTGTTTGAGAGGTGCATGACAGTAGGACAATAGCAACAAACACAAGTTGGAACTGCAGAAATTGTGATTAAATTCAAGGGGAAAAAAATCATTAAGAAGGTAATCAAACACTGGAACAGGGGCCCCAAAAAGCCCCAAATCCCTGAAGATACTCAAAACTCAGTTGGACATGGCCCTGGCCAACGTGATGTGGTAGGACCTGCTTTGAACACCGTGGTGAATTGTATGATCTTCAATCTAAATTATTCTGTGCTTTGTCAGCATACTGAAGAAGTCTGAAAAACATCTGTAAGCACGCTGTCTAAATAGGAAGTGCTAAAGTTCTACCTGCTATAGAATTGGAAAAATCCATAGCTTGACATTACCTGTCGCCTCCATTTCTCAGCTTTAGGTAATTCATTACACTCTGATGCAAGGAAAGGTCTTCGTTCCTGTTTGACAGAAAGCCACAAACCATGAAGTTTTAACCTAGCATCAATATATTCACAGCATTTCATGGAAACTTTATTGCTTGATTAATCCCAAACTATGCAACCAAGCTCCAGGGTCTTCTGCTCCCACCAATTTTTATCAAGTGGAAAACAATGACGATTTACAGCCCTGCCAAATTAAACTATCACAGAATATAACCATCTACTTAAATTCACCTTATTCAAGACACTCCACAATCCTCGCCAACGCAAATAATGTTCCATTTGGGACAGCTGAATTACAACGTCATTTTCAATATACCAGCATCTAAGTAAAACCCACTGTTTTCCAAGCAGCTATTAAGTTTAGGCCTTTCTTTCTCAATTGCTACTACCTAAATACTGTAATTTTTTTCCAAGATGCTTTTTGTTTTATATTCTCCCAACTACAGTTTATCCAAAACACCTTTTTCCCAACCTTCTTCACATTCCGTTGACTCGCTTACCCAAACTAAATACTTCATCTTACCTTTAGGACTCTGTGTGCAGTTATTTTGTCCCTTTCCCTACAGTACTTCCACAGCTCTACCTTTTATGTATTAAAAAGCCTTCCTTCAAAGAATATACCAGAATCTCTATTCCATCTTATTCTCTGGCTGCTGTTCACAGAATCTTTTCCACTACAGCTTCCCCAAACTGTTATTTTCCACTTCAGTTTTTCACATTCCTCGCACTTGTGTAACTTCATTTCTTAAGGTGCAAACATAGGACACCTCAGTTAGTTTCCAGAATTCCTTTGTCGGTTAGCCAAAATTAAAAATTATAAACCTGTCCAAAAAAGTTATTGAGAACACTCTGATCCCCACATAAATATTGTTACAATTTGAGTTACCATTCAGTGAAAAATGCACAGGAATATCCAGAGATAGTTGAGAATGAGCCACTAAGGCTCTGTGTGGCTTTAGGGATGCTATTTCTTTCATTATAGTGGTGGGGTTTTTTTAAATTACCAAGTTGCTAAGTCCATTTTTTTGTCAGTCTTACACCAATGAAAAAAAAAAGCTGCACAACAGTGAAGACAATTATGAACAGATGCACAGCTATTATGTGTTGGGTTAATAACATGTCAATGTTATGTCTCATGCAAGCCTCGAGCTCACAACGATCCTGAAGGCCCTCTGTTTTGTGGTTACTGTTTTGTCAGAATATTACCCATGAATAAGATTAAGAGGAGGATTTCTCTACCTCTTCTGGGAAGAAATCCGACCAAACCTTGTGACTGCTGTCAGTAAAAATAAGTGTATGGGCGTCAATTTGCCTAAGTAGTTGCAGGAGGAGATAACTTCAGTCTCAAAAATAATTTTCATTTTCTGCCCAGCATGCTGCCTCTATTTATAGCATTACTGTAGTTTGGATTTTTTTTTTGTTTGTTTTAAACTACTACATATTCTACCTACATGACATAAAAAAAATTAAGTGATGTTCAATTTTCACTTTCTTCTCGACAGCCAAGCCAACATACCTCTGTAACATGCATATCCGTAAATTTTTAAACAGGTTATTTAGTTAAGAACATTCTATTTGCCATTCCTGTTTTGCACCACTGTGAAATACAGTCCCTCCTTCAAGTGCTCTCCAGGTGACTAATGTCATGCTCCTACAGGATACCTGTATCTGGCATACGACCCTTCCGGCAACTGTCACGCAGCTCTGTACACGGCTCGCGTTCCACTCTTGATTAGAGCTAACAAAGCTTTAGGTTTTTACATCATACCTTAACTTTTCCTTCCTCAAGCTGAGCTTGACGAAATCTTGCCAAGGCCGTCCTAAAGACAAGAAAGGAAGCAGATTTACTTTTACAAATCTACATTCCACAGGAACAAGTTTTGCTCTGGATGTTTATTATGGACTTAATTACAGTCTGTAGAAAACAAAAGCTTGAACACGTTCATTGACTAGCTCTTCCCAGCTAGCGACTTCTTCAACACTACAAATTCTCAGTGGTTAATTTCTTAGATAAATATAAAGCCTGGTAAGCAGCTAATTAATTTTTCTGTTTAGCATGTGCCAGCATATTAGATATCAGCAGCAAAAGGATGTCAACAAGTTATAAGTACAAGCATAAAGTTTACATATCTTAGCAGGGGAGACATCAACTAGCAAACAAATAATTCAAGAGAAAAAAAAGCTTCACAAAGGAAAGTAGCAGTTAGTAATGAAGTTTATTAACATCACCAAAATATTCTGAGTCTCTCACAACGGAGCAGAGACTACACAGACTAGAGTTGTTTAATACATAGGGTTTTTTATTCACTAGACATTTAATAGTTACGTTAGAAAGCACAAAACAATTGAGAGCATTTAATACCTTCTAACAGCATACCTATACCCTGCACCTAAGCCAATTATCTAGGCTCCATCTGCTAATGCAGAGGCATTTCCAGAATAAAAATCACACCATCCAGTCCAGTATCCCAGATGCACTGGATGGGATCCCTGTAAGAGAGCACCTCGCAAGGCATCAGGCAGCTGTAGGCTCTTCAGCCTCTCTCTGAGTTACTATTACAAGCTCAGAAAGTATTTCAGGGAAAAGAACAAACATGAGACAAATATATTTAAAAAGCCTCTGATCTAGTAGTTCTAAATATGCGGCCTGCAAACATTTTTCAAAAGTACTTGAGAAAGCCAATACAAAAATAAATACGTTAAAACCCACTGGTTTAGCCCAAGCCACTCCCAAGCAAGAAGAATTCTACTCAAACTAATGCTGACAGATTCCTATCTAGCCTGGCTCCTCTGTTCCAAAAAACGGGAGCTGCCTAAACCCATAAAGGATCATGAGAACATATTCCACTGCATTTCCCATCCAGCCCTTGCTGCAGCTTCCCTCCTGCACGGGTTAGCGCAGCACAGCTATGCATGCTCCACACCACCCACCACCTGCGTTCAGACACCGCGCATCCCTCCTACTCCTACTGCCTCCAGACCAGCGTGGCACGTGCAGCTAAGTACCAAAAAGCGTTATTAAACTCCCAGTGCTTTAAAAAAGGCTGAACAGCGAGTCCCACTGGGCAAGTGTGGCTCTGTGGGTGTGAGCCACAGACGTCTCTGACATACAGCCAGGGTCGCAGATGTGCGTGATGTAACGCAGCAGCGTGATGGTGCTGCTTCAGAAGAAACTCGAGGTAACACAGATCACTCTCCGGAACCCGCAGGGCTGGAAGGCCTCTACCCTAACGCCAAAGCAAGTGGTGCTTGTTCTGAAGTGCCCGCTCAGGGGGTATGAGCACGGGCAGCGGCCCGCCCCAGCCGGGGAGCCCCGGCCGCCCCCCGCCGCCGTACTTACATGGCCTTTTCCGCGTTTCGAGCCTGAAAGAGAAAAAAGAGACGCGGTGTTAGTGACGGCGCCCGGCAGCGCCTCACCGCCCAGGACCCGCCGAGGCGCCCTTCGCTTCTAAGCGCCTGGAAGGAGGGAACGGACACCAGGGCCCCTCCTCGCTCCTCATCCTCCCCAGGCCCAGCCGCCAGCCCGGCCGGGGCGGCGGAGGGACACCCGGCCCGGCGCAGGAGCGACCGGCCGCACGGCAGGCCCGCTCTCCACGGAGCTGCCGTCACCGGGCAAAAGCACCAGAGGGGAACGCGGGCGCACCGGCGGAAGGCCCGAGGCCGGGGCCCCGCACTCACCATGGCGGCAACCAGAGCCCTCGGCCCCGCGCCGCTCCGCCAGAGACCGCCGCCAACCGCGCCGGGGAGGCCCCGGAAGGAGACGCGCCGTCACCCCGGCACTGAATCCGGCCCGCACTGCGCACGCGCACCAACGGGCTGCGCGGCGGGCTGCTGCTCGCCTCGCCCTACTGCGCGTGCGTGTTCCGCCCGAGGCGACGCGAAGATGCCCCCCCCCCCTCAGCCGCGCATGCGCGGGGCGCCCGGCAGGGGGTGCGGGAGCCCTCGGCGCGCGCCACCGCGCGGCCCTTCCCCGCCCCGCGGACTCGGGGCCCGGCGGTGCGCGCTGTCCCGCGGGGAGCTCCGCCGTTCCGCGCGTCTTTGTATTTTCTCGCTGCAGACTCGGCGCGGCCCGGACGAGACCCCGCCATACGCTAACGGTGGGGGACGCACAAGCGAAGACTCCCCGGCGAGCAGCGCCGCCGCCGCCCGCCCCCTCCCGCCCGCGGGAGGCGAAGGCGCCGCCCGGGTTGAGGCCTTCAGGCGGGTCCCCGCGCGCGGGGCAGGCGGGTGCAGCACGGCCGCCGCGCAGCTGGGCCGACGGGCGGCGGGCCCGGCCCGGCCCGGCCCGGCCCCGCCAGCGCGGGGGAGGGCAGTGCCCGCTGCCCCCGGGTTACGGCGAACTTCCTGCCCCGGCGTGTTCCCGACCGGAGTCACGGAGTCACTGAGGTTGGAAAAGACCTGTAAGATCATCAAGTCCAACCATCACCCCAACCCCACCGTGCCCACTAAACCATGTCCCACAGTGCCACGTCCACACGCTCCTTGAACACCTCCAGGGATGGGGACTCCACCACCTCCCTGGGCAGCCTCTGCCAGTGCTTCACCACTCTCTCAGGAAAGACATTTTTCCTAACATCCAGTCTGAATATCCCCTGGCACAACTTGAGGCCATTTCCTCTTGTCCTGTCACTTGTCACTTGGGAGAAGAGACCAACACCCACCTCACCACAACCCCCTTTCAGGCAGTTGTAGAGAGCGAGAAGGTCTCCCCTCAGCCTCCTCTTCTCCAGACTGAACAATCCCAGCTCCCTCAGCCGCTCCTCATCAGACTTGTGCTCCAGACCCCTCACCAGCTCCGTCGCCCTTCTCTGGACACGCTCCAGCACCTCAATGTCCTTCTTGGAGTGAGGGGCCCAAAACTGAACACAGCATTCGAGGTGCGGCCTCACCAGTGCCGAGTACAGGGGCACGATCACCTCCCTACTCCCGCTGGCCACACTGTTCCTGATACAGGCCGGGATGCTGGTTGCCTTCTTGGCCACCTACACAGGGCTGGAAATCCCATGGTCCTTCTGTGCCGCTTGGTACACCAAGAACTCAAATCCGTTACCTGGCATTATTTTGTATGTACATGTGTACTGCTGTTCACAAACCACAATTTTTACAAGTAACTCTATACTCACAGACCGCAGATTTCTGTGCCTTGTTATTTTTAAATGTAGATTCTGCTGTTGTCCGGACTTCTTCCACAGCCTACTGACCAAAGGCGCCTCTATTCCACTGTCCACAGACCGTGCATCTCCGTGTCGGTGGAGCAATTACATCAACCCTCTGCAGTTGGTCCAAAAACCACACTGGGAAGACTGGTTTTCAATCAGGATTTATTCAATCACCCCCAATAATTTAGTAAAATAAAATTTCCCTTTCCAGAAAATGCTAGCCCTTCAGAGCGCCCTGTCTCTAGAAAATAATCTATTACACATTTCTCTCTACCTTCCTGATCCATATAATCCACCAGATCCATGAAAACCACTACACTGGAGTTTGTCAGGGCATCGGTCTTCAAAATGAACAAGGAGATGCTTCGCTGTTAGTCAAAAAGATTAACACGAAACAAATAAAACATTCGGTTTGGTTTTTCCAAGTCCGCACAATTCCTGAAATCTCATTTGCCTTGTTAACTTTGGAACAACCGGCACGTGAATTAGCAGCACCGATACTCTAAACTGTTCTCTACAGAAACGTGACTAGGAGGAGATACCTCCGCTGGAGTGATTTTCTCCTTTTTGAAGTTACATCCCCGTTTGTATTTCTCAGCTTTCAAATCCCATTTTCTTTGTTAAAAAAAAAAAAAAAATTCTCAGAGAATACTGCTACTTTTCAGACACACACAAATTATTTGGTGATAATAAAGCAGTTCAGCATCAGAGTACTAAGAAGCAGTAGCTGCAGGATCTCCATAACCAAGCTTAATCGCCAAGTTCTAGAGGAATGGAAAAGTAGACTACAGAAGACATCAGCACTGCAGGTCTTTGACACAGCATTTTTTTAGCTACAGGTTAAGGCCCAGACTTTCACATCTCTAATCACAGAGCTTCGAGCTTTATTACAGTTTGACTAAGATAATTATATTTAAAGACACATTTAATCCATGCTAACCTACTGCAAGGCTGAAGAAGAACATGCTATGACTAGGCTATCCACGCGACCCCAAGACAACACAAGTGTGGATTTTACGAGGGTTTTGGCAACTGTGTTTAGGGCTCAAAAGAACATTCACGCTCTAACAGCAGCTATCAAAAAGAAAAAATAAAAAACACACCACTCAGAAAACCCACACAACTCAGGCAATACCCTCTTCCCCAGCCCTTAGGTCCGCAAGGGCTGAAAGGCTTTGCTCTTCTCTTCAGCAAACAGGTTGGACGAAAGGCATCCTGCCAAACAATCCCGACCGACTGCAGCAGCAGTCACCATCTCATTTTGGTTTTGCACTCTGCAGGACCTGCCCTCTACATCTTTATGTCACACTGACCAGGCAGAAGCAAGTACTCGGGATTTTTTTCTGCTTAGGCAAAGCAGTACAAAAACATTCCCTCTTTAAGTACTTCAAATAGAGACTTGTTCCAACAGCATGTTTCCTTCTGTCTTTGCCTTTCTAAAACCTGCTCAGGTTGGCTACTGCCAGCCACCTCCTCTGGGCCCCAGCCACCCGGTACTCAATACTGAGAATCTTCTTTTTCTCCCTGAACTGTGGCTCAATGTTTTCCACAGGCTTTGAACATCAAACCCAGGCAGAAAAACTTCCATTCTTTGTAAATCTTTATTTCATTAAGCGTTAAGGAACTCCGGATTGCTACAGCAGCCTACTGCAAAGCAGCAACAATCTGATCAGTTTACCTGATGTGACACGGCAGCTATGAGTCGCATTTTCTTGGACATGCACAATTTAGGTATCAGATTACCTCAAACAACCCAAAGATTATCAGGTAATATGCCTGCTTTTACAGTTTCAAACACTCCCGGGTAAGACTCCTCATCGGGATCTTCCAGGTGATCAACTGCGGAGTTCCTACTGCTCTTCTCTAAGCCCCACCTGTGCACAACAGTCGGCTGAAAGCCACAGGCTTGAGCTGTTCCTGAAGACCCCAACCTTGAGGGGCATTACTGCATGACTGCATCGTGTTTCACAGCCTTGCTTCTAAAATAGCTGAAAACGTTAATGTCACATTTAGCTGGTTAATTGTGACACAGACCTAGAAGACAAATAAGAGCACCAACTCCGTTTTACCTTAGCATAGCTGTAGATTATCAGTCTGGTGCTTCTCTTTCTTTAGAGAGACCCACGTACAACCACCCCATCATCACAGGCAGCTTTTTCACCACTATAGCATACATAGCCTATGAAAACCACTTTGGGACTTGAAAGCAAGGAAAGCCTTTAGTTTGTGTGTGTAAAGATGCAAAGACGAAGTGACTACAGTACCCTATTCCTGATCATAACAGGACAGATTCCACATGATCTGCCGGAGCTCCTGACGACAGAAAAGCTCAGGAGGTACTCCAGCTGAAGCTGTCATTAGCTGCCTTGAACACCAGATGTTAAAGACATGCCTTCCACAGTTGTGCCTTATGGTGAAGCACTGATCACTCAAGTACTCCTGCCCTTGTTTTTCTTGCACATTAGGATGACTTTATTCATTTCTCGGGTGGATGTGCTCAAGATACACTCTGCATCAGCTTCCTTTTCATCTGTGTAACTTTATAACTGTTTACTAAACCTTTGTCAAGCCCCACAGAACAATGCACGGTAACATGAAGCGCCTGTAATACTAAATGTTTTAAGTGATAGTTCTTAGTGTACTGACATCCGTGAAGCCTGAAGTACTGCTAGTAGACCATTAAACTACTCCAGATTTGGAACTCGCTGTGCCTTCAACAACTCTTGTGCCTTCAACGATTTTTAAAGAAATGCTTTAACTGCATCAGCATAGATGGAACAAGCCCATTCTGAGACCACGCAATCCACTCACATGAACATATGCAGATACGCAATAGTCTGGAAGGCGGCCCACATACGGAATGTATTCACAGTTTGATGCTACCGGATGGAAACTTAACAAAAGACAGTACAAAAGAAAAAAGTCCAAACTAAACTTTTTACACCTCCACATACCCCTTTTTAATATGTTATTTTGCACTGTGTACATGAAAACCAAAAATAAACAAAAGGAACTTTAGCCAAACTCCCCTTCCTCCTCCAGCTTTATTGATAGTAGTTTAAAATTACATTTTCTATGTTCTAGGACTTCAATTGCTTTTACCATCTTACTTTAAAAACTGATTACAAGCAAATGAAACTCAGTTGTCTAAGTGATATAGTATACAAAAATAACATCTTGATTTCTGTGAAAATGCATTTATTTGCAACTCCTGAATAGCTCCAAATTGTATATGCTTGAGCACTGATGTCTGGGTTTCAGATTCACTTTGAAGTATTTATTCAAAAGCTTCCCATTACGTTCTGTATCTCCAACATGAACATTCACTGACTGAATTACTGTTACTTTTAAGTTTATTCCTGATTTCTCTCTCTCTCTCTCATGGCCATTAACAGGCATGTGCATCTTGTTTGTTTACTCCCACTCAGCTATATGCTCTAGGTAGGGCCTGATACAGATATTACTTGGTGTTAACAGCTACTGAGGTCAGACAATCCAAGGCCATTGTAATAAAATTAAAGTTATGAGGAAGTTTAGACACTTCCAGAATTTCTTTCCTCCTGCATAGGATCACTTCCATGTAACCCAGAGAGGGTTTGCTGGTCTGACTCAACTCTTCCCACTCATCAATCCCTATTCACCAGTGGCACGGAAAGGGGGTTCTTTAACAAAGCATTATACATAACACCTCTACCAAACTAAACATAAACATTTTTGTAGTTAAATGCAGAAAGTTGATTTTTCCACCCCTTTCCTCCTTTTACACGGCAAGTAAAGCTCACTGGCCTGGGAGTAGCCTCTATCTGCCAACCTTTGGCCAGTGAAGAGGATTCAGAGAAAAATAATACAACCATCAATCAGAAAAAGGAGGGGCGACAAAGGAAAATAATTAGGCTGTAGCTTCAATTGTGCATTCCCGTGCAAGGTGCCCTGACTCGCCGCAGCGATAGCAGTTGACTTCACTGGTCTTGCTGCAGTTGATGGCTACATGGCCAGTTTCACCACACCTGGAAAAAGCAAATGATTTTATCAAAACCATCCAGAACAGTTACTCAAAGCAATCCCATTCTGTCAAGTACATTATCTACTTAAATTTCATGCAGCACTAGGTTTGCATTCAAGACTTCTGCTTCAGTGTTCCAAAACTCTTTGACATGAGACAAGTTTCTGTCTTCACCAGAGCAAGGAACTGTTCCCCAACTTATCAACTCACATTAATCACCATATATGCCAAAACCACCGTACATCAAATACGGAAGTTCGGGGGGGAGGGGTGTTTGTTTTTTTTTTTTTTTACTGCGTGTCAGGTTTTGCCTGCTCTGATGCTTCTGTCTGCAGTTTAGCCTTGTTTTAAGAGTTTTAACTCAAAATGCACCACGTTCCCTCTCCTTCCTCCACAGAAGGGAACCTTGGTGGGGGTGAAGAATACTGCACTTAGAACACGCCATTTCTAGTATAGGCCTGCATTCAAAAACCAGACAGCATTTTGAAACTGGCATTTCAGACTGATTTAACATTTGCTTCTATGTGCGGTTCCTATAACCGAGACATCTTAAGTATATTCCTGCTGGGGCTGGCTGTGCCAGTCAGCTGATTTGTACAGCTGGAGCTTGTTAGTGCCAGCATAAGATACAGGGTACCCAACTCTGGTTTAAGTTTGTGCTGTAGGCAAGTATTTCCTGTTACCTTCTGCAGAAAGATTCGGCCCTTTCTCCTGTACAGCTTAAGTGATTTAACATCTGCGTTGTTCTGGCCATCTAGGGATGGATGCGCATCATTGAATCTGTTACTTGACTTTGCTAACAGGTGTTTAAGTCTTAGTTTTGAAGAACAGTAGCTAACTTTTTAAAGAAACAAGCTACCTGGTCAAAGTTTAAGCTCCATTTCCTGACCGAAATTAAGATAGAGAATGCATCTGTCATTTAAGGTACATTTCGCAGTTGTCTCTTGTCAGTTCTTACCTATAGCATTTCACTTTGGTGCAGTCTTTTTGAATGTGTCCAAACTCTCCACAAGAATAGCACTTCTGCTCATCTGCATGGTCACAGTCACGAGCCAGATGGCCGGGTTTGCCACAGTTGTAGCAGCACTGCTCTCTCTCCCTCTTCGGCTCCTTGCAGTCCTTCGCAATATGGCCACCTCTACCGCAGTTATAGCAGGCTTCCACAATAAGAAAAACATACCAAACAAGACTATAAAACCTTGGTAGAGTGAGGTGTAGCATGCTTCTAAGGAAGGACAAGTACAGCTTGTTCCCAGTGAATTATGATCAGTGTACTGTATCCTTCTCTTCAACCACAGATCTCTGTCCATGTGATTGAAGAGCTAGAATATTTAGTGATACTTACCATCCTCCTGAAGATCACAGTCCTTGGCAAGATGGCCAGACTCACCACAGCGGTAACAGATGTCCGGGAGAGATGAAGACATGAACTGGAAGCCTGCTTGAAATGGGTAACAGAAGAAAAAAGGCTTAAGGATTAAGTTCAGAATATTCTTAGGAGTTAATCAAGAACACTGCCAACTGAATTGACACATTAACTTCGCTCTCAGAGGCCCCGGTACATTCTTATGCAGAGATAAGAATCAGCAAAATTTATTACCAATTTGTGTCCCGACTTCTTCACTTCAGACTAACAAAGCCAGTTTTACACACTATTCAGAACAGTCAGCTAGAGATCTTACTGTACAAATAAACTGAAAACCACAGCTATCAATCACCTCTGCCACGGCTTCTCATCCCACGACCACGGCCAATTCCAGTAGGGCACTCCCGAGCCCAGTGGCCAGTACGTCCACACTTGAAGCATTCGTTGCTGCTCATGGCTGCAGATTGCCCACCTGAGGAAGAGAGACATTTTTAGAACACCTTCCACTCCCCCAACCAAAGGCTACATAAAAATAAGAGATTTAGAGGTTTCCCACCCTCAAAGGCAATGAAAACCAGGCAGGACTTCTGGCTAACTCAACACTTTCTTGTACAATAGCTGATCATGACTATTAAAACCACTGCAGGAAATAAAAGTTTGTCTCTGCTTTGCCTGGAGTAAGGCAGCTTTGAATAGCCAAAAGAAACAGTGTACTATCTATCTTTTCCTCTAATTAGTTTTTGTAGCCAATCTTCACTTCAAAAACTTACAAAATGCTTAGGAGTGAGGAAAAAAGTACTAGACCCCTTTATCTATTGTCTTACCAGCCCCACTGTTCTTCTCTCTTTCAGTAACACACCTTCTTCCTTATTCCTCAGAGTTAAGCTCAAAAGCCAGTAGTTATATCTACAAATTATTTCTTCCTGTAAGCGTTACACTTTCTCTTGAAGTGTCTGGCTGGCAGCTACTACATTTATTGACTAATCAATCTTCGTTCTGGAAGCTAATTGTAAGAATAGGCAGTACTAAACCTAAAGCTTTAAAGAGTATATTAGCTTAACATTTGAAGACTTAAGTTCTTTTATGACTTAAATAGCAGTTAAACTTTGAAAACAAGAATTACAACTTCAATATATTAACCTATAGCTCAGGATGCATACTTCACCCCCAGGTTTACATAAAAGAAGATGTTTGAGACATTTGGCTTCCCTGAAAGACACCAGACGCTCGCCAGATATCTAGAAGGCTAACTTGGAAAACATCCTTAGAATGCTAGGGAAACATCAGATAGGCATGCCTGTCAGAGACAATATAAACCACTTCTTTTGCCCATATTGGGGAATAGAGGTATGCATTTCATTGAGCAGGAAAGTCAGTCTGCTACAGGCCACTGAAGCAGTGGTTAGGATGGGGTAGGTTAAACAGACTGCGGTCACAGCACCATAACTCCCCTAAGCTGTAAAATAGTTACGCAAGACTTCTAGAACTAGAAGAACAAGGAAGTTAAACATTTAAATTGGAGACTTTTCTAAGGCGTGCTTGACAACAAGTTTAAAGTACACCAGTTTAAAAATATGCATGTCAAGCTTTGTTTTGATGAAGTCTGCTAAAGTTTAAACACTCCACATGCTCTCTCCCAATTCATTATTCTTAACCCAACAGAAGTAGAATCATTATCTGGTATGTTTGGTCAGTTTACCTGATCCCCCATCAAGATAATCCTCCTGTAACCCTACAATTTACATTACAGAATGCTTCCCTCCCCTCCAAACCATCCAGCATTCCAGATTACCAGAAACGTTCACGAGTTGCATCCTGAAGAAAGCCACTACAGAAGCAGTAACAACAACACGTGACCTCAAGACGGAACCAGAATTAGCATCCTGACATTTAGCTCTTAAATGGAGAGCATATATCTAAACACGAATTCTTACTTAAGAGTTACTTTTAAATTACTCTAATGTTGAAGAAATTTACTGTGGCTTTTTAGTCACTCCTCCCTCAAAACAGTTCCTCTCTCTCCAATCACCTTCAGCACAGAAGTGACCATCCATCCTTCCAACCACAGTAGAAGCCTGAGAATTCAAAGTACAAGAGATATAAACTTTAATATGCTACTTCTGTAATCCCACATCTACCTTCCAGCTGGACCAGATGACAGTATTTGCTCTTAAAGTGAAGTTTTGCAAGGAAAGGATGCAAGAAGATCTCAGATGTCAACAAGAATAAAACAACCGCTGTCTGAGCGCTTAAGAGATATACTTGGATTTTACACATAACCCAGTCTTCTCTGCTTCATCTCAGCGTTCAAGATTTCAAACCGTCTTATTAGGACACCCAAGGGTGAAGAGCTGTCTACTATGGTGGCAGCAGCTGGCACTCAGTGTGCTATTGTTTATGCCTGTTTTCATAGCAACCATGTTGACACTGCAGAACAGGAAAAACACAAGCAAAGCCAACTGCAGGAGCTGGGCTCAGGCACAATAGTTGATGCTGCTGTTAGTTTCAAGAGGGACAAGATGGAGTCTCTGAATTACATACCAAGATATAGTCTCCACTCAACCTGCAACTCTCTTAAAGTCTTCACATTAGAACATCATAGAACAGCAATGTAAGACCTGTTTAAAAGAGCAAAATAGTACGCCAACTGCTGTAACAGAACTGCAATACAACTTTAGAGATACTAATAGCTACCAGACTTCCATTCCAAACCATTAACTTGAGACTACAGCATGAAGTGACAGGATTGAATATTGCCAGCAGTTACCCCTACGAAGAACCTACCATAATCAGTTAGGTTAACACATGGCAAAAGACAAATGTTTAATAGGGGAGCTAGACCTGCTTTAGATACACAGTGGAAAAGTTTTTACACTAAGATTAATCTGTCAGCCCATATCTAGTCTGTCACTCTGCCAGTTAGGGTCAGGATCTGCATTATGGACAAAAGCTCACTCCTCACTGCCCCAAAGAAATCTCAAAAGAGAAGTTTTACATCTGATTCAAAGTTGCTTCCTTTTTAACTGCTCCTTCTAGAGGAAAACACGAGTTTCTTTTCCTCTGCTATATAGCAAATTGGCAAACTAAGATTATGCAAACTGAGTAAGAAATCTAAAGCCAAGCAATGGTCTCTGTACAACTATCCTTCAAGACTATTTAAGAAATTAATTTAAAACCCTTTACCTTCAGAGGCCCCTTTCTCCCCTGAAGTGAGAGATATTTGAAGGTTACAGCTGCTATAGAAGTATGATTACAAAGCACGCTGCTCCATCTTCAGATACCTTAAGTATATGAAATTAGCAAACAGTTTGCCTGGAATTTTTTCTCACCAGTATTTTAATGTTTAACTTCTGCATTCTTCTTGTAAAGGATCTGAAACTGAATACAAGTTCACCAGCTAGAGGTGGATGCAGCTGACACGGGTTTTACTGGCCCCATATTCTAAGAAGCCTTACACAGGACAAAATTCCCCACTGGTAAACTGTTTTAAAAACCAATATAAGGATTTAGTTTTCAGATAAACCAAACAGCCACCTTTAAGGAGCAATATCCAGAAAAGGCTGGTTCAGAAGACAAGTCCTTAAATGGATAGCCTCCAAGCAGTTTAGACACCATTACATTTTTCAGTTATTTCCATGAGAAAAAAACCCCAAACATGAGTACAGTAAAAACTACCCAAGTTCAAGTTCTCCTCTATTAGTCAATACTCCTCCATTTTGTCATCACAGGCAAGTTTCCAGCAGTTCCTTTTATCTATCAAGGCCACCTTAAGTAAGCCTTCTGCAAGAAGGCTACTTGTTTAAGTCTTCTTGGAAAGTTTTCACTCAGTCACATCTATCAGTGTTTTCTGCAGCTCAAATGTGTTCTACAAAGCAGCTTGCCCCACCTCCCCCCCATCCCAGAACTAGATTTTTACCTCACCAGGGCAGGAACAGTAACAATGGAAAACAAATTAGAACTATGGCCTCATCTAGCATTTCTGAGGCAGGTCAAATTCTGCAAGATATCCTAAGCCACTGCCTCAGATTAGATGCCAAAACTGGTGAAGAAACACAAGTCTAGTTGCCTCAAACCTTAACATTTCTACTAAAGAGAGAAATTCAAGTAAATGACTACCTTCTACAGAGCTCCGTAACTGTAATTTGAAGCTGAAATAAATCACCTTGCTGCTATTCACCAAAACATTAAGAATGAATTATAGACTTTGTTCTGTATGATCGGTCTACTGCTAAAGATCATGGGCTGATAACAGTGCAAAGATCCAAGCGAGAGGTGCCACACGGTGGTTTCCTAAGTCAGATTTGAAGCTTTTGAGTGCAACTTTACCACCAAACTTCAAAATGACAAAGTTTGTGATTCTTCTAGCAATACGAGAAACTTTGAAGTTTCTTCAAAGTGGAAGACCATGTCTTTCTGTGATTTTACAGTTAATACATATTCAAACCCTTTTAAACAGGGGAGGTGCTATTCATCTCCAGTCTTCACACACAAGATTCAAGAATATCCAAGTCTGTTTTAGCAGCCCATCTTAGACCTGATTATGGGAAGAACTACCGCTAAGCTCCACTGCAATGCTCCTCATTTTATGGCTTTTAGCCTAGATGCCCTCTGAGGAAGAAGTTAGTTTTACTTCTGTGTGTTAAAACAAACTTGGGCTCCTCATAGTAGAAAGGAAGCTGAACTTCACCTCTAAGATTACTCACGGTTCTTCTGGATACTAGCAGTTCCTTAGAATTCAACAGCCCAATAAGGGGGGCAGTTATCTTCATTATACTTACCAGGTGCTTCTTTTGATCTACAAGTATCACTTCAATTTGTTATTAATAGGACTTCACTCCTTCAATCAAAGGGCAGACTAGACAAAAACCACTGCTAAAGCCAACATACTTAAGAGCTCTTTGGCAAGTCAGCTATATCAAAGAGGCAAACATTGAGAAGTCAGCAGTTTCTTTCTAAGCTGTTGATGACCAACCTACAACACCACACCTGAATTCGACAAGCCAGCCCAGAGACAGCCTGAACATGGCGAAACCCCTATGTAATAGGAAGCATAGCTTTGCTTTCCTGTAAGATAAAGAAATGGAAAGGCAGAAAGGACTGCTAACAGAACTCCTCGCATTTAGTTTCAAAAGAGAAGTCAAAATATTACTCATTTAAAGAAAAATGCTACCCCTGAGGAGTTTTATTTCCCCAAGCAGCACATTTTGACAATTCTTGAACACAGGACATGTGAACGTCACCAAAGCTACTCAGTATTCAGCTGGCTGAATTTCCACATCAGTAACCTGAAAACATGCTACAGAGAGAGTTAGTGATGCTCCCGTCTCCGGCTTTTTCTCTCTAGAAAAGATAGAAAATTAAGTATTCTGACCACCAGGTAACAATACCCTAATTGTAAAAGGAAGTAGTTTGAAACATCAAGAAAACCTGCAGCAGTGGAAAGCCAAGCCCTACACTCCATTTGGGTCCCCTCAATGCATTCCACAGCCAAGCTGATCCAAGAATGCTGAACATTAACTAAAACTCAAGAACTTGGATCCCTGCTGAGGGGGCCAGAAACCAGGTCAAAAAGACATGGCTTTGATTAGACTAGTAATTCTTGGATAGCTTTGTTGACGCAAATCAGAAGGAGAGCAAAAGTTCATCAAAAAGGTGACTCTGTAGCACTTTCTGCCTATCTGTACTAGTTAATATTGAGTGGGAGAAACCATAGATTATCTACCAAATATGCACATTCTACCATCTTCCTCTTCTATTTTTTACTGCTATCTGTACAAAGTTTTAAACTTAAAGAGAAGTAAACATCATCAGCAACATGCGAACTTTTTAACATAAAATTCAGTCCAGACATTAACAAAGTCAGTTTAAAAAAACTGGTAGGTTAAGCCTGTAACTCGCGAGGTTGCTGCACAGCCCTGGTGAACTCATTCAACCCCTTCGCTTCGAAGACAGATGCAGGATTGCTTCTCTAGGCAAGTTTGCACTGAGGAAGAAAACATGGACTAGGCAACCGTAAGACTGCGTGGCAATGGGATCTTACCAAGTACTGAAGTGAAAATAAAACCCACTATTAAGCTTAATAATTCCTTACGACAATTCTGGATACTAAATGAGTAACAGCGGTTACTTGAGAACTACGTCTGACAGGAACTTAAATAAAAGGCTGCTCCACTAGTCCGTGATCTGTAGATGTCACAGGCTATTTTTCCTATCCATTTATAGGTCACATTTGGATTTGGAGCAGGCCACCATCCATGCCTGTGGTCGGAGACAAATAGTTGCAACACCTCGACCCTCTTGTCTCCGGCAGAGCCTCACACGTGGGGCAGCCACGTGGTGGGCCCCGGCCCCGCCGCCGCCGCTCCGCCAGCCTCCCCGCTCAGCCACGGCGAAGAGGAGTCCGGCGGAGGTTTAAAAGAAAAATTAAAAAAAGACAAACAAGAACAAACAATTTTATTTCAGCTACCGTCCACCCCGTCCCCGGTCTCACAAGGTCTTCTCCTCCCCGGACCTCCTGCAGCCGCTCACCCACGGGGAAGTCTGTCGCACACCCCAACCCGCGCACTACGGCCGGACAGGGCGGCTGTCCCCTCCCGCACCGCCGGGCCGGCCCCGTGAAGCGGGACCCCCGCCACCACGCCGCCCTCCGCCCCCGCGCCGCGGGCCTAGCCAGCGGGACACGTCGCCGCAGCCGCCGCCGGCCCCCGGCCAAGAGGCCCAGCGCCGCCGCCGGGCCGCGGGCTCGGCAGGAGACCGCTCCCAGCGCGACCGAGCGGGCCGGGACAACCCACCCCCGCCCCAGCGCTCCGGCCTCCCTTCCCCCAGAGCAGCGCAGGCTCCCTCAGCGCCTCCCGGAACCCGCCAGAGCCTGACTCACCCGCCGCCACCGCCCGCCTTCGCGGGGCCTGCGGCGCCCCGCTCCCCCCCTCAGCGCTCCACATCCACCCCCCGCCACCCCACGCCCGGGCCAGGGAACCGGGCCCCAGCCCGGGCGGGCCGGCGGCCGCCACTTTCCCGCGCACTAGGCCGGAGTGCGCCAGCGCCATCATCCCTCCGCGCTCTGCCTTCGCTCCCCGCCCTCGGCCCCAGCAGCTCCCCGCGCCGCCGAGGCAGAGCCGGCGGTTACCTGCGGACTCTCGACCCCGCTGCGGCAGTAGCCCGCCCGGACGACAGTAGGCCGCGCTGCTCCCGCTCTGCCCGCCTGCTCCCGGGTCCCTTCTGGCTGCGCCACACGCGGTTTGCACACGGCCCCACGCGCTCTCCTCCCGGATCACCCCGCCCCTCCCTACTACTCTGCGCACGGCTCACTGGAGTCCACCTTTCAGCCAATGGGCGCAAACCGCTTTTCCAGGGGGCCAATGGGGGCTGCGGACGGGGACACCCAACCATCGCAGTCGAAATGTGGGAGGGGCCCGCCTCCCCGGGCTCCCCGCCGGCCTGGCTGCTTGTGCCGCGCCGGGGCGGGCGGTGCGCGGGGCGTCAGCGGCGGGGACGCGCTGGCTGCGGGGCCGGGGCCGGGGCCGGGGCCGGGGCCGGGGGGACTGGCTGGTGGCTGTTCCCAGGGCGCCGCAGGATGGAGCGGCTCCTGTCAGGCTCTGCGGCACCTCCCTGCCCTTCGCGCTGTGACTCACCGCCCGGGCAGCTCCGGCCTCCTCCCCGCGCGCCCCCCCCCAGCCGTGCCGGGCGCTCAGAGAGCTTCGCCGCCCGCCTGACGCCTCGGGCGGGAGGGGACTCCGGGCTGCCCCGGTGATGCAGCAGAGGGGAGGACGGCGGCCGGGCGCCGCCGCTGCCCCCGCCTTCGAAGCCGCTCCGCCACCCGGGTTACAGTCCCGGCGGGGCGGGCGCTGCTGGGGGCTTGCCGCCCTGGGGGAAGCAGCTCAGCCCCGGGCGGAATCAAGCGGAACGGCGCGCCCCTGTACTGGCCGACCGGCGGGAGCTGCGCGGGGTTTGCCTGCCCGCCCCGCCTCCATCTTAGTCCGAGGAGATGAGCTCGTCCCCGCACCCTCGCTCCTCTCCCGCCTTCGCTCCCCACGCCGAACCGGGCGGCCCGCATGTCCCTGGCCTCGGCTTTGCCCCGCGGTAATAACCCGCGTGGCTCCGCACGCCCCACCGAGACTTGCGTCGGACTCGCCGCCACCCCCCTGTCCCCGAGCCGCCTTCTTCACCCACCGACGCGGGGCTTTCCCCGCCTCCTCCCCGCTCCCCAGGCGGCAGCCCTGCCGCCGAACCCGGCGGTGCTGCGTCGGCTGCCGGGGCAGCCCTGGGGCACGGCGGGGCCGGGGCAGGGAGCCCGCGCTAAGCGCCGGGCTGCGCCCCGCCGGCGGCGGCGGCCTCGTCTCCCTACGGCAGTGGCGCGGGGAGGCGGCCGCCATCTTGACAGGAGGGGTTGGCTGCCGGCCTGCCGGTAGCACTAGGAAATGGTGGACGCGGGGACCGGCCGCGCCGGAGTTTGGTGGTGTCTGTCACCAAACGGCCGTCAGTTTTTACCAGGCGCCGGTGACTGCCCTAGTGCTGATGAGGACGCCAGTTAACAGGGCGGCTGATGTTCTCACGTATTGCGGCCAAAAGACACAAGAAGGAAAATGCTTTTTGAATTGAATTACCGACCAAAATTTACTCTCTTAGAATCTATGTCTTACACAAATCCCATAAATAATATTACTACTTAGTTTAGTACTCAGCGATGAGGATTTTTACATAAAGCCTCTCCCTTTTTGCCTAGGAACTTTGTAAATGAATTAGCGACTAAGCATTGCACCAAACCCACTCCTGTGTGAATGTCCTAGGAAGTACAATACACCATCAAGACCCACAATTACTCCACTCATTCGGTCATCATTGTTTTGTTTAAAATTCCGCCATTTCAACGTTGTGCTGAAATGTCTTTCCCTTCCTGTCCGTCGGTTAAAAGAGCGAGAAAGCCCCACCGGGCCCTGGGACTCAGGAGTAAAACGTCGGTGCGAGGCTGATCGTGGAGACACTTTGGATTGACCTTTCCTCGAGCTGTAAATCTAATATTATAGCACTATAGTTAGGTTTCTTTTATTAGAATATGAGTAACAATGTATGTCTTTTCCCCCCTGTTGTTAAGTGCAGTTCATTTAAGATGGCCTTTACTTGGTTTTATTTGTATTTTGCGTGCTGTATTTGCACGTCTGTGTTGTGTGTTTTATAATATGCCCTATTTTCTACAGAACTAAAGCAGGCTGGATTGCATCAGCATCGAGGTTCGAAAAGGGGACGAGCCTTTCGGGCCTATCTCTGCATGTTACACTGCAGTGTCTCACTAAAACTTTTGCCAGCTCTCATTCTGGTATTTGTTTTACAGCACTGTAAAAACATCAACATTGCCAATAAGCTTTGAACTCATAACAACATTTCTTCCCAGTAATTACTTTTTTCATCTCTACTGTCATAGTTCAGCATAATTTTCATGGCCTTTGGTTGCCTTGGATACATTACAATCCTGTTCACAAGTAGTCTTAGTTTTAATTACTACTCTTTTCAGGTGATAAAGGGAAGAAAAATAATGTGTGTAGCTAAGGAAGTGCTCAGAGCTTCTAACTCACGAGTGTGCCTATGCTGCATTAAAAAAGCCAACCAAACAACAGATCCGTGTCACTAAAATAATGCAGAAAGAAAAGAATATAGCTTCAATTTTTTCATCAAATCTTTACTTTTTTTAAAGTACTAGAACCTGGCTGTTGTATGAATCTTTGTAACTTGGGAATTTCAGAGTGACGAAACAATTGTAATACAACTTTTCTAACTTTTTCTTGCGTTTTGCTGGTTGTACTTCTGGTACTGTCCATGAGGCTAGGAAAACTCCAAGCTTACTCTTGGTGGCAATCTGTAGACTTACTGTCATCGAAAGTTTTTGTGACTGATACAGCCAGTAAATTCCCCTGAACAAATCAAACCTGTTTATTTTATTTGAAGGAACTTCAAATCGTATCCTGGACTCTCCCTTAGTAGAAATGGAAATAGGGTGCAACTGTGAGTGAAAATGCATTACTCAAGAAGTGTTACTGCTGGTGACAAATCAATTAATCATCCTCTCTAAGTGTACTGCCTCAAATACAGTTCCAGTGTTCTTTTCTTATAATATAGGATATTTTTAGCTATGTTTCATTATAGTGGATGAAATTTTCCCCCAGCAGATAACAAAGAGAGTCTTCTAACAGCGTTTGTTTGGTTTGTGTACTTACCTCAAGAATTAATTTGGCTTGTTGTATCTTAATAAAGCTTGCAATTCTTGTTTTGCAGGTTTCTCTTTGATATTTAAGCAAAGGATAGTCTTGCAGTTAAAGAACAAAAGTGAGAGGCATGACATCTGTTCCTGGCTTAGTTAGTACTTCCTGCAGGAAAAAAAGTAGACAGAAAACAAGGTAGAAGTACAAAGTCTTTACATTTCTTATGTTCAAGGAAAAGACAATTTTATGTCAGTTCCAGACTTCTCCGTTGTGCTAGCTCTGCCCCAAAAATTCCAAACCTCAAGAACAATTTATGAATAACAGTGCTCAAAGGAGCTCAAGTACAGTAATAGTTGAAGGTAATCTATTGTTTCAACAATATATCTTTCTCAATGCAGACAGTTCTTAGAAGTGTTGGATGAAGAGCCAAATCATTTTAAGACCAAATAAAACAACAAATCACATTTTGCAACCACTGTTCTCGCATTGTTTTCCTCTGAGTAGTTGGACATGTGGGCAGAAAACCATTTCAGTTGCTCGGCAAGTGTCATTGCTTCTCAGCCACATATTTTTATTGTTAAAGTAAATCTTACTGCATTTCGTCTGTGGGATTTTTCAAAACCAAGGAGACCTAAAATAATTGCTATGGATCATAAGTTTGCAAAAGAGAAACTGCTTTTGGAGTATGGTTTAGTTGAAAACAACTTGTCAGCAGCAGTTTCAGGACAAGCGATAGCTGTCGCCCATTCCTTCCCCATCCCCAATCATTCATTTCCTCTAACAGGAGACCATAGCAGAACAGGAATACACACCCATCTTTGCACAGTTCTGCCCCTGAATGCTTTGCCCTAGCCTCTGCAGTAAATTAAATTCCAATGGTAGAAGAATAACAAAGGGGGGAAGTATTTGTCTTTAAAGATCGGCAAATGACATTATCCCTCTAAGATCAATAGACTCCTTGTGACATTCTGTATTACAGTATTGCATAAGGGAAATGTATTTTACCTGGTTTAAGCCCAGTGGGTCAGCAACGTCCATCAAGATTACTTCTGCAAAAAGAGAATCATTTGTTGCTGAAAGAAACAAAGTGAGTCTTTAGTCAGCTCTCTATATTTATAATTTCTTTTAAAAAGTCATGGTCAACTGTTTTGAAAAGAGGCTGGATAAAACACCCAGTGAAATCAGCTGGCATATTGAGAAAGGAAAGACTGACTCTGATTAATCCTTGTCCATATAAATGATGGTTCAGGAAGCTTCAGTGGTGATCTTAAGAGACTTCTGAAATACAGAAGGCATAATCCCCTGGATGATGCAACAGATACCAGGAAAGATCTGCCTGCTTCTTTTATAAAATACTCATATTTATATTCAAGCTTCATGGCTGAATTATTTCACAGGCTTATATATCCGTTTTTTTGGAGAGTACATCTATTCTAAATTAGCTACATACAGTCTTCTGGGGTAAAATTATTCTGGTTGAAGAGAAGCAATCATACTGACTGATTCCAGATGCTTAGTTCATTTTGATTTATTATAATCAGCTGATGAGATTTCAAATAATTACTTATTTAATGTATATAATAATACAAGAATGATTAGTTAGCTGATGACTGTTGCACAGATACCCCCATTTAGAGTCAAGCAAAAAGAATTTCATTTGCTAACTGAGTGGTCCAGCTACACAATCATCCTTCTATTTCTCTAAAGAGAAATAAACCCTTAAACATGTCTGAAAAACTACTATACGCTCTCGAAATACTTTTTTAGAGATATACAAATATACACAGCAATGCATGTATTATTTGGCAGGGACCAGTGAGGGCCATCTGCTCCCCAAAGGGCAAGGAGCCAGGACCCAAACATGATACCAAGGTGGCAGGGCCCAGCCTCACAGCACCCAGGCAGGGCAAGCCCAGGGATGGCAGCTGGGGTCAACCAGGAGTCCGGATCATCAGACAAGCTCTTAATGAGGAGGTAGGTCTGAGGTGATGCCAGGAAGTCAATTTGCAGATCAGGGTCAGGACCAGTAGCAGTAAACAGAGTCAGATGCAGTCTGGTGATGGCCAGGCACATCCATGGTGGCAAGGCAGGGCTGAGATCAAGCCAGGAAGACCAGGCTCCGATCAGGGAGGTCCATGGCCAGGCATAGACATGGCTGTAGCACAGCTGTACATGGAGCTGGAGACCAGCACCCCTACCGCGCAGCTCAGGCTGGGGCCGAGGGCCCAGGGCTGAGATGAGCCCATGGGCAGGGGTGTGGGTGGAAGCACCAGGAAAAGCTGGTCGAAGCAACTGAAGTCTACTAGTACACTCATGGCCCTGACATTATTAACTGTGCTTAGTGACTCTGCTGTGCCTTTAAGATTTAATGTATTTTAAGTGAGTGACTGCATTGATTTTTCAGTGATGATACAAATGACTTATTAGACAGACAGGTTTTTTACGTGTCCAATGAAGTTTATAAATTACATGAAATTGGTTATTCAGAACGCCCCGTGGAATAAAAACTTAGAGCTTACATGGTATGAAGAAGGGCAGAAGTCTTCAGGACTCAGTTAGGGCAAATGCCTGCAGCAGCTGGTTGGTGTCACATGAAAATGGGAAGATACAAGCTGCATATGAAGGCACCATGAAGTCATATCCAACATAACAAATGGCCAGTGTACCAGACTGAGATACAGTGAGAAAATGTCTCAATAAATATTCTCCAAAGCATGTTCTTTGACATGAAAAAAACACCCAAATGTCTTTTTGCTGTTCTTTTAAAAGTAAAAGTTTTACTTTTATGGAATAACATGTTGGCTCCCAGCTGCTCAGTATACTTCAACATTTTGCATCATTTCCATCTTCAAGCTATCATTTCCTTTTATCACACCAGCAATTGTACCATTAAGCCAATTGTTACTTCTGTTAAGCTGACTAGAGTGTTAAAAACTGCACTAATATTTGATGGTTTGTGTGACACTGAAAAGAACTATTTCGTGCGTGATGGAGCAGTCCTCGCTGAAGGATGGCAGTAAGACCACAAACATAAAACAGATTGAAGAATGACCTATATAACCTGAAGTGTGAAGTAGCTTAGGCACTATACCATGATAATAATAGTAGATGTTTATGTGTACACAGTCTTGATGGAGTTCTGGTATCCTTCTAAAATAGAATATTCAACTAAAGGGTCAGATTTTGTAGTGCTTCTGCCTCTATTTTTGTGCAGTGCCCTAAGGGTAAAATGTTACAATGTAAAGCCAAGGTCAAGAGGTACCTTTGATTGCACCAGGGAATGCACTGAAGCACACTGAAGTATATTATCAGCTGTCTGACCCTCAGGCATCTGCTGCAGTCAATCTGCAGCCCTGGGTGCTTGCTTGCTTGCTTGCTTTCAAATGCTTTTCTCACTTCTTCCAGTGATTTACACAAATGATTCCAAAATTTAAGTTTTGCTGACTAGGAACCAGTGACAGAGGATCTCTATGTAGTGTTTTATTCCAAATACAACTAAAAATATTAATTTAACATGAGCAGACTACATGAGTCTGAGTCATCCATGATGTATATATATCAGCTGAATGCTTGTGCAATTCTGTTTACTTCAACAGGGTGCCTCCTGATCCGTGACTCCAGAGGAGTATCAGACCCAATAGCTAAAACTTTTCTTTGCTGGGCAATCGTACTGAATTGTGTAGAATGGATTATCAAGTCTACATTTGAGATTCATAATCAGCCCATTTTGTATCAGCGTATGTTTGCTGTCAAGCAACTGTAACTGGACACCAGAGACTTTACCTTGTTTAGAGAGCATCCCCACATGGCTATTCCAGTTAACTCTGGGGAAGAAAGAGATTCTTAGGCAAAAAATAGTATTTCAGGAGTGCAGCGGCAGCCCAGAGATATCCAGATGCTAGAACAGCTTTTTTAAATTTTCAAGAGGCAACTGTAAGCAGAGAAAATAGACTGTTCTAACTGGACTTGACTGCAAGACAGCTAAAGCCTAGAAGAGAAGTAGAAAAACAAAGCTGCTTTGTCCTTTCGCATTCCCACCTCTCCCCAGTATCGGGTGCCTAACCTAGTTTGGACGCAGCAATACTCAGCTTGGATCCAAAAATGAAATGAGCTCTGTATCCGTATTTGACTAGACTCCAAATGATTTCAGTAAGAGGAGGCTGAGTAAGGACTTGGCTGTAGGTGGATCAGAGACTTCACAGTGTTTATTTATTAAATATATCCCATTTGGTGTCCTGTTTGCAGCCTGCCAAAGCAAAAGGGATTAAAACTCCCCCCCCCCATCTCATTACTGAAATAATGAGTAGAACTTTTTTTCCCCTCTACATTATTACTGGAATAATCTGTCAAGCAAGCAATTGAGTTGTTTCACCTTATCACAATCTTTGCCAAGAAAGATTTAGCAGCATGATAATTTAATGGAAAATATTATAGCCGCATTCCTTTCAGACATAAATTCTATGTAGAAAGATAGACATCTAATGGGAAAAATGTTTGTGTTAATATTACAAGATTTATCTGCTTTATTGTTTTTTCCAGGGTGGTGTTTTACCTGAAATAGTGCACAGCATATATGAGAGCGAGCTAAGTGAAGTTATCCCACCTCTTATTGAAATGTGGATATAAAAATGACAGCATCCTTTCAGCTTCATTAACTATTAAGTAGAAGTAGAAACATTATTATCACAGATACTCTTTTGATAACCAAAAGATGATTAAAAAAAAATGTTCGCTTAATGCTGTGCAAAGCCAGGTTAGGGGGTATACCCATCAGGAAGGAGCAGCGTAAAAAACTCACAGTCAAGGCAGAAATTATCTGAAAAATGTGAATAGTACCAACAACAAAAAGATAACTGAATTCCATGGTAATTTCAACCCACTAACAAATGAAAACAATCAGGCTCTACCAACAGAGACGACAAACAGTTCTGTAGTTCCTAGAATATTTCTATGTGCTAAAAATAGGCATGTCTCAATTTAATTGCATGAGAAACTACAAGCTGAGGATGAGTTAAAAGGTCATAAAAAGATGCTTCGCTTGAAGGTAGAAAAAAGCATCAGAGCAGACATATCAGAATTAAAAGTTACGATAAAGATGTGTATGTTAGATATTCTGCAGGGCTGAGTTAATAGAGTTACTTTAATTATGTCATAAGCTAGAAGTTAGAGCAATAATACAGGTGAGGCAATGTTAAAGGTTAAAAAAAGCCCAGATACTGTGAGGTTCACCAACAGTGCAAACATATTGTCTTTGGAATTTTAAAGGTGAAGATTTACAGGTAAAAAGTCTTAGAATCATAGAATCGCTTAGGTTGGAAAGACCTGTAAGATCATCAAGTCCAGCCGTTAGCCTTGCACTGCCAAGTCCACCACTAAACCATGTCCCTAAGCACCACATTCACACATCTTTTAAATACCTCCAGGGATGGTGATTCAACCACCTCCCTGGGCAGTCTGTTCCAGTGTCTGACAACCCTTTTGGTGAAGAAATTTTTCCTAATATACAGTCTAAACCTGCCCTGGCGCAACTTGAGGCTGTTTTCTCCCATCCTATCGCTTGTTACTTGAGAAAATACCCACCTCGCTACAACCCCCTTTCAGGCAGCTGTAGAGAGCGATGAGGTCTCCCCTCAGCCTCCTCTTCTCCAGACTGAACAACCCCAGATCCCTCAGCCGCTCCTCACAAGACTTGTGCTCCAGACCCCTCACCAGCTTCATCGCCCTTCTCTGGACACGCTCCAGCACCTCAATGTCCTTCTTGTAGTGAGGGGCCCAAAACTGAACACAGTATTCGAGGTGCGGCCTCACCAGAGCCAAGTACAGGGGCACGATCACCTCCCTGCTCCTGCTGGCCACACTATTTCTGATACAGGCCAGGATGCTGTTGGCCTTCTTGGCCACCTGGGCACACTGCCCGCTCATACTCAGCCGGCTGTCGACCAACACCCCCAGGTCCTTTTCTGCAGGGCAGCTTTCCAGCCAAACTTACTGAGGGTTCACTCAATCCCCTCATCCAGATAATTGATAATGATAGTGAAGAGCACTGGCCCTGATACGGTGCCCTGGGGAGCACCACTTGGGACCGGCCACCAATTGGATTTAACACAACCCTTCGGGCCCGTCCGTCCAGCCAGTTTTTTTTTGCGCAGCGAAGAGTATGCCCGTCCAAGCTGTAAGCAGCCAGTTTGTCCAGGAGAATGCTATGTGAAACACTGTCAAAGGTTTTACTGAAGTCTAGGTAGACTACATCCACAGCCTTTCCCTCATCTGCTAAGTGGGTCACCTTGTCATAGAAGATCAGGTTAGTCAAGCAGGACCTGCCTTTCATAAACCCATGCTGACTGGGCCTGATCACCTGGTTGTCCTGTACGTGCCATGTAATGGCACTCAGGATGATCTGCTCTGTAACCCTCCCTGGCACCGAGGTCAGGCTGACAGGCCTGTAGTTCCCTGGATCCTCCTTCCGACCCTTTTGTAGGTGGGTGTCACATTGGCTAACCTCCAGTCGACTGGGACCTCCCCAGTTAGCCAGGACTGCTGGTAAATGATGGAAAGTGGCTTGGTGAGCACTTTCGCCAGCTCCCTCAGTCCCTTGGGTGGATCCCATCTGGCCCCATAGACTTGTGTGTGTCTAAGTGGTGTAGCAGGTTGCTAACCATTTCCCCTTGCATTATGGGGTCTTCATTCTGCTCCCCATCCCTGTCTTCCAGCTCAGGGGGCTGGGTACCTGGAGAACAACTGCTCTTACTGTTAAAGACTGAGGCAAAGAAGGCATTAAGTACCTCAGCCTTTTCCTCAGCCTTTGTCACTATGTTTGCCCCCGCATCCAGTAAAGGATGGAGATTCTCCTTAGCCCTCCTTTTGTCGCTAATGTATTTATAGAAACATTGTCTTTTACAGCAGTAGCCAGATGAAGTTCTAGTCGGGCTTTGGCCCTTCTGCTTTTCTCCCTGCACAACCTCACGACATCCTTGCAGCCCTCCTGAGCTGCCTGCCCCTTCTTCCAAAGGTCATAAACTCTCCTTTTTTTCCTGAGTTCCATCCAAAGCTTTCTGTTCAGCCAGGCTGGTCTTCTTCCCCACCGGCTCGTCTTCCGGCACATGGGGACGGCCTGCTCCTGCGCCTTTAAGATTTCCTTCTTGAAGAGTGTCCAGCCTTCCTGGACTCCTTTGCCCTTCAGGACTGCCTCCCAAGGGACTCCATCAACCAGTCTCCTAAACAGGCCGAAGTCAGCCCTCCGGAAGTCCAAGGCAGCAGTTCTGCTGACCCCCTCCTTACTTCTCCAAGAATCGAAAAGTTGTCCTGACTTCCGCTCTTTTCATGTCAATTCCATATGAATTAGATAGGAATGAAACAATATTCTCCTCATAATTGTATAATAATACAATCTTCCATCTGTTTGTAACAACAAAGCTAAGTTTACAGATCTAATTGTTTGCTTCAACCAAATAGAAAAAATCATCAGCTTCAATGCAAGCTTTTATTAAGTGACATCATCCTAAAAACATGAAGCATCTTTTTCTTCTTCTCAACATGTACAGCCAGCTTCTGCTCTTCTCCTGTTGGGATATTCACAAGTTGTTTTAAGGATTTCAGTCCCCGAAATGCAAACGGACATTGCAAAAACATATAGAGGTCCTGGGTTTTGCTGGCTGTTAGAACACAGGCAAGTGGCCCTGCATCCCTAAATTCAGAGTGTAATGCTGAATTAAAGCCACCTTCATAAGCCAGGCCCTGTGGAAGCTACTCATAAAGGCTCAGCTCAGGATATGCTCTGCACTACTTTTGCACTGTGGTCAGTGCTGTTTTCATTTCCTGTAAGTGCATTTCACTGTTTTAAGCAAGACTATTACTTGGGAAGGAACTATCTTCATTTCCTGAGCTGCTTCTCACTAACGTGTAAAATTTAACTTAGAGGATAGCTACCTAAGTCTTGAGTTTCAGAAAAGGATTTACTTGTGAGCACATATGGTCTTCTATATAAAGTCATAGTTCGTAATTCACAATATGTGTGATCTGCTCTGTATAAATAAATAATTTTCTTCTGTTTTCCAGCTTTTCGAGTTGATTATTCATAAAATCTTGTGGTACATTTACCTTAGGGAATCTAGGAAGAGCTCTCTCTGGAACATACAGTTTACCTTAATACTTTTATGTAAACTCATCTCTGGTATGAATGCAGAAAGGACTTCCATTTAACATTTGACCTTTCAAATTATGTTTCCCAGTGCACTTCTTAAAAGACCTTCCTTCTCACACTAAATACATTCAGTTCTGCTACTCAACTTCAAAACTGTTTGGGGTCACAGTTAGGCATTGGATGTGTGTGTAGGGACACGGGTGCAGAAGGGTTGGTGGAGATGTACTAGTGTATAGCAAATAAAGTCTAGACAGGAGCCGTATGTTGCACAATACACTCCTCATTGCTTGGGGAGAAGCAGGGTTCCTATGCGATAAAATGAAACTTGACACAGTTAAGAGCTTCAGTTCTGTTCCTGTGATACTCACAGGTTGAACGCACACGACCATCACTCTGGCCTTTCATATCTCAGGGTGTTTGGACATCTCTTAAGTGGGTATCTGCATGTGTGAAAGCTAAGAGACTCTTAGTGCAGCCAGCATGGTGTTTTGTAGACCAGGGGCTGTGTCAACATAGCACATTGAGAAGGACAGTCCTGGATTTTCATAGGTTTATAGGTTCATAGGTTTTCATAGGTTTTATCTCATCAGCCTCCTGGAATTCCTTAAACCTGTATTCAGTGGAAACTGAGGTAGGTTTCCAAGCATCAGGCCTGTGGAGAAGCTGCTATTTCTATTTTGTAATGTTGTGTGCAGTGACATTTTGTCTCTCCTGCTGTTTTTTCTTCCCGTGTGGTCTCTTTGGAGTGGCTGGAAAACCCACTTACATGTTTTGTGTGACTTCAGAATCACACATAGTGCAAAAGATTCTTGTCCCAAGTATTGCACATAGGTTGTGATCTGTAACTAAAGTCCTGTCTTGCTTTGTCAATGTCACAACAGGACAACATATCTCTAGTCCTTCACTTCAGAAAAGTGGCTTACATGGCTCATAATGGAAAAATACTATTATTAAAATTACAGGATTAAGCACCATTATAGCCCAAACTGGCTGAAACAAACAAGTAAAAAGAAAGATATTCCTTCTTGCATGTTCTGTAGCTTGGCCAAGCTGCATTATAAGGAACAGAAGTGAAGAGTCACTCTCCAGTCTACTGCTCAAGGAGAGCTCATTCATAGCGAGGGAAAGAAAATCGTCCCTAATAAAAAGGGATACCCATTTGGAAGAGAGCAGGAACAGGTCTGCCTGAAGTATGGGTTAAATACTAGATGACTTCTTAATGCAAAATAGTAAGTGATTTTTTGAAGATTTTAGTCTTAAGGCTGATGGAGGAGTCAGGATAAATCCAAGTCTTTCAGAACATGTGGAAATGCTGTTTGAATTTCTTACCTCACTACATGAGCAATAAGACTTCACACTTTTAAGGCATTTTTTTTCCCAGTGGTTCACGACTATTAGCCCAACTTTACAACATCTTGGGAATGGAAGAAGATAAACAGGATCACTGCTGAAGTATAGTCTCTTGGGTAGAAAACAGGATCTGCTTAAAAGTTCTGTTCATTAAATTTGGCCAGTATTTTAATTCTAGTTCTTTTAGGAAGAGTTTACAAGAATAGTAAAATGCAGGAATACACCACCTATAATGTAATTTTTAAGTGAGCTGTCAGCAAAGTTTCTTTTTCAGTGTCAGCTACAGATGGGTGGAATAAAGTGTTTATTTAGACTCCAAAAGGGGATTCTCAATCAACTACCTGAGTAATTTAAGCATCACTGGTCTATTTGGCAAATGATACCGAGTTGTGCATATGGATTTCAGAACTTCAGACAGTTAGTTTTCAAGACATCTCTAATTCCAAGTTGATGGTATAACATATACTATATATGATGACTGTTTCATAATTTATATAAACGCTATAAAAGTAGATAGAGTCACCTAAGAAAATGGTGCAGAAATGGTATTTGTTTGCAGCATTCATTATTCAATAAAACGGAGTAAAAAGCCTCTCTTTGCTCAAAAGTATGGTTTGTCTTTCCTTACCGGCATCCTACTTGATCATATCATATTATAGTAATTAAATATGCAAGAAGTCATCTTAGCCTCAGATTATTACTATTATCACCATCTTTAACAGGTACACTTCATATTAAAGTCTTATTTTAAAAAATTCTTCCTTTAAGATTCAGGCAACTGAAAGTCTAGGCATAATTATATCATAAACATCCATCTCCAAGGTTGTTCATACTAATAAAACGAGTCATCTAGAAAGATGTTTTACCCATGTGAGCCTGAAAATGGCACAATACTGGTATTTAGCAAAAGATAGGAAAAAGGAGGTTGTATGTGAAATTAAGAGAAAAATCAGATACTCCTGTAAACCTAAGAATAAATAGAATTAACTGATTTCGGCCTTTGAAGAAAGGAGACATTACTTTTAAAAAATTACCATGTTTTTCTCTTTAGTGTGTACCAGGATGAAACACGTTATCTGCTAGGGCCATGATCATTTTCCTGGAAGCAGCTCTCAGTCAGCTTCAAAGTGGGAAAAGTGATAAAAGCGATAGCAAATGGAAAGTACATCAAGAATGTATTTTCATATTTTGAGTTGGGAATGACCTTGGGTGTTGCCTGATCCTATTGTTGTTACAAACATTCATACAGTGACTAACGTTGACACTGGAACATTCAGAAACAAATACGTTAATTAGTCAACTTGATGAACAGGTTTGTGCTCATGAAACTCCTGCCAGCCTACGTGAGTTATTAAAAGCTCCATGCATTTGGTTTGAAAGAGAGAATTGAAATGCAGGACCTCCATTGTATTGCCGACTGTAACTCACTCTTCATATATCTGTGAGTTGTGTTGTAGATGGTCCTGATGACTGAAATCTCTTAGCAATACCACGACTGATAGCCAGACTGTTTCTGCATGGAGTTGAAAATCTGTGCTCCCTAAAGGCAATGATTCCAGCAAGTCTGGACAGGTTTTCAATTTGAAGAAAGAACAGGGAGGCATGTTAATCAAACAGCTCATCATTCCTCATCTGGTGGACACAGAAATCTCTTCCTCTTGTACATGTATAAAGGGAAGGTCTGAGTCGGCTCTTCCATTAAATTTTCATTTAATGAAATGAAACCTCCCTCTACTAAGACAGGAAAGTGCCTTTTGGACAGTCCATTAGTATTGGTGAATATAATTGTTAATTCTTCAGGCCCACATATCTGAGCACTGAGACTGCAGGAAACAGTAACTGCAGAATGTTGATGATGCATGTGAATTTCTAGACAAAAGTCATCCAGCAAACAAACCCAGTTATTAGAATACATGCAAAAGGTTGCAGACCGGGCACGCCAAAGCTGGGACATGCTAGAGTTAACTTTGCTTATACAACCTTAATTTAGGCATCTTGTGGACAGAATTAAAATAGCTTTTAGTGAAATAATTCAATGCTATTTTTTCCCAGACTCCTTGGAGTGAATTGGGGTTGCATGTTAATGGAACCTTGTTGGAAAAGCTGGGAGATGCACAACGAGACAGGAGACTACAGGAAAGGCAAAGGACAATTTCTTGGCTCAGAGAACTGAGCATTGTCCTGGGTAACAGAATTCTATCCATGTTTGTGTCACAGATCACCTGTGTGACACCAGGCGGGTCACATATAAACAAAACTTTTCACAGGAGGTGGCTAAGTTTATATACTTCATTGTCAAAGGTTCTATATTTGAGACACTCAGAAGTGAGGAATGACCACAGTTGTAGGCAAATCTTAACCCTGAAGCATGGGAGCACTGGAGTTACCAGAAAAGAAGTCACCGGAACTTCTTCTAAGCAAGGGTCATCCTTGGAAATTGCTGAATCAGTTTTATTAAGTTGTCCCAATGTAAAGTAAGTGTGTCTAACCAGGTGGGGGAAGAAATTAATCTTGAAAAATGTGTGAAAATGATTAAAATTTGGTAGAGTCTTCCCCACCACCGCAGAGTCTTCCAGAGGAAAACACTGGTAAATAATACATGGTACTCTATACCTCTTTGGATTACCTCTAGATAGATAGGGGAGCCAGTGGGAGAGATGACAAAGTGAGGAAGACAGGGAAATTTCTGTCTTTCCAGTTTTCAAAAGTGTATCATTGATACAGCATAGGCTAAACTACAAGGTTTTAAAGAGTGTAACAAACGGCTCACACAAGTGTCTCCATGCTAATCATTCATTTGAAACAGAGATTGCTCAAGTACATTTTCTACTAATACAGGTCCTAAAAAACATTTAGATGCATTGCCTGCATCTAAAGGCAATTTTAAGCTTTGTATCTGCTTCACATACTTCCCCATCCTACCGTTATATCTAAGTCTACTGACTCTTTAATTCTAAAACCTCCTGTCTGAAATTTACCTGACTCCATAACCTAGAGAGGAGTTGTGCAAACCAATCAGCACATACTCAGCTCTAACGTTATGACTTCATCCGTTGCAGTCAGCCTTTCTGAGTCTTGGGTGTGATGCTGACCTCAGCAAGATCACAGTACCTCGTTATTGCCTGACATACTTGTTGATATTATTCTTACTCCTCCCCACCTCCACCTCTCTGAAAAATTCTAGATCTTAGTACAGTCTTAGCTGACATCAGCAGCTACTTTTGGTTGCATTGGTAAGGTGATACAGCTGAGGAAACTCACCTGAGACTGTGCAATAGGGATCCATGTTCACAGGGTCATGATTCCCCTGTAATCTTGTAATTGTCTGCTGTTCTGCGTAGATCTCATGTGGAGCTCACAGGTTCTGATGACAGCTTGCAAGACTCCTAAGTTTTGCTTTGTTTCACTTTCTTTTTAGAGAATAACTTGATAGCAAAATGACTCCCGAGTAATTATTCTAGAGTACTTGGAGACTGATCAAATGTAATGCGAGTCAATGATTTTCTGTCTGTTTATTGCAATATTAAACTTGTCAGAATCACATCGGAGACTCCTGTTTTGTTTTTCTATTTGACGCCTCTCTTTCTGGGCTTTACACTGAAACTCAGGAAAACAATACTTGTGAAAAATGGGGGAGTGAAAACTGCTAGAAGTGGTTGAGCAGAGCCAGGGGAATCCCTCTGTACAAACCAGCCTACCTCCATTTAGGTCTCTGAGAACAAGTTCCCTGTTTATACGTCATGCCCTTACTTTTGTGCTGCCCCTGAAAATAAACAGTTTATTTCTGAAAAACTAGAAAAGAGGATACTGAGAGAAAGACTGTCTCTAGCTAGTCACTGGCTTCCCCGTCTAGAGTAAGTTTAAACAAACAAACAAAAATCACATCCAGTTAAAGAAATAACTTTAAAGTGTTCTCCTAAAATACAATCCAGCTTATTTTTATTACTATATCCTAGAAAGCTACTGGTCAACATTTTGCACTTGCACTTGGGAGTGTGACTGGATCAGGGAAGTAATTCTATATTTGAATAATGACAAGGCAGAAGCCACACAGTACGTGATGTGACGGTGGTCCATGCAGGAAGAAATTCAGAAAGTGCAAGGGCCATTTCACCCTGTTCATACCATGTAGAACAGGATGTGTGAATTCCAACAGATCTAATTTCAAGTTAACTCCATATTTATACTCCTGGTGCTCATCTGTTGCACCAAGAAAAGATCATCTGAAAAATGCGATCCCTGTTAATAGTAGTTAAAAAGCTCATTCAGCTCATCAAGCAAAGCGAGCAAAATGCTTACTGGCGGGAACAACAGCTGTATGCTTGACCTTTACCCATTCTCTCTTTTCTCGCTCCACATTCAGGACCAGGCTCAATGCATTCTTAGGAGGCATGTATTCGGAAAGAGAGGGCTATTTTTATTCACCGTGTGGTTTCTCAGCATAGTGGGTCTTGAGGAATATTTCCATTCACGTCAATCCCTTTAAGCATTTTACAGAGCACAGTCTGTTTTGGGAAGTCAGTAAATTTGAATTCATGTTTTGAAGTTTTATCATGACTTGGAATATGATGTGCAGAAGGCAGATAGCACTGTTGATGAATAAAGCAAATGCAGACTATGTAGTCCTGCTAAAGCTATTACCAGAATATTTTACATTTTCCATGCACCCAAATTAAACCCTTTATACAAGCAAAGTAATCCAAAACCATCTGGCACCAGAATTTGGGATTTCATAATGCTTAAATGCAAACCATGTGAGCAGGATGTCCAAAATGTCTGTGTCAGTGGGTTGAATTAATGCATGTAAAAAAGACGAACTTTGCAATAGTTTTGTCCTGTTTTCATTATGTCCAGTCAATGAATACCTTAGACCACTGCTGTTCAGCAAGGATAACTTCTGCATTGTTACCTTTCCTTGCCTGACACTTGTCACTTTACTGTTCCTGAACACAGGGGAATAACCAAGATCGGAGAGGAGGAGCTCGAACTATGAAGCCAGATGTACGACTCCAGCATAAAGCTAAATAGCCCCATGATTTTTTTCCATCTTGTTACTGAATGACAGTAAGAATTTGTTATTATGGGTCATCAAAGACCTATCTGGCCTTCAGTATGGAAGAGATGCTTCATCCTTTGCCTAGGTGTTCTCTTGAAGTCCTTGCCCACCCTACATTTCAATTTAATAAGCAATGGGAGTAACTGTGACAAAGGGAACTCAGGATTACTTTGAATTCAGTGTCCCTCTCTCCTCCTCTCAGGGCTGAATCCTACAATGAGTCACCACTGGGTGACCAGGCAAATACTGATTCTGCCTAATGGAAGCCCGGTGTTTTCAGAAACCTGAGCAGATTGCAGCCAAACTGACTTCTTACATTATTTAACAAGCATAAACTCTCTCCTAACCATGCCTCTCCAAAATGTGCTACGAAAACTTTTGCCAATACACACTTTATCTTTCCAGACTCCTTGGGGTCCCAGCCAGTTATCTTCCCCATGTGGATTCTTTATTCTTTTCTATGCATTTTCTTTGAGGGCATTGCCAGAAATCACCTACACTCTTCACACTGGGTCGCGGGGCCCTGAGGACACTAATAGGCCTTGCTGGCCTTGACCAGCCTCGCCTGGTTTCTCCACCCGCAGTCCCCGCACATGGGCCCAGGAGGTCTGGTTAAGTACAGCCCTGGGTCTTCAGTCCTGGCCCGAGCTATGCTGCAGGAGTACTGCTCAGCCACAGCTGTACCTGGCCATGGACCCCACCGATCCTGACCTCTGGATTGACCTCCCAGCTTGACCTTGGATCCGTCTCTTAACTACGGACCTGCCCAGCAATCACTGGACTATACTCTCAGGGGACCTGATCCTGGCCCTGACTTGTGGACTGACCTGTTGGCCCTGTCTCATCACTGTGAATCTGTGGGATGATCTGGACTGATGGTTGAACCTAGCTACTATGTTTGGGTCTGGCCTGCTCGCCTTGGTTGGTTACCGTGGGGCTGGACCTTGGCTGTGTTACTGCGCTCGGCTTCTGGCTCCCTGCCCCTTAGGGAGTAGCTGGCGCTCGCTGCTCCCTGAGAATGGGCGCAGCCTTGTTAGACTGAACCTGTTTGCAGATCCCCCAAAATTCAGAAAATCCAAAATTTGGTGACAACATAACTGAAATTAGACTTGGAAAAAATCTTGAGTAATAATGATTTCAGAACTCTGATTGTCACAGCAATCCTGCTGCAAAACAGAAGCGCTTGTTTCCATGTTAATTATTTTGCATTAACCCATTCAATGCTCAGCTTGATTGGTGCAGTGAATTCTGTTGACTGCTGAAAGATGACTCTGCTCTACTCTATTTCTGACCTGTGCAAGTATACTGTTTAGCCTGATCTGGTGATGTTTCTAAAAAGCATCAATGACCTTAAAAGTCTTAATATTGGCCAGAGTTGGTCATCATTTTGAGGACCAAGCAACTGAAGAATATCCAGGCTACTCTTCACTGAGAGTTCACTTCTAATTTACATCAGATTTTAGCAGCATAGGAAATAAACTACAGCTAACTGCTGACTTATTAGCATAGCTCATAATGTAGCCCCTCCCTTTAATGCCTGTGTTCTCCCAAGGTTGCTCATGGGTGTGGGGTGTCTCCTGTTTGGCACAGGAGCTCCCAGCTACCCCAGGTGCCCCCCTAGTCACACAGCTTCTGCCTCTGCCACAAGCTGCCTCACTACTTGGAGGACAGGCAAGGTAGATGAGTTCCTAGTGTGTACCGCTGGCATATCAAAGGGGGGAATTTTATAGGTTAGTCCCATCCTCTCCTTGAGAACTGCATCCTGTGCCACCGCCTTTGTCTTTTCCCCAAATACCTTTCTGTGGATGACCTGAGAAGCTAACCCCAGACTGAGGGGCACAGGGGGACTTCCCGCTGCACAAGTGTTATGTGGTGCTTTTCCTCTTCCCTTCCCGTGTCCTGAACCTACCTGCCTCTAGATAAACTTTATTACATTCCTCAGTCCTGGTGCTGTCATAGAAGAGGTGGATTCTAACAAGATAGGATTGTTGCATCTCTAATGAGAAGAAATTGAGAGATGCCAGCTTTCCGCTTGCCCTTCGAAATGTGTACAATATGAAATAGGCAAATGCTGTGCCTGAATGTATGAGGCAGCTTTACCCTGGCAGGGTGGAGCAAGAGAACAGAAGACTCATCTGGCACCAAGCCTTTTTAGGCAAAATTTCAAATGAGAAAACCTTACAGTAGTGTCAGTAAAGTAATCACAACAATTACATTAATAGGGGAACGCAGGACTTATTGCAACTTCAAGCCTCCCCTAAGCATGTTGAAAATCACCTAATGGTTGCTCAGTTATGCCGGGTAATCAATCAGGCAAGGACCAAATGAAGGCAGGAATCTATTTTATATAATTTAGCTATGCTTCTACTGAAGCCTTAGGCAGCTATTTCTTACTGGTAAGAAGCACAGCTTACCCCACCCACCAGTCACACTGGTTTGTATCTCCACCTTCAGTATCTGAATGGGCAGAGCGGGTTAGGAAGGCCAGCGTGGCCCACCACTGCGGACGGATGCCACACCACTGCAGTGGGGCAAAGACGCAAGTGCTCAGTATCTCCTTCGCACCCAGCTTTCCAGCCACTTGTCTACCACCAGAGGATGCAAAGGGGGACGCAGTTTAGAAACCTAGTTTCCGGACCATCTCTCAAATCTGCAAGCCTTATTCCTCTGGGCTGTCCTCTGGAGCTTCTCTCCTTGTCCCTACCTCAAACAAGCCACCCCCAATTCCTAGTTATCCATCCTTGCCAACTTTCCTTTTCTAGTACCCACCCAGAGCACAAGCTATACTAGCATTAGTAGTATACTAATTGTAATATACTATATTAGGATAATATACTAGTGGCATAGTACATTACTAGTAGTATAGTAATTTTAACAGAAATGTTTACTGATAATTTAGTAGCTACTTTATTCCAAAATAATTATAAATTCTGGTTTTGAAATTCACAACTTCAAGTATTTTGTTATTCTCTTTTTATAAAGCTGTGTTTCTCTCTCTTTGAATACCAAAATAACTGCCAGTTTACTGTCCCTGTTGCCAGGTCATGGCTAAGGACAGCCTAATCCATTTTAGGCCTTTAATGTGCGTTCCCCAACACTGCGAATCTTCATGTCAGCCACGAGAGGGAGGACGTGGCATGCAGTACACTGAATATTACAGTTTACCAAAGAAGTTTCCAGTTTACAGGAAAGTTACACTAGTTTACATTAAGATTCTATTTTAGATCAGTTTAGTCAAAATCGGTGCAAAAAGTTGGCTGACATTTGCAGTCAAGTATAAGAATAGCTTATTTTGGGTTGCCATAAACAGATTCCAAATTGACATAAACTAAACTAAGAGTCTTTACAGAAGTGTTTATACCAGTTTAACTGAGTTGGTTGAAACCTCCATGGAAGATTAACCAGTGGGACTTTTGTGTTTGTATAAACATTGAGCCTGAAATACACTGATTTAGCTTAGAATAGGAATGAAAAAGTCTGGTTTATCTTCAGAAGTAAACTGTGTACTATATTCATCATCAGCTTCACAGAAAGTCTCTCTTGAAGAAGAGACTACTCATCTGTATTTGATTGTTTCTATCTGAATGTTTTACATTAATTTTTGTTGTTGATTCTGCTTCATACAAACAGTCTCTTAACACTGGAGCATTCCGTGAATGCAGCGACACAACTGAAGACAAGGGAGAAAAGATGTTCTACCACTTGGCTATTTGAGAACTTTGCATTTAAAGCACAATTTGTAGCAGACTTTCTGGTAGCTCTCTAGAAAAAATCTACTCAGAATTTGTTTTAATGACGGTGCTGAGGTGTTGCTGGTTTGTTTTCTAGGATAGAGGGGGAAATCAATGTTCAGAGTGATTCAATTTTGAAAGATCTGGATCTGTAGAACATCTTCTGAATATTTTTTCCATCACTTGCTTCTCTCAATTAAGATTGCCTTGTTCCTCCCTTTCATATACTTCCTCCTAGACTTTGTAATCTACATTGCCCCAAGGAAATGCAGCTGTCATGATGGTTCACAGATCAAAATTCAGCCTTTAATGTAGCTAAGGCTTGATCCATTAACTACTTTGAAGATTATGACCAAAGCCTTAAACTGGCATCTGAAATATGAAACTTCAGCATGAGTTAATGAGGCCCAGGAAAGCTGCACAGGAGGCAGCTATTGTATCCAATATGATGTGATTATAAAGAGAGACAAAAGCAACGAGTACTGCAGCAGAAGTAGCCGGGCAAAGTAAAGTTTGAGACAGTCTGAAGCAAGATGGATAATTTTAAAAGCAAGGAGGGAAGTTTCCACTGCAACATTAAACAGACATAGAAGCTAGCAACGTCTGAAGACAAGAGTGACATGACCTTGCTCAGATTCACAAGAAGTCAGGCAGCAGCATTCATCATGTTTAGGAGTTACTGTGAGCAATGCAAAACACAGAGAGAGGTTGCCCTGGAAGCAAAAGGATGGATAGTGGTATTCCCAGGATGCACAGGAGCCACTTGACAGTGGCTCTAGTGATATAAGTGGCGATAATCCACTTTATACACCATGGGTCATGTCAGCTGACAGTAAACGGAGGAAAATAACCTAGACTGAGAAGGGATGTAGCACTGACAACCACGTGTTCATATCTGTAAGTTTCTTTTGAGTAAAAAAAGAACTTCAGTACTTGAAACTACTGTTAAAAAAAAGTGGTACCAGCACAGCACTGGAGTGCCAAAGATGGACCTGCAGTTTTACTGGGTCTGAGCTGAAGGAGAAAATGAGCAAGGAGTCATCCACAGTATCAATTAAGCAGGATACATTTCAACATCAGCATAAAGAGAGATGCTAAGATTAAGGATCGACCAGAAATAGCCCAATAAGTTTCCACTGAATCAACATTTTCTGATGGAAAACTGTCCTGGCTGGAAAAGTTTCAGCAAGCTTAAATTGTTCCATTGAAAGTACTAGTTATCACTTCTCCATTCTATAAATACCAAGTGCTCATGATTGCTGGCTTTTCAAGTTTATTATAACTCTAAATATGATTATGCTATGTGACTCATTGGAACAGACCAAATGACAGAAAAAGTAAATTGACAAAACTTAGAGATTTAGGTATTAGAATTATTCCATTCAGCATATACTTCATGGAGGGTCCCATTACAAAAATATGTTAAAATTTTGTTTTCAAATACTTACCACTACTGGTGCAATTCAAAGTAAAGCCACTACAACTTGGTTGTACTCCGCATATTCACTATCATTTTACACATCACCAGCTGAATGAACGTATTTCCATCTGAATATTGAAGAGGACAGCCTAAAAAGCAAAAAAATGAATGAGTCAAATTTTATATTTTCAACTGTGTGATATTCATGAACAAGCAAATCTTTTATCAGCTGACACGCTGAAAATGGTGATAGCCTGGTTCATACAACTAGTCCTAGGTTATCCTTCAGGCTTCCCCACTGAGTCAGGCAGGATTCAAAAAAGAATGAATTTGAAGTGGTAGGTCATCACCCAATTGATAATGAGCAATTTTTTTGTGATAGGAGGAGGACTGGACCTGAGGTCCAAGGAATTTCTTTCTAGTTCTATGCCCTAATTTGGACAACACTACAGATTAACTCAGTAACTCAGTTATTGTGCATTAAATAATCCCAGCAGTTAGTCCACAGCAGGTTGTTAGTGCCAGAACAATTACATCACATACAGGCACACTGTAGCCTTCTCTTGAGGGGACAGTTCACAGATGACTTCAAGAAGTGAAGCTCTAATTTAGAACTAGATGTTAACTGCTTACTGGTAGTACTTTTGTTTTGACGAGGTATTTATTTTGTCTGGTTGTTTGGCAGCAGCTGCTCTGTCAGGCTTGACTCCCTGCAGCTGAGCAGCAAAATATGAAATGCAGCTCAATTTTTCATAGTGACTTCCCCCCCCCCCCCCTTCTTTACACTGGCTGAGGTATAGGTATAAAGGTATAAATCTTTGTGCTTGTTTCCCAGGCCTCGTCTCACAGTTTGTTACAAATACACATACTTTGGGTCATGGACTCTACAGCTCAATAAGAACAACTATGACAATGTCTTTGAACAGCATGTATGTCCTTCAGAACAGCTCAGCCAGTTGTACCATGGCAAGGGCTCATGCATGCTACAGTCACACAGGCTCCAAAACCGTCTTCAAATATAGAGTCCTCTATCTACATGTGCAGCTGCGCTCACTAATGAATTGCAGTGCTTCTCATCTGCACAAGCCCAGATACAGTTTGTGGTTTATGGATTGCAAGCACTTGGCTGCAGAAGCTTCCACATGTTCTTCATATCCTTGTAGTTGGAATTTTTTAGTCTAAAGCCATGACATGCCAGCTCCAGCACTCCCATACTACCAGTGAACACAGCACTGAGTCGCTAGTATTAGTTTGCTTTTTTAAAAGTGTTTTGAAAAAGACTTAAGCATTAACGAACCTTTGTGATACAGGATTTGAATAAAGTAATCTGAAAGAGTGGCTTCAGATATTCAACCCCTTAACCCCTTTCCTCCATCCAGCACTGCCACAACCATTATTAATTTTACATATAGCCATCAGAAGAGATACGTGTTACTGCTTGTCTGCTAGATGCAGAAGAGGTTTTCAGATGCCCCCATGCTCCTATACCTCGATAGGTATTTCTTTCTAGCTACCTGCAGATATTTGGCAGGAGAATTTGCTGCAGGGCAGCAGAGAAATTATTGTTAACTCTTTCCAGGCCAGTCTGTAAGCTAAAAGTGAGCCAGAAATCTTGGATTAATACAAGAATGTCAGTGTTTTGTTTAGGAGCTCCTGAAAACCAAAATCGCGTTGTTGGACTATAGCATCAAACAAGGCACTTAGCATTCCGAATGTTCAATGTAAGAATACACGGGAAGTTGCCACTTGCTTTGAGTCATGATGAGAGAGGGCAGGCTTTACCCTCACTGGTCCTCTTGTTGAGCTCAAGTCTGAAACTATGCTCCTGGAAAAAAATGAAAGTCCACGCAGAATGCATGTTTTAAGTCAGACAATAAATACAATCTCCAAAATGATACAGCAGATGCTCAGGATAGCATATAGTCCCCATTCATTTGATCACTAGCCTCTGCTGCATCCCAGTATCTGAGGTGCTGGGACTGGGTTCATCAGATCGCACCGTTACTATAGCAGACTGCCTTAAGGGATCAAAGTCCAGTCAAACTGCTACGAGTCTGTACGTGTAATGCAACTTTCCCCATACAAGCTGTGGACACTTGAACTAGTATTTTCAAATTGCTACTGATGTGAATAATAAAGGAAATATGGCAACAATGAGAATATGATGCAAGATCCCAGACTGTCTTGTTCTGTATTCAGCAGAAATTAAAGCCTTGTTCAGACTTCCCAAGGGAGAAAAACTTTAAGAGTCTGTTCACCAGGGAATCAGAGAAACATCTATAAAAATAATCTTGGAAGAAATTTGAGTGTACTGGGTGGTACTGACATATAAGCACAGCATCTTATATCTTTTGTTGGACAAGAAAATAGGAACATTTGTATTTTAGGTTTATTATAGCTTTGCAATTAGTAGAAGGCAATCTATTATTAGCTGTACAGCCTCATTAAAGTCATCTGTGCTTACACAGATGTATGTTTCTCTGTCTCAGCAATGACTCTCTAAAAAAATCTCAAGTTTATGCATATTGGATCCTTGTGATTGGAAGGTCTTTTTCAGTTACTATTTCTGATTTCTAATGCTTATTCTGAGTATTAAAAGTACCCATTCACTGCTAAGCACTATACCATACATAGGCTTCAATTTATTAAACAACAATGAATAATACAAAGCTGTTATCCCCAATTCTATGTAAATGCAAGTAGGCCAGTGTCCCCAAATGCATAATTTATCTGTTAAAGACATTTGATTGTTTCATTACGGCTAACAGGCAAAGTAAGAAGGAAGCTGAAGAGAGTGTGGGTAGCTACGTGTATCGCTGTCATTGAGTATATGCCCCACAACCTATTTCAGAGAGGCTCCTTCCGATTTCTTGGGATACCCCATGAGTCACATCTGGCTGTGCAGTGTTCTCATGCCCCATACGCTGTATTTGTAGGCTCACGTCACTCATCCTGTTTCAGTGGGGAAAGTATGTTCAACAGAACTGCCATCATACGCCCAGAGTCACTTGGTGGTGGTTAGGAAATGCACTGACTATTGCCCAGCAGTGGGAGTTTTGCCAGGGGGCAACCGGAGGTAAGCATGATGGGCACAGGAGGCTTGTTTTGGTGGTGTTCTGGCCTCGCCACAAGCAATCTCCTCCATAATCTTCCTTGCAAAACTTTGGAAAAGCAGTGGTTTCAGTGTTTTTCATTGTGCTGCTTTGTCAGAGTGATGCATACATAGAATGATTCTCTGACTTGAAACTTAAGAAGCTGGATATTTGGGGCTCTGAGTTTGGCCATAGGTCAGGCTTCACAGTCAGGGAACTGGAAGCTCTTTCAAGACCAGATATAAAGTCCTTAGCCAAAAAATATTTCCACTGAAATTCTGAGGCTAAACTAGTACAGCTTTACAAGTCAGTTTAATTTTATGTCATTCTGGGCAGCACTGTCCTACGCTCGGTGACTGTTTATGACATTCTACAATAACCGTTAGGAATAAGGGAGACAGCAGACTCGATTTGGAGAATGGAGACTACAACTTCAGGGCGTCTGTTTTTTCAGAGAGTCTGTTACTGATTTTTCTGGCTCTCTGTACATGCAGACAGCATGGGTGAAGGACGTAAATCCCGTTAGACTAGCCAATCAATAAAAAAAGGACTAATACCAAAATACCGGTTTCACATGGGACTGTAAAACTGAGCAACGCAAAATCTCTCTGAACCTGATTCCTGCTGAGTACAATACTGTGTAATGTGCTGCTCCGCATTCTCGGCAGGAAGACAGGAATGGCTGTGATGGTAGCATAGAAACTTCAACACATTGTGCCAGGCTGCTTCCAGCTGGTGGAGATACTGCCTTTATGTACCATACCAGGAAAAGAATCTGAGTTCCTTAACCAGCTGGTGCAGACTGGCTCAAGTCTGCATTGCATAGCTCTGGGCCCTGTGTGGTTTTCCCGAGATTACTGTGATTGTTGTTTCATTTTTTTCCTCAGCTGGAAATGCATGAAATAATAGTTGGCTGTGTTGCAGCCTACCACAGTTGTGTCTTTATGGGATGACACCAAAGGTACAGATCTCCTGCCTTTAGGCATCTGAAGATGTAAGAACTACTAGAGCAGTATTAGAACAAAGTTGGTACATACAGTTCATGTACGTCTCTCAAGGTTGAAAATGTCCCCTGGTTTCCCTTCAATTCTAGAAGGAAACCCAGAAGTAAATTAACTTGACTGGGGCCCTAGGATGAAACAGTGGTTGAGCCACATCATTGAATTTGTACGTTCACATCACTGAATCTTCAGTGGAGATTAATGATGTAGGAATGATCTGCATAGTTGTATCTCTCTCAAACTGTTCCCTTTAAGCTTTTTAGCATTTCCCTCTGTACAGGATCCCCTGTCTTCGGGGAAAGAGTCTAAAGGCAACTAACACAATGCAGGGACTGGAAGCTTCCTCAGTTTCAGACCTTGGCTGCCTACATCCTAGGACACTTCTTAGCCAGCTACAGAACTCCCACTGGCAAGGGGAACAAAGGGGCTCAAAAGCTGTTAATAAATGAAAATTATGAGGATACCTAACTCTTGATTTTGGGAAGAACTGCACAGAAGAAATAGCTCCAATAAATACAATATTTTAAACTTTATCCATAATTTGAATCACAGAATCACAGAATCATGAAGGTTGGAAAAGACCTGTAAGATCATCAAGTCCAACCATCAACCAACAAACACCACCATGCCCACTAAACCATGTCCCACAATGGGACATTGAAGCTTTATACACAACCTTAGCAAACTCAGGCAGTAACCTTTAAGAGTGAGGTGTTGGTAGTCAGTTTAACACTTTAACACCGTTGCTTCTATTGTTTCTAGCTTTAATAAATACATTCCTCTTGAGTCAAAGCTCTCCATCCTTAGTTCTAGATCAAAGGCCAACTTTAGTGTTTGAGACCAAGTTTTCAGCTGTGAGTTATTCAAAAGTGGGAGTAGGAAGGAAAGAGACTTTAATGTGATAAAAAATGTTGCCCTCTGGTTACTAAAAATTTCTAATCAATTTCAGGCATTTTTTCAAAAGTCTTTTTGGACTGAGGAGAATCAGCTCTCAGTGACTTTCGCTTCACCCTTACCGGTTAAGGTTACTTTGGGAGATATTCTTTTCAGAGATTCTCCTAGCTTTATTGGGGTCCGTGCAAATGTTCCACGAAGAACGGGAGATCAGATTTCGCACAGTCAGCACTCCTGCACTAAGCTTATCTGCACAAAAGGGAATCTGGATATATAAACCAAATAGCTCCTTCCTCAAGATGGTGCAAAAGCTCTCCCATCTGAGTATCTCTACGGTTGTGTGAAGAAGAAGGTAGTGGAGAAATATGAATGCCCCCTAAACCGAACAGACTGAGCATGCAAAAATTGGTGAATTTCTAAAGGTCACATTGTTCTCATGCTAACTTGGCTCTGGCTATGCATTCCCCTTCGCGAGGTAAACCTCAACTATTATTTGCTCTTTGCATATACCGTAAAGTATACAGGATATGAAACGTGGAAGATTCAGAGATGCAGGAACACCTCTAAGTTAAAGAGTTTTCTGATTTAATACTGAACTAAAGTTAAAATTTCACTTCTGGTTTGGTAGTTGCCCTCATTACTTCGCAGGGCCTCTTTTCACCAATGAATTACACAGTGTCTCTTCTGGATACTTGGCTGAAGACACAGAACTACAGATTGTAAGAGATGCTGGGCCTGAGTCAGCAGCATGCCTTTGGCCTTGTTACGCAGACTGGCTGAAGAGCACAAAAATATGCGAAGCAGATCAGCATGTTTTACCATATATGCAAGAGCACAGTTACCTTTATATAAAAAGCCTTAGGGGTAGGTGTCATTTGGAATTTAGACCCAGTCTGAAATAGCCAAAATCGTTTAGGCAATATAATGAGTCATGGATAATGACTTTGAAAAAGACCTCATGTAACCACATATGAAGGGCAGACTCAATCTTCAATGCTCCAGGTACCTGTGCCTTTAAAGGAGCTGACATTCACTTAACCTCCCTGGTATGCAGTGTCAGATAACCAGTGCTCTGCTGAACAATAGATAGAAAGCTGACAGACTTTCAGAGGAGCAAGCTAGGTTTACATTAGGCATTTTCCATAAGGTCTTTTGAAAAGGTACACCCAGAGCTGAGAAAGAGAGCAAGCAATAATAACCGCACTTAGTAATGTCGACAGTAAACAGACTTGAGAGCAGGTGACAGGCTCAGCTAAAGTGCCTTTCCAATCTTAAAAGTGACTCTGAAAGTGACATTGTGGAGGACTGCTTCAATCTGTCTGTCTTTTGTTCATTTTATAAACAAGTTTTTCCCTGAACTGCCAAGTCTGCCTGTTCCCCAGAGAGGCTAAAGTCAAACAGGGTTCCTCCTGACTCATGCTTCATAGACAGCAATTGAACATGTGTAAGTGAAACTCATTTAACCCTACCCGTGACGGAAACTATTAGCTCAGCGGTACTTTTCTTACTAGAAAGTAACTGGCATGGCTGAACAGATGTGCAGCTGTTTCTCAGGTATCCTACATCCATCTGAAGAGCTTTAGGAATGATTTGAGGTGACTTAACTGAAATCCTGCAGAGAGATTCCAAGTGTCACAATTAGACCAGAAGACACATTTTACAGTTACAGTCACCGTTAGAAATATCAAGTTGTCACTAGCATGAAATAATTTAAACATTAAAAATGTTCAGAGGATTTTTATATCACAAGTTGTTTTTTCTGCTCTGTTCTTCTTGGAGCTTGGAGAAAGCTCAGTCAGTATTTCCTCCATTATTTTCCAGGATCTTCTACTTTTTGTGTGGTAAATAGCAAGGAATGACCAGAGAAAGTTCAGGCTGTTGCTCCTCTGAACTTGAAAGCTGCAAAACGTTCCTTTTCTTGTCTGTGTACTACTCTTGCAGTGGCTGTACAACCTACCCTCCCCACAATTTTTCATCACTGAAAGGCTTCACTTCCCACCTTCTGGTGTCTTTAAGGAAAGTAGTGGGCAAGACACAGAACCTCGTTAAAGTCACAGTAAAAAAATAAAAGGTCTGGGGCTTTGTATCAAATTCTCTGGCTATGAATCTGTGCAAGAAGCACCGCGCTGAGATGTCAGTGGTGGCCCTGATCATCTCCTTACGCAAACAAGGGTCTGTCTGTGGTTGTGTGGTTAGAATATATGATTGCGAAAAATAAAGTTCTTATTGTTACTAAGTAGTTAAATGATTAGATCTGAAATTTAACTGCTATTTTACTTTGGACAAGAGTTTCCATAATCTCACTTTCTTTCTAGAGAGGGAAACTAGATCGATTAACAGAACTTGCATCTACTGAGTTTCACTTACTAATATCTTTGTGTAGTACCGTTTGGTTTACAAATAATGTAGGACATATATATATAAAAAAACCCAAAAAGCTGGTTTCATTGACTTGATTTTTATTGTTGTTTTTCCCTCTTCCTAAAATTAGGACACTGAACCCAAACTCCTTCACAAAGCAAACTTACTCAAGGAGGTTTTTTAGCCGTCTGTACAAATTACAGAGAGCCCCATCAGGAGTCAGTCTCCACCAGGACAGAAAGTCAAGCACTTGCTCCCAGCTGATAACAGGAGAACATGGAGCCCAGGGACTCCTCCCACCCTACCACATAAAACAAAGCACTGAACATCAAGGATCCAGTTTCAACCACAAAGCAATCCTTATCGGCACCAAGGAGTGTCTTTGTTCTCATCCTGGCTCTTGACCTCTATCATGAAGGTAAGTATGTCTCATGGTTGCTTTTCCTATGTGCGTCTGTTGCACAGGATAAGCAAGAATGAACAGCCATGGAAGTCTAAAGACCTTGTTCCAACAATTTCTGTGGAAGTCCTGGCCTGATCTAAGTATGTATGCCACTCTATGCAACATTGTCTTTAATGAAACTTCTCCTTACTTAAAAGGACCTGTAATGATAATATTTTACATCTACCATACATACACAGCAAATACACATTTTTCAAAATCCTATTTATCTATGCATCTTTACTGCTGCTCCATGCAGTTTGGATGGTATGTTGACCATGTTGATAGTATAGCATCCAATACTATATTATTTGATTATGTTATAAATGGCATCACGGAGAATTCATCCATGGTTACATGGTGGTGGCAGGTCTGCGACTAAAACCCAGAATTCTGTCCCACGAGTCCTTACTGTAACTCAGCTGTAACTGTTGACTCAGAGGACTAGCATCCTCTCCCTGGTTTTGCCTCTGCTGAGATGCTGAATTGCTATTAGGGCAGTTTATGAAGCCCAACAATTTAGTGCTTCCTGCTGCACTCATGAATGAACTCATGACACCCTAGCTCACCCAGAATTATCAGAGTCATCAGAATAATTCTGGTCATCAGTTTTATGAGAGAAACAAAACGAAAGAGTTCTTTCTCTCCAAAATGGTATTACTTCTGCATTGTCTTAGGCTATCATTTTTAGACTCAGCCTGGCCCCAGACGTACAAAAAATCTACTTTGCTATTTAGTAATATGGTGTGACTGTTCTCTTCTAAGAAAAAGAGAGGCTGGTGATACTTCTAAATTTTGTAATAGTCATATGGGAGTTCACTCCCCTGTTCAGATTTGGTTCCTGGTTTTCAGTATCTCCATCTGTAAAGCAATACATATTACAAGGAGGTTTAGAGGGCATTGAGAGCCTGTGTAAGAAAGGCAAACAAAATGTTAACTATTACATCATCTTAGAATATCAAAGCGGCCAGGTACAGAAATTTCTCTAAGAAATCCAGGATTTTCTTAATGTTACTTTGGTTTTCATTTTGTTGAGTATTAACCCACAAGAATGAGATCATAAGGCATATTTTAGTCAATAGGGAGAGTTCAATTAAGTCTATCAGGAGATAAAAGTGATGTAAAAAGAGACCAGGTAGGGTAGCCTACTTTGATTCTGAAAAAAAAAAAAAAAATCTTTAAGCACTGTAATAAATTGTGTCATCTAAAATTTAATTTATTTGGAATAACGTATTTGCTCATTTTAGTAGTGACATATTTAACTGCAGCCAGGATTCTTATTTGCTACAGACATCCAGGCATCTGCTTGCCTGCCCTGCCCAAGCCTCTATACCTGCAATTTGAAAGCAGTTGCCTCCTTTGGGCTTGGGTTTCTGGTCTGGATAAGCAGCCATAAATCATACTCAAAAATAGTGAGAAAGAAACCAAGTAAAAATCCTGTAAGAACACCGAGGAAGCAAGTCCAAGTCCATAACAGAACGGTATTGCTAGGAAACTGAGCTCCTTGAAAATATTCTTTGCATATATAATGTTTTTTCACCACCGAACCTGTTACAGCCGATTCAGGTAACTTCCCTGCACACGAACAATTAGGTCCAAAGAAGTACAAAGTATACGTTATAAATGAATGTTCAGTCTACTGATAAGTTCAGATCATGATATGTAAGAAATGAGGGGTATACTTATTTCCCTATATGAAGGAAATGCTTACGAAAGTAGATATTTAAGCTTTTCGGCTGATGGCATAAACAACAGGCACAGACAGCTACGATTTGGAACTGCATTTAAAAAAATGTGTCAATGAAAACCATGTATTAAGCAAAACAGCACTCTAGCTGAGAGATCTGAATCTGGTTAACATTTGACAGACGTGCAATTTTTCACTCCCATTGAAATAAGAGAGAGATATCACATCCTTCTCAGTCTAAAGCAAAATCCTCACATTGAAGGAATTAATGTAAAACGGTTTGGCTCTGCTAATCCTGGCACACTCTGTACTCAAAAGAGAGAGACAAGATCTTCCAGAAAGTAACTCAAATAAAAAAATGAGAGTCCACTTCTTTCCATAGAGACCCCAAATTTAGACACTGCAAGTTAGACTGGGTGGGTACTCTCATCCCCTCTCAAAAACATAATTAACATTGCTCTCTTTAAAGTTACAGGACTAAATAAAAACCTTCGGATTTGAACTTAAATTATCTATGCCTTCCACAATTACCTCCATACCATTGGTTTTAAAATCTGCCTTCTCCACTCTACAGATTCCTAGATTAACGGTTTTTACCAGGTCCAAAAAAAGAAAGAATAAGTCAATGGAGGAAAAAGCAATGTGCCTGCAAGAAACATGTCAGGGTAGGCAGGAAGCAATCTTTCTCTAGAGATTAGCTGAAAAGAAACTGTTTATTAGTGGCAGCTACACAGATTAGGGTTTGAATAAAATATGCTTGCATTTGAGAATAAAATAGAAGAATTTATGTTTACCCTAATGCACAGGACTCACTATCTGCTTTACAAATATTTACATGCTAAGAGCTTAAGGCTTCTTGTGTGTCCTGCTCTCATGGACTTGCTGCTCTATATTTCTTGATGACAGAAACGCAAAAAGTTGATGAATCATGACCAGTAGTGGTAACTCAGTCCTTACTGTTAAGTCATCTAAGCAGCACCCCATTTTCTTTTTATAACTGCCTTAAGCTACCATGTAGGCTTCCTAGAATATCAGGCTGCATTTCCTGCCCAGCACAAACATTTCTGCACCATCCATCATAGAAAAAGCACTGCCATGTACAGTCAAAGCTGTATACAAACACATACCACACTTAAAATAACTTTTAGCGAGGGAACTTATTAAACAGGATTTAATATATACCCCAGAATTATACTTTGAGTCTCAACATTATAAGGGCTTGTGTTGCCGCCATCCATGCTTTCTCATGGAGCGTTCTTCCCAAGCAGGGAAGAGCCCCACTGACAGAGCCCGGTGTGGTGTCACACATTTTCTGTCCTGGTGGTCACACCTGCTTTTCAATGCTCATTACGTCTTGGGTTGTGCTGACCTCAGAAGGCTCCTTGGTGGTAGATAGTCCCTAGCTGCTTCCAGTTCCCCAGAGACCAGCCCACTCTCAGCATTCACTGGACTTTCTGCCTGAGCACCTTCTCCAAGCCCTGTGGACCAAGCAGAGAGCTTTCTGAGACAGTCTTAGTACCTCTGAGCTCTCTGACAACTGCTGTGCCAGCTCACGCTGTCTGACATGATCTGTGTACACCCTGAATGTTACAAAACAGAAAAAAATAAATAGCAGATCAGAAACTCCCTTAACAAATCAACATTACTGGTTTACCAATTAAAAAAAAAAAAAAAGAGTAAGTCAACAGACAAATTGCCAATGGGCAAATTGCAAGAATCTTCAACTCATCATTAAGACATGCTCTGAAGCACTTTCAAGTAGTGTATCAGGCTGCTAGTCAGCAGCAGGAAGAGAAATCTAAGGCTTTGGGTCATTTAAGGAAAAATCTTGATGAGAAGAACAACTCTACAGAAAAGTTGCATCAATATGGGAGAGTAGCAAGTTTTCCACTTTAGCTGTGCTTGACATGTCGAGACACTGAAGCATCACAGTGGCAACAGCAGTTTCTACACTGTGATATTCAGTGTCGGGGGTAAATAGTATCAGTTTTCTTGTGTCTGCTTTTAAAAGTTTCCTAATGGGGACAATGAGAATGAAGGGTTAACCATGAACCAGGAGGATCAAGGAGAACCAAGAGGAACTGTCAGACAAAGAGTAACTGAAAAATTAGAGGGTGAGAATATAGCAGGAGATTATGCAGGGCATGTTTTTACCATCTCTTCCCAGTTCATGCCACAGCAGACCAGTGAAGGCAGAATGCTTCCTGCGTGTATGTAAAGCGGCATCACTTACAGCTGGCAGAACTACTTCAGACCAGTTTCGAATTAGTTGAGCAAATATGAATACTGAATACCATCTATGCCAAGGAAACATGCTAATGTTACATAATTTGCCCAAACCAGTTTTAAATATGCCAGGAATAAAAATAAATAGAACCTTCTTTATACAATGGAGAGAACTGACAGGTAGCATTAGTTGCTCTGTTCAAGATCTCTGCTTTACAGTTCTTTTACCCTGCTTTTGTTGCTTAGGAAGAGAGAGAGAAGCTGCCTTGTAAAAAATTCATTTTCAAGCAATTTCAGTGTTACAAACAATCTATATATTCAATGTATTAGCAGACCAATGTTCTTGTTCTCTCCAAGTGGAGTTTTGCTGTTGCAGTGTCCTTTGTTCCATGGTAAGACCAATGTTTTTTCTGTTTTTCTTGATTTGCATTCTTTCTTGGCAACAAAAAATTAAGCCTGCCAAAACTTAGATAAATAACAAGGTGAAGTGCAAGGACAGGAGTTGAGCATTTACCACCTAGCTAAATGAACTTTATTCCCTGGAGGTTGCAGGAGGAACAGTGGTTTAGTGAGCTGCGTATGGGATGGGCAGTCTGAACACCGTATTCTAATCTGGGCTCTGCTGCTGACTCATCATGTCACCTTTGGGAAATAACTGCCTTGATACACTTGTTTTTTCTTCCGTGAAGCGGTCACACTCTGTTGTAGGCACTAGTTACCATAGTTACAGATCCTAGAATAGCTGGGATGAACAATTTCTCAATCAGATAAACTGGCAATCCTTCATTTTGTTCTCTGCTACAGGAAGAAAGGGCCAGAAGTGATAGAAAATTAAAAAGTAAGTTCAAGCAAGGTAGTTCAGCTCCTTAGTATCAGACACCAAATTTATTCCAGTTGCATACCCTGGAAGAGTAAGGTAAAAACCCGACACCTACTCACCGAAGGCTGGGTGGAAGATGGTGTCGCATATTAAACCTAAACAGAACTGGTAGTTGCAGTTATGTGTGTATCAAACGAGCCATCATAACTTGGAAAATCTGACCTGTGAGATCATTGTCAGCAGTGACCTGCTGCCAAGCAGCCTATTCTTATTTATTCCACTAAAGTCAACCTTGCTGACACAAGCCTTTTTTAAAGGCAATCTGCTTTGTGCATGCCTGTCCTGTTACTAGGTTACTAGAGAATGAAGTATCTCTGTTTTTTTGTAAATCCCTGTTCTTGCTTTTAGAAATCTGGTCACACAAATCTGTTGTAGAACAGACCTATTTGCATCTTTGATTTCTGTTTACTTACCCCTAACCTTTCCCAGCTATTCTTTACATTTTGATGAACTCTTCTTGCCTCCTTTCCCAAGCCCTGCCATAAGATAAATAGAGGATTCAGACTATTTGGTTTTGACCAGTGCCAAGGTTTGCGCTCTCAGCAGCATGCTGATCATGGCTGCAATTCCTGGCTTGCAGGGACTTGGGATCCAGTTACATTTGCTGGCGTCAAGCAGACTCTACAGACCACTGTGAAATACTGAATCTAAAAATAAAAGAGTGAAAAAGTATGAAACCAAAGAGAGTGGGATATTAAAATTCCAGGAAAACTGTAGAAAAGTTTGGAAGAGGCACATCAGCAGTCTCAGGGGAAAACACGAACATATTGGGGGAATTTAAATTAAGCCTATGGGTTTGCCTTTTTTAGCTCTGTCACCCATGTGACACTCAAGAGTTCAGCCTGTGGGTCCAGGTATTTCTGCTAACACAAAGAATGCGTTAGAGCCTTTTGGAAAGGCGAATCATTCTGACTGTCTCAGCTTCTTGCCTTTGCTCTCCCCAAGAACTGTTAACCCCAGGTGCACTTGGGTTCTGTTTGCACACATCCTCCCAGCCAGGCTCCCGTCTCAGCCTTTGGATTTCTCCTCCTTCGGATCAGAAACACTACTGATGGTGCCAGCGGGCTAGCTGGGTGTGGGAAGACGTTTCGGGCTCTGGTGAGTCTCAGGGGGGGCAGGAAGGGGGGGAATATGATTTTCACAGCTTTTGCAGCACTTTTAATTGTACGGTGACATACGGAAGATTAATGAATCTGTGAATCCGGGCTAAAGGGTCAGGATTAAATACTTGCTGGACCTGCTTCATAAAGTTAAATTAATTAGTCTGAGACCAGATAGAAATGCCCCAGTGCTATTTCTAAGGGGCATTTTTTGAGTGTCATATAAAGAATTTGGTGGGAACTTCCTGATTTTCTGAGGAAAAATCTAATAATCTTTGAAATGGTCCTTTCCTATTTAAATATTAAACCAGCACAAGAATTAAGTTTTACCAAGTACAAAGTTGCATTTTTAAATGCAACATTTGTTGTGACTGTCCTTTCCTGACCAGCACGGTTCCATTTTAGGGTTTCAGACTGCCTGTGTTTGAATTGTTCGTAAAAATTCTTTCTAGCTTTAATCAAGTTCTATTTGCAGGAGACTTTATTTCTGCCTTCTTTTTGATGCTTTGAAATTAAAACCACGATGACTGTGAAACTGAGGTTTAAAAGTAGACTTGTGTTTGCATAACAATGTATTATATATACACAATACTAGAGCTCCATGGCTACCCGTAATTGCAGTGATAGTGTATCTGTAGTGGTAGCTCCGTGGAAGTTTGCATATAGGTCAGAAGTTTCCAAATGATGATTGAGATTATATGTATTATGGATTGCATTTTCCAAGTATGCCACAATTTAGTCATGGGACTCATTAGCATTCGTGAGAGCTGTGAAGTTCTGCTCCTTCATACTAAACTGAAAGTCCAGCTCTGTACCTGAACCAGCCCTGTTTCATGTTGCTGAGATATTGCAACGTCTCATCTTACCTCTTACTTCAGGTTCTTAATGCATTGCTGCAACGGAGTCTATTGCAGTGGATGAAGCAATAGGACTTAATACCTGACTTCCTTGGCCTGTGTGTTATGCAATTTTTAGATTTGCTTTCGTTCTTGATCTTAAGTACAGTAACTTACACTGTGCTTTCTAAAGAAACCTAGAAGTGATCTCCTGCCAGTATTAAGTGGATGTTTAAAACTGCATGGGTATTTTTGTTGGTGTTCCTTCTAATACTCTAAGACAAAACCTCTGTTGTCCCAACTGTGTGACCTCAAAAGTACTTCACATGCAGCATTTTATGCAAGTTAATTGTTTTTTAATAGTATAACTAAAATGAAATGTTATAATAGCATATAACAATTTAAAAGACACAATCCAAATATTTTAAAAACTGTACTGCTAATTTACATTTCTTCATTTCCCTCATTAACTTTGTAGAAGAAATTTGGACATATATATTTTAATTTACAGCAGAGGAAAAGCTAATGGAAGCATCAGGTGGGCATTTGAAGCTGTTTCACCATGTCTCAGGCTGCGTGTGTTCTAAACAAAAACCACCTAAAAATAAGTATGCAAAATGCCTGTTACTTATGTATATGAACATGGCAGATTCCTTTATAGTTTTGCAACACATCAGGTTTGCAACTTAATAGCTGATTAAGGGCACCTTACAGTGAGAAGTTCTGAGAGCACAAAGGAACTAAACACATTGCTCTATTATCCTATGCAACTCTCCAAGTCGGTGAGTCTGATTTAGCGTAACTCAAGGCAGAGTTTGTGTGAGGACTTGCAGCCGTTATGAAATAGCCAGAAGGCTAAGGCAGGACCCGAACCCCGTTGAGCCAGGCACTGTACCCGTCTAGCAGAGGTTCACCTTCTTGCTGTTCAGTCCCACTGGACTCCTGTGATACCTCATCTAACTATTGTTTCAGCTATAGAACAAATCCTTCGAAGCCTCTATTTAATAAAGATGAGTGAATAGGCTGAATTCCTGATTAGAACAGAAAACTGTCAAACTCATCCCCCAAAGATTTAGGTTTTACATTTTTTTCCTAGGTAGTCTGAGGTTTAATATGTTTCAGCTATTTATTTGGAATTAATTTTAAGAAAATAACAGTCATTCATATCCTCGGATAGAAAAAAAAAAAGGCAAGCTTTTTGATGACTGTCCACAGTTGGACAATATCTGGCAGCAGGTCAGAAGCTGCAAGAAAAGCAATAATATCCTCCTTTATCAAAGCCTCTGTCAGCCAGGACATTCAGCATACCGGAAGGTCTGGAGTTTCTGCCTGACTCTTCGATTCTTCAGCTGCCTCAGAATCATAACTTCTCTTAACTCCCTCAGTCTTGTGTGTGTCCAGGTTCTCTCCCTCTGTGTGTCCACATTCTTGTGAAATCCCTCCTCTCACTGCTTAGTAAAAATAAGTTATTACATGTGTTGCATGAAACTCTACCCTACCTTTTCTAATGACTGAAACAGAGGTCAAGACAAAAGGTAGGGGATGTGAAATACCAATTCCTCTTTTCCAAAACGGGGAACTGAGGCAGAGGCTAAGTAAGTTGCTCAAGGACACGCAGTTTCCACTAGTGGTGAGGGAACCTAAAAGACTCAGTGAAGCTCACAGGAAGCTGTGAGTAGCATAGAGGAAGAGACAAGCAGGCTTTTGCACCAGAAAGATCCAGTGTAACTGTAGGACAGAATGATGTCAAAATAAACTGAGGTTTAGGAGCGGCAGAAAGTTCTGAAGGAAGGTCAAGATCATCAAAAAAGAATTGTAGAAACCTGAAAGATGCTTAGCACAGTCCCAGATCTCTTCCAATGTAGTGAGGAAACCAAGTGATAGGAATATCATTTATCTTCCTTCGTCATCTTATCTTTTTCTGATGTACCTTCTAAGTAAAGAGTAAATGTGTTAAAAGTCTCATGCAAAGTCTGGGCATTGTGTTCTGCCTTTATCGCATGTGTCTGAAAGCACAAACAGTGATCATGGGGTATGGTCTGGGGAACATGCAAAAGTTTCTTGAGAGGTTTGACGCAGATGTTTTAAGTTTCAGGGCTTCAACATTTAAACTCTTTCTCCACCATGAGAAAGGATAACGGGCGCAGTCTTGGCCCCTTGCAGCCCATGTAGAAGCCCACACTGTTAATTATTTCAGTTTGCTAGGGACTGTAAATGAACAAGGGATTCAGCCTGTAAATAAAACCGGTGGATGTCCAACAATGGGAACTTTATCACTCTACAAGATGTCAATAGACACCACTAACTCACCAAATGGGAAGCACTTGCTTGAAAGGCTGGGCACACTACAGCTTCAAAGAAATGGTAGGGAAATGCTTATCAGAGTAAAGTTTACTATTTTTCCTTCTTGAGCAATTGATTGTTGCTGTTTTATCCATATGGGGACACACACATGGGGACACACACACACACACACACACGCAAAAATAAGCTGTTGGCAAACTAATAGCAACAGAAATCAGGATTTTATGTTTGGAAATGTCAAGTGGGCAAGGTTATCTATACCACTTGGATATATAGTGTGTATTATGTGTCATGTTCTCAGACAGCTTTAAAATCTAGCTTACTGTCTTTATATGCTTCATGTAACTTCATCTATTATTCTGTACTTTTTCTTTTGGTTGTATGTAGCCATAAATGTTTCACAGAAGCCAGCTAAGCTGTTGTTAACAGAGTTGTCTAACATAACCCAGGTGTCTCCACATGCGTTTTCACTATCGTCAGCAGCAGGTGCTAGCCAGACTGGCATTGAGAACAATTTAAACATGTGCAGAGACTGCAGTGCGCTACCAAAATTCTTTGGTTACTGATCGTCGTAGAAACATTAGTAATTCAAGATCTGCAGTGTTGAGCAGTGTTTATTGACCTCTATACTAACCCTGCCACCTTTACCTGTTGCGATATTTTAGGATCACATCACCAGTATAGCTGAGTTACAACTAGCCCTCTGAAGATCTGGGTCACAACTTACTTTTACTGGTTTTTGAAGTCATTAACTGAGGTAGCAGCAGAGTTAATATTGTATGGTGTCCTTTATTTTTTGCCTTATTTTAAAGAAGGATTGCTAGAGCAAGTTGAATGTGTTGCGTCTTGAGTATTATTGAGGCTGGAAAGAAGCCAGAACAACCGAGGAGCAAAACTTCTAGGCAGTTTTCCATATCTACAATAAAACTCAAGTCTCTAGCAAAGTTATCTAAGGAATCCAGGCTGAGAACAACAAATGAAAAAGGAATGACACAGATAGGACTGTGCTATAAGGAAAAAAAGTTAAGGATTTTATGATTTTGGACAGTTTCCTGCACAGTTAGATCACTGCATTGCTTTTATTCCTCAGAAAAATCTGAGTTAACATACTGCCACTTCAGCAGCTACATTCAGATTCTCATTCTCTGGCAGCCTGGGTAAATCAAAATGATCTCAGAGAGACAGATCAAAGGTTATTACCCACCCTTGCCCATTCATATGTGAAATAAACTATGGTCCTCTAGCCAAGGACCAAAATGTTGTGTATACTTCAACAAAGTATTTTTATTATTTGGTGCCTCAGCTATGGTACAATTTGTTGAGTATTGTTCCATGCTTCTTTAAGAACAAGAAGACTATGCTTATTGTGTTTTGAATGTTAGAGTACATTTCAAGAAAAAAACAAACATTGCTCTATGAGCAGCACAACTAAAGCAGCTTCACTACAGATATATATGGTCTCATCCATAAAGCACCTTTGCTCCCCACTATAATAAATAAGGATATCTTAACTGTCTTTCTCATTTCAGTGTCACCCCCACAGGGCAAAAACCTCACATACTGTGGCTAACTCAGCTTTAGGTAAATGGTGACTGGCCAGCCTGCTATAGTAAACAGTACAATGTACAATGGTTGGTTTCTGAGTTCTTTCTTTCCTTCAGCTGGGGAATGAATATGGTTCCTTTTTCTGTCTTCAGTTGCTGACTTCCAAGAAACTTTAGAAATTTAATTATTTTTGAGACCTTCACTCCTGTGTCAAATATGTTTGAAATTTGGAGCAAGAGATAGACTGAACCATTACATAAGCTTCCTCTCCTTAGGAAAGCAAGCTAATCAGGATTGTTCCATGAAAAGCCCCACACCCAAGTGACTGGAAGTGCATTTTTTTAACAAACATAGACCTATGCCAAACAATAGCCATCAGAACCCCTTTGCCCAGTGTCCTTTTTCTTGGCAGTGACACATGCTTGTGTTTGACAATGAAGCACATATTGTTTGTCATCTGCTTTGACGAAGGAGTTTACAAGTTAATAGTAATGTCAAGTTATATTCCCAACTTCAATTCAGTTGAATCCAAATCATTAATAGATTACCATTAATCAGGCTGTAGGAGAATGAATAACAAAATGGAAATATAGTAAGATTTTTTTTCCAGAATGTTAGGTTACCGTACTTTTTTCCTCTAAGCTCCAAAGCTATACTGTATTTCATTTCATTGGCAGATATCCCATACTTCTTCAAAATCTGAAGCAAAAAGATTGGGATGAGTATTCTGGGCATTCATAGTATGTTAGATTAATATTGTTGGCTATCTACTCTGCATACCATGATTAAGTCAGCACTCCCTCATCTGCTAGTTAGTCTGGATTCTGTTGTTGTTGATGATGTGGTTGCTACCTACTTCATTTTTGAAGCCCGAATGCTATCTTTTTTCTGGTTTTTGCATATTCTGTTGGTATGGATTGTACCACGTGCTGGGGTTCTCTATGCTCCTTCCAGTACCTCTCTATAGGTGGGGGAACATGAGAATTTTGACTGTACTTTTCCTCCTAAGCAGAAAGATACTATATCACTCCTACCAGGAAAGCCAAATGAGGGTAGTGGTGCCATACCTATAACAAAAGCAGTAGCTGCATGCAAAGCCGAAGGATGGACCTGCATTTGCAAGAAAATGAACTGTGTTCCCTTTGCCACTGAACTGATCCTTGCACAAAACCCTATTATATTTATGCAGTTCTCCCACAAAAGACGTGTTCGGGTTTATTTCATTTTTAATCATACTGCACTGGAAGTTTAATTGAATACCTGTTCTTCTTGATACTCAGAATTGTATTAACTTTTACAATCAATTGACTACAGGTAGATTCAGTTTGATACTTACATTTAACACTTGCTCATTTAGATTCCAGAAGGTGTACAGAAGTCCCTGCTTAAAGAACCTCATGTCTGAGGATCCTTAGCTTGTTCTCTCCTTTGAATATTTCCAACCAGGGATCATTCTTTTCCCCTGCCTCAAATTTGGTGAGAATCAGCTTTTGTTACCCTGGAATGTATCAGGCAGCAGTAAGTGGTGGGGGGGTTAAGACAGAAGCCTTCTTACTTTGGAGGCAGTAGAGAAAGATTCCAGAATTCTGTCACAAGGTTTTATTCTACTCTATCTTGTACCCTTATTCATTTGCAGTACAAGAAGAAAGCATAAGTAGTTCCATAAAGAATGTGGACTTTTATTAACATGGAAGAACACATCCCTTTGGTGCCCAAACACATGTGAAATGATTGTTTGGTTAGGAAAAGGAAAAAAAAAATCAAAGTTTTGGCAAGCCCTGGTTTTGCATGCCCCAAACACCAGGTAGACACCTGCACAAATATTGTTTGCATACAAATAAAACTGGGTACACAGAAGTCTGGAGAAAAAATCTAAAAGCTGAACCACACTATAGAAGCCAAGCCCCAAATCACCATCTTTTACGGTATGTCATTATTGAAATAGTGATTAAAGTAATTGTATTAAAGGAACAAACAGAATAAATATTTTTTCTAAATGATGACAGATTCACACCCTCTGACACTGGGACTTTACTAGCATTGTTAACTAGTTGACTGAATTTTATGCAGAGGTATTTTTAGCTGCACCTGTAGGTTGTTTTTGCTTTTGTAAAATGTCTACACACACACCTACAATCTTTTAAACTTTCCCACTGTATCCACATGCCGATCAAAGCAGCACCATACACATCATAGAGATCCTTGCCAACAAACTATCTGAAACAGATGATTCTGCTTTATAACATCCACAAGATTTATAATGTCCTTTTCTTTTTCTAAAAATGGAGAACCTGCAGGTGGACAATGCAGGACTTAAGCTGTTCCTAGGCAGAGGTCCCAAACATGTCAACTAGTGTTGAAAGCTCTTCCAAGCCTGGCATGTTATGTCAGAGACTGTTACTGAACCACAGCCTGCTTCCCACTGTTCACACGTGGTGTATCATTTATAATCCAAGTGTGAACTGAAATGGAGAAAAATAGCTTGAACTAAAAACATGAATTTATGGATACCAGGACTGTCTTTTCTTAAGCTGAACTGAAATTAAGTCTTCCCACCCACCAGCTTATTTTTTCTCACTTTTACTTGAGTTACTTTACTTCTTATCACATACATGGGAATAATTTTACTATTTTTACTAGGAAACTAGAATTTAATCTGTTTGTCTACCAGTTCACTGGTACTGAAAAAAGCTGTCTAAAACGGAGTATCTTTCCCCAACTTTCTTATTGAAAACGATTCAACCTTTTTTGTTAGGAAATCTGTAGTGGGTTTGAAATGAACCTTGTAGTTATGAGAACTAAATGACATGAAACAGTTTTGGATACTAAAAGCTTGAAACTTCAGGCAGAGAAAGCAGTGCTGCTATCCAGAGTAAAGGCTATCCCAGCTTTCTATTATAAATCCTGCACTTTCTGTGCCTTCCAAAAGCCAAACTTCAAGTACTTAAGGTTGATTATTTCTCTGGTAAGTGTCTAGCTCAGACTTTTTTTTTTTTAAAAATGTACTTAAAGATGTAAGTGAAAGTCCTTGATCTCATGATGAGAATCATAGTTAGCAAGGTGAATGTTTTACCAGAAATATAAAGGAAAAATTTCATTAAGTTTACCTGCATGCTGAAATGGCTTTGTGCTTCAGAGAAAGGCAATGATATTGGCAAGACATTGTCTTAGCATGTTTTGCAACATTCATTCTGCATTGTCTAGATAGTGCGTGTGATTTCTGAATCTAGTTTCTTCACTGTGGGATTTTGCATTTGGCTTACATGCAATGTGTTATTTTTAATTCAAATCTGCATAGATATACACCTGCAGTGGTAAGTGGAGACTTGCTAGTAGTGCAAAAAAAAGGATTGTCCAGAAGCAGAACAGTGCTATACCGTGGCATACACAGGGCCTATCTAATCACTGACTACAAATACAAGGAAATGGTTTACTGGGGGAAGGCTGTGTATTTCTAGTGCAATATTATCTTGCCCAGTACACCAGGTGGGTAACATTTTAGGGAAACATTTCATCTCCCCACAAGAGAATTGACTTTCTTTCTACCCAATCTCATCTATATTGAGTGAAAAGCCTGGTTTGTCTTTGTCCTATACTATTCTCAGGATTCTTGTCTACTTTCCCACATGTGGAACAAGGCAGAGGCTACAATGAAAGAACAGGCACGATAATAAAAAAAAAGAAAGAAAAACAGCAACCTCTTTGCCTCCCCTCTATGCTCTTGCAGAAAGGAGAAGTCCATGAAGTTGCTGCACTGCAGAATATAGATCTTCAGCAGAGGAAACAGCTGAAGAAAAAGCACCATACTGGTTACAGTAGTTCCACTCTTTGAGAAGCTGTGTATTTACCCTCTAAGTGAGAGGGCAGCCTTTTGTCCACTGACAGACAAGTAGGCTGCCCAGCAACCACTATCTTAATCTGGAGAAAAGAGACAGCTGGTAAGGACAGTAAGTCTCTTTATCTGCTACTCAGGGTGCCAGTAGGAGGAAGAGGCTATAGGAACAGCTGAAGAAACAGAAGGCAGGACAAATACAGTGTTTGGCAAAAGGAGGAAAAGGGAAGATGAGTTAGTGTTTTAGTTCAAGCCCCCCCCCCCCCTTTTTTTTTTTTGGCTGCCGTAGATCCATTATCACTGCATGCTAATTTGCATTTACTATCGCAGCCTCCTCCCCACTTTTACATATGCATTGACTTAACAGCTAGACATATTAATAGCAGAATCTTTTCAAATGATGACAGTGGAAGATACTTTATTGTAATGCATTTGCCTAAGTGCAAAGTGCCAAATGCAAAATAACAAGAATAACCCTGATTTTGCAAAATGGGGAAGAAAAAGTGGGTCAAGCTTAGGCATACTCATTGCTGATCTGCTGAATTGCTAAGCACCTGAAGCTAGTGGGTAGCAGCAGCAACTGCAATTGCTCGTTGAGGTTCTCTTTGCCTTATTAAATCAAGTCAATACTTGCTCAATGATCAGAATCTCTCTCAACTTCAATCTTGTGTTGGAGCTCAGGGGAGGAGACTTGCATGTTCACTGTTCTTCTTGTAAGAACTAATGAACAGTATAAAAATGGAAGCATGAGCGATCTGTCTTGCCTGGGGATATTATTGAAACCTGGTTACATGTAGATTCATTCTTATTTGGTGATGGCAACTCCCAATCTGAAGTCACCTGTAGCAGATGAGGAGTTCCTTGGGTGTATCAGATACTTCATTTACCTTTGGGCAGATACCAAGAAAAATTACAGGTTAGTTAGCTAGTTCAAAAGGGAAAAAAATGCATTGCAATTAGAGAGCCCATTATATGAAGGAGAATAATACCTGCCAAGCTGCATTCTGGGATGTTGGCATCTGTTCCCAATGCCATCAGATGACATGCAGAAGAAGATGCAGTAAGTACAAGGCTTTGATTTTGAAATTATATACATAAATATATATACATGTATATATATTTTTTTTATCTGAGGGAAGATTGTAATCACTATTTAATCAAAGGTAATGTTTTCAAGGTGCAGAAGCAGCTCTGGTCTTCAGATTATATATTAAAGTTGGCTATACATTTATAAATCTTGTTTTATCATGAGCAAGGGTTTCCAGTTGTGGATATGGTTTTACTTTGAACAGTACATCATATATTGCTCACTAAGTATAAAAATATATGGTTACTATCCTGAGAGAGCTAAGCATTTAATGTATGCTAAATTGATACTATGTTAGTTGTGAAAAGCATTTCAATACTACAACTAATTTTACACATGGACTGGAGACAGCTCTAATTCTTTGTTTCCACAAGGTACATAAGAGACCCTTGTTTTGTGTCCCATTTGAACTTCCCATTAAAGTTTCCACCCCTGTACTTTGAATGGTAGGTGATGCTTTGGGAGTGTATGGGCACGTAGAAGAAGGGGTTCTTATACCAATTTTATTCCTGAGAAAATACTACTAGATTTCATTACAGAAGTCAATGATCCTATGTACTGAGATTTAAAAAAAAAAAAAAAAAATACAGATTTGATAATCATTCCTTTCTCCTAAAGTAATTTAAGGAACCTGCCTCTGAAAGGCTAGTAAGAATGCTCAAATTAATGATATGCATTATTATTATTAAATTATTATTTTTAGAGTTACACAAGATTCAATTCTTTAAGAGGACTTCAAATCTGTCTAGAACCCAGATTAGTGTAGTTTTGTGTATGTGAGTGAATGCAAGGGAAATCACTTCCCTATCACTTCTCTATTCCATCAATAAAAATCTTTCTCTGAGCACATTCTAATACACAGATCTCTGAGATCACATTAGGTTAGTTAAAAGTATCCTGCTCCTATGTTGTTTTTCACATTGCTGCTACTTTCTACTGTACAGAAGGAAATTGTAGCCAAGGGACGTAAGAGTACAACTGAACCAGATGTGACTTGAGCATCTATTGTAGAAAGCGGCTGCAATGTAAAGGAACCATTTCCTCTGGCTACAAAAGTGAGGCATGATAATAGCTACCTTTTTGCAGATAGGCAGCCCTCAATTTCAAAATCAAGTTTATAGTATACTGTCTTGCTGATTAATGACATATCCATTCACCAGAATGAAGCTGTAAGAACTAGCTTAGTGTAGTGCTGGGAAAAACAAACCAAAACCTGATTCAATTCCACCTAACCCACCCACCTCAGTCTCCCTGCCAGCTTCCTGGATTTAATTGCTCTCTCCGATCTTGCAAGTGAGTGCCTCCCACAAAGTGTTCCCCAGCACCTTTCTGAATCTGGTTTCTGTCACAGGCTTTGCATTTGGATTCCTTCACATATTGCCAAAAGCTAACGGTCCTTTACCCAAAGTCTCAAAACCCAAAATAAATGTTCTGCCTACCTTTTTCTGGTTCTTTCTTTGACCCAATTCTCCTTACAGACGCAAAGCTGAAAGAATGCCATGACAGCCTAACTGCCGTCAGGAGTATGCAAAAGTTTGGGCAAAACTTATTATTTTGCCAAAGAATCACTCAAATTCTTGAGTGTGGGCTAATGAAGAAGAACTGTTACATAAATCAGAGCCCAGTTTTACACACTTAGGTCTTAATCAGAAACTTGTGCAGTATTTTTTTATATAATTGTCCAGGTTAACATTTAGTTGCTGTAGCACTGATCATGATCATTGTAAATGAAAGAGATTACTGACTAAAGTGTTTGTTTATGGACAAAGGTACTAGAGATAAACCATGGAGTCAGTAGGACTATCATTCTTTGATACAGAGTTTGGTGAAATGAATGCTTTGTGCTGGAAGTACCAGTGTAGCCTTCACACTAATATTTCTTATCCAGTGTTTGCCTCTCTTCCTATTTTCCATGCCCACCACGCCTTTATATTATTAACTATCAATTTATATGAAAAATGTCACTTGTGCTATTGCACCCTGCCCCTTTGATTATGACAAACTGTACCAAGTCCCACCTTTCTGTATCCTCTATCTCCAAATGTGAGTCGATGCATATTCAATAGAGACATTTTGTCTTCAAAAGACAGTCTTTTATTCTCCTGGTTTCAATTACACACTGAATTCTGAGATTATAAAAAGATATGATCTCATGGCTTAAGTGTCTCCAACTACCAGCGGATTAAAATTATTTTTCTTATTCAACAAGCAAAATGCAGTATTTCACAGCTCTGTTCAACACAGTTGCAGAAATCTTAATGCAGCATTGGTAGCTTTTACATCCATGTTATGCTGTTCTTTGAAAAGGCCAGATGGGAAACCAAAACATACTGGCCATGTTAACAGAGTTTTGGTGGTCCCTCTTCTATACTGTAGTAATAAGACCAAAGAATATTCAAGTCAGTCTTCCACTAGGGGAGGGAAAAATTACTGAGAAACTGGGTATTTACAGTGATGCTTGTCTTGTTCATAGGAACTTCTGTGCAAATGGTGACCAGAGACTATCCAAGAAAAAAGCATTTCGGAAATCTTAGTGCCAGTAACTATGCCCAGAGATTGAAATATCCAGTAAATGCTGTTAGCAGTAACTTCTTGAACACTTCCTATATCATAAACATTAAACCTCTTCAAATGTTGCTCTTGAGTTACCTATAGAGGCTATCAACACTCCCAGTGAGGGTTGTTAGAGGACTGGTGGGTATATCTTTCTTTAACATCGTTACATGTCTAAAGGTCAATAAAACTGACTGGAGTCATCTTAAGCATAAATACTTACAGTAGCCCCCAGGGAATATGTATATATTGAAGTTACTTTCTAGGCTGACATCCATAGTAACTTATCTTCACTGTTATTTCCACTTGTTCTACCTATACTAAAACTGGCATGGATATATTGTGATCACACCTTTTCTTGCAATGTAGCATGTATTGTAAGTACTTGAATGAAAAAAGACTTATTATGTATCCGGTTTGAAGTAAGCACAAAGATAATTCAAAACATTCAGATTCTCTTGTGTTCATATAATTTAACTGCTTAAGAGTCCCATTAATTATCACTTGATGGGCCTTAAGATTCTGCTCCAGTGGAATTTGTTGGGTAATATCAAAAGCAACTGAACAAGTTAAGAATGAAATACAGCTTCCAATCTAACTGCAGTGTTCAATACTGACAACTGCAGTATTTCTTTCAAGCAAAAAAAAAAAAAGGCAATTGTCCACATAAATTGTAATTGCTTTCTAACAGGAAGCAAAAGATGTTTAATTTGGTTCAGAAAAAGTAGAAATTAGTCATACACAGATCAAAATCTATTCATATGCAAAGATTACTCATCTATAAATTGCAGCTGCTTTCAAATGCAGTGTTATATTACTCACTACACCCTGAAAATAACTGCAGACCAGTAGAGAATGCTTATGTATATTTCTGTCAAGTTAATTACTTATGCAAAAATGCATCTGTTGGATGACACTGACGAAGCTCATGATTTTCAAATATTTCCTTGTCCTACACAGTGATTACTCAAAATGTAGTTTTTCAGAAAGAGAACTCATCAAGAATCTTTCAATGAAATACTTTTTCATTGGAAAATGAGATTTAAAGCCAAAAGTTTTGTATGGAAATGAATTTATTTTGGTGAAGCTTTTGTCAGGAAAGGTTTCAGTGTTCCAAGACAAAGTTTCTGGTTTAGATGACACATCCCTTCATTCCAAATTATCAAATAATGTAGGCCAATTGCTTGGGACAAAATGAGTTCCAGGATTTTGCTCCCATTCACATGTATTTATACAAAGTAAACCAGTTCCCTCAGGAGAGACTGAAAGACCTATTGAAAACCAGCCACCAGAGCTGGGTTTGGGTAACCAACTTGGTTATGGCAGAACCCAAGGACCTATCATGTAGATAAGAGACTTTACCCCTAACATTTGTTTTGTTTTATTGACAAGCTTCAAAAATGGGCTTGGCTTTATCCTCTGAAACTTCTTAGGGGGCTCTTCCCAAAACACTTCCACCCTGTGATTAATTAACTTCTAATCAAGAAAGAACTGTTTTGCAGATTCCAAATACATTTGCGCTGTTATGGGACTCAAGTTAGGAAACAGGAGATGTGCAATCATTACAGTTTAAATAAGCCTGGATTCCCCCCTTCAGATAAAAGCAGTAAAACTAACTTTCTTTAAAGCAGAAGCATCCTACTTGAGCCTTCTGTATACAGCACCACAGCAGTCTTCATTTTTCCTCCTCTCTAGTATGATTTGTGATGGGAAAACAAACGGATCATAATTAATTTTCTCTTTTGCCCTCATGGTCTAGTCTTGGAGGCATCACTAAAAAGGAGAGAGTAAACCTTTCTTTTTTTTTGGTGGGGAGAGAATGAAGAAAAACCAAACCGAACTTGTATATTGTTTCCTAAATTCTTTTCCTGTATCTTAATGACTGAGTTCTATGTCTCTGACTTCATGCTACTTCCTGTACTTTACTTCATCTTCAGCTAGCACTCTTTATACTAGCTATGCAGAGGCTCTCAGTGTTGAATAGCTGGAGAATATCTTGAACTGTAAATTTGGTGCTGGTATTGCAGAATTAACCTCAAAAAGCAAAGGCTGGATCCCAAAGTATCCCGAGGAAGAAAACCTCCACAAGAGCGACAACAAACCCAAGAAAAGCATATGGAGTGTGTGTATACCTATTTATTTGATTATCCTGAGCACTCTGAAGTTGAGTCTGTAATGTTGCTAGTTCTCCTAAATGTATAGAATGCAATTTGCCTTTGGGGTACAGGAACTTTTGAAACTGCCTGATAATAAAGGCTTCCAGTAACACCTCACATTCTGTTCCACCATCCTATCTGCTTACATCAGTTAGTGATCCACCTGATGACAACATACCTCATCAATACTTATGGTAGCCACCTTTCATTTAATCGTGGTTTTGATGCCCTTAATTACATGTCCTTATTTACATTTCTGTTCCTTGTGGGTTGCAGTATGCACCTGCTTTTACCGCAGGCTTGAGATGGTTTCTAGGCTGGAGTCCTCCAGTCAAATAGAGGAAACCCCAAGTGTTCTTCAGTCCACCTCCATGCCGAGATGGAGAGCAAAGTCCAACTGACCCATTCTTTGCAGGAACAGTCGGGAGGAGGGACAAGGGCTGGTCTGGACTTCTGGACACTTTCTGCTTCTTTTCTTCCTATGAGGGCTGTATTAATGATTCTGCCTCCCATTTAACCTGAGCTGAAAAAAAAAAAAAAGACCAAACCCAACCATGTTGGGTACTGAAGGAGAGAAAGCAAGCTCCATCTGCCTTGTGAAGTAATGACCTAGATGCTCTACCCCAGGCAATAGGAGTAGCAGATAGTCAAAGCAGATTTCCACAGACAAGGCTGAAAATGATGTGCGCTGGAGCCTCCGGATTTCCAAAAGACTGGCTGGATGACAGGACAGAATCATTCTTCTCTTGGTAGAATCATGAGAATTAAAAACACTGTACTGTCAAAGTTCAAAGGAACTGGTCAAGGACTATAGTCTGTTCCTCAAGCCAGACTAAGGTTATATCATGGATGAGCCATACCACTAACGATATGTGGAAGAATTTCCCTTTGCAGGATTAAACACTGAGTTGTTGTACGATTGGCTTCAGGAGATCAGAGCTTAATGCAAACAAAAACTTGTATGTGGCCAAAGAATTCAAGATAAGTTGTTGCCACGTAACTTTTTATTTTAAACTTCCCACTGGAAGTCTTCATACCTTTTAAAAAAAAATTTGTAAGCAATACTACTTGCTATTCTCCAGAACTCCTGGAATGTTGTATCTCAACAGTGTTTAATTGTCCCCCCCATTAAAGATTAGATGAGTCAAAGTAAGAGAAAACTGCATGTCACAGGACAGCTTGAAACAAAGTGGTCATCACCTTTATTCTTTAGGGAACTTGCTGATTTGTGATGGCATTTGCATTTGATGCTTCTCAGACACTTAGAATTTTAGACCAAATAGCCTCTATAAAATAATGTCAGAGGGGCAATTGAGGATCTCTGAGGATCTCTTTAACTACTGCAACATGAGCTGAGTGTTAATTTTCTTCCTTCTTTTACAGGCTGTGGGGAAAACAGGGCTGCTAGCTAGAAAAGTGCCATGTTCATAATATTGTAATGTCATCTCAGTATGCTAAGAAGTGAGTAATTCTCGATTTTGATTCTGTTTATGTTTTGGACAGCAAAAGGAGACTGTTTATGCTGCAAGCATGCTAGTGAAACTCTTCCTAGGTAGACACATGAGATTTTACAGATGTCTGGACCAAATGTACAAATGCTACGAGTGGTAAGAATGGAAAAAAAAAAAAAAAATTAAACTTTAAATCAGAACCAGCTTTTCCTAGTGGAAAAGGATATGCATGCATATACTGTTGGAGAGCATACCCTTCTATGATGAGTTTCTCTGCTGGTTACTGAGCCTTTTTCCCTCTTCATTCCCCATGCCCCATAGCAAAGAAGGGAGGCAGATGCCTCAGATGAAGGAGGAGCATGTTATTTGCAGTTGGGACATTCTCTTGCACATGTGAGGTCTACTGTGCATGGACACCTACATCTGCTTGGCCCAGGAACGGCAGTGAGGTTTACTCCTGCCTGACTTCCACGGTACACTTTGCCTCTCATCCACCAGAGGTGGAATAACACTTACATAGCTGACTCATGGCTGAAGTGGGAACTTTATGTAGTAAATAGTTCTGTTACGTAGTAAATAGTTCTGTTTTCTATTCTAGCACGCTCTTTAATCCTTCTTCCCGTTCAAAGTGTTAAAGGGTTTTTTTTATTGTTTTCCAATGCCTCATTCTTCATTAATACAGTTTGTTGGTTTGGTTGGGGTATTTTTGTAGCTTTCCAGTGTTAGTAGGCATTAGAGATATTTTACTTGTCGATAGTCCAGTTAAGTCCAATGCTAGCAGGAATTCTGGCTTATGAATGAGTACGTCCCTCATGTAACCAATGTTGATGCCTCATAAACAGTTGAAAGAACAAGGGACGCATGCCTGTTTCCATTTCAAGGATAGAAAATTGAGGCATCAGGAGGCTATGGACCCTTACTGAACAAAACATTTTCCAAATACATTCCAAAATATTAGAACTGAGTCCTCATTACAGTAATACCCAGGAGTCTTGTGATGTTTAACTTATCTTTGCTTTATCCTTCCTCACTGAGATATGAAAGTGTAAAGTAAGAACAAAGAGTAAGACTAAAAATTGGAGACTACAACTGTCTCTAATGTCTCACAGAGACAATCTCTGAGATTGCCTTTGCAGCATGACCTAACTTCCAGAGGCTTTGGACCTCTTGGTACTGCTTTGGGCACAGCTGGAGCATATTCTGGTAAACATGCAGTGGCTTAGCAGCCTGCAAGAAGGGCAGTAGGTATGGGTGCTCAGGTGGGTTGTGCTTATAGCTGCTCTGGAGATAGCTCTTTTGGAGCTCTTTAGACATAGCCCAAGCACACAGACGTGTGCAAAACTCACAGCAGAGCTGACTATTTCACCTCAGTCTTCCTAGTTCAGTGTCACCAAGTCCTGTGACTGCCTTGAATCATGCGAGTCTGGTGAGGACTGGTATCAGTCTTGTGAGGATATGAGAAGTTCCAGCCCCACTGTGGATTTCGGGCCTCCACAGGACAGAACTCTTCTGAAAAGCTGCTTTCCTTCTTTCTGTACAGCTAGAAGCAGTGGCAACAGTAAAGCTAGGACAGGAAGTAGAACTAACCCTCTGTTAGACAAGAGTGAAATGTGGGAGTGTGAAAGAGCTCTTGAATTTGAGGTCAAGTGAACTCGAGAATGGTGGTAATAATAAGACATATGCTATCCCCTTATCTTTTGAGGATAGCTGAGGGAGTAGAAACAAAGAACCCTCCCCAGGGGACAGATCTAATCCTTAAACAGGATTATTTTTTTTCTTTTGTGTATTCTCACAGTTTTGATTCAATGATTTTGAAGCTACACAGGTGTGGCTAACAGTGGATATTCCCTGTTACTGCCTTGCTACTTCACAATTTTTCCCAACTGATGCACTTTCACTAACAAGTCATTCTGGCATTCTTGAAAATCTCTCTCTCGTGTTTAACTTAGTCTCAGAGCCAGTAAAGCATTTAACATCTGCTTAAGCATATTTCAGTTACTCACCTAAGTGACTTGACGAAGTAGTTTCTTGCAAAGCCACAATTTGAACTCTTTGCTGCTTTAAATCCAATGCCTTTGTAGTTGTTGCTCATTATAATCTAAAATTTGCTATAATATTGTTGTATATATTTCTATTGCGCATTTTATCTTTAAAACCACATTATTTCCTTACTAACACCTAGTTCTATGAAGAGAATTATATGGCATAAAGCATCACACTGGAATATTCAAGTACTCTAGAAGAAAAGAAAACTGGAATTAATGGAGCTGGGTAATAAGAGTAACTTCAACAACCAGGAACTATGGCAGGCTCCAAAGCCAAATAAGTCTGTTGCTGAACTCCTCAATGGTATTATGATGTGGTAGAAAGAGAAGATAACACAGAATCTATTTATGGGTAAATTAAAATTCAAGACCAGTTCTAATAGATGGATCTGGCCAGTCATGTGCAGCTCATAGCAGGGCCACTTTTTTGTATTGTTTGGTTTTTTTTTTAAGGAGATTCTAAAACTTTTTTTCTTCTCTGGCCATATTCCATGCTGGAAGGAGCAATGCTCCTCTCATGTGGTTTGAAATATCCAGCCACTTGGCCAATGATCTCATGCACCAGGGCATATGGAATGATGCTCTTTGCTTGCATTAGTGTATTAGCACACTGCATACAGCTATTAATTTTCTTTAACCATTCACAGCTTAGTGCTCTGGTGTGTGTTTTCCAATATATTCTAAGAGAAATCTTGAAAGTTGTTTTATTTTCTCTTTCTGGCTTCCTTAGAAATGTTTTAGGATTACATTTTTAGTAAGACCTCTTCAAAATAGTTCAGACTTTGGAAAACCTTTTCCTGGAGCACATTACTACTATAGGAGTGGGAGTGCACACTGGTAAAATCGAAATGCAATCCACTGCCCTTGGCTGCATCTTAGCCTTCCTGGGTACCTTTATTTACAAGAACATACGGTAGAAAAGCAACAGACCAAAAAGCCTTCATATTTGAGAAGTCATGAACCTCCTTCATGAGGACAGAACCTCATGACGGGGTTGCTTAATGCTCCCATGTCTGTTTCTATCCTTGAACAGAAGAAATTAAGTGGCTATATGATGATGCATTTAACGCAGAGTAACTTTTCCAGAAATGAAGGCCTTATCCATTACTTCTGTGCAGTAATTACTTCTGGTTTGCACTGTTATGCCAAGGTTAGTATGAGATTTTTCTACCATGGGATACTGATGTAAGCATCAAATGCATACAGATGAATGCTGCCCTTGACCTGATTCAGTGCACTAGGACTAACCTTTTTTGTTGGTTTGTGTTTTTCCTAGAATTTCACTGAATATAAATTTTTCAGTTTAAAAAAAGCAAGGATTTATTCCATGTTCACATTACATCACTCCATGTGACTCCTTCTGTGGCTATTTTTGTAGCCGGTGGTCATATCACTTAGTTCCTAGAATCAGGATGATAAATTTTAACACTGAACATTTATTTAGTTAGTAAGCTTCTGTATTTTTTGACTGCAGAGTTCCTCATTTCACTTCTCTTTTGAGCCTGGCTTTTCTGTAAACTGTCTGTTTACTATGTTGGGTGGAGTCTGCTATACTTTCCAGAATACCTGCATGGGAAAATGTTATTTCTCTTTCTTCTCCCCCCCCCCTTTTTTTTTGGTGTTTTTGTTTGTGAGCAGTCTGGGATGACAATTCTGTGTGCTTTAAACTTGCTCTTTTAGAACGTGCTGCACAGTTTAATGCTTGTGTTGTCAAGAAAAGTGCTATGTATAAACAAAAACTCTGAGACCACCATCTCTTTATATACTCTATGTTTCCTTACTCCAGAAGTTAACACCCCAGATGTTTCTTTAGGACATACCTGTCAAGGATTTTCAGGTTATCTGCAAAATTTTTGTAAATACAGAACAGCTTTTTAACCCTTAAATTGGATAGTATTTCTGCTTCACTGCAAAAACTTTTCCAAGTATTTTTATGTTATATTGCTATTTTTTTCCTCCAGTTTCTAGGTGTTGGAGAAACAACTGTGTGCTTATCCTACTTAATTAAACAAAGGTCAAGCAAGGCAAAACATGCACACTCCAGAATTTTGTGAGCATTTTGTGAAGGAACAAGAGCATCACTAAATCTGAGCCATAATTTTTCCAAAAAGCCGAGGCAGTTCTGGATTAGTAAATCAAGATTCTGACAACTATAGAGCATTCAGGGAATAGATCTGGATCTAAATCTTGTGTCCTAAATCCTTTTTAGAATTAGGACGTGTGCATGATTTAAAATATAAAAGTAATGTATATCAACAGATAGATTACTTATTCTTCTTGGTCAAACTGGGATTAGTCAGAACCTTGTACTTTAGGCACATTTTGGAGACAGAAAATCTGTCCATTTGGTATTTCAGTAATTGAACTAAGAGGAAAGTAATGGACTAGCCACTCAGGATGGAAATTGAGCAAAATCAGATCAGCACAGATCAGAAATAGGAAAGGGATGAAAATATCTTGAAATTACTTAACTGAGATGCTGTCACTTCAAAGTGACAAACTGTGATAGTAGTTTTGTAATATAGGCTGCATTTTGTAAAAGTAGCAAATTCCCCCCAAAAAGGTGTATATACAGTTGTTTTGAAATTAATTTCTATGTAATTCTGTCATACTTCACGTACTTGCTACATATAGTAAAACATTAAGATCTGTATTTTAATATTTCGAAGATGCATGTAAGTTGAAATCTGGTAACTCAGGTGTCGTCTCTAAATGTGATAGTCAAATTGTGAGAAGTCCCAATACACAAACAGAAGGCACTTGCTTTGTAGATTAGTTCTAGAACTGCCTAGTTGTACCCTGCAACAGGCTTTAATTGTGGTCTGTACTGAGATAATACGAACCAGAAATCCTGATATGTAAGAATATTTCAATATTGTTCAACTCTAGCATATCTCATGTAGCTGTAAGTGTTTGGCAGTATAGTGAAACTGTAGGATAACTGTTGCCAAGAAGTAAAAATTATTTTTGTTAGACAATAAGAATTAAGGGGGGGAAGTTGTACAGTTGGATATTGAAACAACAGATTGCCAGCCTTTGCCTCTCAATTTTGTTCCCAATCTCCCTCATTAATTCACCATGTGCCCTCAGGCAAATCAATCTCTGTTTTCATTTTGAAGTAACAGCTAAAAGGATAAAATGCTTTCAGGTGGTTTAAAGATGCTTATTATAGAGATTCCACATAATCTACTGATGTTAATTAAAAAAAAAAAAAAAAGAGCTGAAAGGATCTCTCCCTCCAAACCTAAGAAGGATAAACTGCAGAGGTTGTTTCTAAATGAGAATTTAAAAGCCCTTGGCTCTGGTATTTTAAATATAAAATCATAATAAGGTGAACACAAAATCCAAAAGGCAACTTACAGAAAGCATAAAACTATGAAAGACTTTCAAATGCATAGAAAGAGAAAATTAGCCTCTAATTCAGGAAAACCTTACAGTGATTGCTGTAACATGGGAGGTCATAGTAGGGGGAAAACACTTTTTTGTTTACAGCACTCTTCCTAATCATCTATCACTGGATTAGTTGTGGTCTGTGAAGTGCTGTGAGAATGTAGAATAGGAAATAACTACAAATACACACCAGAGTACCTGCCTCCTGAGTTTTCCTAATTCTTACTCAAATCTCTCTTTTTAGTCCCTATGAGATGACTATATAGGCATGTGAGAGGTACTTGTCCTGTAAAAGTAACTTTATTTTTCAGCTATCCTTTTATTTTCTCAGCTGAAGAGCCCTAATCTAGTTAGTTGCTTATCATGTAGAAGCTGTTTTATATCTCTAAAAATCCCTGCTGCCCTTTTCTGTTCCTCATTTAATTTTATTAAATATATATTCTGGCACAGGAAGAGATCTGCATGCCGTATTCAAAATGTGGGTACATCCTTGATTTATACAATGCAATAAGTACACTCTTCTGGTTTGTTCTCATCTCTCATCCTAAATTCCTAACGTTGTTTCTCGTCTTAACCATTGCTGAGCACTGAGCTGGCATTTTTACGGAGCTATTCACAGTAAATCCTCCATCTCTGTATCTGGTTGACAAGAGCTAAACCAGAACCCCTTACCACCTACATATGATGTAGGCTGTATTTTCCTAGACTGTTGCTTTGCATTCACTTGCATAAGATTTAATCTACTATTTCATAATCTAATATTGTGCTTTTTCAATGTTTGTGGTTTAGTCTCAACTATGTTGAAAAATTGTGTTTATCAGCAAACTTTCTTGCCTTCCTATTGTTCTTTTTTATAACCTTTTGAAGAAGTCATGGGCTTTTTTCAAACCAGACAATACCTATAGTGTACGAGGTAAATGAATTATAACATATGTGGAATTTATGAACGATAGACAAAAAACCCAATCTGATTGTATATAATACTATTGCTGCTTATGTCAGTGTGACAAACAGATGAGTGAGAAGGTATAGCCTTTGAGATATACTTTGCTTATGCAAAAAGATACTCTTCCTGGGATCACAGAGTTTCTAACTACTCAGGCTGCAGTTTCACAAACCAAATAACTGGTTGTTGCCAAATGGGGAGATTCCAGTCTCTGCACACCTCATCCACTAGTTGAGCCTTCCTGCTCCTTCCCTTGCATTGATCGAGAAGTCCTGGGACTGTGAGATTAGTCATGGAAACACAAAAATCTGACTCACCAGGTAGTGTCATGACTGCTAAATCCAGTGTGAAAGAAGGGGCAGTACCGTGCAGCTGGGGCTGAAAGGGGAAAAGGGGACTATCTCTTTGGCAGCAGTATATAATTAGGCTGTGTTACATGTATTGTGAAATAGCACCTAAGCCCTAAAGCATAGCAGTGCTCCTGCTTTTTCTTTATAGAGGAGAAACATGAGGTGCAGAGAACTTAACCAAATCCACACATTTTCTCCATGTGACAGTCAGGAACGTAGCCCAAATGCTCAGACTCAGTATGAAGCTTTAACCCTAGACAAAAATCATTAACTGCTTGTCTGCGTTATCAGACCTGTGACTTGCTTTGAGCACATCATTTGTCATCATTATGCAGGTTAGTATTCATACTGTTTATGCTGAAAGTGAAAGCTTGTGTTGGGAAATTAAGCCAAAAAATGAAAAGTTCTCTAAAGAAATATAAAGACTGACTCAGTTAAATCTGTCTGATAGTGTCCAATTCTAGTAAGAATAACTTTTTTAGCTTAATTCTATAACTTCTGTGAATTGAAAAGCCCTCTGCAACCTCTTAATTATAAATAGATAAATGCAGCTGGCACTCTCAGTGGGGAAGCATACCGGGTGGCATACATCTAATGCAGTGCAGGTGATGCAACAGCTTTGGAACTGATGGCAGCAGTGAAGGTGGGGGAAGAGAGAAAGGTATGAAGGCAGACAGTGATTAAGACTGCCTGATAACAGTAGCCTTTTTGCTCTTTGTTTACTCTTGTAATATCAATGGGAAATCGAATAGCAAGCTCAGGTTAAGCTTAAAAATAAAGCAGTTTAGCCTGTTTGAAGATAGATGCTAATGTAACTGTATACCTTATCAACAGCTGCTTCAGTGTGACATACTGACATTCATAATGACATTCATTTGTTCTAAAATGCTAATGAAGACCGAGGGTGTTATGCCTTGTAGTAAATAGTTGTGGTAAGAATAGTATTTATATGGCTTATTGCTTTGAAAGTTTTCTACTGCATTAAGTTATTGCAAAAGAATAATTCTGTATTCTCTCCTTCTGTGATAAAAGTTTTCTTGAAACTGCTATTCTTTCTTTTCCTTGAATGAGGAATGCAGTATTCAATGTGAAAGCTACCTATTTTCATAAGAAAATAATTGTTATTTTTAATAACCTACATAAATGATTTATAATACTGCTAAACTTTGGCTACCTGGCCTTTTACATCCTTGTCAAGTCTTCATTTATAAAACATTATTTTCAGTATGTTCTTTTTTTTTTAAGACTGCTTAGGTTTCTGGCCCAGCAGAACAATTGAATTTACTCAGAATTATCAAATTCTATGGTACTAGCTACTCCCAAGTAAGTAGCACTTTCTTACCAAGAACTCAAACTGCATAGTAAAGGTAATTAGAACGTGCTGGCTTTTTCCCAAATTCCAAGGCAGGCTTCCTTGGCAAGCATCATCTCAAATGTTTCATATACGTTGTTCTACAGCAGTTCCACTTTCCTGTAGGAAAAGCTATTTTATGGAAAGGGGGCCTTAGATCCTTACTTCTTGACTATTTTATTATTTATTGTTCCATATCACTATGCAGCAGTAGCATATTTTGTTGTAAATTCTTTCCATTGCTCACAAAGCCACACAAACATCTTAGAGCTTTCCTCAGAGAATTCTTAACTTCCTACAAAAACAAGCAACAAAAAGCTACCAGGAAAAGTAACCAGAAGATTTTTAATCACTTGAGTCTATTTTCTATCCCTAAAAGAAACTAGGATTTTGCATGTTTAAGTTAAATACTCAAGTGAATTACATGGCCTCTATTAAACTAAATAAATCTATGATCTATTATTTTATATGAATTCTACTGTGTCAGATATGAGAACAGATCCTATTTCTTACCCATACTTGAAGATTTCCTAGGATTGCTACAGAAATGGTAATTCTTCTTGAATAGTCCTGTTTTATCTTTCAGTCACTTAGATGTGAGATTTCACTGTGTTTTTCAAATGTATGAACCAGCTGCCATCTCTCACTCCTTTTGATAAATGGAAGCTTCTTAAATCCTGTGTTTTAAATATAGAATACTAGCTAACACATGTACAATAATGCAGTCTTTAACTTGGAGTTTATCATGGTAACACTGGCTACTCTCCTCCAGATACAATATATCCCAATTCCTCTGGTAATATCAGATTTCACCACCTTGAATATTGCAAGGACAAACGGTTACACTTATGGTAGTGCATGATGCTAACACTTTGCATTGATAATGTTTAAATACTCCATACTGCTCTAAGGTGTCTTCAAATGAAAACATAATTGCACTAAGGGTTGGCACATATCCTTACGTATTTGTGCATTTGAAAGTAATGGTCCACCTTGGAGAGAATCCCGAAGCAAAGCGGAATGCCAGGTGCATCTGGAAGAGATGTTTTTTCTTTCTTATAGTCAATTTACTAACTGTGAGTTTACTAAATTTAGTAAATCCTGTCCTCTGATACTCACAGGTGATTATTTATTTTTATTTTTTTTAATCCTTATGTGTTCTAAGGTTGTCTTTGGTTTTTAGTTGTGTAGTTTATTTTTTTTTATCCCCCATCTCAAAATTCTGTGCTAAATCTTGCCTGCCTTCATGTCTCTGAGCTATATGAAGATGGGTAGGAAAGCACAACTGTAGAAGTTAAAGGGTGAAGTGTAGTAACTATACATAAAGTTACAAAAGTAAACAATCTCAGTAATATGCTTTACTATGATAGCACTAAAAATCTGAGGTTAGACCTTTGGTTTCAATGGAAATATCCTGAACTCTCCTGGATATAAAAAAAGCAGGTGTGAAATATTAATTTTTAATATTTAATTTGTAATTATATAGATAAAAGGTATCCTATATTTCAAATATTCTGGAAACTTGCTTATAAAAATATGCAATATTTATTTTGAACAAAACTGTGTCTATAATCGCCAATACATATTTAAGAATAAGCGTAGTTGACTGTATGTTATCAAATGCTAAACAAAGCCTAGGGGGGGAAAAAAAGCCAAATAATTTTGCTTGCATTCTTGTCAGCTAAGAGCATGACCCTACTTGAAAACTTGATAAATTAAAATCCATTACTTGGGGAAATAACTTTGTTGCTTTGTACTGAATGTTTCACCCAATATTTAGTTAAAATAGCTAATTTTGAAGTCTGTGATCCTGAAAGCTACAAAAAGTCAGATAATTTACCCAGAGAGGGTCAAAGCATCTGAAGACTGTATGCACCAACATAAAATACCTTTGGTCATACTGTTTCTTATTCACTCTATGGCCTTCACAAGCGGAGGAAAAAATCCACCTTAGTTTATTTTCAAAAGACAGTCTTAAAAGGGGTGTACTCGTCAAGTATGTCCTGGGGAGATGTCTCAGCAATTGATACTCCTCAGAGAGCAATAATGCTTTTGAGTTTCACCCGACAAGCCTCAGGAAAGATTTAACTTTACCTCAATTACAGAACCATCATAAAGCACCACTGACCCTATAATACTGCAAGTAATACTCTGTTTAGAATTAAGGTAATAGCATGGCATATATAAAAGAATTAAAATGCTGGTATATTGAAGTTATCAAGCCCCAAGTTAGAATTCTAAGTAAATATATATTATATACTGGCAACAAGGATTTGCTATTCCTTTCCCTCTATCAACTTCATATATATAAGGGAAAAAAACCCTCTTTTCTTTTTTTTTTTTATGTCCTGTCTGAAAGTTAGCATGTGAACATAAAATCAGGTTACTCCAACTCACAAAGATGTTAGCAACACTTACTTTACGAAAAACAGGTCTTTAGTCCCCAAAAAAGATTTTGCCTTTTTTATTGTTTGGCCTTACTATCAAATAAACTGATGTCTCAGCAATAATGTTTTAGCAGTTACTTAAGTTCTTCTGTCACTGTTCTGTTTAGGTGAAATGGAGAAGAAAGGCTTACATAATTTGTTACTAATAGAAAGCTTCTATCTCCACCAGAAATAAGTTTGAAGTTAAGGAATGTCTGAATAAATTAATCTGAATACATCTGAGTATTAGATATACATCTTGAAAGTATTAAAAATACTCAGGTACAACCAGACATGTCGATACTCATTTCTCTGCAATTGCTGAAAGATTTAACAAATCTACTAACACAGCATACTAGAGTTTTGCAGTGAGGCGTAGCAATAGACTTGTATGTTTGCATTCCTTTGACCTGATGTCTTTGCTAATTACCATTCAAGTAATTTAGTTGTTTTGCTCATAGCATTGTTTTGGGTTTTTATTATCTTGCAAAAAGAAATTTTAAAAAGTTCTTACAAAAGTAAGACCAAAATGAAAATAATCTTATATTAGAAGCCTTAAACATAATTAAGTTGACTTTTCCATTGGAGGAAAAGCATATCCTGATGCATACAATCAACTCAATTACCACTGTCCAGTCTAAGAGAAATTAATTTGTAACAACAACAATAAAAAAGCCTTAACAAATTATAAACATCTGACAAAAACATCCCCCACCTTTTTGATCAGAGACTAAATTAGCCCTATACAGATACAATTTTAATTTTTTTTTTAAATAGCATACCTACGCTGGTACATCGTCCTACAGAGCTTCACGTGGTGAAATCTACTGATGCATTCCGCTGCTGACAAGAATAATGCTGGTACCTGTAACACAGATGTGGTCCATTAGCATATACTGAAATTTTTATGAATGCACCTTAGTCTAGCTCTGAAATACTATGTACCAGCATACTTTATACAGACCTGTTATGAACTTATACTTGTATGGCTACCAAGCTTAATCAGCTTAATAGTAACAATCTTTCACTGTTGTCATATTTTCATTACCATACTGTTTCTGAAGTTATGTGCTTACAACATAAATTTTAATTGTCATATCCTTCTAAGCACAATTTGCTATATATGACATTGAGGTAAAAAGTATCAAAGGCTAGCTAAAACATGGGTATATTGCCAAAGGTAATATATGCCTTTGATCACCTATCTCTGTTTATCTGAATGTTTGAGATGAACTTGAAAGACAATGGATAAATAGGCTTGTGCTGAAAGCCAAATACTTTTTTTTTTTTCTCTCCTTACCTGGCATAGATTTTTATAACAGAGTCCAGTAAATTAGAGTTCCATTTCTCTTAGTACATGACTGTATGCACATGGCTAAAATAGACTTCTTGCTAGACACATTTGTCTTCTTGCTAGATACCTGGCATCATTCAAAGGTTCAATGTATTTATAACCTTACACCTATATTCTAATTAGTCTGGCTTTATCTGGGAATAGCAGTGCTGGAGAGCAGCTTGGATGGATACACTGGCTAGACTGCTTTTGATTCCCTTGTCTCTTAGAGTCTACCTTTGATAAAAGCCAAGTGTGATGTCAAAAAGAACGTGAGTGTTTATGTACACAATACAAACATATGACAACAAGAATAGGTTCCTCGTCAAAACTATTAAAGTTTGGCTTTTTTATGAAGAATCACAACAAACAGGATTTATGAAAAGATAAAGGGAAGTTTATAATTTTTTCTTTTGTTACCTATCATCCCTCCTTATGTTTTGAACATATATACACACACTCAGATATAGTCAGATACATGTATGCATATACACACATCATCTTATTTTACCCTATTGCTACTGATTCAATACTCATGATTCTTCATATAAACTGAAATTTTGCCATCATCCTAACGTACTTCATTACAATGAATAACTTCTAGAGAAACTAAGTATTGAATGCAGTTCAGTTACCACACACTAGAAATTGTCCATGCACAGGAAAAATAATGCATAGCTTGAGGTCATGCCAAATCAGATGATCAGTCTCTTTATGTAGCTCTGTATCAGGTGTAATAAAAAGTCTGCAGCTGAGCAATTATATATTCAGGGTAGGTTCTAAAAATGTTTGTCAGGAAAGAGCTGTTTATGCTTTGTTATTTTTAAACTGCAGTACCTAGCTCTGAATAGATTTTATTGTGGTTAGACTTTTTCAGAAAGTCAAAATAAACCAAATAAACCAGTTTGGTTAGGTTTCAAAAATAGAATACATGTATAAATCAAAGTGCTGTATTTATTGTCTATGAAGTAGGAATGACTGTTTAAATAGCAACAAATTAAAGCCTAGATTTTTTTTTTTTCCCTTTCCCCTGTTGGAGCTCCAATGATGCTTACTCAGACTGAGTATTTATTCACTGTGCAGGTGGCACCCATCAGTTCAGCATCTCCACGTTAAATTTATAAAACATTATTCTACAATCATTTTCATGCTTTGATACTCTCAGTATACAGTGGTATACCAATTGATTTAGTATGTTTGTCTTATGCTCTTCTTTGAAGCTTCCTAAGTTCTGTCTGTGATAAAAGGAATGTTACCCAGACTCTTGATCCTTTTGTTGGGAATCTAACTGCTATCCCTCCAATACATTTCCAACTACAGGGGAAAACCGCAGCTATGGTTACAGAACAAAATACAACAATACCTGTCAGACACAGTTTAAGACATCACTTTGAAACCACGTGGCTTTAGTGATATTTTAATTTTTTTATTTGATTTTTATTTTTTTTAATTCAGTCAGCTTGTACTGCATTTGCAAACAAACAGGTAGCCAAGGTCCATAACAGCAAATGAGTCAATGGACATGGGCTGAGTTATACAGCCAGGACAATGGTCTGTAAGCAGGACCTGCGCTTTAAGTCTCAGGTTTCAAAGTTATGACCAGCATTCTTATGTGTCACAACTTCTTTTCACACTAAAAGAAAATTAAATCTTGGTAATAAGTACTGCAAATAAGTTGCTTTCCTGAATTTTAGATACTCCTGTCTGGAGAAGAGTCTGCGAGAACTGGATGGGATAGTGCAGTGCCTCTGAATCTTCCTAGAAGCAAATAGCATTGCGCTGAAATTGGAGAAGCAGAAATTCTCTCCTGCACTGCATATAACAAGCACAGAGACACTGGATATCTGTAATACCATAAATTACAATAGGAGCATATGGAAGACTGAAAACTGGTAGAGAGTTTGAAAGTTTTAAGAATGTTTCATGTAAGATTACCAGTGAAGAAAGGCTAATAGAACTTCTTTTTTTTCAGTAAGAGATTATTCCTTTCTGTTTATAGAGCTATTCTCTTAGAATAACTTATTTATTACTGTAAGTCTTAAGGAAAATCTGTTTCAATTTTACTCTGAAGTGTTCCCACACAAACTTGTATTGAAAATCTATTGCATTTGATGTTTTCGTCAAGTATTTTTATTGTTAAATTTTATATAAGGACAACCCCACAACCATATAAGTATGAATACCTCATAGATGGATTATAGTATTAAGAGACAGAATTGGTTCTGGAAGATTGAATCAAGTGCAGACGATGATAGTCCTTAAAATTACAAGGAATTCCATATGTTTTTAGGTAAACATGTTTCTTAAATGGAAGTGTTAAAGCAGGAAAGAAGAAGAAAGGAAGGAAAAAATTAAAGAGAATAACTTAAATTTATGTACAGAATGAAGTGGTCAACAGATAAGGCAAAACTTGTTTGCAGTATTGTGGAGGCAACTATGGCACAAGGTATTTACCCCAGGCAGTGTGTCTCAGGGGGTGTGCACACGTGTGTGTAAAACATAACAAAAGAAACTTTGCCTGACAGCTCTTGGTAACTGTCTTAAAGCACTTAAATTGGCTTGACACTGGCAGTAAATAAACTAAAGTGAATTTAAAACTAGATACTGAAGCATGAAGTAATAACAGCATATATGAGGTTTGTATCAGACCATTCTGTATCATAAAGTACACAACTTTACACTGAGACAAAGATTTACTGAAGAAAATCCTTGGGGGTTAGAACCTGCAGATACACAAACCTACACAACCCTGCCTCATAGCCTGACTGACTTCCCCCAAGTTCTGAGTGCAGGAATTGGCTAGATGCATCTGCTTCCAGAATCCAGCCTTTCCAGGGAAGTAATGAAGTCACTACACGCTTAATCTATGACTGATGATAAAGACTGAAGCTTTCGAAGGAGGTGTCTTTTGTGTTGTGCCTATGGGAAGTCAGGTGTTATTTTCATAGGGAAAAGAAAAACTCCGAAGATTTAGCTTCATGATTTGGCTGAAGAGATGCTGAATAGAGTGGAGGAAGGTAGGCACTGTAGCCAGTCCAATAGCAACCACATTTAGTTGGATATGGATAAAATAGAAAGTTAAGAGTTTGTTCAGGATAAAACAACAAAAATAACTTGAACAGACTGTGCTATGGTTTCCATTCCAGCAAAACAAGTTTACTGCTTTGTGAAGAGCTTCATATATAAGATGTCCTATTGTTGTAAGGTAATGGATGCAATTTAAATTCTACAATGCATGGGAAAAAAAAAAAAACAAACCCCCAAACAAATTATAAATTACATTCCCACCCCTCTTCTTTGATCACTTCAGTGTCTTGGGGAAATAATAAAGCCTTTCAGCTGAACTATAAAATATAAATAGTTTGTGCACAATCGTACAAATAAGATATTCCTTATTTGGAGTACTTCTTTTTTAGGTTGCTATTGCTTAATTTGTTCAAGGCTGCTTTCTTCACGGCCTCTGTATGCTGGACTTCTTTTGTATCTAACTTGACTTAAATTTTTCTTAAGCAATGTTCCCTAACTCAAAAAAAACCCCTTAATAATTGTGGGGGAATAAGTGATTAATTTATAGCATATATCCAAATAACATGCAGAAGCACAATGCTTTGAATGTGGCTCAGGTTGAATAACCCTGGATAAAATGGCAAAGTTGTCTATAGCAATCCTTGTCTTGAGGAGTAAGGGAGTAAGATTTGATACCCAAAATTCCACAATAAAGTGAGTATATACATTTCTCTTTTTCCCAGACAGCATTACGCTCCTAATTCTTGCTACTCATTCTTCTGAGACTTACAGGTATCTTATGTACTAAAGGTACAATTAAGGTTATACGATGCCACTTAAAACATTTTATACTTTTTGAGACTCCCCAAGTAATCACAGTTAAGTAGACTGGGAATACATGAATATTGCACATAGCAAACTGAACCACAACGAATAACGAACAGGTTTAACTTTTACATGCGTCTTTTCAGCAGTCAATATTAAAAATCTTCTCAAAGATGGTCACTCAGTATCGTCCATCCCATTTTCAACTATGAGGAAACTGAAGTCTGTGAAGCTGAGAGGGCTTTGCTTGCCTGACATACCCGCTGGATGAAAGGGAGTTCCCAAGTCTACAATAACTAGGCAGATTTGCCTAATATCTCAAGATAATAGTTACTGTCACTAGCCCACTCCAAACCCTTGTGGCACTACTTCTCATTCTCTTTCTAGTTACTCCTCAGGTAGCTTTTTATAGAGGTAGAAAACATGTCAGATGGTGAAAATGTAAGATTTGATTATACGCCTGGACAAATGGAAGTCTAATACCTGGACATTCACATGTTAAACCTATTGCAAACCCAACCACTAAACACAAACATAAACCAGATCAACCTCAGGAAGAATGCTAACAATTTTCAGTTTATTTTGGAAAGTTTGTTCAATTTTTGTTTCGCGTCTACTTTAGTGCTGTAATGTTTGAGTTTCTTTGCTTAGTTTCCTTGTTTGCTTTTCTTTTTCTTTCTTGTAATTATTTTATTTCCTTGCATGTGCTACATTCTTTAACTATCTGAAATTTGGCTCGCTTTCCTCTGTGTTCAGTTGTTCTATGATTACAATCCTTGATCCTTCTACTCTTTTAAAAGCATTTTTAAACTTTATGAATGTCTGCTGTCAAAACCACCTATTCTGGAGGTGGTTATCCCTGTTTTCTTTTCCTTTTTCTTTTTAATCTTCTCATGGCATGTTCTTATTAATATTTTACATTACATTTTAAGCTCCTTTTGCGTATTTTGCCAAAAATCTGTACTACTGTCTACCATATTACATGGATATGCCTAGTCTTGAGCCATGTGAATATTTACTGTACACACTGCTTTGAGTTTGTTTGTTTCTCCTGGGCCAACTCTCGCAGTCAGATACATGGATGTGACTCCTGTTAAAGTTGTGTAAACTGTGTATGTGCATCAGAGGACTGCCTTCAGTTTAAATGTGACACTTAAGAGAAAAGCTACTCTATAAGAATTTGAAAAGAATGATTCACATTCATAAATTTTGTCCTTGGCAGATACCATCTTGGCCTGGATTTGTTTTTCCAGGTTTTTTTGGTAGGTCTGAGCCCATGGCAATGGAGAAGAGAAAAAGAAGAGAATAAGCGCTTTTCCTAATAGAAAGGTTGAAATCTCCATGTAGTTTGTCTTGTAAGTCCTACAAAAGTTTAGTTTGATCTTTCTTTTAGCAATATCCTCTAAATTGAAGGCATTATTACACTGGAATAACTTCTGGAACACACAGGAATAAAGTACTGAATCACAGTATTTTAGAGACATGGCAATTTCTGTTTCAGCCTTCTAAAGCTCCTGGTTGCCATCCCCATTTCAAGCTCCTATTACCTGGCAAGCACACCTCTTCCTGGAAGGCACCAGTACCTAACCACTTTGTATGGTTTTTTTCTTACTTGGTGCTTAGGAGAGGCAAGTCCAACAGTGCTGCTTTTTGCTTGCCCTTGCTATGCCTCTATGAGGTTAATGCAACTTTAGCTGAACTCAAGCCTTGGTTTATATCAGAATAAACCTTCTTCTGTAGAGAAATCCCAAATAAGGCTGAGAGGATTTTGCTGGAGGCTCTTTTTAGAGAAGTGCTTATTTAATTAACAATTAAAGTAACTTCTATGACTGTAAATGCAAACATGTATGCTCTTTAAAAACAGTTCTAGGAGAAATGTTTTAGTTTGCAATGGCTATCCTTAGAAGTTTTGTTTTGGGATGATAAATTAACTGTTTACCATTTAATGCACAGTGCCGTACATTTTCAAAGCCTGACCTAAAATAGGTTAGTTTGTGGTGTACTGGCAGTACCTTAACAGACAGCAGAGTCCTTCAGTATCTTAACTGTTAGACGGAGGCTGTGTTGAGCTGCACACAGCGGATTGCTGTCTGACAGCTGTTCCCTGTCTCCTCCTCGAAAAGAGGTTGCACGCTATTTTTTTTTTTTTTTTCGTTCTCCCCAGATACCTTTCCCAGCAGCTCACACCCCACCCCTCGCAGCACGTACCGCCCCTTGGGAATTTCTGCCTGTTCCCTTCAGAAACAGGGTTTGCTTTTGAACAGGTAAGACTCACGGGCTCTGTTCGGGGAGCGCGGCTGAGGCAGGTGGCGGCCCGGGGAAAGCGGCCCTGCCCGCGGGGCCCCGCCGCCGCGCACGCACCCCTGAGCTAACTCGCTGCCGATGCCCCTCACTTAATTAATTGTCAAACAACCGAGAGATTTCGCCTAGGCAGGGCCGAGCGGGGGGCGCGGGGTTGCAGGGAGGCGGCTGTAACGCCAGGCTGGCGGCAGCGCTGCGGCCGCCTCCGGCTGACTGAGGGGAAGGGGCTCGCCCGCCCCGGCGGGGCCCGCTCCAGCTCCGCCGGCGCAGCGGCAGAGCTCATCCCCCGCCCCCAGACCAGTTCCCGAGAAGGGGTGGGGGACGAGAGAGGCGGCGGGAGCGCCTCACCTCCCTCCGCGGCCGGGCGGGGGCAGCCCGCGGCGCCTCAGCCGCTGCCGCCGCTCCCAAATGGCGGCCCGCAGAGGGGGCGGGGGCGCGGGGAGGAGCGGGCTCTATCGACAGCTCGGCGCTCCGCGGTCGCGGCAAGAGGCGGGGAGGAGGAGGACGGGAAAAGAAGGAGAGACAGGCGAAAGGGAAGGAGCCGAGTGCCGGCAGGTCGATGGGCGGAGGATAAATGTCTCGCTGAGTGTGAGGCCGCCATTTTAGATGAGGAACGAAACGAACGGCGCCGAGTGAGACAAGAGGCTGGAGGGAGCCGCCGGGAGGGAGTGACATAGGTAGGAGCGGCGTTGGGCTGCTGAGCGGCAGACGACAAGGCAGGGAACGGGGGAGAGAAGGGCTCCCCTTTCTCTTCGGCTCTCCCTTCCTCGGTGCTGGCGGCTGGAGCGGCGCCGGCTGCTCCCAGCGGCGGCTCAGCCCCGGGCGCTCTGACTCGGCCGCCGCCTCGGCCGTGAGGGGGGCTAGCGCCGCGGAGGGCGGCCGCTCGCCCCCTGACAGGGACCGGGGAAGGAAGGAGGGGGAATCGGCCCTCTCCGTACCTGCGGGTCGCGGCTCATCGCGGAGCCCTTTGCGGTCGGATCGTCTAGTGCGCGCCGCCTCCCCTGCGCCGCCGGGGCCGGCGACCCTGCCGCGGGGCCGCCCTGTCCGCCGCGGGGCCCGGGCGGGGGCTCCCGCCGCGAGAGGAGAGGTTGCGCGGCGGCCCGGACCGGGGCGCGGGGCAGGTGCCAAAAAGCCCGGGGCGGGGGGGTGGGATGGTGTTCTGAGGCCCGTCGCGGCTGCGGCGGGTCAGGTGGGAGGGGAGGTGTGTGGTGGCCGCCGCCTGTCAGTGCCAGCGCGGAGCCCCGGGGCCGGAGCCCCCCCCGGGGGGTTGGTGGGGGGGATGCGCGGCCGAGGCGGGTGTGCCCCGGGGCTGGGGCCCCGCACCGACCGGCCCGGGGCTGTGGCGGCCAGCGGGCGGGATGAGCAACGGGCATCCAGGAGCAAGCGCCTGGAATGGTGCCCTGCTCGCGGCGGGGGGGTGCCCAGCGGTGCCTGCGCCTGCCCGCCCTCCGCGGGTCTCCGCTTCGCCGGTGGCAGCTTCGTCCCTCCTGTGCTTCCAGCGGGGACTCCCTAACCTTTCTGTTACTTTGATCTGCTGTCTTCTGAACCGAGAACGGAAAATGCGTTTAAGTTGCATTAGCATAACTGAATGTGTTCTGCTTAGGCATTCTTGGGTTTGAGCTGCTTGCTTGGGTTTTTTCCGACTTAGATTCAGTTTAAAAAAAAGACGTTTGAAAAGTGGAGTAAGATTCTTTAGTTTCCCAATTTCTTCTAAACTGTTACAACTTTGCCATGTATAAACGGTGTTACTCCAGAGCCAGGGCTCGAAGATTGCACTGTTTCTGGACTCTCTTTATCTACAGTCTAAATGTACATGCAGATAACCTGCCCGTGCTAACAGCAGCACGTCTCTTGTCCATTGTTCGTCTTGCCTACGTCAGGCTAAATAATTTGTGTAGATTTTTTTTTTTTTCTTCTTAGCCTTTAAGTGACATCCATAAATACAGAGGCCTTACCTGGGACAATGAGACCTCAAAACCAGTTGTAGCGGAATTGCTACAGTACAGCATGCATTCCAGATGCAATTGTAGGTTGTCGTAGGTATGCAAAACAAGAAGGGTCTGTAATGGAGTAAAACTAAGATGCTTCAAAAACCATAGCCAACTTAAAATATCTGAAAATAGTTTTGTACAAAACACTTTTAAAATGTCTTTTATTTTAATGCTTCTGAAAAACTCTGCTCCAAATATTGCCGAAAGGATCACTGCATTGGCTAAAACTAGAATGTAATTTGAATGGACATGGTTATCCTTTAGGATATGTCTGCAGTGTTGGTGCAGAAGAAAAGATCGAATTGGTGAATGTGAGAGTTAATTTCAGGCAGTTCAGTTAAATCTGTTCTGTGGAGACCCATTCAGAATGGAAGTGGCTTTAATTTAGTTTGTCTTAATGAATATTTTCTGTAGGTAAACCCTAAGGCTACAATTAATCATAAAAAAGGTATGGATCTATATATATGTTCATGAAATGGATGACTAATTAATATGGTACGCAATTTAATCTTAGATTATTAAATCTGATGTGAACTAGCTTACTTGGGTTGGAGCAGTGGTGCTTTCAGAAATCTGGAATGTGTTTTTCATACGGTTTGTTGCCATACTTAATATCTTCAGGACTGGACAACTTATTGTGCAACACTGCTGACTAACCTGCTTTGAAAGAAAATCTGGAAGTAGCAGAAAAAATATCTTTTTTCCAAAGAAGATAAAAAACTTTTTTTTTTTTTCAGTTGAGTGCCTTTGGTGTGTACATAAAATTTTCCATTCTTTATTCTTTAACAACAACAAAGTCTGTTCAAATTACATATGAAGTTACTGCTGTCTCAGGGCCTGAACTTACTACAGCTTATTAAAATAACTCATATTTTATAAACCACAAACATGACCCACGGAAATCATTGGTCAGCACTTCTTGGTATGCTAAATCAGCACCAGTTTCTTGTGGGACATATACTCCCCTCCTCCCCCCAGTTTATTTATTTGGCTCCGTCACTGTTGGGAAACCAGAGGTTGAGGAAAAAACAAGTTTTCCTTGTTTTCTGTCTTTGAAAACAAATTAAATTGAGATAATGACAGCTGCTTGTTCTAAAACTTTTGTAGGAGATGGAAACCAAAAGCTGTTAGTTTGAATTACTATGTATAAATAAGTCTAAAAATCGGTTAGTTTCAAATGCAGGAGTTGTGCTGATAAATTCACTTTTGTGTTACTTTAAACATTCTGTATCCATATTTTTATATTCCTGATAAAGTTATGAGAGCAAATGAAGTCTAGTTCAATAGTCTAACAAAGTCTACTTCAATACAGATCTGTATTTGGGTCTCTGATCATCTCTGCTGCAAACATACTGTCTTTCTCTCCCATAACACCTTCGGTCATGCCCTTTGCCACGCTTTGTAATCCTTCTAGCACCCCTTGCTTCCCCATCTTCAATATTGCCTTACTTAAGCACCCTCCAGATTTTTATTCCTCCTCCTTTCCCTCTGTTCTTACATTGCTTGTCTACCTGCTTGGCCTGCCAGCTAGGCAAGAGGGAGGGTTTTCCTCTTGGTTTGGTTTTGTCACATGGTGATGTACTGCTGCAGCTGGCACACCAAAGGTTTGTGCTGTGGTGCCCCGGCTGATGAAGAGTCCAGGAGAGCGAAGGATTCTTCCGTACGTTGGCTTCCTATTTCCATAGCCTGTGGGAATCTCGTATTCTTGATGCCTCTACCTAACCGTTGAGTTGAAATCCGCTAATACGTCCAAGAGTTGTTGGAGGAGAGGCAGAAAGACAGCTGGGTGGCATGATCGCATAAGACCAGTTGACTAGGAAATGAGGGTGACGTGTTTTTGTGCAGTTGAATTTCCAAACTTCCATGCAGATTCAGCGTGAAACAAATGAATAATTGAAAAGGATGATTGTTTTCTAAGAAATAAGTTCCTGGTCCATCTTCTACCTTAAAAATGCAGAAATCTAAAGGCTGTGTAACTGTGTGAAGAGAAATTGAAGTCAGTGTTCTATTTCTCATAAAAACATCAAATTGCATAAGTCAAAATTGCCTTTATTTGGGGGAGCAACAAAAATAGTCAAAACAAGGTTAAAACTTACGATTTACCTAAAATCTCAAGCATGGTAATTTAAGCACAATTTCAGTAAGTTTCACATACCTTTAATTTGTAAACGAGCAGACGTGTTTACGTCTGCCTTGTACAGATTTTGATTGATTTTGTGTAATTGCTTATGCAAAATCCTTCATTATTTTCTGGTATGAAATATATCCATTGTGTACTGAATAAGATTGTGGAAACATTTTGTCAGCTCTAGACAGTAATTGAAAGACAAGTTGATATAACACTGGGAAATCAGGTAAAAATGCTAGCTTTATGACAAATTAACAAGGTATTTTAGCAATGAGCATGCATTAGCTCGTGAGTTTTGAGACAGCATGAAGTAGGTACAATTCATTCTGTATGGGTAGTCCAGATATGTATTTAGTGATGTTCCTAGTTTCTTCTGAAAAGAAAGTCTGTTTTGGACAAAGTTCTGTGAATAATTCTCAGTGCTCTGTTGGCTCTCGCTGCGTACACTATTTTTTTGTAAACAATGATTTTGCTTTGAAAAGCAGCTGGCGCACGTTTATTCCTTTAGTGACTTGAATATTGTGTTTGTACTATAAATGTCATCTGCTTCACAGAAAGTTGATTTTATTGCAGCAGTGTGTACTGACCTTTTACAGTTTAACAGAATATGGTCATCTTGTGTACTGAAATGCTGCAATGCATACAGTAGATGAGGATAAACAAAGCGCTGTTCTTGAGTCATTTGTAAATGAGTAAAGCATTTTCTTGGTAGACTTCAGAGCTAAGAATAATAGCTGATAATTAAGAAATAGAATGTTTACCTAAGTGAGTATCCTTTTTTCCAGGGTTTTAAGCAACATAGTTAATGCGATTGAATTATATATTTTCCAGAGGTTTTTGCTTGCTTAGGGGGAATAAGGTTTTTAGAGCTAAGATTTTAACGTACAAAAACTCTGGATTCGTGTAGAACAATACGGTGGCAAATGCAGGTCACTGGATTTGTTTGCAGCTGCAGGTGTGTCTGTGTTCTGCCATTTCTCCTATGCATGTTCCAAATGTATCCTGCACGCTTGCATAAATGAAGCAGAGCAGTAGCACAGTTAAATCAAAGCTGATTGGTTTTAACTTCAGGCAAAAGAGTTTTAGAATTGCCTTGCAAATCATCTCTGCATGTGGTGAGTGTGTAAGCGGCTCTGCCTTGTTTTCTTTGCGCTATCTGAAAATCTGCGAATGGGACCTGTATCTCCAGCTCTTCTGATATAAGCCCCTTTTTATGTTGTTGTTGTTGTTCTCAGTTTCATTGCTCTGTGGAATCATTTCATTTGCTGTGTTGTGGCTCTCTGCAGATGTTGAGTTGATTACGGTAGCGCTGCCTGTTTTCTCTTACTACTGCATTACATTGCTTCATTTCAGATTTTAGCTTACGTTGCATACTTGCTATTGGTTTGACCCTAAAATATTTCATTTCTGACAAACAGCTGACAAAAGGGTGTTAATTAATATCGCATTCCAACTGAAATACGTAGTATCGGTTAAGAGCAGTTGAGACATCTTGTATATTTTTAGTTCACCAAGCTAGAGGGAGGTTGCTTCACTAACTTGCAGCTGGGTGTGGCATGGGGTTAACCATATTAATTAAAGCTGGCTCAGAGGTTTAGACTTTAAAAAATGGCTCAGAGCCCCCATTATAGTCTTCTGTTACATAAACTTTTTCACTATAGGACAAGCTAGAGTTTTGAAAATGAGTGTTTTAGGAACACCTAGCTGGAGGAGAGACTAGCGAGAGGGAGATGCATGGTAGCAGGCAAATAGGAGAAAGATGTCTTTAATGCCTTTGTATCTTTGTAGGGCTAACATTTAGGTGTATGTTGAGAAAAATAAAAAGGGAGATTAGTCATATGTTAATTTTTCTGTAATGTCTTTTATTTTGCTAGTCATTTGCTTCCAGTATATGTCCCTGTCAACTCTATCAGTAATTTGAGCTAGTTTTTGCATATTCCACTTTCTTGTTCCATTCTCAATCATTTAACAGTGTTTGCTCAAAGTCTGGTCATGCTTTCAATATTTTCTTTTCAGTCTATTAGCATACCGCAAAAGGCACTGCCACTGCTTTCTCTTTACTCTCTTACTACCTGTGGAAGAGATGAAGTGTCTCCCCCACAGTGACTGCTTGTTGGGCAAACAAATAAATTGTCATTCTTTTTGCTTTATTCCATAATTTTCCCTGTGTCGATGAAACTAACTGTGAGATTTTACATAGGAGTTTCTTGGTGAAACTGAAGGAAGCACAGTGAAACAGGTGAAGATATGTGTACTCCCTTTCAATTGCGTGGAAATGTAGGAACGCGGAGAGATAGTCGTCCAAAGTAATAGAGCAAATGTAGGGAGGACCATTAGACTGGAAGCTTCAAAGGTGGCAACGTTGCTTGAAATAGAAAAATACTAGTTAATGATATTTGGACAATTTTTTAAAAATTCCTCATTTATTGCTACCCAGAAAAATGCTAGTTACGTTATTCCCAAATGATTATCATAGAAAAAAATATTTTCATAAATTTCTTTCTAAAGAAAAAAACAAGGTAGATTTTAATTCCACTTAATGTGGAGATGAAAGAGCCTGTAATTACTTCTCTAGCTTCCAGTTGAAAAAGGTGGATTTGATATACAGTAAGAACTTGATTTTTTTTTTAAACTTTTTTTTAGAAACTTTGTTCTAAGTTTCACTGAAGTTGAACATACTTACGACATAGGATATGACTTCAGCTTCAGATTGTATAAAACCCTTTAATAGAATTCCAGAAGTTGAGAATTTACCTAGCAATTGTTAATGCCAAGAGTAATGTCAAGTAAATATTTTCCTTATTTTGATAATTTCTGATATAATTTGAATTCCTTCAGGTCTGATCTATTTCATAAGCCCATTAAAAAAATACCCCCCTTTTTTTTTAATCAGTTCTTTATTTGGGCACATCTTTGTTGTAATTTTATGAGGTTTTTTGTAAAACCTGTAATGTAAAACTCATGCATTAAGCATGGCAAATGTGTCTAAATTCTTGCTGCTTTTGAATTTTCATGAGACCTAGTTATATTTCTTCATACAGACACACAGTACTGGGGCCACTGTGTGCAAATAAGAAACATTTTTGATTATGGCAGCACTTTCAAACTTAAGGAGAGTTAACTACGTTCATGATCACTCAGTTTTTCTTAGACTGAGGGGAAAAAATGTAATAGTAACTGTGCAAGCTAAGTGATGTCCTGCTTTTTATAGCTTTCTTTTCCCTCCCTATCTCCCTCTCCAATAACTTTGGAAAGCCGTGTCCAATCAATACCAATCTGTAAGCATGAGCAGGCAGAAACCTGTTTGTGGCGTTGAAGATGGGAGGATACTGGTTTCCCTTGTACCTAATTAGAAAGCTAAGCAATTTCAGTTGTCGGTAAGTCAAGCTGCTGGCTAGGGAGCATGAATTTCTTCTAGCAAAACAACATTTCTGTCTCTGTTTGGTCACTGGTCTAACAGTTTTAACAACCGTCACAATACGACCATTTATCTTTATGTGGAAACATGGAAAAAAACCCATCTCGAGTTCAGGCACTAGGGAGTGGTTGTTCCAGGGTGGTTGGAGTTGAGGGGGCACGTTTGCAGAAACGGGCCAAAACAGGTTCATTGGAGGATGGCACATGCATGGCTGCGAGAGAATGTAGTAAGTTAAGTAGCTTCCAGAGTGTGTTGCAGCCAAAAGAAACAAGAAAGTGTGCAAGCCTCTAATTTTATGCTGACATTTAACAAAAAAATAAACCATATTCTGAATTACATCATTCATCTGTGTTAAATGCTTTAGAAGCAGGTATAAAGCTTACACAGGCAATAATAGCATGCTGAAACAAAGTGTTCATGTCAGAGTGATACAGTGGATTGATTGCAGCTGAAAGTGAGTTCCAGAGCTTACTCTTGGATTTCTCAAACCTTTTAAGTTGACTGTGTAACTTGTTCACTGGCAATCAAGAGGTTATAAAAAGAGAGCCAGCTGATGTTGCAATCTAAGCACTGGCCATATAGTGGAAAGACTCTCCTTTGGCATGTTCACTAGTGCTATTTTTACCTATTCCGGTAAGATCTGCCCTTGTGATGTTAAATTGCAGGACAGTACCTGGAATTATTTTGTTTTTCAGAAGTGCTGTATGCTCTGAAGAAAATTTTCGATAACATTTTCTGGCAGATTGAGACTGAAATTGTCTTGCATTTGAAAACATTTTTTCTTCTGTCACCACAAATAATACTGCCTCTGTAACTGTAAGATATTCTTTCACTTTTGTTTGCATATTTTATGTTTGGCAGAGGGTTTTTTTTTAATTTTGACTCCTTTGTATATTGAGTGTTTTGTCTTTCTGGGTTTCTCGTGTGGAGACTTTAAATAGGCCATGTGATTTTTAAAGACAGGGGATTAACAGTGTAGCCCAAGAATAAATGTAGTAGGAGGTTTTTGTCATAACTTCTAAAAAGCCTAGCTGGTTTTGAGCAAATTTTAAGTTGATGGTTCCTTCACACAGTGGAAAATGAATTTAATATTTTTTTTCTGGGAATAGGTTTTCAGCACTGCCAGTGGCGGAGTGCTTTATCTACCAAACTGATTGTAGTGAAAACCGGAGGAAACAGCAAGAATGCCTTAACAGCGTAACACTGGGGTTCAGTTGTAGAAGTATCATGTATGCAGATGTATGACAATCTGAATCACAGTGCTGAAATGTCTGATGTTTCTGATTACCTAATCTTAAATACAATATTGTCCAGGTGTATTTTCTAAAACCGTCGGCATCTGGTTCAAAAGTGACTTGACAACACTGAAACACAAACCTGTTGTGTTAAAACTCTGTTTCAAACTCTTGATCTGGCTATTTGTGCAATTAGGTGTATATTTGTAGCGGAATTTGTAATTTTTCAAAAGCAATGGTTTGACGCTGACATATGATCAGTGATCAACTTGGGCGAGTTCAGCGTTCCCCTTACAGAACACCTGCTTCCCTTGCTGCTCCTCTTGCACTGTGGAGTGTCTCAGGTGGAAATCCTGCAAGCAGGCAAACTTCCTCCAGTATAGAGTCGTTTTCTTCTCCCTTGCCTTGGCCATTGTCTTAGGTGAACAATTCTACTTCTCAGGTTTAATTGAATCTCACATCTGCAATAACAGATGGTATTTTTGTCAATTCACTTGCTTCTTAAACCCTCCTTGTTGCCAGTTCTGTTAGCAAATGTTCTTACTGATTTTTGTTTTTCACGTATCTCTTATCTGTCAAGAAAAATACATTATTTTTTACTCCCTTACAGCTATTACTTCGGTTGCAGATAGAAATACTGTGCCTGCTTCTTCTTTAACCCATCACACCTGCTTTATGCTATGCCTTCTCTTCTTGATTTGTATATGAGATTCCTTTTTCTTCTGGCTGATTTTACAGTAAAAATGCTTTAGGTTTTCAGGCTATAAAACCTCTACCCCTCCCCATCAGTTCTTCTCTCCTCTTTTTTGTCTAACGTTATCCGTCATACTGATTGGATTAATTGTCTCAAAGTTTGTCCCAGACTCTTTTCAGCTCAGTTTTTAGCTCTTGTTTTCCTCAGGAACCGGTCTTTACAAATCTCTTGACCTCTTAGCTAAATGTGAGGATCATAACTGTATCCTCGTTTTTATCAGTTTGCTAATTGTCAACCTAGGTACTTTTAAAAAAACAAAAAACCGACACTTCCCTCTTATGCCACCATGCCTATATTGGTTCCTATGAGGATGTCTTTCTCTGGTCCTCTGCTTATTCTTATGCTTCTTAACGTGTTTTTGCTCGTCCGTGTTTGTTTCTGCTTCTGGCCCCCCATGTACTTTCTGGTCATATCACTTTCCACACCTTATTCTTTAGTAATGTAATCTCTTAAAACTAAACAAACAAACAATACCTCCTTCACCTTGATTCAATGTGGATTATTTCCTAAATGTGTCGTTATTGCTGACTGATTGTCTTCTGTTAGAACTAAAGATGCCAGATTTCCTCTGGTGTGTGAAAGACAGCATTCTTTCCTCCCTTCTCCCCAGTCTCCCTGCTTGTCTTTTTCCATGATGGAAACCACATTCACAATATTTTTTATGTCACATTCCTAAACGTTTGCTGTACAGAGGTATGCAAGTTAGTAAGCAGGGTAAACACACAGTTCAGAATGCAAGTAGGTTTTAGTTTTAAAATTACTAAGTGGCTCAAGGTGGAGATCCCAAAGCATTCTTCTGGTTTCTTGTTGGTCTTTGGGAGTTTGCCATCTTGGGTAAAATCATTGCAGCTTCCCCCCCTCACCTGCTCTATCCAGGAGAGAGGATACTTTTAACCAAAAGCGAGCTAGCAATATAAGAGCTCTTCTTGAATTTTTTTTTTATGTGTACTTTCTTTTATTTCCTGTAAAGAAAGACTTGAGGAAGCTGGGACTCTTCAGCCTTGAGAAAGCTTTGTGTATAAATACACTGATGGGAGGGAATGAAGAGGAGGACACCAGCCTTCTCACTAGTGCCCAATGACAGCACAAGGGGCAATGAGCACAAATTAAAACACATGAATCTCCATCTGCACAGGAGAAACCACTTTTTTTACTGTGAGCATGGTCAAACACTGGAACAGATTGCACAGAGAGGCTGTGGAGTGTGCATTTGTGGAGATGCTCAAAACCCAACTGATGTGGTCCTGGGCAGCCAGCTGTAGCTGACCCTGCTCAAGCAGGGGTTTGAACTAAATCATCTCAAGAGGTCCTTTCCAGCCTCAGTGACTCTGTGACTGTGTTGCATCTTTGCCTTCTCTAATCATCTGTGCATGGGATTGTTTTAGGAATTGCTAATTAGGGTGGGAACTTTGGGTAAGAAAGCATTTTACCATTTACTATCTAGTGAATATTTTTGAATATTTGACTAATTCTTTAACTAATCTGAGCTTCCAGTCTTTTAATCATGACTTCTTCAGCTTCCCTAGGAATTCTTGCTCTTACAGTTAATGCTTATATGCAAGATAGATAGCCTTCAGAGGCTTAGCTTCTTACTACTTTCTTTTTTTGTTTGTTTTGTATGCAAGATTTGTCATAACATTTGTGAGTCAGCAAGGTGTTTCTGTGTGTAAGTAAGGGACTGATGCCTGAGAAGAAAGTATTCAACTCGTACTTGATTGTTACTTTAGTGAGTTTTTAGCTGTAAGAGATTTTTATGATGTTCTTGAATAAGAATGAGATTATGTTGAGCTGGGGTAGCATTTGGTTGTCATGCAGTCTGGCCTTACACAGTGCGTCTCGTTACACTGAAATGTTGCATAAAATAATGAAAGGCTAGAAGGCCCTGAAAATTCTAACAGTGGAAGGATGACAAGTTAACTCTGCTATTGATGTAATTCACAAAATAGGTTTTTTTATTAATCTGCTATGTAGTGCATGTCTGTAAGTTTGTCTATTAAAATAGTAAATATCTTCTGTTTTTGTGTTGCCTTCCACAGATGATGTACTTCATCCTTTTGTCATAAGACTTCATTCGCTTAAAGGAAAACTAAAGGTATAAATAACTTTCTCTGCTTACCTTTCTCTCATCCTTACCTTTCCCCATTCTTTCTTCTGAGGTCGCTGGGTCTTTCCTGGGGGAAGGGAAATTTGTCACAACCGAGCTCTGTGCTTGTATTCCTTCACTGCTACTGAAATTTGCTTTTTGTTTTTTGAGGAATTCCAAAAAATTGATATGATGCCTACAGTTGTTTCAGTGTTTGCTTTATCAGAAGTGTATGTTTAACTTAATCTCCTACTTTAGTCAGTCTGCATGGATATTTACTTTGCAGGGGGAAAGCCCTTCCTCAGTTTAGAACTTTAGATTTTGATATTTGCCTGTCTTCTCCAAATAGCATTTGCCTTTCCACACAACTACGGATCTGTTGTGAATAATCCAGACCTAATGTAAATCATGTCTGTGACGTTATCTTACAACTAGCAGTTGTGTTTTTTTTCTTTTCTGAGATTGTACCTCTGAAACAAAAGGTCTGTTATGGCACTTTGTTAAATAAATAAAAACCCACCCAAACCAGCACTGTAATTTCATGGATGTATTTAGTAAGATAATATGAGATAGAGTTAAAATGGAGCATAATTTATTTTTGGAGGCACTCAAGACAGTAAATGTTTGACATAGTCTAAGTAATTTTGCTTGTATACAACCTGTAATTTCTCATTACATTCAGGTTTTATTTGCCATTTTATGGAGGCTTCTTTACAAATACTGGTGCGTAGGAAACAATAAAATAAAGTTAGTAGAGCTGTCCACACAGGTTGTAACTAAAATACTCGAGTAGTATCATGTCAGATTTAGTTCATATTGCAGAAACATATGTTCAACTATTCCCAGGTGCACTTTATTATAAGATAGAAGGGAGAATAATTTGTTCTATCTTCTCACAGAAAAATAATCTCAAGGCCCCTTCCAAACCTTTCTTGGTGCTATTGCCCCTATTCCCTGCTGCCCCCCACCCCCCATCTGTCCATTGTTTTCATGCCCAGGCTCTTAGAATTGCAGAATTGACCCCGCAGTGGTTCTGGCACAGAGCCCACATTTAATAAACTAAATTTATTAGTTTAAAGCTGCCCTGAGTGAATGCAGAGAACACCTAACTCTTGAATTAGCTGCACCCTATTCTGTCTAACTGTACAGATAATCTAGCATTGTCTGGTATTTTGCAATGGTGTTTTAACAGTAACTGTGGTATGTCTGAACTGTACAGTTAGCCTGCGTAACTAGCAGCTCCCAGCAGTTACTTGAATAACCGAATCTCAGGCTGTGTTCCTTTTCAGCAAAACTGAGGTTGGTTTAAAGACTGGTGTGTTCTCAGTAGTGGTGTCGTCAGTGTTACTTCATTTACTACGTGCAACTGAGGGAGGACAGAGCCAGTAATTCTTTCTGCTGAGATTCTCAGTCACTTTTGTTTAATCCTTGAAAACTTGTGTGGGAAGGGCAGTTAGTGGATTGCTGACATTTGAGTAACGTTTTTATCCTTGCTGTAAAGTGGATGAGTTCCAGGCAACTGTAAACACAGTTTGGGGCTTTCATCCATACTTGAAACAATTCAAGCATGAGCAAGTTCAGAATGCAAATAGGCATGTGTCTGAGAATGTATGTATGGCTGATAGAAAGACTTGGGGAAAAAAATGCTTGTCCGAAATGTCTTGCCTGTATAATGTCAATATACATTTAAACTCATAGCCCCACTTCTGCAATGCAAGGTCTGCTTTATAGATCTATCTTTTCTAAATCTTTCTTTGGAGGCTACTGCTGTGAAGAATTTAACATTATGGTGAATAAACAAGAAGTCTTAAGTGTGACAAGAGTGTCATATAATGTGATTCTGATACAATGAGATATAAGGAAGCAGTGTTCAGCATGCTTTTTATTTCTGGTAATGCATTTGAATTTACCAGATTAAAAAATGAGGATGTCTTAAATATCACGTCAGCTTTAATAGTCTTCATAATTAAGAGAACATATTTAAAACATTGAGTGACCACCTCTCAATATTTATCAATTTTGATTATAAGATAAAAATTATAAACTTTTATACTAAGAAAAGTGGAAGTTTTACTGCATGACATAGAGTTGTGGTGCTTTATTAGCAAAACTCGTACAAAATGTATGTGCAAAATTTGTGTACTTTCCTTGTTTGCCTTTTCCTTTCATAGCTGTTTTAATAGCAATTTTATAAACTTTTTCGTGAATCTATATAAATTCACCAGCAGTACTTAACTAAAATTTTAAAAAGTTCTGACTGAGTGCTTGGAAACACCTGCTGCTTTTTCTTTGTACCCAGGATTGCTTTTTTTCCTTTGGGAAGGAGAAGGATTTGGATTCTATATCCCTTTGTGCTCTTTTAGATACAAGCAGAGTGTTCGGTGCTTCTGTTTATCTAATGAAGCAATTCAGGTTTTGTAGAGAAACTTACAGAGCTCCGCATTTGAACTTAACAGAAATTTCATGTGGAAAGAAATGGGTGACTGACACGGGAGTGATCTGTGTGGAAAGGACAAACCAAACAGATCTTCCTGAAAATTGGTTAGGAAAAGTAGCCTGGAGCCGTTCTAATCAACAGAGGAGAGCAGGCACAGAGCAGCCAATGGTGCAGATACTTTTGGTGACAAATACCTACTAACCAGAGCCCAAAGTACAGCCGAGTAGTATGACTTGGTTTATGCTTACTAACTGAACTTTTACTCTGAAAGTTACTCTTAAGTAGAGAAAGGTATTAATTTTGCAAAGGATTAATCAATCTGAAAGTGTGTCAGACTGGGAGTTGTATTCCTCGTGCCTGCCTTCCTTCCTTACTGTAGAGCCCAATTGTTGTTGTTATTTTTTTTCCTTAAATACTTAAATACTTTCCTTAAATACTTTAAAGTTACATTAGCAGCATAATGGCTGAAGTAGTAAGAAAGAAACGAATGGTTCAGAGAAACAGAGAAAAAGGTGAGAAAAGATACTTCCAAGATCAGAACAACTGAGGCAGAAATTATATGTAATCTTTCAGTGTTGGTTTTTGTGGTTTTTTGGGTTCCCCCCCCCCCCCGCCCCGAACAATAACATTTCTTCCTGTTAATTTTTAGATTTTTTTTCTCAGTTCTATTAGGGGGGAGCTTGCTTTTCAGCATTAATCTCGTAAAATGAAGGACATTTAAAGGAAAAATCCCAACCTTGTAGATGTATGAGAAATCTGCTTGGGTTGTTAGGCTGATCCTAACTCATGCCCTACCTTTATGTTGACGTTGATCGCAGCTTTATTTACTAATATAGGAATGGGTCCATATTTCTCTTCTACTGCTATGAAAAGCTACTTTTAAAAAATACTGCTACATATCAGAATAGAGACTTGTTTGGTGCGGGTTTCTTTTTTTTCCCTAGACAACTGGTCACCCATGCAATATTAAATCAATTGAAAATTACTGTATGGAAGGGGAACTGAGAAGAGACCACAATTAAATGTGTTATTGATCTTTTTGTGTCAGAGATTAAAACTTTTCTTATAAGCAACTTTTAAAGCTTATATTTTGTAACAAAAGTGTTCATTCGAAAATGGATTCTGTGTTATGTTCTATGGTGTTTTGCCTTTGTATATGTATTTCATTAAACATGAGTGTGACTATTAATTGTTCATGTGGATAAAAATGGCAGCGTGTGTGTGTTGGAAGGGGGAAACTGTATTTACATTTTGTTTAAAAGCTTTTGGTGTTTGTTTCAGAAATAGAGTGAAGGGCAGGGCACCTAAACTCTATACTGAGAGGAATTTAGCTTTGTATCCTGTGAACTTTCAGGCTTCGTCATTACCAGCTTCAGCATTCCTTAGGAAGATGGGCTGAAATTTTTAACAGTTTAGACTAAACACTTTTTGCTAGTTGTGGAAAAAGTTAAAGTAACTTAAAGTACCTTTTGGATATGAATGATAGGAATGTATGATCTGAGAGGATAGGAGTGAATGATCTCTAGGAGTTTGTTACTGTCAGGTGTGCACATTGCATAGCTATTTTGTGCATTTGGTTTTAATGGTTGTTCAAATGACTAACTATCAAATCTGTAATCTATGCAAAAAGTACTAATTAAAAGTGCAATCTTGGTCACAGTGTGCAGTATACCTGTGGGAGGTAGAGGAATAGTATGAGGGGATTTTTTCTGCTCAAATTTAATGTTTAATGTGAAACAAGTCAGTATCGGTTTCCTAGCAGTACTGGATCTACAAGAGGACTGATATGCTCATACTTCAGTATCTTAAAATATTCTTTGAATGCTGCTGTTGCAGTTTTTCGGTTGTAGACAGGCTGTTTGAAGTAATTTTCCTGAAAGGGAAGAAAAATTTTAGAAAGATGCATGAAAACATTCAGCTGGCAATGGATTATTTGAGCATGTCATAAACATAATTCTAATATCTGGTAATGATTATGTTTCAGAAACATGCTTGTCATTCATTTAAAGGAAGAAAAACCAGTTTTTCTGGAATATACAAACTAAGAATTATGTATTTATGAAGTCATCATTGTAAAATCTTTCCTCCTTTATTTTAAATTGAGTTTCTCTTTAGAGCATATCAGACATCTTTTCACCAGAGTGAATTGGTGTGGATCTTGGGAGAGTTGGAGGAAATGCATTTAGTTTCAGTAAAAATAGCTTTCATCAAATACTGGTTGGAGCAAAAGATCCAAAATGAATAAACAAATCAATGCTAGGGCACAGGTTACAGGACCCTGAAAGGTAAGCTATGCTGTGTGCGTGTCTTATCTGTTAAGGTGGCCAGAAATGCAGCTAACCTGTGTCCTCTGAAATAGTGTGTCTGTTGTCTTCTGCTGTTGTGTTTGCTTCTGTGCTCAATGTACCAATGAGAAATCGTGTGTGTATGTGCAATGTTATGTTGTGTGATTACACATATATTTTTTTCGGTCAGTTCAAAGCTGGTCAAGTAGTTGCCACGCTAATTCTTTTACCTCATACCTATGTATGCAGTGAGCTGTTTGAACTCAAAGTGGATGGTTTTGTATATATTCCTGTAATTTTTTTAAGCGACCTTTCTTTACAGTAGAGGGCAGGGGAAAGGTGTAAATCATTCATAAATTACTTCTTTAGAAGCAGCTTTTATGGCTATCTCTAGTCTTCCATGATAAAAATTTGAAATAAGAACAGTGATTAGGTTAAAGAAGTGAACATGTCCAGTGGCTGCTCATGCAGTATCAGAATTTAAGTGTTCTTGGCTAGACTCTTCTTGACCTGAGTGAAGAGGTATTTCTGAGGAGCTGGAGCCTCCTGTCATCCCACTTGAGGGTTGTCTCTGAACAGTTGCAAAAGTCAGCAGCAGGACAGTTGATTACTGCTGTTTCTTCAACAAGCCCCACCTTACCAACTGCATGCCCTTCTACCATGGATGCCAAGAGCAGGTTTAGCAACTTCTCATCACCCAGGAGACCGGGAATATCTTTTAAACGTTCCTTTCTTCTCCCCTACCCCTCTACCCTCAGGCCACTTGCAGGTCTTTGTCCACTGCAGGCTGGATCTGAGCCAAGTTCTCATCTTCTCCCTTTAGTGGTGGCTCCTTCTTGAAGTGTGTGAGTAGAACCCATAGCCTTCAGTTCAAGCAGGAAGGAGAGCTAAGGATAGCACGTTTTAAATTTGCTGCTGAGGTGAGGAGGTATTTTCGTTTTCTAGAAAAAGAACTCTCAACATTTGCGAGTGAACCCAAGCTGCCAGGGACACAATTATCAGCTGCAGCAAAAAGATGGCAAAAATGCACTCATGAAGTATGGTGGCAAGAGAGAGCAGGGCATTGCTGGAAGAGAGGATTATGTCAAACATACACAGTCCTCAGAATATCCAGCACTTACTTGAGGCAAAGATCCCAGGAAAGAGAAGGATGCAAATGCATAATCAAAGATACAACTGACATTTGTATTGTACAGAAGGCTGATAGCAGTTGCTGTCTCTGTGTTTTTCTGACTGTGTGTACAACCACCTCAAAATGCGTTTCTGTGATCTTCTCTAGTAGGCTGGTCTACAGTATGCAGTAGGCCTTTCATATTCGGACGAGAGAACACTGTTAGAGCTGGGAAGTACCTTTTTTGGTATGAAACTTAGCTTTTGTCAAGGTGCAAGTTTGAATTTTTTGTCACTTCCTGTTTTCTCTTGAATTTTTCAGGAAATGTTGGCAGCATGTCAAAATATTAAATATAAAGGCTGTAACGTTAGGGTGTTGTCAGCTTACATCAGCAGTGACAACAAGGAGGTTTTGATGGTTGCCCCTCTATTCCTTGTCTCAACTTACTCAGTAGAGAAATCCAGTTGAGCTCCTCTTCTTGTTTTGTCTCATGTGTTACCTAGAAAGGTGAAATAAAGTAGGGTTCCCCATAGTGGGTAAGTTAAGAGGAGGAAAGAGAACAAGCTGTCTGGGTTTCATCTTACCCCTCTTATCTAAGTGTTTATCTCCACTCTGTTTTTATTGTTCCCATCTAACTAGTTACTCTTTTAGCTGTCCTTATGCATAATCTGGTTATTGCAACTGTACATAACTTCTTTCTCACCTTTCTGATTCCTAACAGTAGGGCAACGCATATGAGTTGCAGGATTGGTGTACTTGTACTTGCTTGTGCATGCTGAGCTCAGCTGTATTCCTCATTTTTATCACCCCTCCTCCCTCCTTTTTTCAGAGTGTCTCTCTTTCTTCCCATACCTTGTTCCCTTTTTACATCAAATGCAAGACTGTTATCATTTATGTGCCATAGATTTTTTTTTTTTTTTTGAAATTCCGAGTATCTAAATCCTATTAGATTTGGATTGGGTATTGAGTTTTAAATCTTACTGACATTTAAATGTTTTGAACCTTTGAACAACTGGACTTGCACAACTGATGGCATTGATGCAGGAATGAGGATTGGCAGGAGGGAAGGAGAGGATGTATATGTTGTCAGTGAAAGAAATGTTCATGAACTGACCGAAAGATCCCTTTGTACCAGAGAGTGTAAGAGGCCTAGAGTTCTGCTTCTGAGTTTGCGTACGATGGTAGGTGCTTCATATAAACCAAACCTTTTTCTTTAAGTTCGTTGTTACATGTTTCCTTTCTAGCTACGAGTGAGATCTGGGTTTAGGACTGTAGCAATGTTAAGTACTTGCAAATCTAGCTAAGGCTTTTCGGAATTGTGCTGTGAGTGAAAACACTCTGAAATTCAAAGTTTATCCTTCTGGGCATCCCAAAATGGACACTTAATACTAGCGGAGATCTTTTTTTCCATGAATTCCGTTACTTTAGCTCTTCAACTGTAACAAACACCGTCGTCTTTTCTCTGATACAAAGAGTAGCTCTTTTGTTTTTGGGGGAGGTTTTTTTGGCATGGGTGCTACACAAAAGGGCATGAGGAAATGAAGGGTTCAAACACTTTGCAACAAAGGAGGTACAGGACCACACATGAAATGAGACTTCAGTAGATAGTGATTGGTGTTCAGTATAGGAGTGTTTGGTATTATGTACTGAATTAAGTTGGAGCAACGTAGGTCTTTCAGTGTAAGCCTTTCCTGTACCATAAGGGGTCAGATTTAGCATTGCTTGGAAGACCTTTATTTTGGCACTTCCTGACTGATTTGCTGTTTGACTTTGCAGCTTTAATATGACTTTCTTTACCTTTCGTAGAGGTGATCAGGAATATAGGTGGTGTGCATAACCACTGAAGATTAATTTGGAAACAATGCACTAAGATGGCAAAAGATGTGCTTTTGTGCCGTGTAGTTCTGAACATCAGTTTCTCAGATGTTTATAGAAGGATGCAGTTTTATGGAGGAAATAAACCACTGTGCTTATTTTCACTGTTACTTTTTTTTTTTTTTTTCTTTTTGAAAGCTTGGTAATGAATCCAGCTACTTGGAAATTTAGCAAGGAGTACACTTCACAGTTCAAAACTGTTTCAGACTTTGTTTTTGCTTAGTTTTGAATAAGATGCATTTGGAGTGTAATTTGGAGTTCAAGCTGCATTGAAGTTTTGATAGCCAGGGAAAAAAATACACTGATACCTTTATCTTTGTCCCTGAGTGTGCAAAAATAGTACTGTGTGCTGATTTGGAAGTATGCAGGGGGTTGTTTATGGCCCTGCACTGGGAGAAGTTTATGCTGAAATGTAGCTGAGCATAGTGTGTGCTGGGTTTTAGAATTTCTTTTTCCTGTTTCAGACTGTGTAAATTGTGATACATTAAAACGTTATGTATTTTGTTGTATACTAACAGTTTTAAACTTTCTACCCTTTTAAAAAAATCAAAACAACAAACCAACAACCAAACACCACCCCCCAGCCCCCAAACTAAAGCTCCAGTATCACTGATAAAAATAGAATTTCTTCAATGAATGCTTTTTATTATAATTCCCGGTGGACCTTTCTTAACAAATACAGTTTGCGCTAATGCTTGCATGCCGTATCTGGCTTACAGGACTGTTCTATTGGCCTGCAGCTAGCATCTAGCCACCTTTCTGAAGGCCCCTCAGGCATTGATTATCTAAATTAACATGATGGTAAACTGCTCCTGTGACCAGAGATGCAGTGAGAGGAATGACGCATATATTACTGATGATCTGTTTATGTGCAGAAAGTCAAATGCTTTCAAGACTCGGGCTAATTTTGCAGATGTAGGTGAACTGTTCCATGTATGTGTAGGTTGATTGTGTCATAAGGGAGAAGGCAGTGCAGTTTTCAGATGCTTTCAAAAGAGGCGGTGAGGCCTGTTGTCTCAGGAAGAGAGAGTACTACTTTATAGTGAAGGATATAATTTTTCCTGACTCTCTCAATTTTTGTTTCTTAGACCGCATCAATGGAGCACATTCAGGGAGCTTGGAAGACTATCAGTAACGGTTTTGGACTCAAAGATTCTGTCTTTGATGGCCCAAACTGTATTTCGCCTACTATCGTCCAGCAGTTTGGTTATCAACGCCGAGCATCTGATGATGGCAAAATATCAGATACTTCCAAAACTAGTAATACTATTCGTGTTTTCTTGCCCAACAAGCAGCGCACGGTGGTAAGTATACATTACCTTTATGTAAGAAATGTCGTACTGTTCCCATTGCTAACACTGTGATGTGTATCTGGCAAGAGAAATGCCAAGCTTCACAAAAGGTCTTATTGTGATTTAGTGTATTGTCATCAGTTTGTTAATTCTAGATGACATATTTTGAAAGCAGTCTATCGGTATATGAGAACCTGTATTTCTCTACCTCAGTGCTGTATTTGTCCAATATACGTGAGCAAGATATTTTGCATATATATTTAACATTAAAAGACAGTAGTTGGCTGACCTAAACAATGACACCTGTATGAAGTAAAACATGCGGTCATTTCTGTCACCATTTTCCTCACTTGGATGCCCACAGTGAAGTATGGTAGTTAAACCTGAAGTGAAACGTCTTGAGGGAGCACTTCTATTAGATTTGTTGGAGCTGAGTGTACTAATAAGTGTCTTACGCAAAGTTCCCTGAAATCTAAATTAAGCCTTTTTCTATGCTTAAGGTAACTCCATTTGCTTGCATTTCTATGACTTTTATAGGCTACCTACTTGTATGAGTGCTGTGTAAAATCCTGTTTCACAGAAACTTAGTAATTGTAAGAAATTGAAAAGTTATAAAATGGCTTCAAAACTTCCTTTGCGTAAGTACACAATAGTTACCTGTATGGCAGAAAATGTGCCTGCCTGACAGGTTGGCTTAATGCGCGGTGAGTTAAATTGGAAGGCACAGCAGTCTGTTGTTACATCATACAAGTAATTTTTACTTATCTATTTATCTAACTTCAAAAGTGAACAGCTGTGCAGTTTTACTGGAACTTCTAAAGAAAAGAAGAAAAAAAGACTTCCCCCCCCGCCCTGCAAAAAGCTTAAACAAATTCTGCAGTCGCTGACTAAAATTTTTTTTCCTTTGGTCACAGGTAAATGTGCGAAATGGACAGACCTTACATGACTGTCTTATGAAGGCACTTAAAGTAAGAGGTCTGCAGCCAGAATGCTGTGCGGTTTTTCGACTTCTTACTGAACCAAAAGGGTAAGAGTCTGGAATGTTATATGTGAAACTTCCAACTAGAGAATGTAAAAATCTTCTTTCTTAGAATAGCAGCAATAATGCTTCCTTCCACTCTCTTGCTAGTATTCTTTTAAAAGCACAATTTGGTTGTGAACACTTCCATGTTGCTTTCTTTACCCTCCTCTAGGTCAACTCCTTCAGCTTCCCGGCTATTAAAAATTTTATTTTTGTTTTAAAGCTAAATATTAAAAATACTTAAAATTGCAGGGTACACTCAAGTGCTTGTAGTGTCTTACAGAGGCTTCTGTCATACTCTAGATGAAATGATGTGATATGCCTTCATATTTGAGGTGCATTTCTTCTCTGCATTTGTAGTTGGTAAACTTCAGTGCTAGTGATTCTTAGCCAACTTAAATAAACGTCTCCTCCGTGTGCCCAGTTTTAAGGCTCTACATTCCTCTGCAACTTTTCAATGTTTGGATTTAAATCTCACTTCAGGTATTCCTTATTTTTTGTAGGACCGGGGATGCTGCTATTAAATACCAAATGATTCTTTTACAAGCTGAGGGAGTGAAGGTATCTCATGGAGTTAATACATTTAACTTCACACCTCGTAAGCCTTGAGCTTAATGCTCTTCTAAGCCTCAATCATGAGGCAGTCATTTGTGAGTTTACATCTCTGTGTAACTGAGTCCATTCTGGGGTCACCAGTAACTTTAGTGCTGAAGCACGTAATACGGCTTTCATCTCACTAAGTCTGCCATTCATAATTTCTTATGTTTTGTTTATAAGGGTATTTCTGTGACTCCATTACAGCTTCTAGGTGTCTTATTTCAAATAATCTATATATCTAAATGACTTACACGTTAAAAAATAAACAGAAAAAGAGGTGAATCGCTATGTTCTCAAAGTTGCTTCTAATTTTTTAAGTGAAAGACACTGAAATATAGCTCACTATAAGAGGTTAGCCACGCTTTTTTGTATTTGTTTTCAGTTTACTCAAGAAAACTCACAAAACATAGATCATTGATTAGGCCAGACTTCTTATCTCCTAAGTAATTTTGTTGTCCTCATTTTCTCTTTCTTTCAGAAAAAAAATGCGTTTGGATTGGAATACAGATGCTGCTTCCTTGATTGGAGAGGAACTGCAAGTGGACTTTCTTGATCATGTTCCACTCACCACACACAATTTTGTAAGCTTTTCCTCTTCTGTATTTTGATGTAAATTATATCAATTGAACCACATAGTCAAGGAACGTTCTAGGCATTAGGTATCTTTTGGCTTTCTAAACACAAGGGGGAGATTTCAGAAGTGATGATTTGATTCCTTCACCCCTACTCCCCGCAAATTAAATTAGCTAAATAGCTATTTGCAGTGAAATGCCAGAATGCTATTTACGTTTAGTGATTCCTAGATGTCAGAGACTTCAAAAGCTCATATTACATATGTTCTTCAAAGGACTGATGATTGCCATTTTTATTTTATATAAATATGTATTTCTGTAACTGTCGTATTAAGATATCATGTCTTTAAAGTCCAGAACTGAGGGATAACTTGCATTTTCAGTCTCTGGCTCAGCAGTCAAAAAAGGCTGGATACGTTCGGCAGCTTTATTGGACTGCTGGTAATTGTGCTGAATGTACAGGGCTGCTGTTAATTCTGCAAGGTCACGACATTGTTTTGTGAGCTAATGCTGCCTTGTAATTTGACAAGAGTGTTTTTTGGGGGGATGAAAGACTTTAGATTTTGTAGTTCCTCCTCAAAAATGGATTATTTGCTCAGTATAGCTTTTTTTTTTTTACAAGGAGATAATGCCTAACTCACTAACAGTTTTACCTTGCATTATTTTGTTCTCCCTGGGAAGGAACTCTATTCCTATATTCTAGCCTTTTTGTTCTTTTGTCCCAGAAATGTATTGTGCCAAGTGGCAAAACAAAAGGATTATCACTTACATCCATTAGAAAGGTTAGGATTGATTTACAAAAACTGAAAGTAGCTTTATTTCTACTTTACATTTTTAGAAAACTGCAAATAAAATAATCTGCAATTAGTCACCAGAAAACTCGTATTTTTCTCCAGATCTGGAAGAAGATCAAACTTCGAGCCTTCCTCCACAGTATGGTCCGGAGGAAGAAACCCTTTGGTTCATTTTAATCTTTTCTTTGTGTTTCAGAAGCTTTAAAGAAATGTTAGGTGCCTTTAAAAAAAGTAGAATTTCCTTAAACTATTTTATTTACTAAGGAATTTATTTCTTATGCAAGGTGTATTGGTTAGTCATAAACACACAACAAGCATTTTGACTAATAAAAAAAATAATGAGGTTGTTCTGACGATCTGATCCTCCTTCACCTCCTTGGTGATACTAAACCAAACAGAAACCCAATTCTTGGCCCACCCAACTCTGTCACCTTACTGAGCACAAAATAGTGCTTTTGAATTTGACAGAACACTTTTCCTTTTTTTTTCTTTTTTTTCTTTTCCTTTTTTTTTAAATAATCAGGTAAGCAAAGTCCTAAGTGTTTGTAAGCTTTCCAGGTTTCCAACCAAACTGGAAATACATGCAAGAATACTGAAGTATGGTTTTAAGTTCAGTAGTACTTTGGAGGCACTGATAACATTTTAACATGGTATTTATTTATGTTAAGCTCTCAAGATGTTCGTCTCAGCTAATGAAGAGAAGCTAGTAGCTTGGATTAATCCTTTAATGTGTTTTCTAGGCTCGGAAGACATTTCTAAAGCTTGCTTTCTGTGACATCTGCCAGAAGTTCCTGCTAAATGGGTTTCGGTGTCAGACATGTGGTTATAAATTCCATGAACACTGCAGCACTAAAGTTCCAACCATGTGTGTCGACTGGAGCAATATCAGGCAACTCTTGTAAGGACTGTTCCTTTTTAATAGCAACAGTAATTCTCTGTGACAGACAAGCATCGGTTTTTTTAATCTCTTATCATAGAGATAAATTTGGATTGTTGGGAAGTGTAGTCACTTCCCTCAATATACAGAACTTGTGTATTGATTTCATAAAACAGCCAGCAATGATTGTCTATTCCCAGGTGAAGAAGGCCATTTACATTAAATGCATTTTGTTCTTGCTGTAAATTTTAGTATTCTGGGACAAGCAAACAAAGATCTTAAGTGACCAGGCAGTTGCTATAATGCCCTCTGTTTCAATGGAGTAATAGTAATTCCTCTCGCATAACACTTTTAGAAGAAAAAAAAGGTCATGATTCAGTTGTTTTTTAGCTGTTGGAAGCATGAGTGTTCAGAACTACCACAACTTTTGACACCCTGTTGAAAATGCATGGAATGGTGAGAAAACTGATGAAGGATAATACTTTCCTAATACTGATTAGAACAAGTCGAAAATCATTATGTTAGAAGTAGTCCTTTTTTACAAAAATGTTAAAACCTATCATGATTTATGTGTCTGTCTTAGTGATTGAATTTTTTTATAACTAAAATTGGTCATATAGTTATGCATTTTCTTATACTGATTAGTCATTAGAGTATAGGATGACTTGTACCACGTGGCGCTACCTGGGTTTAATAGAACTTAAAAAATTTTGCGTCGAATACTCTTTTAGGAAAATCTGAAGTCTGATGTAGAAACATTTGTTTAGAAAGAACACATGGAAATTTTCTTTGGGAATCTGAAGACATAGTTTATAGTCATACCATATGCAGAGGAAAAATACTATGTAAAGATAGGAATGTGTTCATGAAGTTAATTATGCTGGAAAGAAACAGCCCTTTAAATTTTCAGCTTTAAAGAGCATTGTACAGGAGGTAGTGTAGCAGTTGAAATTGTAATTGTTTTTGTTGATATTTCAGATTGTTCCCAAATTCAAATATCAGTGACAGTGGTGTCCCTGCACTACCTCCCTTGACAATGAGACGGATGCGGGAGTCTGTCTCCCGGATACCTGTTAGGTAAGCTAGTATTTCCTGTCATTTCTGTTTTGGGAAATACAGTTGTTTAAAAAAACCAAACAAACAAACAAACAAAAACCCCAAACAAAACACCCCTAACTCCTCAAAAATAGAACAATCTTATAGAAGGTTGGGATAAATGTGCAAGAAGGCAACACCACTTCTTCATAGATAATATGCAGTGTCCTTTCTTGTTCTTAGACTCAAACAAAACATTGATTTGGGATTTTATATTTTTAATTTTTAGTCTTAAGATTTTAAGGGAGGGTATTAAAGGTTTTCTGGAGACCTTTGTTTTCCTACCTAAGAAAAGTCAAGGCATTTTTGTCAATTAATTTTTATTTTATCTGATCAGCTAGTATACGTGTAAGGGTTTGTGACTCGTTTTGCATGACTTGCATACATAAACTAAAATAATGTTCTGATATTATGACGACAGATAAGAGTTTAAAGAGAGAACAGCGGAAACTGAAAATACGCTCCTCTTAAAGAAAATTCTGAGACCTAAAGAGAACGTTCCCGTAGTTTTAAATGCTAGAATAAAAATTGCTTTCCTTTCAAAGGGGCCTGTCTTCTGATCCTAATTTCTGCCTGTATTCTTTTCCTTGAAATTCTAGAGGCTGAAGAGGGCAGGCCATCTTTTGTTTTTTCTACATCCCTTTGAAAAATCTTGGCCTATTCGGGAATGAGGCACAGAGCACGTAGCTGACTTGCAAATGGTTCTATGTATTTATTTATTTATTTTAGTGGGAACTGCATCAGGAATTGATCTTATGTTCTCTTTGCTATCTTATTCTGTTTCCAGTGTTGTTGAAAAATGACTCATTAATTTGACAGTTTTTTAAGCTTTTTGTGAAGGCTGGCTGATGTCAGTTAAGATACTTGTGTGATTTGGGATAAATAAGGTTTGAGTGACCTTAGCTGTGATTTATAACTCTTTGTGGAACTGGATTTTAGTGTTGGCCTCCTTTTAACTGGTGTTGGGTTTCATGACTTCCTTGCTGGCTGTTCTGTGCAAACCATTGAACAGTCTTGCAAACCTTTACAAATTCAGGGCTTAGCAGTAAAAGTCGCTCTTAAGCTATGCATTTAACAGGCTTGAAATGAGCAGTTTGTTTAAATTTCACAGAACTGAATTAATTCAGCGGAGACAGTATTTTACCAGTATATTAACTGTGATTTGATGGAGATTGAGGTGAACTCTGGCAAAATTTATAACGACAGAAACAGACTTACGTTAAACACTAGATGGGGGCTGACAAGATCTTCAAGTTTTTTAATTTATTTCCCGAGTTAAACTGGGAATGAGTCAGCTGACCAAATAGTTTAGATAGCGTGTAAGTCCCAACTTTTTCTCTGTTTGGAATTCTGTGCATCTTGCTTTTGGACAGGTTGCATTGAACAGTATTTTTTCAATTGCTAGAGGGGAAAAAATAACCACAACTTTCCCTTTCTCTCTCTTCCCTTCTCAGTTCCCAGCACCGGTATTCTACACCTCATGCCTTCACATTCAACACATCAAATCCTTCCTCTGAGGGCTCGCTTTCCCAAAGACAGCGATCTACATCCACACCGAACGTCCATATGGTTAGCACTACAATGCCTGTAGACAGCCGGATAATTGAGGTAATATTGGCAGGGAGGGAATAGCATAAAGTTAAAGTAAAATTGTGACTGGCCATCTAATAGTCAACTGGTTGGTTTTTATTCTTTGCTTTTTGTCATTTGCTCACTGTTTGCCTTAGTTGATGAGTGATGAAAAATATAGGTGACACATTTGCACAGAAAGTTAATAGTTCATTCTTGCAGTCTTTATCAACTTTGCTAAAGTTCTAGGTAGATTTTTGGTGTCTGTAGAGATGTGGGGGAGCTTAACAATCAAGTTTCACAGATCTGAAAAGAAAATAAGCTCCGTTTTGCTGAAGAAATACTTATTAGGCATGTCTAAAAATGTTCTTTCAAACTTAAAAATCTGGATTTGTTGGGGGACTGGTGTTTATTTTAAATCAGACAACAGGTACTGTAAGGCTGGATGTAGTTCTCAGAGTTGGAATACTCAAGTCAAAGCTTACTGGTGATATGTTTTGTGTTATACCTGTACGGAATTGACAGCGGTTCTGGGCTTGTGTGCTAAAGCCGTCTGTATCTGAGAATATTTCTGCTGTTACTTGCTTTCAAGCACCTTTTGCTTTTTTTTTTTCCTTGCCTTAGACTGGCAGTAGTGAGAGACAACTCTTTGAAGTCAGGCCTAAAGTAGTTTCGTTTTGTTTTGTGATAACCTTAACAAAATAAGGGAGTGGTGTGCAGGAAAGGCTTGCGGAAAGAAAGTGCTGAACTGCAGGACTTCAGAGAGAGCACTGTTTGTTGGTTTTTTGCTTTGCAGTAGTTTAACAACTCCTTAGGCCAAGCAAAAGCCTTTGACTGCCGAGTTTACTTGCATCTTCAGCTGGCAGTTTGTAGGCTTCAATGAAATGTGAAGACTCTGAAATGCGCTAGAGAAGTCCTCTGGACCTTTGGAACTGAAGAAAAGTGCACTGCAGCCCCATGAAGCTTTTTCGGTTAGAAGCTTTGTGTCAGCTGGGTTTTATGGGGAAAGGTACCCTCCCTTTCTCTTCGGTTTTCTTAGGCTTACAGACTTTTTCACTGCTTCAGAAGCCTGGCTGACCATCTTTTATGGCATGAAAAATAATGAAGCACTCAAGAAAGAGAATATGAATTATCAAACTTCATAGTGTGATGAGCCTTTAAGGAGACATTGCTTTCTTTATCCTTCATGCATAACATTAAAGACAGAAATACTTTCTATTCTAACTCTTCGTAATATCACAGGCACTGAAGAAAAATAGCTGTTGTGTCTTAAAGGCAATAGCTGCTTTTTCTAAAAGGCTTTAAAAAAAAAAAAAAAAGAAAAAAAGGTAGTAGAGACCTTCTATTATGACATGAGAAAGACCACCTTGATAAAGTGGTTTGCCAAAGGATGGATACTATTGAACTTTTGGGTTTGAACAGGAATACTTAAAAGTTTTACTGCACTTAATTATCATATATCAAACAAATTAGGTTACTTTTTCTTTCCTTTATCCTAACATTTAATTTCTTTAATTTTTTTTTTTTATACTTCCTCTGTTCTTTTCTTTTATCTCTTACCGTGTTGGCCTAGAATAACAGCCTGAATGCTTCTCCCAGTTCCTGGTGCAGACGATTTTGTTTGAGGGGAAGAGTAGGTATCTTCTTGGTGCCTTTTGTTTTCTTGTGATTAACAGGATTGCTATAACTTGTAAGCCATGGCAGTGTCCCCATGAAATGTTTAATCTGGAGTTGATTTGATGAAAATCTTTATAGCATGTTTATACTTAATATTAAATATTGAGGACACTAAATGGAAGAGGCAAATTGATAGAAGATCTTCATTTTTAGTTTAGCTGGATGAATCCATACTATGAAATTTGGGGTGAATTTGAATAGGCTTGGATTAGAGATGTATTTGGTCACACAGTTTTTAAAGCAAAACCTTCTCAACACATCTATTGTGTGGCTTTTTTCCTCTGGAAGCTGTTTTGTTGAATGTAACTATACAAAACTCTTGGAATAAGCACATGATGTACTATTTTTATTTCACATCAAAGTAAAGGTGACAGACTACAGCACTGTGTATGGTATTTGTGTTGTAAGAACAACTCTGAAGAACACTGGTTTTGGGTCATTTGCTGTAGGATTCATAAGCAAAAAAGAAAACATTCACATCAGGATTGAAGTTCAAAAATACTTTTTTCTTAAATAGGAATTACATACACCTAAGTATGAGAACAATTTTTGATTATTTAGTTATCCTTTGCCAGCTTACTTGAAAGCAGTAGCATTCTCAGGCTGATGTACAAAAAACATCGCTTGTTATTAATTCAGGTTCTTAAAGATTTTTATTGTCCTCAAAATGGACAAAAGTAGTAACTTGAAAGAGTTCTTCAGTGGTAGCTTATGCAGATTTTAATCCACTCAGACGTAGAGTTAGAGGTACTCTGCAACAATACTGTATATGGAGTCAAGTCTGGGAGAATGCAACCAACTAGCTAAAATGATGTATTTCAAAATGAATCGTTACTAAGGATAACCTGAGTTAATTTGAAAACTGTATGGTGGAATGTAGGCTTGTTCTGTCCTCCTATGAAATCTTACATTTATTATTCTACTAATTAGTTAGAAAGTTTGAATTGACTTCTATTAACTTTGACAGTGTTTAACATTTCTGTAGTGCATGTTCTTGCTTTGTACTTATACAGTACCGGGATATTTTACCTTTCCTGTATGTACTTTGGGATAATACATAGCAGGTGAGAAAAGTTGTAAAGTCATGTTTGTCAGAGCTTAGTTTATCTTGTGCATGGCTGTAGAATTGTGTTGTAAAGTGCCTGTGGCATGAGGTGAGAGTTGTCGCACTGTACCAACTAGTGAACTGTGTAAGACCATGCTTTTCAAATATCATCAAACTTTAATCTGTGGAAAAATGTTTTGGAAATTAGATGTTTTTGTATTAGGGCACTAGACGTAGCCTTTTTTGGGTTGAAACCATACGGTAGAGCTATTTCAAAATGTATATTGACTTGGAATATCTTAGGGGCTTTTAAAAGTTTTCCTACTTGGAACCCAAAAGCTTTTTGAGAACTTGTCCCCTAGAGATACAGGACCATCAGAGGAGCTATGTTCAGACCTGAAATACAAGCATGTACAAAAATCCAGTGGTGGGAATGCGGACAGTATTTCTGGTGTTTCTTCTTGTTCTGTGTCTTTGGTTTTTTGTCTTTCCTTTCTTTTTTTGGTAGTAATACCTTTTAATATGCTGTGAATATTTTTAATGTTTTGTAAGAATTCACAAATTGCATGTTTTTTAGCATATAGGATTCTTGTAATTAGAAATTAAGCAAGCTGTCATCTTTTGGAGGGTGTTGGTCAATACTGCATTGCACTTGACCACAACTGTCAGGAACAATTTCAGCACTATTCCTGTTTGTTCCTATGTATGCTGTCATATATTTATTAACTTTATTATCTATCTACTCTGTTTTAGGATGCAATTCGAAGCCATAGTGAATCAGGTATGGTTTAAAAAAATTAAAATAATTTATAATACTATTTTGTGTTTATTTTCGGCTTCATAAATGGTTTTTCTTCTATTTTTATATTTAAGCCTCACCCTCTGCTTTGTCTGGAAGTCCTAACAATATGAGCCCAACTGGCTGGTCTCAGCCCAAAACCCCAGTACCAGCGCAGAGAGAGAGAGCCCCTGGATCTAATACACAAGAAAAAAACAAAATTGTAAGTATGGTAATATTTGATTTTTTTTTTTTTTTTTTTTTTAATGTTAAACTAGGCTAGGAGTAGTGGTGTGTTGGGATAAATTTCTGTGCTTAAAAGGCAATAAAAGCTGATGGTAATCTTGGATTGCTCTGCACTGTATGTATATCGTAGCGATACAATTTTAACTAACTTGGGAAAGATAGCACTATTGCTTTGTGTTATAAATACCCAGAACAAAGTGTTCTGGATTGAAAATTAATTTCAGACAGTATTGTGAAATTACTTTTCAGTACAGATTCAAGGATTACCTTTCTAAATTTTTAGTGCCTGCGTCTTTTTTATTCTTTTTCAATATGTTTAAAGTTAGCCTTATGATCACTATTTGAACTGTATTGCCATAGCTTCCATAGAAAGTGGATATTGATAATGCCGTCGTTTTCATAGTAAAGTTAGTCAAAATGTCTCAGGGACAAATAGATTTAACAAAATGCAAGTTTTCCCTCAAAGGCTTGATATAAACTTAGAGGCAGGGGGAAAGAAAGAAAAGTTAGAATAATAATAAATAATATCTCAAATTTTTTGAAGGCTTGTAAGATTTAGAAATGAAAGTACAGTTGCTTAGGGGGACTCACCGTTGTTAATCACTTAGATGTTTATTCCTTTTAAATATGTAAATGACTTCCTGAATTTTAGTATTGTAATTTTGAAAAAGTCAGTAAGTTTCTTAAGTATTTCAGATGTCTTTAAATAATTGATTATAAAATACTTGTTCCTCTTAAAAGATCTAAGATCAGGGTTTAAATTTATAGTGCAGAACTTAATGATAGCTTCTTAAGCAGTTCAAGCTATCCAAGAAAATATTTTGTCTGGGTTGGGTTTTTTGGGGTTTTTTTTGGTAAACAAACCCACCACCTCTCACAAATTGAGGAGAAGAACAAAAGTCCAAACTGCAGGACAAAACCCTCAAGGTTTCAGTGCATCTTAAACTTGTATGAAGGAAGTTATTTCATTCTTGGTGTGTGTATAAATAATATATTAGATGAAATACTTAGAGTAAAAGCCATGTCAATTTTTGTTCCAGAGGCCTCGTGGACAGAGGGATTCCAGTTATTACTGGGAAATAGAAGCAAGTGAAGTCATGCTTTCTACCAGAATAGGGTCAGGTTCTTTTGGAACAGTTTACAAAGGCAAATGGCATGGTAAGTTCTTGCTGAGTGCTACCGTTTTCTCAAAATGTTGATATGGTAGGACAGCAATCCAGAAAAAGGTAAAATTGTTTTAATGGTGCTGTGTGCTTACCTACCACCAAAGGTACCAAGAGAGAAATACTAATTTCCTAATATTAGCAGTGGGGAAATTAAGGCAAAGAACAGACATCAAAATGTGAATCTCACAACTGCCATCTGCACGTTCACTGTATTGGAGCCAACATTGGGTTTTTTTATTACCATGCTCTACAAAAGCTTGTTTTCTGAAAAGATTTCGCTTTCAATTAGCAGGATTGAATTAGCAGAATTAGCTGGGAAATTTCACAGCCTCATGTTAAATTGTATTTACCTTTTTTTTTAATACCTCTGTGGTTTAATTAGCATACTTATATTCAAGGTGGCAGGGAAAGGAAATAAGCATAAATTGCTTTTACTGTGGAGTTTCTCTAAGGAAAAAATGGTTGATGTGAGAGTTTATGATACAAAGTTAGCTGGAATACTTTGAAAAGAGGCACACTGCAGAACTACAGAATTAGTTTCCAAATTCAGGGCTTGTGATTTAAAAAAACCCACACATAAACCCATCCAGGCCCTAATTTAAATAGCATTATTGCCATAAAATAAGCTGACAAAAAAAATCTGGAAACTTCTCTTCCACCCTCTATTTTTAAAGAATAAATACTTCCATGTCTTAAAGTCCGAGTATTGTCAACATCAATGGAAGGACTATTCTTATGCTAAAAGTATTATTCATGAACAGTTAAACTGATTTTCATTGTATAAGTGAAATGGAACACAAAACTCAAGAGGGAAAATAGGTAAAGTAAGATTTCACTAAACAAGGTAATAAATGAGAATTTCTTGTTAAATATTTATTTTGATAAAACATTTGCAACTCTTCACGTATGAAGTACTTTGGTGTGTTAAACAGGAAATGCATGGAGCTACATATTTGGAAAGAACCCTCAGTTGTGTGCACAAGATGGCTGTATGGCTGTCTCCTAACTTGATATCAACAAGATTCAGTATCTTGTTTTTGGTAACTGTTTATAGTTTTCCCGATTTCTCAGGAAAGTCAAAGTTAAATTACTAATGTTGGGTTTTTTGTAACCATCACTTGTGGTGTGGTCTTAAAAGATTGAAAGGTTTATATTTCTTGCAAGTCTTTTCTGTTTAGAATTGAAGAAACTGGGAGTTCACTGTGCAAATTAGTGAAACTGCAGACTTTTTTGTAGTAAACTATTGTAATAGTACAAATGCAGCAATGAAAAATGTCTTGGTGAAGCTAAATTAAATTAATTGAAGAGGGCAGTTTGCTGCAAACTTAAGTGGAAATTCTAGATTAAGTTAGAGGTGTTTGGTTTCCTAACATGTCCAACTATGAAGGGCTGTTTGCGATGAACTTTTGGACAGCACCTGTGGAAGATTGTATACACTATATGCAAACCGTGTTAGGTTTCCAATAAGCTTTCCTGACTTAGTCTTCCAAAATAAAAATGAAGTGTCAAGGACAGTCTTGCTCTGAGGAGTGCGTGTCTTGTTGAACAGGTATCTTGCACTTCCATATTTTTCCAGATTGTTCTGATGGTTAAGTACTAATTTTCGTATTTGCACCACTTCTGTTACAGACCCCATTTGGATCCTGTAGTGTCCTGTAGCATGCTTCTAAATTTAAAAGGCGGAAAGAGAACCAAGGCAGTTTAAATGGGTTGGAAGACTACCTATCATAAACACTCACATTTCCCCTTTGACCCTGGTAATCAGTTCTAGGGTTTTGGTGGTTGGGGGGTGGCGGAAGCTGATTTGTCTTCAGATTGCTGCTAAACAAAACAAGTGCTATTGTGTATTTGTTTCTGTAGAGAAAACTGCTTGGGAAATGCCATCAAGCCTAAAAAAGTGTGGCACCTGGTTCAGTAAGAACAGTGTAAAGTTACAAACATTTCTTTATCTGTGGAGCAAGGATCATAATGGACAATATATTGAAAAATAATCTGAAAACATTTGGCATGTAATCAGTGGATGCTGCATCCTTGCCTTTTCTGGGCATAGCTCATGGCAATATACTTCAAGTATTGGTAGACCGTCTATTGGTCTTGCGTTGTTCGTCAACAGGAGTTGCAGTAGGAACTGGCTACTTCAAAGCCTGTGATTTTGGTAGTCATATGAAAGTGTAGTCTTTCTACCAGTTATATTCTTCTGTTCTGGTCTGTAAGCAGAGAGATCTGTAAGTTATAAAACATTATGCGTACTGCAAATTGTGAGATCGTTCTCTTTATGAAGATGCTAGAGGATGAAGTAGGAAGTATATTGCATTTACTGAAGTTAAAGGAAGAAGATATAAAAGTATAATAATGTGTTCAGTATTTGTGCATCTTTGTGACTTCAAATTATACAGCAAATTAAGCAACTGGTAACTAAAGTGGAAGATGCTGAAGTTCGCTCAGGGTACTCTGAAACTTTCAAGTACCAGTTTTCATATCCTTCTCCTACTTTGTTGGCAACATTTTTTTTTAATTGAGCGGTTAGTATTCCTAATGTATTCAGTTGATCTTTATATTCTAGAGACATGCTAACATATTCTTCACACATATCTTTGAAAAGAGACCATATTAAGAAGAAGAAAAGTAGTGATTGTGGTAGCAGAGAAATCTGTCACTCTAGGGATTTTTTAAATTTAGGTGATGATTCTGTAATGCTAAGTGGCAGCAGCCTTTAAACTATGGGATAAGCCTATGCTGGAGTATAGCACCTCTCAAATCTTTTTACTGCATGTGGACTAAGATTGAAGTTTCAGTTTTCCTAAGCTGCTTTTATCTTCCTGTCACAGTGTCAAGGCAAGTTTTTCCCCCTCTTGAATTCTAAAATGCTGTCTATTCGTAGTTAACATGAATGTGATGCTTGCTTTCTTTCACTGAGGAATCGATGGGTCTTGCTTGTTCGTGCTTTTACTTTTGTTAGAACAGTCGGCTTCATTCCAGTATTGTACCTTTTTTTGAATCAGTTCAATTCTACTGTTTTCTGCATGTACACTGGAAAGGTTTTTACAACTTCATTCTCTGGAAACAGTCTCTAAACAGATAGCACTGGATCATCATATATTCTTCTCTATATTACCCTTGAACAGATACTGAAATTTAAAGCAAGCACTGACACTGAAAGCAATTCAAATGAAGCTTTTAAGTAAAATTTTATAAGGTATCAGCTTAAAGAACAGTAGGCTATTCTGCTTTCTGTAGTCCCCAAATTTGTTATTGAAATACTAAAATCAGTTATATCGTTCATAATTTTTCTGCTATTCCTGGATAGAAGATTTATCCCTCCTGTTCCTGAAATTTAGCAGTATTTAAATCTAGAAAGTTTGTTTTTAAAATAAAGTTTATATTAAAAAAGGATGTGTGTGTATATACCTATATATAGTTTTTATATATATATAAAAAAACTTTAATATAAAAATACAAAGGTGTGTACATATATGCGCACTAAAGCTGGATAGAAAAGGAGAGAGATGAAATCCCTGAAAAACAGGGATACTGTTGGGAAGCCAAGAGACTGATGTGACTGTGCTTGAAATAATGTGCTGAGGATGCACCTACATTAGAATACCTTTCTTTTCAACAACTATTAGATTTTAGTAGCTTCATATCCTGCAAAAAGCATATGTGTAGTACTAGCCAGCCAGAGCTGTTAAAAAATAGAAGGGAAGCATGCGAACAATTAATGACTTTTTCCATTAGACTGAAATTCAGATAAATTAATTGCTTGATACTATGGAAGTTTATATGTCTGAAGGAAAATCTTGACCTATGTACAATTTAGTAGAGGTGTACTGTGCACAAATTGGGAATTTTAAGTGTACTGTATATTAACGTTATTTCAGGGAAAAAAAAAAAAAGCTGTATTTTTAGTAACTTCTATGGTAAATGTATTTTCAGGGGATGTAGCAGTGAAGATACTAAAGGTTGTGGATCCAACCCCAGAACAGTTCCAGGCTTTCAGAAATGAAGTGGCTGTATTAAGGTGAGTTGGTAGTTTCATTGCTGAATTCTGTTATTCCAAGGCACTGTATTTGACTACTACCCCTCCTTTACGCCATCTTGCCCAATATTCTATGTTTGATTGACACAAAAAGCAGATCTCCAGAGAAGAAGAACGAAAAAGAGAGTGTATAGTGATACTTCCGAATATTGTTGTGGAGCTGTGAGACAGCAATCATCATTCAGAGTATTTCAGTTGTTCTTCACTGTTTCTGAAAGTTGTCTTTTCAGATAAATAATATTAACATCCATAATTGTTCAGGTCACATTTGGCATGCAATAAAAGGTGAGGATTAATAAATTCTGCCATAATTCTAATCACTGGACAGAATACTTAAACTGTACCTTTTAAAATTGCAGCATAATTCCTTTTTTTTAAAAAAATGTATACTCTGATCTACGTAACTGTTTTCTGCTTTCAAATACTGTTTTTTGTAGTGTCCAGTTAACTATCTGTAATGTTAATCCTGAAACTGAACCAGTTAGAGTACATAAGAACTATTTTCTCATCTGTTAATTCCTTCACAGTTTATAATGACCCTTTAGTTTCCTATTGGGATTCAGTCTTCTATCTAAAGTTGTCACTTCTTCACAGCTTTCAGGGCGATTTCTGTTATTCAAATAACTTTTTCTAATACCACTTGCAAGTGTGAATGTTGGTTACTAATTTAAAAACCTTTGAATTTTCATGACATATTTTTCTTAAAGGTTGATTTTTAAATAACTTCCTTAGAACTAAAAGGAAGTATTTTAACTGAAAAGCAGAAAATCAGCTGATTTTATTTAAAAATTGTGAATGGGCAACTGTGACATTTTTTTATTATTTTTAAAAACAAACTTTACACACACATCCACCTAGCAAAAAAATTTGCAGGAAACTCCATGTTTTTGGACTCAAAAGCTGAAATATGTTCCTTCAGCGAGGAATGCATTTTTAAGAGAATTTGAAAACATTTTTCATAAATATGCTAATTTCTCTTTCTTCTACTTTCTATTAGGAAGACTCGGCATGTTAATATTTTGCTCTTTATGGGCTACATGACTAAAGATAATCTGGCCATTGTTACACAGTGGTGTGAAGGAAGCAGTCTGTATAAACACCTGCATGTTCAAGAGACCAAGTTCCAAATGTTCCAGCTCATTGATATTGCTCGGCAGACAGCACAGGGAATGGAGTGAGTAGGATAAACAATGCTGGCTATTTTTGTTCTTGGAATGGTATTTCCCTTTTCTTCCCCAAATCCTAATGTGTGGAGTTGTTGCACTAAAATAGTAACGGGTCAAAATGGTATACCAAGTAAAGATTTTGTGCAGCTTTAATTCAGCACTGTTGTATGCATTCTTACTTTCATTTAGTATTTTTTCCCCATGGATTCTTGCCTTACTTCATGTTAGACCACTAGTTGCTTAACAGTCAGCTCTTCTGTATTTTATCTTCTTTTGTAGCTTGAGGTCTTACTGTAATACACTAGATGAGATCCTATTCTAAACATAAATTAACTTCTTTTTTCCTTGCCTGTGTTACTTACTATAATATCGCAATGTTTGGCAGACACTGATTTATACTCATCATACTCCTGTGAGATGAGGGGATGGCTGTTCCTATTCTTCAGCTACAGGACTCACACACGCAGATGTTGTTTTGGAAGCATTCTCCAAATGTCCGAGTTGATCCAGTAACCACCTCACTTCTCTTTCAGAACATGTTATAATGTCCGTAGCATAGAAGATACTGATACTGGCTGATGCTGTCAGTGCTCATCCATTTTGTAGATCAGGACCCAGGTTTCCAGTCAGACACCCAGAAAACTAGGGACATGTATTGTGACTGCAAATTAAAGCAGTTTGTAAAAAGTAAACCTTAGCATAGCATACAAATTTCATGCATATGAGGACAGCACCCAGTTTTCTAGGGCATTATACAGTTACGTAACAACGATGCCACTCTTCTTTTCCTGAGATTTATTTACTGCATTGCTTCCACTTTCTGTAATGCATAAGGCAGTAGTTGTCAGCTAGCGCTTCCTACGTTTCTCTTTTCCCAAAGCAGATGCATCCTGTAAATTGGCTAAAGCAAGAGGTCTGTGAAATGATTGAGTGTGTAATAAACTAACACCGTGTCTGTCAGTAAATTGAAAGTTTCTGTGGACAGCCTGCATAACGGCACTTTTCTGCTTTTTCTTTCACAGCTATTTACATGCCAAGAATATCATCCACAGAGACATGAAATCCAATAGTATCCTTTCCTAACTTAATCATATTTCCTGTAACGTGAGAGTGATTTGTTGTTAAGTTACTTTTTGGCAAGGACTTTCACAGAACATATCTGCTTGCTTACCTAACTGTTGCGATAAGGAAGAACAAAGATGCGCAACAGTTGTGCTCCAAAAGTGTCTTATTTTACTTAAATGGTGTTTCTGCAATTCTCTGTTATCCAAGTGCTCTATTGGAGAGAAGCTGCACTCTTTACTTGATGGGAGATGAGTGCATGCTGATGTATGCATGCACATGTGGGTTTCGTTACTGTTTCCCATGTATTTTTAATAAATTTAAAACACCTTCACATGACTGGCAGAAATGAAGCCAAAAATCTTACTTTAAACTCAAGAGAAGGCAACTTTTTACCACTATATTTCTTGCAAAACCATAAAATTCAGTAATGCTTATGGAGTAGAAATGTTATGAACTGATGTCTTTCACCTTTGAAAATGCCTGCTTTTGAAATTGCCAAGAAGAGCATCCATTGAGCTAGCGGCATAAATTGTAATTCCTTCCATAAAATGTGAACAGAATGTTTTGCAAATGTCATAAAAACCTGCCAAATTAGTTAGTTCCATAATATAAGGGGATTCCCATTTTCAGTTAAGCTAGAAAAGTAATCATTTCAGTAGATGGGAGGTCAGGAGTTTGTGATTCCTGATACGATGACCATTTTTGTGAAGTTAACTCTTCTCCTGACATGGAAATGAGAACTAGGAGTCTACCTCATCTTTTTGAACTTAAAACATTCTTAACTGAAATTGTAATATGATATCTCCTTGAAATAACCCCAACAAGAAAGGGACTAGCTATCAATCTTAACAGACAGATCTATTACGTAGGTAGATTACAAGTAGTACAGACGTGTGGATTTCCAGTTGAAACAGTTAAATCATAGTTAGATCTCGGGAGATCTGCCAGGGAGCTTTATGTAAATAGATTTTATTTTGATATTTGTTTTTACTTGTAATTGTTTTTTCTTAGTTTTCTTTTTTGAGTTGTGATGACTTCTATGTTGTTTCCCTATGTGTCTCTTGACACCAGTTATTTGAGTACCTGAAGTCATTGATATTAATTAACATAGTTAATTTCTATCTGAACTCACCATAAAGATAAATGTACAAATAATACTGGAACATCTGGTTTTGTTTAGTCTTAAATGTTAACTCTGTAAATACGGATGCCATAAAATTACTTTTCCTCTGTTTAAGATACAACTCGTAGCAGGTTTAAAAAAAAAAAGTCAGCAATAGTCTTGGCTAGTTAGCTTACATTTGTGATAACCTAACCAGGCACTTTGTAGTCATGTCCGAAAATTCAGAATTGTTTACTGACGTTTTCTACAGAATTTCTTTAACAAGTGTTTAGATATATTTCTTCATGAAGGCCTCACAGTGAAAATAGGAGACTTTGGTCTGGCAACTGTAAAATCCAGGTGGAGTGGATCTCAACAGGTGGAACAGCCCACCGGTTCAATCCTGTGGATGGTGAGCAAAACATTCCACTGCTTTTAAATCGCTGGCTTTCATTCTGTTACTATATGTTTTGTCACTTGAACACTATTTTAAAGCTTTAAATCTAGATGAATCAACATATGCTGTTAGTACTGTGTAGACTTTTATTCCAGTTGTGGGACAAATTAAAATTGAAGAATGTGGAAGTGCTGAAGTGCTCAATTGTCCAAAGTAGACACCATTCACCTAAGGATACTCCTTTTGATTTTTGGAGTTATTTTAAATATTTAGGGCAGAGACAGGGCTGAAGGTGGAACTGCAAAGAGTTTTTCCGAGCGAAGAGGAGAGCCTTTCTCCTGCCGTAATCCTGCCTTTCCCCAAATGGGCTTGTCTCACCGGAGAGCAGGCTTTAATCTGCTCAACAGTGGCTTCGTGGGATCCGTGAGACCCTGTCTTTCTCTACGTTCTTCTTCACGGCCTCTTCTTCCCCTGCTCCCTGCTTGGGACTTGGCAACATCCCTTCTCACGCACACTTGCTGATCGCACATACGGCAGCTTTGGCAGGGGGCTGGGAAAGAGTAGGGAGTGCTTCTTGAAGTACGGGAATGAGCACAATTAATCTTCGGTGCTGTGGTAAGACGTTTGATATATGCCAAGATATTGCTGTTAGGCCCACTGCTGCTCCTTAGCCTGCACCAGATAGTTGCGGTAGGTTTTGAGGCAGCTCAGAACCGTAGCAGATGAATGCCAGTTTACGTACTGAAGTTCTCAAGTTCTACTGGAAAGTTTATGGAGTTTCGTTGGAAGTGTTACTGCAAAGTCCTTGTCTGAGAGGACGTTCCCAACAATTGCCTTTATGTTTAACTTCTGCCAGAACTTAAAAGGCATTTCCACAATTTTCCTTCCAAAAATCACCTGGAGGAAATCTATTCAGTAACTTTTCAGATGTGCGACTTCAACAGACTAAATAGAAAAAGTGGAACAGTGCCTGTTACCAGGTTAAAAAGCATCATTAAAATTATGCAAGAATGTCTTATTTAGCACTCATATTAAATAAAATATTTCATTGACGTTTCGCTTGACACATTTTTGTTAATACTATGCGGTTTACTTAAATTCAGCATGTAGACTGATTACCGGTATTTTCTAGCTCCCAGGGTAGGGCACGCAGTAACATTTGTGGCAGGTACTTCAGGGCAGTGTAACCAAATAAAAATGACTTGCTGAATGCTACATATTAGTGCATTTTAACTTTTTTAATCTTTTGATATTTAGCACTGAATGAGCTGCAGGTGTTACCTGAAACAGGGTTTCCATTTAAAAAATTATTCTTTATTACTAGGGTTGCAGCCTTCATTGTTACTTAAGTACTTGAATTTTGAGAAAAGTCAGGAAGGGTTCGTTAAGAATATCAGGATGCTTGGCCAGCATTTGTTTATGACATAGAAAATACAGGAATCACCTGAAACAAAGTTACAAACCCCAAAACAGTTTTTTCTTTAAAAAAAAAAAAAAAAACAGAAAAAGCCAAAGCTTTTTACAGCTTCCCATAAAAGGTTTTAAAACTAACTTAGGTGATAGTATGCCTATATACATGAACCAGATCTTAGAAAAAACCCTGTATTTTTGCTCTTCGCAGTTTTTTTCAATTGAATCATTTATAGACCATCTTTGTTGAGTTGTCATTACGTAGAAGGGGAGGTTGATACTGTTTCCTTGGAAGTTAATAGAATCTCTTACTGAGTTTTTGTTGTTGTACTCTTGTCCTTTAACTAGTACTTTGCTCAGTAATTCTGAGGGGCTTCTTTGGGGGAAAAAAAAAAATCTTAGTGAACAGGAAAGGTATTTTTATGGTTTATATTTTGTTTTATTAAATCATTCAACATTGTTCCTTTTAAGTTCTTTAGCTTCATAATTTTGCTTTGTTTTGCAAAGATTCAAGAATGCTCTTGCGTTTCTTCCTCGACTTTCAATATATGCTATTTCGTAGTTGGCTTTCACATTTCATGTAAATGTTTCAGTATCAATTTTACAAGAGATTAAGTCTGTATCAGAATTTTATATTTTTCCCCTTTAACATCGATACCTGTTTAAGAACTGATGGTGAGGGAATCACTCAGTTGTATGTAAGACGTAACAAAAGTCAATCTATATAGCAAATGGGAATAATAATTTTTCTAATGGTAACATGCTGGTTGAATTAAAGCGTTGCTTTTTTGTTTACTTGCAATTGTATTGATTTTTTTAATAAGATGTAGAGCAGCACTGCCTGAACTTTTCCAGAGCCTTAGGTAAAACTCATCGAAGGTTTTCAGGTATCCTTTGTTCACTAATTTTTGGTTGAGCTCACTCTTTCTGCTTTCCAAACATTTTCCCCTGTTCTTCTCCTTTCCGTTTCTAAGTTCTATTAATATTGCTCATAATTTGTTTCTTTCTTCCTTCTTCTACAGGCACCAGAAGTGATACGGATGCAGGACAGTAACCCATTCAGTTTTCAGTCAGATGTCTACTCCTATGGAATAGTATTATATGAACTAATGACAGGAGAGTTGCCATACTCCCACATAAACAACCGAGATCAGGTACGAAACATTCTTTAGAATACTGCATTTTATTTCTGGGCATAGTACATTTTGTTGTCCTCGAGAAACATATGATAAAGACAAACGCAAAACAAGAATTGAAATGTTGTTTACAACATGATTTGTTTCAGCAGTAAATCTGTGTAATTGAATGTTTACTTAAATATTGACAGTGACAGTTACTCAAAGGAAAAAAAATTCTTTTTTATAAACACTTTAAGTGCCCTGTTAATTTATTCATGGGTTAAAGTTTTTGCTACATCAGTAAAATCCTGGTTTAAATATTTGCGGTTACGTGAAATTTCCCTTTTGATGTTAAATGTGCTGTTCTTCTATCAGCAAGATTGGACTCTGCTTTTTACTAAGTGAAAAAAAAAATAGTGGCTGGTGTCAAACCTTTTAGTATCGAATGTTAGCTTGTGTGATTTAGTCTTTACTACGTTGTAATCTTACCAAGCACATTAAGGACAGAAACCTCAACAGTTCTCTTTACATGAATGCTTTTTCCGGCTTAGCAAATGTAGAGCTAACTCATTCTGTAGGGTATGAACTTAAGACTGTTAGATCTCTTTGATCTCTGTTTTGCTGATCCTAGGTTGTGGTTTGTGTTTGTTTGTTTTTTTTTTTTTTTTTTTTAAATTAAGATCTAATAATGAGTAGTGTTGGGTGTATGGGGACAAGCTATTAGATTTTAGCCCCCATTATGTTATATAGTCTGTATTCCAAGTAGAAGAGGCTAGTTCTGTTAAGTTAAGGAAGTTTTTTCTTATTGTTAAGGTTGTCTACAAATTGGGATATTGCAACTTGTTTTAATTCATAATATTGAAATTATATGCAAGCTTTAATAATCATTACTGTTACAAAACATGTGACACTTGCCCCTTGAGTAAGTTTTTGGAGGAGGGATAGAATATTTCATGGAGAACAACACTGAGACCTTATTTTAGCAACATTATATTGACCTTCCCCCCCCACCCCTGAAAAAACATTACTTGAAAAAGAAACAATAGCACAGTTAGTTCTGTTTACCCTTCCTTCCCCCCAGTAAAACCCTCAAACAATCAAACTCCCCTCACCCAACCAAGCCTACCACCGTTTTACCAGATAATAGTCTTACCAATACTAAACAGTCAACTATTAAGGTTACTGGAAGTCTGATGAAAATCCTAAACAATGACCACATTAACTTGGACTAAAACAGAAGATGTATTTTCCAACACTAATTACATCTTTTATTGTCTGTCTCGAAATGAAACAAACCCCATTTCCTTTTTCGCTGCATTAGTTATTGTGATCTCTTTCAACTTGCTAGCTGTACCTCTCCTTTTGCAGCACGTTTTACAGAGATACCTGAAAATACAGTTCTACTGACAGATTAAGGTGTTGTGCCAAATTGGCTGGCTGCTTGTAGCTGCTCAAATTGAGGATTGTTTGTCACCATGGCCTTCAATTGAAGGAACTTGCCATGTCGTGTCCATGTCATGTAGTATCTCCTGTTCCATTCTGAATGCAATAGTGCCTGCACTTGTTGAGCATTACAGACCACAGTGTCACTCTGATTTAATCATGTCCTACATTATACAAAAGCAGGACCGTTGTTTCGGTTAACTAATTTGGACAAATCTACAAGTATCTGCTGGTGCGTGTGCCTTTGGTACTCATGTTTAATCACTTTGGGACACTAAAGCTATCAACCAGTGAAACAACTTTTACAACTTTGGTTTTCTGCTACTTGCTGCTTCTTTTTCAGATTATTTTCATGGTTGGCCGAGGGTATGCTTCTCCAGACCTCAGTAAATTGTACAAGAACTGCCCCAAAGCAATGAAGAGGCTTGTAGCAGACTGTTTGAAGAAAGTTAGGGAAGAACGACCTCTGTTTCCACAAGTAAGTGTGTTTTCTGCATATAAGTTTCAGAGTATTTTATAAATAGCCACTAGCACACGAAACGTTCTACAGGGTTACAAGCTTTGGTTGAGAAACTGAAGGTAGACATAGGAATAAAGTGCAGCCTGCTTCCTATTTTTGTCTTTATTCGTATGTGCATCTTTCATAACGCAGCTGCCTTAGGCAGTTTGTTATTCTAATTGTATGTAATTCCTGTAAAGGTCATTCAGAAATACTATGCATGCAGACTGAAGCGGTGTTAGACTAACAGTACAGCAATTTGCTTTTAAACAGCTGACCCATTTTAGAGATAAGCAAAAAAACCCCAAAACCCCTAACCCAGTAAAAATCAAATCTATCTTTGTATTTACATTTTATTTTAGTGTAGGTTTGAGGGAACTGAGAGACCATTCCCCCTTTCCTTCCCCACAACTATGAAGAAGCAAACAAAATCCACTGGGGGATTTAAATTCACGTAGCAATTTTTGCTGTTTTTACAAAGGATACTTTACCTTTTCCTGTCACTATGAGGATGATGAAGGTACTTTCTTATTAAATAGTTAAAGATCAGCAGATTTTGGAAAAATAACTTCCTGCTGTTACAACAAAGTTTAACTTTTGTTGTTTAAAAAGTTCTTTCTGAATGTTGTTCTCTAAACAGACCGTTAGGCAGAAGATGCAATTCTTTCCCTGTTACTCTGTTGGAGGATTGCATAGATGCTTGTTAATTGATCATAATGTCTGTAAACTAATGAAAAGTGTCCTCTCATCCTCTGAAACCCAGACTCCTTGCAGCAGTGGAACTGTCTGGCATGTTCCTAGTGTTGTCTTCAGTGTCTCCACATAGTAGTATATTGTCACTCTTAAGGATATGCTTAAAGCCATAATAAATGCAGGTTTAAGACTTAAAAAGCGAAGCAGCTCTAACAAGCCGCCTTCTCGTTTTATGTGTTCCCCTCAGATACTATCGTCCATTGAATTGTTGCAACATTCTTTACCCAAAATCAACCGGAGTGCTTCCGAACCATCTCTGCATCGTGCCGCCCACACGGAGGACATAAATTCGTGCACATTAACATCCACGAGACTACCCGTGTTTTAGGATCATGTTCCCCTTCCCTGGTTCTCTCCAGTGATGGGAAAGGAACGGAAGTAGCGGAAGTTGTGCTTTTAATGCCTCAGTGTACAGGATCAGTGCCAGCAGGATTATCTGCATCCCAGTTTTAAGAACAAGCTGCTAAGGATTTCTGCAGTTCTTATCCTGCAGGGACACAGCTCCACATTGCCTTTTTCTACAGTTTCTTTTACTGGGATAGTTAACAGACTATAAATCAAGAGATCTATTACTATTTTTTTAATAGATGCACTTGAGCCTTATTTTTCCCATACACAGAAGCGATGGATGTTTCTTTGGCAGTGTTTCTGGATTGATTTGAATCTGTTGATAAATTGGTATTTTTTACAGCAAGGATGCTTGCCTCGGTGTTTGAGGAAAGATGATGATGCATTATGGTGCTCCTTCATTGCCCCATGCCATACGCCACTTCAAGCTGGGGGAGTTCTGCCTGAAATGGGTATCTGCAAACAAGACTGAGGGAAGAGGAAAAAAAACTTTCTGGAAATCAGCTCCTGCCTAAGAGCTTTCATCAAGCCAATGAAATAAGTTAAAATGCTAATTCAACACAAAATAGTTTTGCAATAGTTTTGCACATAGAAGAAAAACTCTTGCAAAAGAATGGAATCTATTCTGAACTGTACTGCTCAGAGAAGGAAGCTAGCCAGTCTTGCTATGGTCATCTTCAGTAACTTAAGCAGCTTACTTTGGTACTATTGACTTGTTTCTTGCAGCCCAATGAGGTGGTAAGTGCGGAAAGACGGGCTTTCGTGGCTGAGAAAAGGCTGATCAACGTTATCCGTATACTTCTGCAAAATGAGCATAGTCTTCATCCCATCTGAAGCTGTCGTCCAAGAGATGCACTATCAAGAGGAAACTGAGCATATACAGTTTTTCTTGCTGATTTGGGTTTTAATTTTGTTTTTATTGCTCCTGAGAAAATGCATTTATTGTAAGCCAAGGTTCCTCTGATTATCTTATTTTAATAAAATAAATTAAATTTTAGGTTTAAGATTCCATGTCATCATTTAATGTAGTAATCCATGGTTCTGACATGTACATCTAGATTTGAAAAAGTCAGAAAATGACATTCTGAATAATTTTTTAAAATTTTCTAGGCTAGGTAACAGCAGTTCAAGTAAAAACGCACTTGATATGACAACTTATACGTTTCCAATCACTTCCATTACAAGATGGTTTTTATTCTCCTGTAGTGATCTTTCAGCAGCATCTACTTATTAAGATACCTACACCGATGTATTATCAAGCTATTTAACGGCACCATTTTTGCTCTGCATTTTATCTCCTGTGAACCTGTTGTTTACTTGGGTAGAAGCGAGTGTTTTGTCTTGGCTGAACTCTGCAGATGACAAAAAATAGGTGGTTTAATCTCAGAATTTGTTTTTTAAATAGCATTCTGTTTAAATATGTTCATTAGGGAAAGAATGGAAGGCAAGTTTCCCTTCTTGGAATGGAAGCCTGGGCTTTTGTGTCTCTCTCCGTGCATACAGGTAAGTACAGGGCTCCTGTCTGAATACATTGCTGAGGTCTGGCGAGTGAAGAGACAAGATGTCCGTAACCGCTGTTATCTCAGTCTAAACTGCTGCCTGAAATTTGTTAGGCAAAATACTTCTGCTGTGAATTTTGACAGCTTTCTGGTGCAACCCCTAACTGCACTGTCTGGGTAGCCACTGCAGCTTCTTACTTGCAGCAAGCAAAAACCCCACAAAGCGCTTATGAAAGGGAAGAGAGGAACTTGAAGTACATAAGCCAGACACACAGTTAAAAAATAATATCTAGACTGTCCTCAGAATATCGTATAACATTATAAGAAAGGTGGAATATTAATCTGTAGGTGATAATTGGGCATGACCATAAAATTTGCTTGCTAAAAAGTAAATTGAGGGTTGAAGGAAACTGTTCCACATAGTTCTGCATGATTTTTAATAACATTCTTGGTATTTTAACTGCAACCCTCTCCAAGCATCATTTATCTCTCATTTTATCTTCATTATAGTAAGAAAAAGTTTAAGGGAAAAAAACAAGGAGAAATGGTAAACTACTTTAGCTTCAAATATCCAAAAACTCCCCCTAGTTTTTAACACAGGTTGTGTGTCTCTTGAAAAATTAAAATATTTTTGAAAAATAGGCTTATTTTGACCAGCACTTGATGACAAATTAGATGAAAGCTGCTAAGTGAAGAATTTAAAAGGCCTGAGTTTCTAAGTCTTACTGCTTTTAAATTAAAACTTCTCTTTATGTTGTCCCTAGGTAGCTTTGAAAACCAAGTTATCTTTTCAATTTCAGACTAGTCTTACCTGGTTTATATCTTCTTGGGGCAAAGTAAATCAGGAATGTCTTGTTTAAGGTAAAGAACATCCTCTCCATTGACTCTTTTTTTGGTATATTTTATTACTGAAAGTATTTCTTTCTGGGAAAAAAAAAACCAAAGACATGCAAGACCAGCTAGAAACAAGCTTCAGGCAGGAGGCCAAGGGCTGCGTAAGTATTTTGGGGTAGAAAGGATGCCTGCGCAAGTGTCCTTGAACATTCATCTTAGAGTACTACTTTGACTACTCTTAGTGATACTTTATTTTCCTTCCCCTTTGTAATTAGCGATGAAGAATTACACTAACACGACTTTTCTAGAGTGAGACCTTCACTGGCGCCTTCGTATGCCAGTTTTAAAAAGCAGCTGACGTGTAAGTGGTTATAGACACTGACAAGCTCAGGCCTGACTTCGCAGTAAGCATTGTTAAAGATTAACTTTAGGGGGGAAATAATTGTGGAGAAGTCACATTTCCTGGGTCAGAACAGAGAGGAAGATTTGCAGGTTCAATTTGAGGGACCTGTTGGCCAGGAGAGATGGGGGAGTTCCCCCCCCTCTGTTGGAACCCTGCTAGAAATGCAGTATTTCCATCCAGGACGTTTCTCAGCTTCAGCTCTGCCCCAGGAATGCCAGCCAATGGTTGAAGCGGATAATCCTGCAGTCACTAATTTGGTGCCATTTGAAGATGTTTGAATCCCAGATTAAGGTTCCCGCTGTTTGCTTTACGACAGTGACCCAGATCCTAGCTTTTAACCATCACAGCAGCGCCCTATTTGCCATGCTGACAGAGCTTTTTTGCACAGGTGTCTCTAAATATACTTTGCTTCACAATACAAATAATTTCTGTCATCTCAACAATCGAGCTTTCTGAAAGGCTCGAGTCTTTAAGCAGACCAGCAACCTTTCAAGGGCATGGGGTATTATCCTCAAGCCATGAGTTAAACTGGCCCTCTACTTATTTTAAATTGTATGCTGACTGCTTGAGAAATCTCTGCTTGTACTCATGTGTTTTACTGCTGTATTACTCGGTGGCCATTCCAGTTCCATCCAGACTGAATTTTCAGTTTAACTGCAAAGTTAATACAAATGATGTAGCAGAATTAACTTCTTGTATCAAATTCCACAATCAAATTGCAAATCACTTTCGCAACACAAACATGAATTAAATGTATAACGTTTGAAGGTCTGCCCGTGCTTCAGTAACGCTCTCTGCCAGCTGCAGCCGGGGCAGGGAGCTGCATGGGAGCGGGGCTGTTCCCAGACTGCATTACAGCTTCAGAAAGGTGTCTCTCGCTCTGCCAGAGGTACATGGAGATGGAGAAGCCCAAGCATCAGCCACACAGTTAAGAAAAGCAGCAGCTTAATACTAATTGTTTCTTGTGTAACTGAAATTATGTATGTTGTAGAGTTGCAGACTGTAAGATCACGGACATAAGGCGATCAGTAAATTACTTGGTTACTTCATTTAACCTGAATCAAGGTTTCCCTTCCAGTTAAATACATTTGAACTAGTTAAATTGAAGAAAACTTTAACTATTGCTGTTTGCAATGACTATTGAAAGTAACGACTTACTCTCATTATACAGTTTCCAAAAATCCAATTTGTGCTGGAAGTTTAATTTAGCTGTATGTTGTGACCCCAGTGTTGCTCTGCCTGAACACATTAATCAGTACAGTTTTATTTGCTTCACCGCGGGTGCTCTGAGAGACACTTCCTGCCACTATATACTGTTTAATTATTTTTAAATAAGGGTAGGAACTTGACCCACTCTGACTTTGAGAGCTGGGCAGCATCCAGGCCCCGTTACTGAAACACTCACTGTAAGAATACAGTCATCTTGATTCTGAACTCTACGTACTACTTTGAGGTATAGCGTATTAGTTCTTAAATCTCCTTTTTAAGGAGCAAAAAGTTCCACTGACCGTTATTCCCACTGGGGTCTTGTAGATATACATTTAGTTGATTTAGTGGGAAAAAAGAAAAGCACCCAAACTAGATTTAGCAACAGTTTTTAACAGCTTAAGCTTTAAATGGTAAGAGAGGAGCTGTATTTACACTACCACTCAGCTCACACAACAGCACATGTTAGGCCAAAGAGGGAGAAAACCCTCTTGGATTAAGGGATTTTTTTTTCCATGCAATCAATTTAACTTTTTAAATATATTTCAGTATTTTTGTTGCCATACAAAAACTATCCGAAAACTTTACCAGGACTGCACAAGTAAACCACAGGGCACGTTCATTCTAACTGTGCTGTAGAAAGTAAAAGCATCGCTAAATAAATAGCTAGATTGCTATAGATGAAAGCACCTTTAGTTCTCTTTATTGAGAAGTGGCAGGCTCCTCGTCAGCCCCAGAAAGGTGCATGAAAAGTTCTCCAAGTTCCGTCACTTCGTCGTCTGCGCTGGTCACAGTCCTGCTTTCTCTGTCTTCAATAAAGTCCCACAGACGAACGGAATTGAAGAACTGGAATAGAAGAAAATCTGAGCATGAACCAGTACTTGCCACAGTCCATCAAAGTATTTTCCCATATCAGTCTTATTTCTTCATTAAAAAAAAGGTCAGAAATTGAGATTCAAATGCTGGGTTTGTGCTAGGTTTTACTAACAAACACTCTCAGCAACCTTTGCTGTTAAATTCGAAGTGACAACCGCTCTCGAGTGTTACAGCGTGAATATAGTGAGGCCAAACTAGCCAGTATTAAGGAGCTGTATCCACATTAAAACATTGACCTTGACCGTTCAGCCCCGTGGCCAAGCCATAACGCGTTCTTTGAGAAGGCTTTAACCTTTTTGCCTGGTCTTATTGCCAGCTCTATACAGGAAAATGAGATGAGTTTTTAATACTGTCGGCAAAAGCTTTAGTGGCAGAATTCCTTTGAAGAAAGGTTTGCCATGAGATGGATTGGTTGAAAAAAAATAGAACAATAATAAATCTTTTCTATTAAGTGAAAGGTGCCTTCTCCTTTCCCTAATAACAAACCTTTGCCTCGAGGAAAAGTGCTTTCTGCACTTCTCCGAGGCCATGCATGGTGTGAAACATATCCAAGTAGTACACTTTGCACTCAAAACAGGAGTGGAGTGTTCCCTTACCCGCACCGTCCCCTCAGAGCTGAGCTGTTTCCGTGGTTTTTCAGGTTCAGCTCGCGTCCCATCTGGATAAGCGTGAAGGTAAAGACACTTCCCTCCAAACGGGCAAGTTCCTTTCCCTTGTTCAAAGTACTTGCAGGGCTTCTTCCTGATCGAATTAGAAGAGAGAGTTACTGCCTTCAGGTAGTACGGAAGCGGATGCAGTTCGCTCTCCATGGTTGCTTATCTCTGCTGTAGTCAGTGACGCAAAGCACTGCTTCTGGTAACACACCAAGAGTTTTGGTCTCTCATTCCCTCACTGACAGCAGGCAAAATAGATGGGAAAGATGATTAAAAGCAAACAAAGAAATACATAAAAGAACAGCATAGTTAGTAAAAAAAATTAAAACTCTCATAAGACAGGGGAAGTGAAGGATGTTCAAAGAATGTCATCGATCCTACACGTGCGTTTTCATCATCATGAACAAATCCCTTGCTATTTCTCTAGCAACATTCCTCTCCTATATTTTCTACCACTACATTTTTACGACGCAGTTCCTTTCCTCTCCTCCTTTGGAAGTTGTAGGACAAGACCTTGTTGATGTAAGTTTCCATCAGCTTTGTTGTTCAACCAAGCTGTTGTAGCTGCGGAGCGGATTTTTATAAAGGTGAGCCTTACAACAGTACTCGGGGCAGGGGGAGTGGCAGACTGTTCTACAGTGAAAAACAGCTGAAGAGGAAACTACAGAGAAAACACAACTGTACTTGTAAACTTAATATGCAAATAGTGATGAAACTGGTTCCTAAGACATAGATACAGTCTATCAAATAGCAACTAACTGGAGAAGAAAGCTCAGCAATGACAAAAAAACCCCCAAACCACCCAAACCCCCCAACCAGGCAGTGCATCAAAAGCCGAACGGATTTGTCTTGGTGTGGAAGTCAAGCGGTCTGTGACTTCCAGGTTTCCAGCTCCGACCTTTTTTGTTCTGCGCTGGCATATAAATTGGAATAGATTTGTGCTGGCGTGACCCCTGCTCGTAGCCTAGACGCCACTTCGGTAGCATTTTATTAGCGTTTTTTCATTCCGTGCAATACTAAATCCTCAAGTTAAACTGACTGCCGAAAGAGCTACCCACAGAATTTCTGTACTGAAGACATTTTCATCTACAACACAATGTATTAGTGTTAGCCGAGCACTTCAGCAAACCCCCTTTTTTGTATTCTCTCCTCTACAAGAGGCTGACAAGAGCCAAACCCAACTCCCATCACTACCTGACACCCCTATTCCCGTAACGCAGACGGTTACCTTACCGAGAACATGGCCATTCACAAACTGCACTCAGCTGAGGCTTTTGAGTGCAGCTTACTACCCCCAGTTCAAAGTCCTCATGAATTAAAATGAATAACCACGACAGCAATAGGGTATTGAAGACAAACCCTGTCTATCTGAACAACCTCAGCTCGAGGTGATGAATTTTATTCAAATATTTTGCCTGGCTAAGATAAAACAAGATGCTGGATTAAACATTCAATGGAGCAGTACTGCTTTCTGCACTTCTGCTACTGTGCTATAACAGGACTTCAGAGACTTAAAGCTTCCCAAGCAGCTGAAGAGCTAGTAGCAACAGCTACACACAGGTTTAAGTAAGGCCTATTTTCTTTGGTGCTCCAAAAAGCTTCTTGAAAGGTTGGCGCACATCGCAGAATAAAGCTGCACAACCTTCAGCAAAATAGCCATCACTCACTCGGGCCAAGCACAGCTCTGCTTGTTGACCTTAAAAAGGGTGAGCAAGGAGGTAAGTAATGGTATCTTACCCTTCTGCGAACGACATAGCCCCTACACGCATTCCAGCAAGCGCAGCTTTGCAAAGCTGCTGTAAAATGACCCGTTAGCGGACCTCTCCCAGTGCTCCAAGCACCGGGCAAATCATTAGACAATACAAGGAATGCAGTCATGTAGCGTCTTCCATTTCCAGCAGACATTACAAAAGCCCTGTGAATTTTTCTCCCGTATTTCAAGAGACTATTACCTTTTCCATCCCTATTTGTTTTCCTCAGTAACTGCCAACCTTCCCAGCGATTACGTCTAAGGGATCAACAGAAAACACGCGAAGCCAGTTTTGGCAAGTGAGCCGAAACAGCCTCAACATTTCAGAGCACAGCGAGTTTGAATAATTTCTGATCTATAATTACACGACAGACCCTTTCGTGGCAGTCACAAAGTTAAATATTAACAGAGATTAAGAGTTCTCTGTAGAACGGTTTGTAATCGCATAAAGTTTAAAAATAAAGGCACTTTGACCGACTAAGCCTTAGCGTACCTATCCTGAGGACAATGTGTAGAGTGTTCATGGTTACTGGACTTACCCCACTCCCTGCTTAAACGCTTCAATCAGCTCGTTTTTCTTCTCCTGGTCTTCTACCCAATACGCACTGGGAATGACAAACTCGGATATCACGCGGCACTCCGGGCAAGACCTTAATGGATCAAGACAAAACAGCAATGCTCTGTTACTTTCCGAGATTGACACTCCTCAATAAATTTGCCAGCAGCAGTGGGCTCCCGAGGGAAAGGGAGATGCTCTGTCACAGGGAAGCGGCAGCCACCTCCGCGCACGTCAGTACAGCGCACGTGCACCTTCGTTACTCGTTTCAATGGAAATAATCCAACTGAGCGCGGTCAGGGCTTGTGCTACCTCGCGTTCGTTTCTAGACTTGAACAAAAGTAACAGGTATTTCCTCCGTACGCAGAAATAAACCGTAACTATTAGGGGAGTACTGCAGCTCCCACGCAGCACAAAGCCAACCCAGGTGAAAAGAGACAAAGGCAGGTCTCTGGGCTCTTTGAAATGGGATTTGACTTCTACCAGAGGTGAGTTGTTCACTTAGTGGGTTTACGAGGTGGATTTCTACATGAGGAGCTGAGATCAAGAATCAAATATACAACGTCAGGAAAGGTTTTATTACCCCCTCCCCGTAAGTCCCATAAAAGACGGTGCTCCCAGCAGGACTAAGCCAAGTCCCTCCTTCAGGTGAACTCTGCAACGACCGCTATGTTCACCATTATGGAGAGATGTAAAAAACATGTTTGAAGAATTTGTATTAGTATTTAATCCATCCTCAAAACGGATTCCAGGGTGCTGTTCCTGAAAAAAAAAAAAACCCCTCATGGTCCCTGCTGTAGGCAGAACATCTCAGTTCCTCTCCAGCAGAAGCTCGACTCCAAGACAGGTTATGTCCTAGTGAGCCAACGGTCACTTCAAGGAAATGTATAATGAAAGTTGTGCAGAAAAGTCTATTTTGGCAGAAGACTGAAAATATTTCCCACCTTCTCAGCATGCTTGTAACTTGAGAGAGTTTTCAAAGAGATGCTCAAAAAAGGAAATTGCCCTAATCGGATGTTTTAAATTCTCTCATCTGAGGAGAGGCACGTTTGGAAGGCATTTTTTATATAGCTAGAAGATGAAGGCTTTTACTCAGATACAGATAAATGCGAGATTAACGGGACATTTAGCTTGAGTAAGCTATCACTTAGAGAAAAACCCAGAAATCAAGGACACAGATACATAGAAAAAAAGGAGTTAGTGTTTGCGCACACAGAGTACCGTGAAGGGCACAGGTTAACAAGGTCTCGGCTGTTCCAGAGTCCGCACGCGTGCGCTCTGCCCCGCCGTCAACGCCAAGGAGAGAGGGCCAAGCGCCAAAGGGCCAAGCTCTTCCCACACAGGACCGCAGCATGTAAGTAAACTGTTACCAAAGGACACCCTACTCGTCTTGAAGGTAGTTCTTCTCATAGCCACGCTCCAGCGTCCTGGAATTTGCCAGGACTTGGACCAGGATTTTCTGAGCTCAGATCTTACTAATGGCTGGGTTAATATTTACAGCTACGGAATCCCTTACCACCAGTTTTATTTCCGTACCGAGTCAAAGCACACCGGAGAGCCCATCGCACTGGCGCAGGCCACAGAGACGAGACTCTGGTTACCACCAACTTACTTTATGATTGGATTCTCGAACTGCTTGGCACATCTCCACTGCCGGATGCAAGACAAGCAGTACGTGTGATTGCAGTTGGAAAGGATCCCAAACCTCCTCTCAGAAGCCGATGGTTTCTCGTACACCACTTCCATGCAGATACTGCACACTTTGTCCTGGCTTGCCTGAAAGGCAAAGGCCTTCTCCATGTCGTGCTCAAATGTCGCCATGCACATCTGTCACAGGAGAGACGTCACTGGTTACTGCAGTCCATGTATCAGACTGCTTCTTGTAAAACAAAAGTGTCTAGGAAAGGGATCTATTACAGGAAAAACAAGGTACGCTGATTAAAAGCATCATTCCTACCCTTCATCATCATAATTTTATTTTAAGAACATTAAATTCAATAACGTATTTCAGCCCTTCAATGTTCTCTGCAGCTTCAGGAGTATCAGAAGTAAAACTGCCCAAACACTCATCGTTTCCACCTCTCTGTACCTCTGTCACAGAACAGGTATTGCACAAGAAAATGCTTCAAATACCCCTAAAACCATCTAATTCAGGGTCCTGAATGAGTGCCACACTCAAGACGTTACTCTGCTGAGCATTAAGGCCACACTCATTCACTGGATATTAAGCTTTACCGCAGCTAACGAATTAGTCTCCCATGACAGGCTTTCCTACAGCACTTCTCAGCGCAGTATCCCGGTAGTGACAATCGATAACCAATTCACGCTCTCGCAGCACTAGAAGGTGAGCTGGTGGTTACACCTGCATAGTTTTACCTCGTGCTTTTCAAAGTTCTCAGGACTTGACAAGTAAAATAAAAGACTTTAAATAATAATAATAGTAATAAAAAAAAAAGGACAGAAAGTAATTCCACATTAGTAGCAGCATTTTGACTAGTGCACCTTCTCATCCAACACAGACCTCTGCTTCCAGAGCTGAGCACCTGACAGCGGCGGTGACGGGACACCGTCCCAGGTATCAACGAGCTCCGGTGCAGGTATCAACGAGCTCCCAGGAGAAGCGAGACCTCCCACACCAAGCACAAGACCTCCCACACCAGCATGTTTTGCAAATACATGCCGACTGAACAAAACCTGAGGTTTTTAACCCCTTGGATTCTACTCCAGATTCTGGAGACACTTATGATTCGGTAACCACTAAGGCTGCTGGTCTTCCTCCTCCTCAGCCTTGAGAATTCCTGTTCCTGACCAGCCCTGTCATAAATCTGGTAGCCAGGCAAAGAGCAGCCCCTTAAGCCCATCTTTACCTAACCAATTCCTTATCCGGTCCCTCCAGCCATCCTACTTCAAGTTCAGCTCCAAAATCTTTGTACTCCTTTCAGTCTGTCCCCACCTGACCCTGCCCTAAATCAGCCACGACCAAGAGGCGACACCTGGAGAGGTGACTCTGCAGACCGGCCGGGCCATCTCTCAGAACGCACCGGCAGCCCACAGTTCCTCTCCCCCACTGTACATAACGTACCACTGAAACATCATGTAAGCTACAAAAGACATTTCCCCGGTACAGTTTTCGGGTGTTCTGGGAGAAGGCTGCCGGCAAGTTGCCAATAAGTACGAAATGGAAAAAAAAAAGAATCACAGAATCACTAAGGTTGGAAAAGACCTGTAAGATCATCAAGTCCAACCATCAAACCAACCCCACCATGCCCACTAAACCATGTCCCGCAGTGCCACATCCACACGTTCCTTGGACACCTCCAGGGATGGTGACTCCACCACCTCCCTGGGCAGCCTCTTCCAGTGCTTCACCACTCTCTCAGGAAAGACATTTTTCCCAATATCCAGCCTAAACCTCCAAGAAGTTGCTGTAAAAGGCTATCTGCATCATCATTACCAATTAAGCCCCAGACGCTTGAACACTCTTAGAATCATTTTTGTAGCTAGATAAACAATAAAACAGAAGCTCTTTGGAACAACAGGCTCTTCTACCAAACACATCTTTGGATTTTAGAGCAAACAAAGCACATCTTGCACTGAGCAAAGCAAATCTCACACCGATTTCATGATAATATTACCATCTCGTGAGCCTTCCTCTGTTCTTGGTCGAAAGGGTGAAGCACTTGCAACCCACATATCTCACACACGTCTCCATGGAGGTAAAGGCAGCGATCGCCGAAGTGGCACGCTCCCGCCGCAGCATAAGGACACAGCTGCTCTCCATCAGCACAGGAGCTTCCAGCTACCGGATCTTCCAGTCCGCTGCAAATAGCTTCTAAATACGAATGGGGCTTCATTTCCAGATTATCGTTTTGGTCACTGCAACACACCACATCGCTTGTGGCACTGGGTTTCTGCTTTTCTTCATTCAAGCCACACAGATCTTAGAAAAAAGAAAGATCATATGAACCAAAGAAGACACTGCACAAAATCCACACAAGAAGCTCCATATACTTTCTTTCCAATGATTACCAGTTTGTTTGCTTTTTTAAAAAGCTTTCTGCTCAGTGAAATCTCAGCTCTAAGCCCCTTTTGCTCACAAATCACAAGAATTTCCACAAACTACCTACCCAAAAGTTTGATTTCAAGATTTCTTCAGCTGTTTTCTATTTACAAACAGGCTAAAAAATCCTCTCATTTCACATTAGGGCAACCGGCCCACGCGGTGCGACAGTGAGAACAGGTGGGACCAGTGCATAGGCAGACGGGGCTCGGCTCCTCTGCGCTGCCTCCCGGGAGAGGACGGGTGTCTCCGCGCTTGTGTTCCGGAGGATTGGCACAATCCTCCACAGAGCACACGCCAGGTACCCCGGCACAAAGCAGCCAGGTTTCTCCCCATTTCAAATGCCCTCACGTTGAGAATAAAACGCACAAAAAGATCTGAGGGGCAGAGATATTTGAACCAAAAAAATCCAAATCAAACCAAAAAAAAGGCCCCCCCAAAAATCCCCCAAAACAAGGCCCCATCGGGTAGGAAGTCTGACTGCACCCCTCCAGCTGTCCACGAAACTCAAGCACTAAAAGGAGGAAAAACTCCCATCAAGCATCAAGGAGGAGGAGCACAGCACCACTCCCACTCACTTCTGTCCCTGAGCACCAGCGTTTTCTTCTCCCGTTTGCCAGTCTCGTGCAGTTTGCTCCTGATTATCGGCGCGCCGTGCTCGGGAGGGTGGCGAGGGCTGTGCAGCGCGGCCGATGAGAGGGGAGGTGGCGCGGGGGCCGCTGCACCCCCCGACGCAGGAAGTCTGGTGTGATCATACCTGGGAAAGCAAAAAGACAGAACAAGTGTTACAAAGGCTAAACGCGGCACGGTGGCAGGACGCCGCCTGATGAATATTTAAACCAAAACGAAACTGAATAGCTACTTTTTTTTTTTTAAAGGATTGTTCTGACAAGTTGACTGAACTGCTCAGTCTCTTTCAAAACCAGAGTAAAAGGTTTCTCAGTCTCAAAAAATGGATGCCTCTGAAAGCACACCCGTATTTTCTTCTCCAGAGATACTCAGCAGAGCTGAAAGAACATTATTCATGTGCATATTAAATTAGATCTTCATCATCCCCTCACACAAACAGGTTTTCTGGCATTTCTCAGAGAAGCAACGTCAAAACACTGTGCGGGAAGGAGGGACATTTTATGATCTTGGTTTCCCCCTGCAAGCAGCAACACTCAGACTTTATGCTCCCACACCACAGGAGAAGATGCAGTATTTGCACAGGGGATAGGAAAGGACTCAAAACATCCGGAAAAGCTCCAAAATAGAGTCCGGCAGCAGAGCAGAAGCAATCAGTGCAGTAAAGAGGCTGGTCCAGAAAAGCCATGGACATACCTGAACACTAAAATATTTTTGATGGCAACAAAAATATTCTCTGTATCTGCTTCTGGTCCTGTACTTGGGACCTGTACAAGCCCACAGACATGCCATACGTGCGAATTGCTTACGTGCATCGAGTGCCCCAAACTCCAGCAAAACAGCAACACACGTTGCAGCCATCGTAACGGTCCAGTCAGCGTATGACATGGTCCCCGTGAGTAACACAGCTGTCACCAACATCGTACGTTACTAATTCAATGTGAGCAGCTAACGGAAGCTGCAGAAATCACTAATGTTCAACCTCCTGATCCAAGTTTGGTACCATGAACTAAGCAAAGGAAAGGAAATATAATGAAGCGGTTGCTGTCGCAGCAACGCTGTGAGATCCCCTGATCTTGCCAGGTGAAGGCACAAACACCGGCTTCTCATCTGCAACCAGAATTTTTCCATGGAGTCACGGGCCGCCCTGTGGCACATCCCTCATGGAAAGTAGCAACATTAACTAACGCGCAGTATTTACTAGAGCATTTCTCAAGGAGTTTTAACCAGAAGACTTCAGAAAAGGTGTGGTACTGTTCAGCTTTCCCACCAAACCTAGGGGAGGGCGAGAAAAACGCTTTGCTCTAAGGCAGAACTGAAAGTCCTCGAAATTGTGCGTGAGACTGTGCAGGGAGGAGGCTACGAGCTACGTCGGGGGAACCGAGCGGAGCACTGCCGAAACACTGCCCGCTTCCAGCTGCTTCAGTCATGTGGAAAGCAAACCACGCCGCTGAACGCTATTTCATGTGAAGCTGCAGGTGCTGTTTTTTGCATTTCATCGGTCTTACTGCAGTAAGAAAGGGATAAAAAACATACGTGACACCTGAAGTTTAATTTCTACAGAGTAAAGTAATTGCTGAAGCCAAGACAGAGTAAAACTGTAGTACTGGATCCATAAGCTGGTTTTGGTACCGGGAGAAAAACCTCTTATTTAATATATTATTTCACTCCCTTTGTTATCTTATCTCTTTTAGGTTGGACTTGATGATCTTACAGGTCTTTTCCAACCTTAGTGGTTCTTGAGCTTGATTCCCTGGGGCTTAAAGCCGACTGCACGTGACTATTATGCCCAGTTCTTCTGAACTCACTGTTCCAAAAAGAGTCCGGTCTTTACCTGCACCGAGCTCCGTAGGCACACTGGCCCCGCTGGTAGTACTTGCAGATGGTGGATGATTTGCTTGTAGATAAATCATGGGAGAACAGACACTTGCTTCCCTCCCGACACACTCCTTGCACGTAGTACCTGGGGGAGAAGGAGTTCTGGTCAGGGAGCTCTGGGTTGTAAGGAGGACCCCAAGAACGGGTTTACTTCCCACAGGGAACTTGGAAAAGCGCCTCCGCCCAAACCGGGCCCCGCTTCTGGCTCGGAGTGAAGACCCCCCGTCGGGAGGCCGCGCACCCGCCCCCGGCACCCACAGCCCCGGCTGGGGATCGCTCCCCGCCCCCGGGCGGCGGCAGGCACCGGGCAGCCTCCGCCGCCGCCTCCCGGGAGACGCACCCGGCCAACTACCGACTCAGCGGCGGGCGCCGCCGAGCCCGGGCTCGCCCAGGCGGGGGGAGAGGCGCTCCGGCGGCTTGAGCCGGGGGACGGGGCCGCGACAACGCGCCGGGCCCGGGCCCAGAGCCCGCCCGGCCCAGGGGCGGCCCCCGCGCCCTTGCCCTTGCCCTCGCCCTCGCCACGAGCAGGCCCCGAGCGGCTCGGCGGGGCCCGGGCCGGGCCGGGCCGGGCGGGGACAGGCCCCGGGCCGGCGGCGCTCACCTGCAGGTCACCTGCTTCGTGCTCATCCTCGCCCCGCGCCGCCCCGCCCCGCCGGCCCGGCCGGCTCCCCGCACCGCGCACCGGGGTTCCGCTCAGCCGCGGGCAGGAAGGGCGGAGCCGGGCGCGGCCGCGACAGCGCCCCCCCGCCGGCGGTCCGCACGGACACTATTCAGGGGCGCACCGCGCCACAGAGGCGCGGCGGGAGAGGGCAGAGCGCCGCCATGGCGGAGGCCGCCGTCCTGCGGGTGCGGCACTGCGGCGCCGACATCTTCTGCCGCCGGCCGCCGCCGCGCTGCCCCGTCTGCGGCCGCCCCCTGCGCGGCGCCGGGCTGCCCGCCGCGCCCGTCCGCCTCCCCAGCCCCTTCCGCCAGGGCCACCGCCAGCCCCGCGCCTTCCTCCTCCGGCCCACCGCCGGCAGCTTCCTCGGGTAGGCCCCGCGGCGGGAAGGCGGCTCTGGCCGTGCGGTCAGGTTGCGGGAGCGGCGCCTGGAAGCCCCGCGGCCCCGCGCTCCCCCCCCCCCCGCCCTGTCCGCCGCCTGGGCGGAGCTGTGCCTCCGGGCCGCGCGCTGGGCCCGGGGCAGGAGCAGCGGCAGCTGCTGGGAGGAGGAGCGGGCCGGGGCCTTCCTCCCCTCTCCGCCCAGGGGGGTGCCGGAGTCGCCAGCCCCGGAGGTTTCCCACAGGCGTCTGGATGAGGAACTGGGGAGGCGGTTTACTGGTGGAGGTGGCGGGGAAGGGCTGCTGACCGTAAAGGTCTTTTCCAACCCAAACCGTTCCGTGATTCTAACGGGGACAAGCAACGCTCACATCCATCGCCAACAGCGCTGATTTTCTTTCAGAGGCTACGACGGGAAAGCTGATCTTCATGTTGGAATAACCAACAGTAATGGTAAAAAGTGCTTTGTAGTTGCCTTACAAACCACTGCCCATCTCCCATACCTCGATGGGGACTGTATGGCCCAGTTCAGCTTTGCTCCCTCCACCTTCCGTAAGCCAAATCACCTGACAGCTATTCCAGAGCCACCGCTGCCACTGCGGCGGTATCTGGTACCTGCTAAAAACGCAGGCTGCGACATCCAAATACCCGACGCTTTGCTGTTGAAGAATGCGTTACTTCCTCAGCATGCAGAGAAGCAGGAGCTCAGCTTTTCACTACAAAAGAGTATCACATAAAGATCAAAAAAATCTGGAGTCCAAGAATTTACCTTGCCTTGCCGCAGTGAGCGCACAGAGCTTCGAATCAGAGCCGTACACCACTCCTCACGTTGCACAGAACAGAATTGACGGGTGATGTCTATTCCTGACACAAGGAAATAAAAAGCTAGGCAGCCTACTTCTTTTAAAAGAAGTTTCAGGAAATGTTAAGTTAAACACAGGTTTTGCTACTTCTAAAAATAACCTTTATTAAAAACGCCCACAACATTAAAAAAGCCACATTAAAAAAAATCATACCAAGTTCTCCTAGAGTAGGCCCACCCTGCAAAATCTCACTTGAGATATTTAATATAAAGATGGTCTAATCTGGGGGTTTAAAAAAGAAGCCTGGTCGTCCCTAAGTTGCTTTCATTATCAAAAAACATCTGAAATTACACTGTAAGAATGAGAACTGGGTTTTGATAAAAGCAAGGACAGCATTTTCTGCTCTGCAGCCACAGAAGGCCCCTGATGGGAAACCGTGGTATAGCCAACCTAGGAAGAAAATGGCAGTATGGGAAACGTAGTAGCTTTCCTCACTTAACAAAAAAGAACACGCACAGACAAAAAAGGCTATGAATCGGATTCTCCGGTGCCACCTGACCATCTGTTACTCTTTGTTTTCAGGCGTGGTGTATAATTACAATGAAGAGGGCATTCACAGAGCTGAAACTGGATGGGAACAGTGCATTAGTATCCCACTAGTACAGCCAGACATGTTTGGGCTTCTTCAGCAGTGGGATACACTCCTAGAGGAATTTTCTGTGGGAGAGGCCTGGCTTCCTCACAGGTATGTAGTTTAAAAGCTGGATGCAATAGGAGTTTTTAGTCTGGGATGATAAATTGGGCTATTCCATTTTGGATGCTGCGAGGCTCGTGGTTCATTCAGAGCCCCGCTCCTTTAGAACATGTATTTCTAACAAACCAGTCTAAACAACGCTGTCAGGCTGTCTTGAAACTCAGTGGCCTTGCTAAACAGAAAAAGAGTATTTTTAAGTAGTAAGTAACAAACTCATCTGCTGGAATGGAAAAGCTCTAAAATAAGAGATCATTTTAGGGAAGTTTTCTTCAGCAACAGAAAGAATCTTGCATGAAATAAAACAGTTCAACAAAATGTTACCTTTAAGAGCATGCTGCCGAGTACAGAAGTAGAAAAGTCCAGGTGCAGTTTTGTAATTATTTCTTCTAGGTTTCAGCAGTTTTAGGTGTGTTTGCGTTCACAGGCTGACCACACTGATGGGATTCTTGCCCAGATCGTACATCCAGATGACTTCTTTGTTGTCAGTGATCAGAAATGGGAAACACAGTCAGGCTCATTTCCAGCTCTTCCAGCTGGTTCGTAACATTGCTTTGGAAAGTTAAGTGCAGAAAGGCTTCCACCTATTTTGAATTAAACCAGTATGTTCCAACGAGAACGTTCAGTTCTTTGTAGCTTTCCTTGAAGTCAATGCTTGATGACAGCGTTACAAGTTATGCAGCCCAGCTAAAACATGCACTGCCACATCACCAAGCCTGCTGACGACAAAGCAGCCTGCTCTCCAAGACACCAGTCCTTGCACTGTTCATCACTAACAGTACGTGTAACAAACAGCCTGTCTGAGCATAGTTCTGTGAAGTGCTTAAGTTAATGAATGTAGATGTCATCTTACCTAAAAGAAAAAACCCCACAACAAATCAAAAGCAGGTCTTAGCAATTCTGTATGTGCTTGACTATAAAACTTCAGAGATGATTTATTATCTCCCTAGTACCAGGAGATGAAAGAATTTGAGCTAGAATAGAATTTTTACATCTCTATGGAACTTGTAAAGCCAACAGGATTTGTGTCTCTGATACTTGGGCAGTTCCCAGTGCCTTAACGTTATTACTACAATTAACTCGATGTCAAAAAAAGCATTGGTAGAAGGTGGATAGATGGGTGCATCTCTCCTACGGGCTTTTCTTTGGTTTTCCTCCGTCTGTCACCTCCTGCCAAAGTGACCTACTTTTTCCATAAACAGACCAATGGCCACTACACTGTTGAAAATTTAACATCTTTAAAAAAGTTCAGTTAACTCCTCTGTTTATTTTTTCAATGGACAGGAACTGTGCTAAACTGATCCTGTAACTCCTTTGAGTTCAGGCCAAGCCTGATTCTAATTTTCTTGACTACTTTTCATTTACGGGAAAGATGGTATATAACAGCAGCAAAGAACAGCGGCCACAGCCGTGACCAACAATATCCTAAATTAGTGAGAGATACCGGGCTTGCTTGTCCGGGTATAAAGACATGCTACCCAAAAATGAGATGCTAACTGGAAGACACAGGTGGTAATAAGCGTATTACAGAATCTTTTGCATTATAAATACAAAGATAATCTGCAAACAAAAGTGAGGTATTACAAGCTTTGCTTAATCGTGGAACTGATTCAGGAAAGCTCTTGTGTACACATAAGTTACCCAGACGTGCTGCGGCACTCTGCAGACTCAGCCCTGAGCTGGCGAAGCCAACATTTTTTTCAGTGTAATTTCCAGATGTTTTGTACTGCACAGTGATGACAGCCACTCTTGAAGTTACTCACAGTTGGTTTTCCTTAACGACTGTTTTGGTAAAGCAAGTACACTGTAGCAAATTGCTTGCTTACTAAATGGGAGCTCGTGGGTCACTTCAGATACCCTTAACAAACCAGAATAGCTTTGAAGAAAACAGTGAGCTGTCCTGAACTGGGCTTAGGCTCGCAGGGTTCCTTTTTGATACCCGTACCCCTCAGGTCTTGCAAAAACACCTTGTAAATTCCCAGGGCTGACGGGCAAGCGTCGCAGAAGATTCCTTGTGGCAATACAGACCATGGAGCCACTGACAGTACAAGGCAAGGAATGAGTCTCAGGGCTAGGAAGAACAAGGTGGAAAATGACAGAGGATGAGGCAATTATGGAAGAAGCTTGAGGATTAGGCAGATGGCAAACAGGAGTCTGAGCAGGTCTGTATCAAATGCAGTTACACGGGGCCAGTGGAAAAAGCAGCACTATGTGGTGAGGGAATGGAATCAATTACTGAAGTTGTTAGTGGCCAACATGAAACATTTGGGAGAATCTGAGAAACATTCTGACAGTGAAAAGAACAAGTTAGTGCCATATGCTCCTAGGTTAGGGAAGCAGGGGAAAAAAAAAAAAAGAAAAAAGGCAAGAACATTTTACATGGCTACTCCTCCTATTCACAGTTAGTATTTCTGTCCTTGCAGAATTGGCACAAATCATTGCCAATGGGATTTTGACTGGCACACTATATAGTGACTGTATCAGCATATTAGCGATGAAATTTACTTCATTTTAAGTAAGCTTCCAAGTTAATGCCACACTGAAAGAAGTGCACATAGTGGCACACAATTAACATTACTGCTGCAGGAAGAAGTTTTCAAGGTAACAGAGTAACAATAGATGGAAGAGCAAAGGTTAACAAGGTAAAAGCCAAATAAGTATAAAAATAAGAAATTATTATAAGCCGCCTTTTATTTTTTTATGCTCCCAGTTTCTAGTATCCCTGCCTGGAAAGTACAGCTTGTGATGAATAGAATATATTTAAGCACCAGCATTAAAGGAAAATGGCAATAGTTCTTAGAGAGCGTGTGCTTCCTTATTTCACTCAGTAAAATATTCCTCTATGCGCAGTAATTAATGGATTAGCGCTAACTCTTACTAATGAGATATTTTTCCTAGGTACGAAGAACATGACCACAACTGCTACACATATGCACTGGCATTCATTAACAGTGTACTGATCACGCAAGGCAAACAGCAAATGAGTAAAAGTGAATTTACAGAGAAATTTGTGATCCCACAGACAAAGAAAGCTTCCAAATACATTACTCTGCATCAGGAGCTAACAGCTAATGATTTCTACATTGTACCCCTTCCTGACCCAGAAAAACAGTGCTCAAAATGACAAGTTGCTATATTAAAACATCTACAACACGGAATAGGAAAAGGAAGTCTTAAGACTCCAAATCTCAGGGTTTACGATGCATGATCTACTTAATGTATTTAAAAACACAATGAACTTTACACGTTAACCTGCACATCACGGAAGGATCGGGAAACGGAACTTGTGCATTTGAATGCAATAACATACATACAATGTACACACAACAGAAAGCTTCTATGGGAACTATTCATATGGAAAAAGGTTTTCCTATTTACATTCACTATATGCTGTGTTCTGCCAAGATACTTAGTACCAGAAATCGTAACTGCTGTGTAATTAAGGGTTTTAACAAATGAACTGTGGTAACTTAAGCTGTGGCAAACCAAAATGTTTTTTTCCTGTCACATTTATTCACTGATCAGTGAAAAAAAGGGAATTTGTGCTTGCGTGCTGCTGAAATCAAAAGTCCATGACTTACTGCAGCTTCACTACATGCAGTTATTTTCTTTTACTTTAACTGCTAATAAATACAACAAATAAATCCAGCCTCTTTGCCAGATATATTTCTTTTCCATTTCTTCTTTACATTTTGCACATTTATTCCTCAAACCAAGAGAGTTGCTTAGTATTAAAAGATAATAATTTAGTATTTACATCTGTTAGTATCTGTAATAAGCAACAGACTCCTCAAGATTTATCTCAGAGTTAAAACTTTAGACCTTAACAAAAAGAAATTTAAGTTAAAAACAAAAATCTGAAAGATCCTCCAACAGCACTTTTACCTACTGTACATTACATGGAAGTGTATGCTGAGGCCAAAATTGTGCAGTCCATAATTTTGTGCAATTTCACTTTATTTACTTACATTCTAGTTTAAGAAAATAATTTCAGCTTGTTTTCCCTTCTAGCAATTTCTGCAAAGTAAGCTGGTTTTAGACTAGATGCAAGTCCTGTTTTCTCAAAGATGGAGAAGTAACAGTAAATGATTGGGGTTTTGTCCACATCTATTTTATACTTTTGTACACACAAACTGCATTAACCCTGCCCCCCAGTACTCTCTAGCTGCACACACCACACCTGACACCCTTTCCCCCCTTCCACGTTCTTCCACTCCTTGCTAAATTCTAAGTTATAGCTCCTTCAGAAGCATTTTAAAAGAACACAACACAATAGAGACAACCAGCTTGAAAAGCGCCATTTGGCTGCTGTTAGAGACCTCCTATCCACCCACTCCTACTGCCAGTCAGAATTCTTCAGCTAGGATTCGGCTTACAAAAAGAAATTCTGGTATGCTATTTCTGCGTGAATCAGAATCTATACTTCATTCAAGTACTGTATTTTAATTGGTAAAATATAAATACCATGGCAAGGATCAGTGCTATGGTACAACTATCGAATGTAAGTTACTTGATACAACAGTACTGAAACATGAAGGAAGTACAGTCATCTGCAGCTAGAAATAAACCACCTTGCTATGTACAGTCAACACATGCATACCTGTTCAGCTTGAAAAAGCTATTATGCAATTAACATTTTCATTTTACAACTTTCCAGTAGAAGTCATATTAAATGAAAGCAAAGATTAGAAGATCTTCCACTTTGAGTTGTATGTAGTTTCCTGCATTCATGACATGGCTTTACAATCTAAAGTGCCTAAATAAACAAGATTGTGCATTTGCGTTTGGTGGGAAAAGTCCAAGTTGACAGAATTTTTACGAGCCCCAGAAAATTTCCTGTGACCAGGAGGCAAATCCTGTTTTATAGTGAATGAAAACAGCACAAAGAAAATCCAGAACAGTGTCATTGTCACCAGCTATAATGTATCCTTACCCTTGCAGCAAATGTGTTCTCTCACAACACGGGGGGGGGGAATAATAATCTTAACAGCACAGTGAAGCAAGGAAGTCTATTGTTCAAAGACTAAGATGGAATTCAAATGCCTGAATCTAGAGCAGCAATACTTAAAGTTCAGTGTAGTTTATACTTAAACTTCCTGGCTCTACTTGAAAGACAGCTGAATACCTGCTGGGTTGGTTGGTTTGTTTTCCAAGTGTGGCGTAGCAATAGCAAACATCATATTTAGGAACCTGCAGTCTAGATGATTAAATTGTACAAGGAAGTTAGAAAACAGCAGGCACATAGTGCAGCAAAGCAGAACTGTTCAGCACTGTCCTATGCCTCACTATACAAAATGCAGCGGTGTCTCCCAGTCTGTTTTACAACATGATAGGTCAGGACAAAGAGAGCTACGAGTGCACTATGAAAAAAAATGTATAGTCTGTTGTAGTTGCTGGATAAAAGAGAAAAAAACAGTGATGAAACTGAGACTTAGACTTGCTAAGCTAGAGAGACTGACTTCCTCTAGCTCAGCTAATCTGCATTATTTTCCACACAGTAGCCCATCTTCAACTAAAGTAAAGGGCATCAACTTGTGGTCAGGGCAGCTTGCTGTCATGGGGCAAGATTAGGCCCTTACTTTCCAGAAGGAATCTTATGCTGCAAATCCCAAGTGAAGTAAGACATCTTACTGAAATGGGGAAAGGTGCCCCAGCATTCCCTACTGCCTAACATTGCTGCTGGGTGCTTAGACCCCAGGATTAATTTAAATCCTTGCACATTCTGGGAAGAGTTCCTCAATTCTGAGCAGTGCTTGTGAAAATAAGCACTCTCAGTTGGGACCACTAAATTCCAGGGTCTAGGCACCTAACAGCAATGTGTTACAGTGCTCAATATTGCAACAACCAAGTCTCTCCTCAAATCTAAGTTTGCACAACTTCTTCAAGGCTATGAAGTCAGGTTTTGGTTGAAGAAGAATGGTACCGTAGGTATCCCAAAAGGTTACTTGACTCACTATAATTACTGCTGGCTTTTAACTAGTTTTAACTAGTTAAAAACTAGCAGTAAACTTGAGAACTATCAAGTCTAAGTCCTCTTTTCTGAAGAAATGTAGGACTCTGTGTGAAGTCAGCCTTACAATTCCAAAGTTCAGCTCTGAAGAATCTGTGAGGTATTCCCAGAAAACTGTTTGATCCCTCATTGCTTCGGCTTTCAGGCAGACATTCAGGTTTTGGACTTGAGTGGCTCTGCAGGCCGTAGTGCCTCTTCAGCACTAGTGCTCGCATCTGTCAGAGTGTTAAAAATACCATTACTAACCACTGCAGCCTAGCCACCACTCAAAGATAACACATTGAAGTTTTAAGGAAACAAACAAGCATTCTGAGTTGGGACACAACTTTAATTTTTATCCCTTCATATGCATTATTATAGTTCAGTTACATTTTTCAATACATTCTCCCCAGTAAACAGGATATACCTCATTTTAAATAGCATTTATACATACCAACTGAATACGCTGATAGAGACTGTTCTGAGGCAATGGTTCATCATGAGAAGATCAGGTAAAAAACAAGATGTGGTTTTAAAAAAAAGTAACTTTTTCCTATACGGTCAGTTAAAGTTCATCTTGCTCACTGCGCTCACGGGAAGACACCCAACGAGATACAATCAGTTCCTGAAATAAAAAACACCAACTGTGATGGAAGTGGGGGGGAAGCTACAGGCAATCAGTGAGGGATGGGGATTAAGCCTTCAGCAAATTGATGTATGTCATGGGACCATTGAGAAATTCTAGTAGGTGACTACATTTGTTCCTGAAGTGAGCTGGTGTCTCAGCACGTTTTTCTCCCTTCATTTTTAAATATACATTAACCTTACAGTCTCCATAGGCATCCCTGTTTCCCCATGCAAATGCTTACATTCACAGTAGCAACAACATTAAAATTTAGAAGATCTTAAGTCTTTAAACAGCCTGTAATGCACTTCTCATGCCTTTCAGCACAAAGGAATCTAGTTTATTTTATTGCAGTTATGCAGGCAAAACCCAAAGCATGCTAAAGAGCAAGCAACAGTTCAAGGGAGCTCTTACAGTTAGCTGTCCACCTGACCCAAGGAAAAGCTACACAGGCAAAGGAGAGAATTACTCACCTGAACCTTAATTCTTTTCATACATTCTGGTGTTGACATCTCTTTTTCAGTCATGTCAGACGGTCTAATCAAATAGCATAACATAAGTTCCTGTTGGTAAACAGAAAATATGAATTCCAACTGATTTTTTTCCTATACAAAGTTTTAGATTAATTAGAAATGCAAATACCAAGTTTCCTAACAAGATGTCTTCTGCAAACCAAGTTAGGGGAGAGCTGTACAGTATGCATATCTCATTTTCCTTATCAAAGCATAACACTGCTGCAAGATAAACTAGAATGATTACACAGCACCTGAGCACCATGGCTATGAGTATGGAAGCACTATGTATGAGTCTGTATTGCAGAGAAAATCTTTTGGAAACTTTCAGTTTCACTGTTCAAAAGAAAATCCTGGTAGATGGAGCGTGCTTTATAAACAGAAGCAGCAAGCAGGAAAGTAGTGCCCCTTCGGTCTTTCTTCTGTTTCTCACACAACTTTTAACGTTCCTACAGGCGACAGAACTTTAATAAGCTTCTTCCAGAATTCATCTGGATATTGACAAAGGAAACTCTTGTTTGCCTAATGGCAACTCAATGTGTTCATCAGGGGCCTAGAAACAGAAGGATTCTCTTTCCAGCCTCACTCCAACTCCCTGTTCTTTGGAACTAAACTGCACATTTATAATTTTAAAGCTATTTTAAAACTAGCCTCTTACGCTTACCTTAGAAGCATTAACAGTTGTTCTGTTCAACCCAGACAAGGACTTCCAGCTGAGCGGTCTGCGAAGAGAGCCTTCAAAATTGTCATCAACTAATTCCGCAATGACAGAGTAACTGGAAAACAAAGCAGATAGGACAACTCACAGAAAGAAAATTACCATTTAAGGAAGATCGTGAAACTTAATTAGAGCCTAAAAATTGGTGTTAAACAATATGCCAGCATGCAGTAAGCAAGTTGTGAAACCTAAGTCTCTTTCTACTAGGCAGAGAGGAGAAAAGATGAAGTTGTGAATATGCTTCCTGGCACTTTCCCTCCCCACCCTTCTGCTGATGTTTGTAGCATTCTCTTATGAATGGCAATCTGACACTTACAATCAATTTATTATCTAGGAGTTCAACCTGACTAGCGAAGGAATAAAGACAATTACCATCCCTTAAAAGTTTTTTCTCCCAAATTACATAAATTACCCATACCATGTATTTTTAAAAGTCAGTATTACTAAATCAAATTACTTTCCTGAGTGCATTCATCGTATGAGTGCTAAATATGCTCATTGCAACTTCTAATTTTTAGTATCTTACTACTGTTATAGGAATTCAATGAAATTGTGTTATTTATTACCTCTGCTAGAAGGACTTTTGCATTCCCAGTGTGAATGCATCTGGCAAAGTACTTTGAGTGAAGAATATGTGCTTAACCAGTGAAGACACTAAATTTGTGTGAGAGAAATTTACTGATTTGAAACTAAGAAATTAGACAGAAACATGAGCTTCAAACCTTGCATGATAGAAGGGGGGGCCTTTTCGATATAGCACTGAAATGAAAGAGAAACACCTTAGTTAGATAATCACAGAGTTGCCATCTGAGTTTAATACCGGGGTCCATAAATATTTAAGCATTTTGTAATTTTTAATTACACAAGACAAAACTTCAATACTTCTGAATTCTGCTCAGAATTAAGTTGTCCCAGCAAGTGGAGAGAGAGGGAAGAGACAAAACACCCCATGGGAGCAGCAGGGTGGCTCAGGGCAGGGGAGTGGCAGGTAAAAGAGAAAGCAGAAGAGCCAAAGGACAGCTAGCAACTGCCGTGGGAAAAAGTTTAGGATGGAATTTTCTGCAACAGACTCATGCTTTTAACACTGTCTTCGCAACAGAAGTTGAGCCACTGGAGTACAAGATCACAATAAGCCATCACATTTCTGTTCCAAGCATTTGCCACAAGTTTTAGGAGAGGCACAGAGCACAAGTTCTTACATAGCACCCACCAGACCCACTAGAAGTTCCTTCTCTATGCAAGAGTACACAAGACTCGTTGCAGCTGGACTGTTCTAACTGAGCTAAATAGCTACATTTCCTCTCTCCCCTTTGTCATAAGCTTTTAAGAGGAGACTTTCTTTAACTAGCACAGGTTTTCTTATACAGCTGGCTAGCATAGGCCCTGTCAGGAAAAGGATGAGCAGCACTTCATTCCAGTGACAACCATGATTTGCAAATTATCCATTATAAGCAATTGTAGTAATATCAGTTCTAAGAAGGTACTGCCAAAGAACAAGAAGCTAGAGGAGCTCAGGAGTAAGAAGCCTACTACCCTAAACTAATCCACTTCCTTTGTCTGGCACAAATCCAAAGGCAGGGATACGCTAAACAACAAATTCAGGCCAGAACACAAATGAACGGGGAACAAACTAATACTAATTTCATGTATATATCAGGTGATCGATAGCAAAACCCCATCTACAACTCAGAATACTAACAATGATGTTGAATTCAGCCAAACCTACACAATGATCTAAAGGACTAGCTCAGCATAACCTTGACATACTCAGATATACAAACCCCAAAATTATAAAACTGCTTCAGCAATATTAAAACACCTGCTGGTTTGCATGCATACATTAAAAAATACCTCCCTTTATGCACGTTTTCCTGTAATGACAGGCATTACTGTACTGTTTATGTTGACATGAGCTGAATGTAGTTCTTGAATTACTTAGCAAGGGATTACGGACACTACTAATTATCTCTGTAAGATTAAAAACCCTACCAATAACAAAGAAGCAAGTCCCTTCCCTCTCCTCTCCCCCAAAAAAACCCATACAGAGAAACAGTCTTAGCAGTAAGTTCAGCGGAAGTCCAGCTTCCATTAAATGGGATGAATAATGAGATGCATAGACTTTGATGTGAATTGGGATCCGGATGCAAACCTTCTATTCCAGAGACTGTCATGTTAATACCGCAGAAGATGTGTTTAGAGAGGGTAGAGAAACTTGGGAAGGGAATTTCAGTGCAATCCTGTATTAATTATTGACCTCATGAAGCAAAACAATAGGCCTTTCGAGCTATCTCCTCAGCTACTGGGTATGCGATGTTACACTCCACTCATCCTAACTTTATTGCTAACCTGTGGTCTAGCCAAAGATGTCTTTTGCCAATTGCAAGTAGCAAAGCCTGCTTCAGTCATGCAGCTCCTCGTTATCGAATTCATCTCTGACACTGGAGTCTTGCAGCGCCTGAAAAGAAGTCAGTTGCAAATGATTCCACTTTTTTTAAGGAAGCTACTCACAGAGATCAGTTCCATACTTCAGGCCGACTTTGGGGACCCAACCCTTACTGCGGAAGTAGTGATATGCCATGTAAGTCGTTTTAAAATCGGGCTTCACTTCGCTGAAAACTTCCCATAGCTTCAAAATAGTTAGGGGCTCCTAAAAATCACAACAAAAGGCATTAACGTGACTATAGCAATATTACAGCAGATATAGAATACTGTGTGTAGTAGAGCGTTACAGCCAAATGTCAAGTATCACAGCCTACTGCAAAGAGCATGGACTTTGGTCAAGAAAATACAGAATCCCCAAATACAAGGCAGAAACCTGTTGCTCCATTTAGTGGGGTTTTTTTTAGCATTTCACCATCAGTCCCATAATACCCTTGTTTAAGGAAAATCTGATAAACTAGAAGCATAGCTTTCAATTATTTTGTCATTACATTAACAGTAGCTTGGAATACTTATAGATTAATGCTTAAAACGCCAAGGAAATTTCCTGTTTCAGGAAAGGGAGATTGTTCACCATATTATTCCTCCCAGACTTTCCCAATATTTCCTGCCAAAGTTCCAACAAAAACCTTTTTCTACAGAAAGGCTGTGCTTAGCTGTATTTGCCTTGGTAAACATAAAACTTTCAGACCAGTATTTCATAAAGGGAAATATCATTACTTATAAGAAACACTTCCCATTTACTCTGGTGTTTCCTCCTTCAGAATTAACAGCGTAAAATACTGCTATAGTAGGTAAAAAAATTCAGACCAAAACATATCCAAACTAATGGTATCCCCAGTAATCCAAAATTAATTCAGTCTCTTACCTCACCATAATAAATACTTAAGCATCCCAGAGCATACACCAAGAAAAAAGCCTGAAAAAATAAACAGAATAAATTTAACTGATAGCCAGACTCTTTCTGTAGTTTATATTCCATGCAAGAACAAAGGCTCAAATTAATTTTACACAAGAATCCTAACATCATCAAGACAAACAAGTTGCCTGAAAGTTTCCTTTGGGATTTGTCTTCATGACCTTTACATTTCAACAGCCACAGCTCTACAAGAAAATCTATGCATGTGCTGTAGACTCCTGAAGGCACTGTGTTAAAACTAACACACTTGAATATGTTTAGAAGCGGCACAATCGAAGCAGGATTTATATAAACGTTATATTCCTGGTACTTCTATACTTAAATTCTATCACTGGCCTCTTTTGTCAGTGGGATTATTCGTCTAAAGTGAATGGGATTGGACCCTACCTTTTTTTTAAACCATATCATGTAATTATTGCAGGTTATTAAAAATAAGTTTAATGACTAAGACAATCTAACTACTTAGGAGACACAGGAGAACCCTGTACTTCAGAAAAAGGTATTAAATTATGTTGTAACATAGATTAATGTTTACTTTTCAGATTAAAACAGCTTGTACTGTACTTGAAACATACCTCTTCCAAGCTGAGTTGTAAATATTCGAAAATCCTAAATGGATTTCTTCTGCATACTAGTTTTTCCTTCTTGAGAAGCTACAAGAAAAAATTTGCTATATTACTAAAACTTTAAACTGGAAAAATACTGAATTCTGAAAATAGCACTGATAATATAATTTTTCTAAAATATTAGGATACTCTTTATCCTTACATTTTCTTGCACATGAGCGGAATCATCTTCAGGACACAAGCTACCTTCCTCCTCCTCTTGCACCAATACATATTCTGGAGCGCATTCTTTTGACTTGATCATCTCACAAGATCTTTGCTCAGTGCTCTCCTTCACCTTGCAGCCAGAACGCACAAGAAAACCGTCCTTCTGGCAAGACACTTCAGCTATATCTTTCAAGTCACCTTGGTCCTGTTCTTTAGAGCCACATATGGCCACAGGATCAAACGCTGGATCTCCTTCCAAACAGGTTTTCTTGTAGCCTTCATTCTGGTTCGCAGGACTTGGCGCTACTACATTTCCAGTATCTGTAGAAGACTGTCTGGGAAGTTCTGTATTTTCCGTATTTGGGCCCATTCTGTTGAAACTACTACCAGTTGGTTCAGCTCCATCCTCTTCCAAAACTGGCAGCTCAAGAGGCTTAGTGTAATTTTCAAGAATTTTGGTAACTGAGCAGTCATCAAATCCTTGCTCTTGCAAAATACTTTTAGCCCACTGAACATGACACTGGTACCTAGTAAACAAGTAAAATAAATGAGAAGTTCTAGGGCATTACGTCCTTTAATTAACATCTTAAAAACAAGCATCTTAAAAAAAAAAAAAAAAGATGATTCAGCACAGTTCACAAAACAAATCTGAACACGCACCCCAATAACTGCTATGCAAAATACAACATGCACAATGTAACAGGACTCCAGTCTTCAGGAAACTGCAGACATTACCAAACATGGAGATTCTGCTACCTTCTTTGGCTTTGTTTTGCCTTTTAAATTTCTGTGCCAAGAAACACCGTTACCAAATGTTGCGCAAGAACCATGCATTGAGGACTACTGCTATAGTTTCCAGAAGCAAGAACTTCACCAGGCAAAAACTCCCTTCTCAAGCCTGAATTCCCTGCAAAAACATCTTGGTATCAGAGCTCGCATGATTAAAATATGCGAGCAGACTCTGCATATAGAGCTCTCACACACTTCATCTATTATACAGCTAACTACTAAGAACAGTATCTTCAAAACTCTGTTTTAACTGCTTTTGAAACAGCAATGGCATAGCAAAAACCCCAACATAAAAATCTTAAGCAGAAACTACCTTCAGTTTTAACCAAAACCCTCACATCCCTGAGAAATAACAATAATCCTATCAGCAAGATAGTAGCTGAAAGCTGTAAATATTTCTAATATTTTCCAATTATGATAGAGTTTTTAGTGCCCCTTCAATTACTTCTCCTTGGAAAAAACCATTAATATCCAGTTGAAGACATTACTCCTCATTCTGTGAAAGTTACAGGTAGCTGAGTGCAGCTGCCCCTAATCAAACCTGGACAACTCTAGTACAATATTCTTTATTGCCCAAAATTAAATCCTAACACAGCAATTACAGACCAGGTAATGAAGAACTGCAAAGACAATTCAATGCAAATTTCATGTATCAACACAAAATATAAGTCCCTCTGAAGTCTCATAATAAAGCTATATAATTCAGTGCTGTACTTTTTGTTGTAAAAAATAGACTCCTCTTTGTCCTACGATGTAATTACCATATAATGTGCACTTACAGATCTCTACTGAGACAGACTATGATGCATTTTCTGCACCAATGTAATTACACTGTCATTGATGCTCTGCTGTATTTGTTGGCACATAAAGCAGTCACAAAGCAGACTAATAAGAATGACAAGTGTTTCTGCAAGTAGTAGTGACTGTAGTAGCAGTAGTAGTAATACTGCTACTGTTTGTCTAACCTAAAGTTGAGGACTGAAGGAGCATAACTTTTCAATTTAAATAAAATTTTTAGAGTTATCATAAGATTAAAGCAAACAGAGTAACTAACTTGCACACTCTTAGCTGTCAGTTCATATACTATTGAAGCGGAACAAAATAAATATGTGGTCCAACACTCTGTTTTGCTAAATGTACAACGTAGCAATGTTAATAGAGACTTTAAAAAAAAAAGTAACACATTCATGGATTATAAAAGTTCAAGAGCTACTTCAGCCCACACTATAATAATTCAATAAGGGAACGGACAGTTATTTAAAATAGCCTGCCCCAGAAACTTCTCTTTCTCTTCCTCAGCTGAGAAAGAAGTTTATTATGCCTGATATTATTATTAATTACCCACACTACTATGTATGCACTCAATCTTGGCTTCTATTCAGCAACTAATACCTGCAAGCTTACATGAAAAACGATGCTGCATACCACCTACTCTAGTTCTAGTTTTTCTAATGTGATTGTCATCTTCATTTATACAGCCAACAATCTGAAAACTAGTAAGATAAAATATGATATAGAATAATCTGTTTCCTAAAAAACCCCCAAGAATAAAATAATGTAAATTAACTTACTTTCTAGATGCAATTATAGGCATGTTTCTGTTAGCACCTGTATAGAGAAAAATCATACATTGTTTCATTAAAAAAACATATAAACATATAAAAATGTTTTCATGGGATTTTGATCACTGAGGTAATCTGCAGCCTAGTAATTACCCCCATTTTCAATACTCTATACCATTTTGGTCCCACTTGCATTCAAGAAGGACACAGCAGAACTAGAAAAGGTACAGAGGTAACAGCCTGTGCAAGACGAACAACTAAATACACTATTTTTCTCCAGTCCATAAAAAGATAATTACGGAAGGATGTGATAAAATCCAGTGATGTCTATCGAGACTTAACTGTCATGGAAAAGATGAATAAAGAATGACAGTCTTTCTATAAACAACCAAGAGCAGACTAGATGTAATTGGCTATAAGCAGATTAAAAATGTCACATATCCTTGCCTTGTGATTTCATGGACACTAAAATTGATCTGAGCCAGTAGAGAGATTATTTTGCTGTAATTTATAAACATGTATCTTCAATGAGCGAAGAAAAGTGAAAAGTACTATTAGAATAGTGATGGCAGTACAAACGGGCACAATTTACCTTGCCACTTAGTAACCAGTGAAGGATCTGAAATGCTGTACACTGGTCGACTTCTTGAAAGGATACCTTTTCCAAAATAGCCCTTCAAAGAAAAGAAAAAATCCTTATTATATCATGACACAAAAATTAACTTCTTTCTAAACTTTTCTTTGTAACTGCTGTTAGAAAACATTGACTGCCAAGATCAGCTGAAAAAATAGCTGAAATTCTGCAGCATTTAAGCTTTGCCTAAAGCTTGTTGCTTAGCTTCTGATAAGTAGTTCAACATTAAACACCTGCACTCAAAGATTTAACCAGTGGAGGGTGTTGGGTCTTATTCCTCAACTCTAAATATTTGTCAGTCAACATCTCTAAGCAGACTTTTGAAAGCAGATGCAGAAGAAAACACCTGCGTTATCAACGCTGCGATGATGCATAATAGAAAACAAAGAGATGAATAAAGCTACTGCATAAGAACGGTGGTGAAATGGTACTCCGACATAAAAGGTTTAATGTAGCTTATTTTACTGAGGAAGAAATCACTCTGAAGTTAAAAGAATTACACAAGCATTTATAAACATTAATATTCCAACCTCCTGATCTTTAAAAACAGGAGAATGCTTTTGCAAGGTGGCATAAAATGTTGACAGGAGAAATAAACGTAACAAACATGAAGTCTGTGCAGCTGTTTTTTAGCTTGCAATGTCACTTCATTCCAAAATCTATTTGCTAGGATAAGAAAGAAATGCTTTTCACATTTGATAGAGAATATATGTTTTGGACTGATTTCAGGAAAGGAGGGAGATATGGAGGATTACTGGAGGCTGAAGGGGAAGGAAAGCATAAAGGCCGGCAGATTTTAAGAAGTATTATGCTTTACCTACATTTAAAAACACTTAAAAATACTATGCAAACAGAGTACAGCACCTTGTTATAAAGCTGTTCAATATCTTCAGGATTCCTGACAATAACATTGTTGTTAAGGATTTCAGCCTGGCATATTCTGAAATCCTTCCCACCTACATCCACAGGAAAGGGAGACTCGTATGACTCAAAAACTCTTCTTTTCCTTCTTGGGGGATGAAAAACTGCTTCTGCCATTTCCTAATATTAATGGTTCCTCCTAAAAAGTGGAAACAAAGCGTTTGATGTTCAGGAGTTAAAGTTCACCCATTTTTATACGTTTCAGCAATATTCCCTTCCCAGTAGCAAATCAGCAATAAATCCTACAGTATCATCCAAGTTTAATTCTGTAACTATTATTCCAGACAAACAGAAGCAGCGACTCGCTGCTGTTATTGTTACTCTTTTTCTCTTGGGCATTGCAGCCTCCCCTGCAGACCAGGTAGGGGCAGTTCTCAGCCAAGAGCTTATAAAGTAAACACTTCAGGTGAAAGGCGAGTACATAAACTGCTGAAAGCCTTTCAAGAGTAAAGCAGACGAATGCGCAGCAAAGCAGACACCACAGCAGACGAGTGCCTAAATATAAACCGTTTTGAGTCATTACGGGCATCAATTTTGAAGAGCGAGCCGTGCCTTGGCAGGTTTCTCTTCTTTAAACAGGGCACCCCGCTGACGAGGGAGAGCGGCCGAGCCCGGGGCCCCCCGGGGGACCGCCGCCCTCAGACCCACCCGCCGAGGCGGGGGGGGGTTCGCGCCCGCAGGCTGCAGCCGTCAGCGCCACCGCCACAGCCCGGCCGCGGGCCGGCAGAGCGGGGGGTAACCCTGCTGACGCCCGGGCGCAGGAACGGCCTTTGCACAGGGCCGGGCCTACCCCCGGCGGGGTAATGAACACCCACAGCCCCGCCCGCCCGCCGGGACCCCGGCGCGGCGCTGCGGCCGCGGAAGCAGGCCCGCCGCCGGGGCCAGGGCCGGCAGCGCGGCGCCTCACGCCCAGGCGGCCACCCACGCGGCACCCGACCCGCCCCGGCGCCGGCAGCCCCGCCTGGGGCGAGGTGCCGCGGAGCCGGGCGGGGAGCGGGGCACCCCGGCCCGGCACCGCGGCTACCGGGCGGCCACAGGCCGGGCACGGCCGCTCGCCCGTCGCCATAGCAACCGCAGGCCCTCCACGCACCCGTCGCCGCCGCACGAGGAGGCCGCGCGCCGGCAAGCAGCGCCGCGAGACACCACCCCGCCGGCGGGCGGCCGCGCGTGCGCACGGAACCGGCGCGCGGGCGCGTCTCGCGGGTGGCCCCGCCCCGCCGGCGGCCGTTGAGGGAGGGCGGTGCGCGGCGGGAGCCGGCTGTGGAGGCGGGCGGCGGCGGGCGGTCCGCCTCGCCTCGCCTCGCCTCAGCGCTGCGAGGGTCTCGGCCCGCGGGCGGCGGCGGAGGCGGCGGCTAGCCCCGGCGTAGCTCACTTCCAGGTGTGGCGGGACGCGGTGTCCCAGCCCCGAGGTGTGAGCAGAGGCGGCCGGGCAGGGCGCGGGGAGATGGGCCGTCGCTGCGCTCCGGGACGAGCCTCAAGTGAGGGACGCGGAGATCGCTTCCGTGCGAGAAAGACTGGGTCCCCTGGGGACCTCTGACCCGTCTAGTCGCTGCCGACCTTGGTGCTGCAGTAATGTCCCAGACTGCAGACCAACCGGTCCTGGCAGCATCATAAAGTGAGAGAAAAATGACATTGTGTGTGGAACACCCATCCTGAAATGAATGATGAGCTTCATAATGAGGGGCATTTGAGATACATGGGTGGATGAAATTTTATAGCTGTGGGAGGTGAGGCAGAGATACAATTTCCAGCTTGAAGCAATTGTTTTTGGCTCTGTAACAAACCCTTGACATGGCCGTGACTCATATAACTGCCTGGGATAATGCAATGCTACTTACACAACTTGTTAACAGAGGTAATTGTGATTGTGCAGCTTATTACCAGGGCCGAATTCAGGAGGACGTGGTGGTGCAATTTAAAAGAAAAAAAGAAAAAGAACTACCTGAATAAAACGCAAAGCATTTTCACTAGTTAGTAAGGAGCAAACATCCCTTTTTCTGTTTTCATAAGCAGTGAACTTGTTACCAGTTTGAGCCCTGCTCATCAAATTCATAATCATACATGCAATTACGATGCAACTACTTCTTCTTATTTCGAGGTTATATTGGGAGGTGCCACTATCAGAGCAAGAGGATCAAGACATTTTGGCTCCAGGGAGACAGCCTCTCAGTAGAGAAGTCTGTCTGATTTTCAGCAGAGAGATCAGTGAATTCACTGATGAAAAGCTGTAAAAATACATCATTCTTCTGAGGTATTTTATCTCTTATTCCCGTTTTCTGGATAGACTCGTGAGGCACGGGGAGGGCAGTAATGGTTTTAAGGCGACACAGGAAATGTAGTGCAAAACGTGAGAATACTAAGCTGGTATTCTTACAGTTATTTCCTACAGAGGTCCACTTCATCTACCAGCTCATGAGAGTTAATTGATTTTGAACGTCGATTCACATGCAAAGTGCTGAACCTAAACCACAGAGGACCCCATTGTATTCCTGTCACCGAAGCACGCAGCAATGCTCTGATAACTTCAGGTTCATTTTTAGAGCTCTACCATTAACACACCCCTGAGTTAAAGTATTCTAGGTTACAACATCAAAGTAAGGCAGTATCAAAGATGTCACTGTTTCTAAATTTGTCAAATCAAGTCTCATTTAAGTGGAAGTGGGGTTTATCTACGCTAGATATATCTATATTTTCTCATTGTGCAGACGCATTACTATGAAAGGTACATTACAGTGAGAAGTAGACAAAACATAAAAAAGGTATAGGTCAGTTGCTTTCCTTCGCATCTCATTATCTTCATACAGCCTTGAGAGGGAAACCGCAGCATACGCCATTCAGTCAATTAACTGAATCACACTCATGTTTCTTCAACCAAGTATCTGCGCCCGTTTCTGATTATGAGTCCAGATTGTGCTTCAACCAGAAATTTCGCTATCTGAAGGACAAGCTCGCTCTAAGATGAGTCATGCCCATTTTTTTTTTAAGACTATCACTAATTGTACAGACGCTTTCACAAATATCTGGATCTCCCTTTTTATGATGAGACAGCAGATGACAAGGCGGCAGCTAAATGGGCAGGCTGTAGCTCTGAAAAGCAAACCCTCAAGATTATAGTGAATCACATGCTGGGACTGAGTCAGAAATGTCATACGGCTGTCAAGAGTCAAGAAGAGAGTGACAAGAGTGACCTGTGAGGAAAGACTGAAATAACTCAGTCTAGAAAAGTTAAAGTGGGCAAAACAGACCATTGCAAAGAGGGAAACATCTATTGTTCTGCATGGCTGCTGGAAAATAATAGGAGGAGCAAGGAGATTATATTGCAAAATAATGTTGTACCTGCGAGGTGAGGACAACGCTGCCATTACCTAGGAGGATAGTATTATGTCCATCACTGGAAATTTTAAGAGCAGGTTAGACAAACGCCTTTCAGGAACAGTTCAAGTAAAGTTAATCCTGCCTTGAGACAAGGGACTGCACTAAAAGCACTGAAGATCCCTTTCATGGGAGTTTTCAGGATTTATCCTTTCAGGAGCTTTTCTGATCTCTGCAGTGCGGCAGAAAATTCCACATACCATACTGCCCTACAGAGGTGAAAGCCTGCAGCGTTTGTTAAATCATCGTTCAGATTTCCATTTCTGCTTTACAGTCTTTCGGTTCAGGAATGTCATTATGAGAACAGGCTATTTCATGTTGTTTCTGGCTGATTCATCGCTTCTAACACAGAGTGCTCGACTGCGTACTATTTCTTGATACTCAGCTGAATTATTCCATTGCTTTTTATTCAATATAGGTCCAAACCAATGTCAGCTTTCTCAAAAGACTAATATGACCCTTTTTTCCAAATCGTGATGCGAACAACTTGGTTGTAACCCTTGAGTCCTAGAAATGCATTGCCTTAAACTTTGACACAGTTGCCTTTGCTGCGTAACTTTCAGTTGTCCGCTGCCTGACACTCAATGTTTACATTGCCATCCCCAGAATTTCCTGCAGCATTGTCCCATATGGGGACACTAGTGCATGCATTGTAGTCCCTCTGAACCAGCGATCTGTGTTTCCAGGGGGAAGGTGCTAGCTTCTGCTCTGTGTTCTTACAGGATTTCTCAGTTGGTGGTGGAGGAGTAGAACTGAAATAGAGTTACAAAGGAAAGACATGCTCTCACCATCAGGCTTATTAAACTCTTTCTGTGACCACATACGCGGTAATATCCTTTAAAACCTACATAAGCATTTGCAATCATGTACTCTCAGCCTTTCTGCGATTTATTGTGTCCTTCCACAATAACAGCTGTATTACAAAGTTCATCGGGAATAATTTAGATTAAACGTTCCATTTATTCAATAAGAGCTCATTTGATATTATATTAACTAATATTTAACAGCTAATATTACCGAAATTTCATGCTATGAAGATTCTACTGCCAGTAAAATTAAGTTGCCATATGCAGGAAAGTGCTAGGGAGTTTTGTTATCCAAGGTGGTCCTCTTCTGGGTGTTTGGGGACCTTTATAGGGAGTTGGGAAGTTAATTCCCAGTCCTATCTCAGCCAAAACATACAGGCCAGGTACTCTTTAAATATATATTTTACATTTACATTCTTAGGCTTATTAAAAGAAACAGAGATGTCAGCCTGTAAAACTATTTGCCTATGTAGCACTCTCAAGGAAGTTAGTCATAAAATCGTAAAAGAATGACCTGTTCTTGTAGTGTCTTTAGGTAATTTTGCGTTGCATATGAAAAAAAAAAGTTTTGCATAGAATCCCATGAAATTCAGGTCATGATTTGTCATTAGGTGCATTTCAGTCTCTGGTTTCCACAGAATGTTCCTGTAAAGTTTTCTTATCCCATACTAGTTGTAGTCCGCAAAAGAAACATTATGACTCTCTTCAGTAAAGCTCGTTCCTTTCTCACAAGGTGATCTGAACAGTAGTTGGAGGCTGCACTGCAGTTATTTACATTACCCAGTTCCAGCTTCCCCAGACTGACAGAAATTCCCATGGAAATTCTGGTTACATTAACTTTGACAGAGATACGGAACTGTTTTTGGAAACTTTAAAAAAAAAACAACTAGGGAATAGTTTTCATTTTTATTAATATGTAGTATCTTCATTTTGTTTATTAAAGAAATAAATCAAGGTTAGTTTCTGCTTAGTTTCAGATGGTTTTCACAGGAGACAAAAAAAGAGAAGTCAGATAAATATTGGCCAAGCATCAACCCAGTAAGAAATCCCATAGTAGCAGAAATCCCGAGGTGGACAGCAATAAAGTGAATAGCATGAGAAAATAGAACATTAAAAATGAGTAAGTAGTTAGCATACTTACTTCAGACATGGAAAATGGTTTTGTATTCTTGGAGATTAAACCCACTTTGATGAGGAATTCTTACAGAACCATTTGATCCAGCCAACATCCCATCACATCAGTGTCTCTCTGCAGACATCGCAGTGCAGTGTCACTTTTTTGTCCTCATAGCTAGGTCTTGATTTATATTACAAACTATATGCATTTGAAAAGCTAAACATTAATTTTCGCTGCATCAAGGCTTTCAATACCCCCGAAATTACCACTTTCCTTCTGCCCATGGAAACTAGTGCAAAAGGTCTGAGTTTGCAATTTCAGGGGAAATTAAGGGCACTTACAACCTCTGATTTTAGCCCATCCCTTGAGCTCCCATACCAGATTTATTTACCTTTTCGTGAAGAAACATTTGTTCCTTCACGGGTCATTAGTTTTTCTGCTTCATCAGTCACCTAGGTAAGTTGTTAAATGACGCACAGCTTCTGTTTTGCCAAATTCTGACTCTGTCACCTTCACCTCATGCAGCTAAGCCATGGGCCAGGCAATGAAAAGCAAGGACAAAATTCCAGGCTCCAGCAAGATTATCAGTAAAGGTCCATTTCATTTTCTTGTATTTCTGTTGGATAGAAAACTGTAATAATTAGATGTCTCCACTAGATGTCCATATTTCAGCAATTTTCAATTATAAATTCAATGAAGGTAGCTGCCCTCTGCAAAATGCATAAAAATGCTATGCTCCATCGAAAGATGTAAATACAAGATAGATTTTCATACTAGTGAAGTTGTGCACCTGGCTCTTTGTCTAAAAAGGCACTGAATCTAGTGCAAAACACTCAAAAAACACCTTTCCATTTGTATGCCTTGTACTCTCAGAAAAAGGTCCTTTAAGGCTGTCAGACTTTTCAGATACTGACTATTACCTCTCTGGTTGTTTACAACCTTGCCTTTCTTACTATTTTTCAAATTATTACGTGCTTCGTATTAACTTGTAGGAATAAATGTTTGGGAAAAGCTTTCAAGATTTTTAGTGTTTTTTTGTTTTTTTTTTTTTTTAGTTTGGCTTCTAGTTTCTCTATGCACAGTTCTTTTTTGCATTCAGATCTGTGCAGATTCCAAAACCATTGGCTCAGATTTTTAGATATGCCTGCATAAATGTAAAACAATTGCTTTGCTCATTATATTTCTCTTCAAATATTGATGTCTAATATTTACTTACTTTTTCTGGGTATCTGATGGGTGTTGGGAAGCACAGTGGTGCTTGCGTGCACGTAAGTACAGTAACTGAGCACACGTTCTTTTTTACGCTCACAATTTTAAGCAAACTGTAGACAGCCTTTTGGCCTTGGTATTAATTTACTGAAGTTGCTTTTCCCTGCTTTGGCTGGGCAAGGGAACCTTATGGCGACCGTGAAGAGCAAGGTTTGCAGTCCATTTGAAGCCTGTGCTCATCTTCTGCCAAAGCGGTGAGTGCAGGGGTACGGAAAATGCCATGCTACAACTGCAAACATCTATTTGTACATGCTGGCAGAAGAGGATCTCTGCCATCACCCTGCTCATTTGCCTGAGCAAATCTAGAGAGTCATCTTTATCTTGCCAAATTGGTGACATTCTTACTCACTTCCTTGATTACCTGTAATACTGCAGAGATACCAGTTTATGTCCTCTGTGAGGGTTTTGTGATTTTCATACCCATTCATTAATAATAGGTCCAGCGATTTAGTTCAAATACAAGGGAATTCCAAGAAGCTGAAATGAAGATTTATTTAAGATTACTGAATTCCATTCTAGGAATAACCCAGAAGAGAGACTTTTTTCACTGTTTTTCTTCTGGTTTCCCAGGCATTTTCAGTTTTGTTAAACGTAAGGATAGAATAGATTTTAGAGAATGCTATGTACCAGAGCATTTTAAGACAGCTTCCAGGACCAGATGCAAACTAGGCACTAGTGATTTATAATTCCTATAGGTGCGAGTATAACATCTAAAACCGAATTTGTCTCCAACACTTTTACCTCATTTACAATACTAAGGAAACAGAATAGGTTATTTTTATTATACAACAAAATGAAAACTTGGTGTCACTCCATTTAATCTACACCATGGCTGATCCAGGAATGTGCTTTAACGTGGCTGTCTGCCTTTAAGCACATAAACAATCCTACTGGATTCAGATATTATCTGAAATGTGTCTCAAAGCTCATCCTAAATGCTGTCTAGGTTCATGTGTCATAACTGACAAAAGGACAAAATAACAAGCAAATCAAGATAAATCCCTAAATCATCACATTCTAAGAACTGAAATAAACCAAATAAATCAATTTGTTGCCAAAAGTATATACGTTTTTAAATACAAAAAAAAAAAACTCAGAACATCCTCTTATGGAATATATCCCAATCTTGAATATTTACTTTCCGTTTGTTTCATAACAGGAAAAGGTTTGTAGCTCTTTTGTTGAGTTCTACATGTCAGCATCTTAATATTCCTATGGTATTCTTAAAACTTTTACCAGGAAAAAAAACAGTGCCATGGCCTATACTAGGAAATGTTCTGTTTATTTTAAATGCCTTTATGAGCACACAAAGGCGAACAATTACCTATCATAAAGCAAGGGAGCAACTTGTAATGGCTTGGTGTCTCATTTGTACTTCTTTATATAGTTCCTTGGCTCATTTGTCCCTGCCCTTCCTGTGTTCTGTTCATTACCTCTCGCTGTACCTTTTGAACTCGAGTGTAGATTAAATCTTTTTTTTTCATTTCCCCATTACCTGCTGGGCTCTGCTTCTTTTGGTGTCTCAGCCATAATGGACACATAACAAAAAGGTTTATCCTACATCTGCTACTGCATCCATAGGAGAAGGATTGTCCCTAGCTTGAAGAAGTGAATCCTAAAATCGAAGGGCTGCTTTTTAAGTACATAGCCCTTAGACTAGACTCTGAAAGAAAGTATTACAAACAGCTTTCAAAGGTTGTGAGACTTCTTACAGAAGTACTTTAACAGCCTTGCCTGTTCTATTGTGGCAACTGCAGTAACTACAGCAAATTTTGGCTTAATCATGTTAAAAAAGTAGGATAATTTGGCGACTATAGGATAGACCAAACTATATCAAATAGGCTAGTTCTCTTCACATAGTTATAACATGATGTGGGCTTGTTTAAACAATGAGTAAGGTACAAACAGCTAGCAACTGGATTCCCTAGGATTGTAACTGTGGGCACAGTGGTGTTTGAAATCCAGGCTTCAGATAAAAAAGAAGTAAATAACTCATAAAAGAAAGTGCAAACAGTTGGGAAATCTTGCTTCCATCTGTCAAGTTGTGTAAAGGATAGTCATACTGGAAAAAATGGTTAGCTTTATGGAGGCTACTGGCACTTGGGCTTTGAGGACACCTCATGTACTTGAAGTAGTTGGGGGAGGATGTGTGATCTTCACCCAGTTGTTCTGCATCTTCACTAACTTAGCTACACAACAGATTTCAGGCACAGACACCAGTGTTTCAGAGGTAAATGTCAGGCTCAGAGACCCAGGCTTCATTGATCGTATCTGTCTCCTGATTATTGTCATTAAAATGAGATTCAGCAGAAAACTAGGATCGTTACCATTCCTTTAAAAATGACTGGTCTCACATCCGTTGAACAAAAAAACTATGCTGTTGTTCTGAGATAGTTTACCAATAGTTAGTTTATCTAGGAAGCACCTTTCATAACTCAGACAACTGTCATCAGTTATGGCTAGAATGGGTAGGTCAGGCATGGCCTTTTAAAACTGCATGCTAATATGGGCATGCTACTTCAGCTGAAGTAGTCTTTATAGGAAGATACTAAGTCTATCAAATAGAATTTAAACATTGTTTAGTAGTGAGGGCTCTGTAAGCAAGACATGATTTGGAAATCTGGGGGTGAAAAAGAAGGAGTTGGCCCAGAAGGACTTTCTACATTATGCTACGAATTGAAAAACGTAAGCATGTGAACCCTGATCATGAACATGGACACTGAAAGAAGTGACGGTGTTAGTATGAACATATTCATACGATATCAACAATATGAGCAAATTAAAGAGGTTGGCACAGGACAGAACTGGTTGGTCAGGACTTTTCTGAGTGGTACAACCAGTCAACAGCGCTTCATATCTCAGAGGATGTGTTGTAGGTTGAAAATTACCTCTGTTAACCCAGTGAAAGAATGGCATTTTATGTGGCGCTTGACTTGGAAATGGATGAACTAATACAGAAGCTACCATATTACAGAAGGCTTTGTTTCCATCGCTCAAAATGCAGGCTATTACACCTTGGAATAAATAACCGTTGGAACTATTCTGAAGTGAAAAGGGAAGACTAGGCACTGTATTTTTACCATGATGTAACTGTGCTATTATCTAAGCCCACACTTGGAGCTGACCTTGGTGTGTTTAACTCAAGGCTAAACTGAAGTGCTTGGTCTTTGCTGTGCTTTTACCTCAGGATTGCTTCTGCCCGTCAGTTGCCGCAAAGTAAAAATCATAGCTTTTTTAGCAGCCAAGCTGAGCCATTACTGAGTGTTTCTGCAAGGTTATTTTCACACATGATAAAATTTACAACAAGCCTCAATTCTTTTGCTCCTTATATAAATCCAGAACAGAGGCATGTGGCCAAGCAATATGGGTGGCTCTATTTGAATACGAACAATCTTGTCATCGCATTGCAGCATGTTATGAAACCTACTGTGCAATTTATGACATGATTGGATTTCATATCACAAGGGAAGAAGCTGATTAACAGTCACATGACTACCAGATATTGGTATTCAGATTTGTAAAATGACACATACAAACATGCAAATCATACATGTATACTTGAATGTCCCAGCAAAATTATACACAAACACCCCGTTTCTCATATCCTTTCCCTGACAATAGCAGATAAAAATTACGCACATAATTTACTGATCTAAAATGTATCAGCTTTCAACATTTATCTTAGTTCATATAAATGATTTCCATTCTGTTGTATCCTGAAACATTAGAGAAAAATGAGGGATATTTTAATTCTTTAACACCTTTAACCTGTCCCAGATGGAAAACTCCATCTATAGATGAATATGTTCCATTCATTGTATTATACCCACAAAGTCCCACGGGAGAATCACAATTCTGCTAAATGCCTTTAGGGCGCTGGGTTATGTATTTGGATCTTGGATCGGGAAAATCACTTGTAACCAGAGAGCAGCCTGATGAATACACCTCTGAGAAGGCTCACGTGTGCTTTTTAAAGTGTTTAAGGTCTGGAACAACTTACATGTACTCAATTTGTTCCAAGATGTAATTGTATGAGTTTAATGTGTAGGCTGCCTAGAACAATAGGATAAAACTTGCTGGTTTGTCACATCATTGTCCACCTAGGGTGAGCAGAGAATCATTGTGTGCTGATACATAGAACTTAATCATTTGGAGAATGATAATAGAATAAAATTGTGAATGGACAGTCCCCAAGACACACGTATTTCATGTTTGCATTTTGCATATGTTCATATTACACGCAAGTTGCTGTCAGGGGTAGCTGCAATTTTGGAACCTAATTCTGCAGTTCTATAAAGAGACATTCATTACATTTAACAGACCACAGTCATGTAATGACATCTGAACTTCATTACCTATATTACTGATGGCTGAAAACGTAATTCTCTTTAGCCTTCAGGTATAAAATTCTGTGCTTCTAAAGAATGTTACAGTTTAAACCATGCATGCTTTCCTTACTCTTTTACCAGATCCTAGAGGTCTGTGATACCTTTTTCCTGAAAGCTGCTTCTTTCGCTTTCTTTTCACCTTGAGGTATAAGTTTTCCAATTGGTATTGCTTACTGATACAAACATTTTAGATATAGCTACCTTTGTGAAAAATGTTTTTCTGTAGCTTTGGAATGGTGGTATAAATAGCTATATATTTCTGTCTCAGTAATGTAGGGGTTCTCATTCTTACTGTTCTTCATTCACTTAGCTTATAATAGCTACTTGTGTCTTGCCTTAACCTTTTCTAGGGCAGGGGCTGTTTTCAAATGCAGCCATAGAGCAGCAAAGTAAAATCTTCCTGCTTGAATCCTTAACACTGTTTTAATGCAAATATTGTGGCAGGGCTTATAATTTTTTTAAAGCTGAAGTTACTCAGTGGAAAGTCTCACAGGTCCCAAATTAGCAAAACCTTTGTAAAGTTCATTTTACTAATCTATGGAATTTATAACAAAGGTGTTGAAATCACTTACGCTTTTGCTGACTCATTTCCCCCACGGGATAGCTGATGACCTCAGAAATACCCTTACAGAAGTTCAGGGCACATAGTTGCCATCTGTACCATAAAGAACATACTGAACTCTCAACTCTAGTTCACCCTAAAATTTTTGCTTCATATACCTTACTCCATTGCAAACCCAAGTCTATTTCAAATGCCATTTTTTTTATAATCTCTTCTGACTCAGATGCTAAGTTAGTATGGTATTTACAAAATATCTGTACCACCGTGAATTTATCTTGCCAAGAGAAGTTAAATGGTTACGTATTAAAAAGATTTTATAAGCATGATATGCCACAGTAAACATTAGTAAAAGCTGTTCTAAAACTATTTCTGTCTTTTGTTGGGAAACAAATTATTGAGGCTTGAAGGGGAAGACTGCTTAGTAAAAGGAAGGAGAATTAAATATACTGAGGTTTTAAAGGAACTTTGGTTTGCTGATTAAGTGCTTTCTACAGAAATGCAACTAATGTTTCCTTCTTTCTTAATTCTTAAATCAGGCCCAACTGCCAGTAAATGACTTTCTTTACTGTAGGTGGAGGTTTATTTTTAGTTGCAAGAAGAGTATAGATGAAGACAGCAGGCTGAAAATCAAGGCATCTGCATGCTAAATAAACTGCCACACACTTGAACTCCTGGTGTCAATTCATTCATCTCACTGTGGCTCCGCTTAACTTTCTGCTAGGAGCAACTTTTCAGTAGCCATCTGCCAAGGCTATAAAGCTGCCTTACATCTGAGTCCCTTTTCTTATCTTTCTGAAAGCATCTTTCAGTTTTTAACCTTTATGCCTTTGATTCTACTGGGGTGAATTTTGCAGTACTTTGAGACTGAGAGTCTCAATTTCATCTGGAAATTGGAATGTCATCTTCGTGTCTATAAACTTGCCTGTCAATCTAACAGCAGAACTGCTTGGCAACTAGTGTTATTCCCTTTGGAAGTCTGATGAGTGGTGGGCACTATAACCACACTGCCCTTTTAAAACAAAAATGTCAGTCTCAATGTGTGATAGATAAAATTGTTCAAAACAAGTCTCTCACCAAATGTTTAACATCACCAGATGACAATTTGGCATCCGGCTGGTGAAAGACAGAATTAGATTTTTTAGATGCCTGCTGGGCTGTTTGTGCAGTTTTTCTGAGCAGGTTATCACCTTATTCTAAATTGAGAGACCCAAGAGATCCAGCTTTTAAATGAATGATTTTCCTTCGCTCTTGGTGGTATTTGTGTCCACCAGTGCTGTTTACCAAACTATGGTTAATGCTGAGCTACTGCTTTTCCCTCCTGTTCCCATCTTGTTGAATCAACACATCAATAGAGAAAGTAATTCTGATATAGTCAGCAGAAAGCGTTCATTACCTTATTAAAGACCAGAACATTGTCTATCATGTCATCTAGCTTTCAGAAGTGTTGAAAGGCTAAATTGGTTAATGCTTGAGAAGTTCCCTGAGATCCATACATAATCTCTGGTAAATATGCTGTTTGGTTTAAATTAAGTGTAAGTCTACTCTGAAAATCAGAGCGCACACAGTGCTGCTTCTTCAGAGGAGTTGTACTTTGGTCGCCACAGCTGACCAGTTAAAAAACTTGTTTTTTTCACTCCTCCTCATACTGTAGAGTTAACACAACTCCAAGCAAGTGAACTGCTGATTACAGTTCATCTCTTGAAACTTCAAACAGAATTGTTTGCTGAGTTTCAATCAATTACACCTAACAAAGTCATTGTAAGTGACAGGTGGGTCACTGAGGGCATAGTTTGCTGATATGGGGCACAGCACGGATGAATTTGAGGACCTAATCTGACCTCTAGAACTTTGTACTTTTGGACACATGCAAGGAACCTGAAAGACTCGTTATCTTGTGTTCCAGAACCCAAGCTAAATTTGCCAGGCTTCTAGTTGGAAAAAAAATGTTTCTGCAATGTCTGTAGTCGGTATAACTTACACACATAAATATACGTGCCTATTGTCCTCAAACACGTGATAAAGTCATATGCATGTCTCAGTCCTTGTTGCTTGCTACAGAAATCATACAAAGTAAATACGCATGGATTCTTGCAAAAATCTTCGGATTTGAGAGTGCTGGATACTATGCATATTAATGGCATGGCTATCCAATGACAGCCTGATGTCAGTAATGTATATTAAGGGAAAGTCTTGGGACTACAAACTATTGACACAACTCATTGCAAGACTGTAGCACGATTGCATCAATTCTTGCAATGGATGTATGAATCCCTTGAGTGAACGCTGTCTGATTAAAAAATGACTCGTGGTTGGATTTGAATACTTGGAATAAATAAAACAGCAACTGACTATTATGCAAGGTCTATATACTTTCCCCACAGACTTTCACAAAAATGCCACATTTCTGACACCTTTCCAGCAGGCTATTTAGAGGCACCATGGCCTAGGCAGACAGGATGCTAGACTACAAATATGAATACTGGGTCATATTCCCCATTCCGACATGCACATGGCAAACAACCCCTCAGTTACTCAGTATCCCTATTTGCAAAACGGAATGAAGCTACTTACACACCACTTACTTTGATATTAACAAAGAATGGTACTGCCATCTAAGACTTACTATTTCTTATAATTCCTTTTAAGAATCCTTTAAAAGTAATTATTTTACAAAAATTCATTTAAAAATGATTATGTATTCATAGGAGTAGTAGCATCTATCTAAATGCAAATTTACTCCTTCATCCTATTAAGTATCTATAATGCATATTTAAAATCTCCATAAACCTTCTTACTCCATAAGGAATATTCTGGTCTCATAGGTAAGCAGCAGGAATTTGAAAAGGCTTTCTAATGCACACTCATTCTCTGCATGCAGATTGCAGCAAAATTGGACAGACCCAAAAAATGTGGATTAAAATAAAACTGCTTTTAAGGACAGAATTTAACTGTTCATTCACCTCTACAACTCGGAACCAGCAGTAGTGGCAGAAGTTCAGATTCTGAACTATAGAAAAGCCCATGCCGTATTTGTTCATGTACCATCAATGGTCTGAGGACCATCATTTGTTTACATCGCTGAGAAATTATTATATCAATTAAAACACGACAGGTATTCACACAAAATTAATTCCTTGCTTCTGCCTTCTATTACTTCTGTTTTTACATAGTCAAGTGACATTGAATCAGAACAGAGAGATGAAATAAACCCATGCTCTGTTAATCAAAATCTTCCTATGTAAGTCCACACATATTTTTATGGTTGGCAAATTTAGGTATAAGTACCCCCTAATGTGCCAGAAAAAGTTAGGAATTGCTAATCTGGTAACGTATTCCAGTGTGACCTTTCCTCCTGCTTCAAAGGAAGGTGTGAAAAAACAATGTAAAATGTTGCATTTCTGCAAAGGCTACTGTCTTGGCTGGAATGACAACCACGGTTGTGGAAAAAAATACATGTGGTGTGCTGAGTAAAGACCTAAACTTCATGGGTTTGAACTCATTCTCAAGAGGTAGTCCCTTTCTCAACACACAACTGAAATAGCCAGGTTACATGAGGTTTCAGAGGAAAGAAATCCTCCCCTTGATACCAGCTCTGGAGCCGTGGATGCAGCAGTACAATGACTCCCATGTGAACCACGTCATACAAACTGAGATGGGGTTTGGATCGGTGGTCTGAGACCCCCCACTGCCAGCCCTGCTTCTCTGCTACTTATGCACGTGCAATCTCTTCAGAGGCGTGCAAAATAACCACACGCATGACAACGGCTGAAAGGCTAAATGTTCTTCAGGTTATTTCTACCTCTCATTTTTTAAATAAGAGGTTTAGGATTAGCAATGATCTGGAGCTAATCATTGTAATTTAGACTTCTGCGTAGAATATCCGTGTAGATAATCTCACCAGTGTTTCTTCCACATATCAGAATTTCAAGGCAAACTCAACTGTTTAGTCTCTGTCACACTGCTGCGAAGTTAAATAATGTCAATGTACATAAATAACTTAAATAATGTACTTTACTGCCTACGATATAATAACTTCTGTTTGCACCACAGAGAACCTAAATTCAGGCTGCTAGCTGCTATTTGAAGAGAAGAGTTAAGAGGTGTGATCTATATTACAATTCTGTGAGGCAGTATGTATTCAGAAGTAGCAGATTCTAACTATCAGTGAAGAAAGGGGGTAGTGGATATCAACTCATTTCATAAGAAAAACAGTAGTCTGCTCTATCTTATCATTGTATAGCCAAAACAAAAAGGAGGTGCCAAAGTACTAGCTTTCTTCAGAGATACTCCACTGCTATCTGTCTAGTGCCATTGAACAAAAAGATCCAATGTCATTTGGGTCTGACTGCGGTATACAGTATTTTGGTGACATTATCAGGACATGTAACTCTACGGAAGCCAAGGGGGTTCATAATTTACTACCTGTTTGCAGCCACTTTGGGGAGAAGAATTTTCAGTAGCAGTCCGTTCATACTGGCAATAAAACAAAGCAAGTCTTCTAGGAAGAAGGGAAGCTTCACTTCATCAACTGCAATGGAAAAAAAAAGGCAGACACAGTAGCATGAATATTTTGAAACTGGCTAGGAACAATGTTAATATCATTAGTTCTGGGAGTGGTTTTTTCACACAGGTGGCCAGAACCTTCATTTTGTGAAACCAGTACTATGTTCACAGCCATAAAAAGAAGTGAAAGGAGTAAAATGGACTGTTAGCCCTCACAGAATTGTTTTCTACAGTAAAATTGCTAGCATTTCATTTAATCTATCTTTACATCTGTACTGATCATCAGTATTAAGTATGTCCTCAACCCAAACTTTCTGATGATGCTGAAGTAAATTCCTCCCTTCTGTTAAAACTGAGAGAATCATGCAGAACTTTGGGTTTGAAAGCAAACCCTATCCGAGTCATCTCCCAGTCTCCCTTCATGCAATGTTTTTAAACTTATTTCAAGGCTAGAAAGTCCACAGCAGCAACTGCATATTTCTTTGATGCAAATCGCTGAACTTCCCATAAAGCAAGAACAATACCCTGTAAAACAAATCCTAGAAGAGCTCCTCGTCATAAAGAGACAATCAACAATTGAGTGTTTCTCAAGCTTTTTAGAACTTGTTCCCTTCTTCCCTGTAATAATGTGACCCGGGCAGACAGTCACGGCGATGCTGTGTATTGTCTAAGCTTGCAGCCTTTGGTCAACTTTACCCTTCCTGGGTCAGAGATATCGATTCACTCTTCACACAGCTGCCAGAAAGGAGAGAATTTTCAGTGGGAAGAGAAATGGGTAGAGAAAAAAGGGAGAAAGAAGAGAGACAAAAGTCACGACTTCCCTGCAATTTGCCACATTTGTACTCCTCCACTCCTTACTCCTCCCTAGGGTCTTCCCTAGTTTTAGAAACTCTTATATAAGTGAGAAAGAGGCATCTCAGGAAGATTAAGGTAACGTTAAGGTTGACCCTAAATACTAGGGTAAATTTGCTCTTAAGATCCCAGGAAATGGAACTTACCATGGAAAAAATATTCTTCCATTATGGTCTTTCAGTTTTCCTTAATTTTTTAACTAAAGTTCTTTCTCTTAATTGTGTTCCATTATTTCCAGTTGCATTTCCAAACAAACTACCTTGTATCCCTCCCCATCTGAATGCTCTCTAACTTCGTAACGTAGAACATTTGGTCATCGTACTTCATTCCCATCACTTTGAAGGCATGTGAAGGGCACCTAGGGCAAATATACAACAAGCAGATCTTCCCATTTTGGAGTTGCACCAAACATCTGCTATTCATGAACTTCACGTGGCTTTGTCCGGTACTGAGATGAGGTGAAAATTCTGTTGCCTTTTTCAAACACAGACCTATTGCAGCACTGCAACGTCCTGTTGCATCAACGTGAGGTTTCAAAATATAGTAAAACCAACTTGGCCCTAGATTATTTATTTATTTATTTATTTATTTATGTGGTACTAATGTCTAAGAGAGTAGCAGCATTACTGACAGCAAGAGGATTCCAAGCATCTGCCCTTAGCTTTCCAGTGACCCTAGGGAAGCAACCCATAATCCGCATATTTTAATTGCCACAGGGGTTTGTGGGCTGTGGAGGGGTGGGAATGTGGGCAAGCATATTTCTGGAGCTATAATTAATCCTACTTGTTGTATGTGTGTGATTTATGTGACAGCCTCATCATTGCGGGAATAAAAGAGTTGTTATGAAGAGATGTGGAGGTATATTATTTGAAGGAAGAGGAATATATAGCAATTTCACTATCTTTACTAAACCATGCATTTTGGAAAGGCTCTCTTAAAATACACTAGCACACTGCCAAGAATTATCCTTTAGTTTTTTACAGCCTGAGGATTATTCCAAGACTGTCCCTAGAGTTTTTTGGCTACTGAGATCAGGATTCACCAAGAATTTGAATTAAAGGCTGCAGCAGAAGTCAGAGCTTACTAAACAACACAAACTGGGGCTTCCGATCTTCTGACAATAGATGTAGCAGAAGCACATGATCCCCTGCTCACCTCTGCTCCTTCCCAGAACACTGAGCTGTCAGCATTTGCCCCATTCTCCCAAAGGAGCATGAAAGAAAGGAACGAACCATTCTGCCACAATGTTTTTCCCACTTTGGCATTGGCAGAGAAGATATAACCTGGGTATTATTTCATGCACAATCTCTTCTGAGACCTAGTAATCTTTTAAAACAGTATTGGCTATTTTAAAATTTTCCTGTGCTAACTCTTCAGCTTCATCCAGGATGATTCTGTGTTAATACAGACTCTGTATCCTATTTTGGAATAAATTATGGCACTGAAAAAAATTAGCAGACCAGAAGCATTCTTTTGTCATAAATGTTTATGCACACGCTGACCCACACATTTTGTGGGACCAAAAGCAAATGTCTCTACAGAAGTATGTCATCTGACATCTGTATCTCTTTTGCCCCCATCGCTTCCTCTTTTTACGTCCTGGTGCTATGAGGTGATGCCACGCTGAGTCACCTGTGTGGTGACAAGACACAGCGTATTGTTAGTAAACATGTTTGACTTACATAATGTAAAGGATTGATTTTAATTTCTAGGTACACTACTTGACATGGAGCAATTGCAAAAGAGAATCCCCTTCTATGGCTAGTCAGAATACAGCAATTTCTTTGCCTGTATTGTTCAGAAGAGTAAGACTACTTACATTCTCTGTATTTAAATCGCTGGGTGAAATGTAAAGGAAAGAGATTTGTCATTTTGATCCCTCAGTTAGCATCCTGCCATCCACACACATTGCCTCATAGTTCAGGCTGTATTCAAGTTACTAATTTGGATGCAAAGCTACCCTTAACACAGTTGCATACAAATAGATATCATTTGCTCAGACAAGAAATTATTCCATTTCTTCTCCTGTGAAAGCTGTAGAAATTATTTGGCCAATATATAATTATCTATAATCATCAGCAGCTCAGCTATGGTATTATCTGCAGCTTCTGGTATACAAAATCTCAGGGTCCAAATTTGGTGTTAGTGCAAATGTCTGTGGTTCCCATGAGAGTCTGGTAAGATGGTAAATGCGATACTGTGTTCATTTACAAAAAGATTTCAGAAACAGTACTGTGTTAAACACAGTAATTCCAGAACTTAATCCTAATGGTAGAAAATATGCTAATGCTAGCACTGTTGAACTTTCCATCGTGAAGCAGGCGTTATTTTTGCTTTATACAAAAGTTACGTTCCTTGAAAAATATTTTGTATTGAACACAAACCAAAAGAACTTCCGTATACATCAGCAAAACTATTGAATAGTGCAAAGGTAATGAAATATGGACAGAAGCTATATGTATTGCATAGCACTTTACAGGAAACAAATTGGTTTTAGTCCTATTCATATAGATAAGGACCCAGTCGATTAGTAAGACCTGTTGTCGTTTATCTCGGCAAAGATACGGAATGAATGGTTACAAATGCTAAATTAACATGCACCCCTAGAACACGCACCCCTTGACGTGGCTTTCCAGGCTAGTGTCTGTAGCCATGAGTGACTTCACAAAGAGGTACTTACAGTCTTGCTGCCAGAATTGTACTGTTCCGTAAGTAAATAGACTTAATTCTCCAGAGATGTAATTTATCTCACATGTGTAAATGGAGGAGGAAATAAATGGGTAAAACAAAACCCTAGTAGGGTTCCATAAATCCAGCCATTCTTTTCAAAACCTTGGAGGAATGTGACAGAAGCAGCAGATGATACAGGCTGTTGATCCTACTTATTATGTTTCATAGAGCTACTACGTGTGAAAATAAGATAAAAATTCTTTCTATCTGATATCCCAAGCTAATGGGTGATTGTGAGGTAGAGTAAGGGTATTACATTTGATATGTAGAGTCTCTCTGTCAAAGACGTGGCTGCCAGTCACAAAAGGAAAACAGGAGAACTCTGTGTATGTGCTGTGGTGGTACATGTGTAGCTGTTCCCAGGATGAGGCTGCAAATATGCCCCATGCCTCCCCTATCATTTCAGAAAGCTTGCTTATCAATGCTGGCTCAGACTAAGGGCCAAAAGACAAATTCTTTAACACGAAGGACCCTGTACACTCCTACCTTTGAGCAGCGATCGTAGGAAAGGGTGCTGGCTCAGAGGCAGTATGGATGACAGAAGTTGTTTAAAATGAGTCATAATTTTGTCGCATTAGGAAAAATAGCAAATATTTCATGAAGTAAATGATACTGTTCTCATCTTCAGGAACGGAACAGTGATGTATAGCCATAAATTCAATGGTACCCACTTTTCAATAACTGGAGAGGCTTTTCCTGTTCGGAGGCAGCGATAAAACAAAGTGAGACCTAATGATCAGCTACCAAAAATTCATAGGCCTCCAAGACAAGGAGACAGGAATAGAAGTCCAGGGAACAGAGCATCTTAGCCCATTTAAGATGTTTAGATGTCAGCTAGCTGCTTGCTGAAACAACTGAGAGTGAAAATGAACAGTCAGAAGTCAAGACAGGTAGCTGCAGAGGGTTGGTCAAAAATGTGAGCCCATACAGTTACTCGATCAGTATTTTTAAAGCCAGTTTATCCGAATACTGCTGAGATTTTAGAAGGATGGCAATAATTCTTCACACTGTGATTCTGCTTACAGATCTGTCTTAAACCACTCTGGTACGAGTGATTTCCAATGCTTTCTCACTGATGGCTGGCATGTTGCCTCTCCTGTATGTCAGCTCAGGCTCTGCTATCCCTTCCCCTGATGTCAGGACAGCCTTTTCTCTCATGGTGAGCAACCAGGCAAGGCCACTGCTCCATTAATCTACGCTGACTAATGTGTGAGGAAAGGAGGTGTGCAAATTGCCTCTCTGTACACAGAAAGCATCGAGGGAATTCTCTTGTGTTGCTGTGTTTGAGAGCTTTTTTCCCCACTCTGACTGGCTTACAGACAGAATATGCAACGTAGCCTCTCTTTCTGAGAAAATGACTCACAATGACTTCTGCTATCATCTGAGGATGTTCAGGCAGAACAAATAGCATGTGACCTGAGGCCAATTACAGCTGGGAATTTGGATTAAAAATAAAAGAGGAATGAGAACATTTGTCACATAATATTCCATCCTTCAAGGAGCAGAAAATTTTCTAACAGGGAATAAAAGCAGCATTTTTTTTTATTAAAAGTGCTTCTGTTTCACTAGTTTTTTCTGACCCTAAGAACACTCACATTTTGATGGAGAGCAATCCTCCGTCATGAGTTTGGCTTAGGGAAGCAATCTGTGAAACAACACAATGTATGTTTTTTCTCAGACTGGGAAGAGAGAATGTTGTGCCTGTGAAAAGCTGCCTGCACTTTGCACTTCCGAACAAAGTAAAAGAAAGCAATCGGATTGAGATTCTTTACAGTAGATATACGTGGGGTTGACATCCTGCTGCCAAACAGGGTGAGAACAAGGAGAAAAGTTTACACATTTGTCGTCTGGAACAAATGTTTGGGGAGTGTCCAAGCTAGGTTCTATAAGGGGATTATCTACTTTGAGTTAATTGTCAGTCAGCTAACCAGAGATGAAACGCTCATGTGTGGATACAAGGTCCAAGCAGTATATTGCTCTGAGTCTTCACCTTGTTTTCTGTAGAACTACTGATGAAGGAAGGTGTGTTGCCATGTAGGTGACAGGAGCGTGCACACAGTGGATCACCTATTGGAAACAACCATCAGGTTGGGGTTTTTTGGTTTTATTTTTGGTTTGGTTTTTGGGTTTTTTTGCTTTGTTTTTTGGGTTTTTTTGCTTTGTTTGTTTGTTGTTTGTTGTTGATGTTTTTTGAAAACACTCATTTCTGCGTTGCTTATTTCAGAATAGGCACGGGACCATGACTGACCTTTTAGTAAATATAGAGCTGCACAGTGCAGTCAAAACCATAGAAAGAGGCCATTCTATTCACTCTGTGCTATCTGCTTTAGCACGGCATTTGCTCTTCAGTTAATCAGTCACCGACTCCTTCTAGATGGCCAGCTTCTCCAGGCTAGCGCCAAGTGGTTTGGTTTGATTCTGCTGTAGTTACACATTTACCCAATTCTGTATTCCCCAGCTGGAGTAATAATCAGACATCAGTACAGTCTGTAAGTCACAAAGTTCTCTTGCTGATAATTTCGTCATTTCTTTATCATCTGGCAGTGAACCACTGCTATCAATTTGGCAGAAATTGAAGCAGTGGTATTCTGCTTACAGATTGTCACTCCAGTATTTTGTCTATATGCCCAATCCTACAAAAGCAAGCCAAGGAATTTTGCTAACTCAGCTACAGCACTTATGCTTTGCAAAGCTCTGTAAACACAAGTTCCCCGAGAAGAAATCCAAGAGCACGTTGTGGCAGGGAAAAATATGTTTTAAATACATTTAGTGAGAATTACTTAAACAGTTCATCAATCAAGTGACAAACAAAAAGTAAGATCTTATTTATAATCCTTCTTTGCTTTGGGTATAGTAAAAGGTTAGTATATGGCAGGAAATTAAAATCGTATTTTATTTTTCCACCTGCTTCTTTCTATTATACCTTGGCCAGCAGTGTGTAGTCTTAGTACATTCCGTAACAGACCTTGGGGCAATGTGGGAGCAGTAATGAAACATCATTATATTTTCTGGGAGCAACTGCAAAAGCTGATGGTAAGATTGGAAGCTCACTTCAGCTATAGGTTATTGCACACATTTTTCAGCCAGCTGATAACAGGGAAAATAGCTATGCTGAAAAACAGATAAACACTGATTTCTTTGATTTGCTTCAGGAACAGATTTCCAAGAGCATCTAGTCAGAAGAAAGACTTTTATCTAAGAGTTGTATTTTCTTTCTTTTCTTAAGTGTTGAAATCTACCATCTAAATCAAAGAAAATCTATGGTGGTTAGTAGGCTGAAACCTTCAGCCTCTGCTAAACTAGTCCAGTGTGTGTTTTTGTCATATTTTCTGTTAATTTAAAACAGAAATGACATAGAAAACTCAGTAAAATAAAGGATTTGAGGCAAGACCATGTTTTACACGGTGTCCACTTTTACTCCAGACAAAATTAGTAATCAAGTTGTTCTCAGCTCTGAAGAACAGGAATTCAAAGAAGCAGTAAAGAGCACTTGGGATCTCGAGGTTAGATGTTGCCATTTAAGGAAGGCAGGGTGGAGGGGTTGGAGAAGGACCCGAGTATCACAATTTGAAACAGAGAAATAGAAGAATAGTTCTAGAAGGCACCAAGAGATCTTATAATCCATTCTCCTGTTCCAAGGCAGGAGCTGAGAGTCTTGAACCATTCCTGATAGAGTGAAGGGAAAACATAGAAGTTGTTGGTGGAAGTATCTGAAAGAGTGACTGCTGTAGAGGAGCATTTGTGTATAGTTTTCCTTTTTCTGAATTAGGTTTATCTGAGGTCAAATGTACAAAGCTTTGTGTAACGAGGCGCTGTTGTACCATAGCAGGTGTACCCTGTGCTCCTACAAAATCTCTTGGTTTTATGAGCAAATCTGTGAATTGCACATTCACACAGGTAGTTAAACATACAGTTAGTCTGTTTGTTGTCTCAAAGGTGGGGTTTTGCAGGCTTTGTTGGCAGCTCCAAACCTGAAAATGCTGTTATCAGTGAAATGGAAAAAACCCAAAGCATTTAAGCTAAATAAAGGAAACAATTTGATGAAACGCAATTAACCTGCAGCTCCTGTTATCACAGGACATTGGTGTAGACAATTATATAGTAAGCTCTTTCTTTTAGTGGATAAACCTTTGCTAATGAGAACAGTATGGACATATGTATAGAATAAGCATTTCTGTCTTTGAAAGTAATAAAAAACTAGCTCATTTATAGGGATAAGCCTAGTAGCACTAGTTACATTAGCAGCAGCAGCTGATCATGTGATATCTGTTGCTCAATTCAACCTGTTAAAAGCGTTTTATACTTCCTGCTAAAGGTGCAATTCCCCACATTTGAATACTTGGATCACACTTAAATGAAAAGTCTGCCTTGTAGACCCTTCTCCTTCTGTACTTGGATGTACCCACTAAAAATTTTCACCTCATCCACCCATAGTTTGCAAACATTGCTGCTTCTTCCAGCCCTGATTGCATATTATTCCCATGGCAAATACAATTGCCTAATAGAAACAAACATTAAGAAAGCTTTTAATGTATTGTTGCTTGTCCTCTAATAATAAATGCAACAGCTGAAAACAAAGAGGGGAACTGTCACCCAGAACAGACAGTTCTAAGCACCCAAGATTTTGGGAGGGGCTCCAGTAACATGCATGGTGCATTTTGAAATGGGCTCCCAGGCAAGGCTGGACCTGTTTTTGGAAAGGCAAATTTGAACCATTTTGCTTGAATATTAAGAGAAATATCATCAGATCACACCTGTATTACAAACTCAATCTGATCCTCTTCCAATGATTCCAAGTGAATGGATACACAACTAAACCTCTAAATTCAGGCTTAGGATGGTCTTTGAGAACTTGATCCTGCAATTAATTTTTTTTTTTTTTTCTGAAAATACTGAATGCCCTTTAACATCTTCTTGTGCATATAGTGCAAATGAATGACACAGATCCTCCTCAAAGAAGCTCAGCACTGTGCAGGACTGAGCGTATATTTGGTAAAGCAAACCTCTCAACTCTTTCAGCAAGGCTGTGTCAAGGTCCCTAGGAAAAGCCAGTGACAACTGTCTTCAGTGAAGTGAAATCATTGCAGCACTTGGGCACCCTGAAGACTTGGAAACGGTCTTGTCAACTGCATCCCAGTATGGGCAGAAGTATATACAATTACATCAAGTGGAGGGGATGTATAATAGAGTAAAATTTTAGATTTTTTTCAGACAGACCCAAAATTTCTTGTGCCTCAGGTTTCCTTTGCCTGACACAAAATAATTGTGTCCTGGTTCTTTTAGAAGTCTCATGAATGTGAAGGTGAGAAGGAAAAGAGGAGACCAGCGGAAGAAGAGGAAGAGAAAGAGAAGAGTGAACTAAGGTCATCAGCTTTGCTAGGTTCCATGGATATATGGTTCCATGGATATATGGTATTATTTAGTTAGAGTGGCAGACTCCTTTAAAAAAAATTTCATATATTATGTGAGAGAAAGAAGCCTTCTGTATATGACTGGAAAGAAGATATAGGGTGTCACATTATTGTGGACATATTATAGGCTGTGATTTGTCTCATTTTTATTTAGTCATCTAAAATTCATATCCACAGCCTGCAAAAGGAGCAGCATCTCCAGAGTGCAAGCCATAGCACAGCCTGAAACGTTGATCTTTGCAGGAGATTAATGCCATGCTGAACTCCCCCTTTTGTAGAATGAGACTACTTAGATGCTTGGCTTTTAGACAGTCTTAAATTAAGTAATATGAAATAAAGCCATAGTATACCTGCACATTTTTGCCTTGTAAATAGTAAAATAGCTAGAGGAGAGGATCTAGAGAGAACCTAGAAATCCATTCAGAAACAGATGCTGATAAAAAAAAAAAAATCTGAGACTTTGGTGTAACTTACACATCCTTTTTTCCTACATAAATGAATCCCTGACAATTGGCCAAGCTATCTTTCCTGTGTCTTGTGCCATAGTTTTTTTTGCAGTTTTAAGATCGTTACTGTCCATTAACTCCTGAAATATCAGAGAGAATGTAAAAAAGAATCTATTACTTCTCTAAAAGGAAAAGAATGTTATGAAAACAAACTGCGGCTTTTTAGGACTTTTTGCAATTTCCTGAGGCTTTTTCTTGAACTGGGGAACATCAAGTCCTCATTCTCCAGCAATTCGTGGGAACAGTAGACTATGCACGAGAGACTGGTTAGTATAAGTCTATTAGAGAGGGAGAGACAGATTAATACAATCGTCTGGTTTCAAAATGTCTTTCGAAAGAGTGCTGCTGTCTCTGAAGTATACCCTGGATTTGAAGCATGCATTGTCAGCCAGTGTTGACATAGATATGTTTGAAATGCCATCAAGAGCATAGCGAGTGTATTAAGGGCTGGTTTACTGCTGGCTTTGGAGGATGGCTTTCCTCACCAAGGAACAGGGTCTTCCTATGCAAAGAAATTCACGTCCTCCATGAGAAATGAAATAAGGTGCTTTTTTTTGTATTTCCCAGTACTCCTTCCCTGTCTCCTTTTCAGGCATCTTAGGACTGTGCCATCCAACCCAAGGCAAAGACATAACAATCATGGATAGTGGTGGTAAGAGTCGGTTGTCAGCCAAACAGATGTTCTGGCTACCAAGTAATGCCTGCCTTTTTTAGCAACAGCAGCGTAACACTGTTGTGTATTGGGATCATGATTTGCTTTATCCAGATACTCATGTCATGCAGCAATGTTACATTGCCAATTATTCCACGGTTTGTAATGGCATATTAGAGTTTTTTCTCATACAGGTAAAGCTCCACATCTATGTTTGCTGAACCTTGCTGTATTGATTCCAGACACTTATTCCACTACCTCAAGATCAGGCTGAATTAAAATCTTTTGCTCCAGAATGCTAAAGTCTCTGTGATGTGATTTAGAAATGTTCTAAGTACACTGGATATTTTGTTATCCTAGTCATTAAGCAAAACTTCAAAGTAGATAGTACCCAGAAAAATTCTTGTGCATCCCAGCTGGTACAATTTCTCAGTTTGACAGCAAACTATTGAGAAATACTTTTTCATCCATTTTTGCACCCGTAATAGCTTCACCTTTCAATGCTTCACCAGCCTGTTTATACGAATGTTACATTCAATTGTGCAAAGTCATGTCATAGCATATCTACTGCTTCCCCCTTATTCACAAGGCCAATTATTCTGTCAAAAAAGGAAATTAAATTAACGTGACGTGATTTTAATCTTGACAAAAATATGTGGACTGCTTATTATCTTGCTATTGGCTGGATGTTCTAAGACGGATAGTTATTAAAACAAATCAGCAACCAATCGGTTATTTGAAGCTAGACTAATCTGTAATTCTCCTGGTCCTTTCTTTTTCCTTTAAGAAGGTTAAAAAAAAAAAAAAAAAGAAATTTGTCCTTCTTAAGTCCTTTGAGACCTCTCTTCTCCATGATCCGTGAGTTCTTAGAGATAATCTTTTAATGGTTCAGATTGTTTCAGCTATTTCCTTAAATACTCCAGGGTAAATTTCCTTACAGCTTGCTAATTTGAATATATCTAACCCAGCTGAACATATTTAACCTATTCTTTTCCTACTCCCTATACTCCAGTTTGTTGCTAATTTTAATTATTCTAAGCATCTGGTAGGAATTAACCTTTTACTGTGAAGACTTAAGCAAAGACATTGAACAATTAATCTTTACTTTGTTTTCTGTTATTTCCTCATCTTCCCTTGGTAGCACTGGACCCCTGATATTTCAATCTTTCTGTTATTTTTATTTTAAGGTACAGAATATTTTTTCATCTCCTTTAATGCCTCTTGCAAACCGTAGTTTCCTACTTTAACATTATAACACCAATGGATATTTCCCATCATGGGTGGCTTTAATAAGTCTGCACCAACAGAAAAGAAACACTTTAGAGCCAGTGTATAGTAGGGAAAAAAGCTGTCCTATCAAAGTCAGCTCCAGTGCTATGCTCTAGCCGATAAACTAGATGCATCACATTGGTTAGAGAATATATCATTAGATAGTTTCATTTTGGTTTACTGTTTATTAAACAGCTACACTGACCTGAGGTGATCTAGAGAGGTGCTTCTTCACACGTTATCCAGGAGGCCCTGCTCTCCTGTGAGACATGAGAAAGTAGCACACAAAACTACTAGGAGGAGAAAAAAAAAAAAAAAGAGTTGCTCACTTGCAAGCAAACACACAATTGGGGAAATGAAATTTTAAAGGAACAGTCCTTGCTTAGCTTTCTTGTTCTTAAATTAAAATCTTTCTGTTGGTGTTTTGTAAGACGGCCAGTGTATTTTTCCTCTGAAAAAGAAACATTTTTAGGAATACTGCAGAAAATACTGAAGCAGGGGAATTAAGAATGAGGCTTAGTATGCGGCTGACTTTCTGGATGATCTCAGCCTAATCACTTACCTGCAACCCCAGTGCTCCAGCTTACCCTATCAGTAAAACAAATCTGGCTGATACTGATTGCTATAAAGCATTTTGAGCTATTTGCTGAAAGACCACTCCTGAAGTAACCTTCTCCATTGGATTGGTCAGGCATACTGTTGTAAAACCAGAGAGCTGAGAATGGTCTGAGTAGAGCAACAAGTTTTCTTTGGTAAAGGTGCAATTTGGAGGCTGAGATTTTATCTTTGAAGCCCCATTTGAAAGATGTATTAAAATGCCCAGTAAAACATGTTGGATTCTTAATCCATTGAGCAATTACTCATTTCAAATTACAGCAGCAGCATTAAAACGCAGCTGGGGTAATTTCTAAGAAAATCAGAAGATATAATCGTATGACAACATTCTTGTGCCCTGCAGTCCTAACATACGCAAAATGCCTACTGAGCTTGAGGAGGGCTTGTGTGTCTAAGCATAGTGGAATAGGCTTTATTTTGAATAAGAATTTCTTTACCATGCAGCTATCAAAATGAAATTTTGTTCCCCTGGATGTCAAGCAGAATGTACCCACTGCCGGTGATTTAAGACTTACCAGGCATGCCAAGAATATATTAGCTTACTCTTGGCAGTGGGAATTGCATTTGTGTAACAACAAGCTTTAAAACCCTGTTAAGAAACGTTGTCTGATCTGTAACATGGGACTCATTCATTTTGTTGTTGTTGTCATTTTACTGAAAAGGAAAAAAAATGTGCACAAGACATTTTTCCAAAAATCTGTAGGGTACTTTGGAATGTCTTTTTTTTAAAAAAAAAGAAAAACCAAACACCACAACAGATTGGGTAATAGCTCCATCTATTACTTATTTAAGGCTTGTTTATAATGTAAAGGAGAATGTTTGTTGTAAGTGTCTCCTAGACACACTACTGTCACTATGCTATCTCACAATGTGAATTGCACAAGAATTTCAACACCAGTGCCTGAAGTTAGGCTCTTAAATCTATATTTAAGTATTCAGAGTCTAGTTGCTTGTTGCTCAGCACTTCTGAATACCAGACCTTGTATTCATTCGACTAAATGGAGATCAGAGAAAGATCAAACAAGGGACAAGGAAAGGCCAATGAATACCTGTAATGTGAGGGGCAAAGGTTTCAAGTCCCTGCACTGCCCTCCAGATGAGTACTGTAACTTTTTGTGCCTATTTATTTATGCAAAGTAGAAGAGGTCCATCAGAAAAAAAACTGGAAGAGAAACTGACTGCAATGGCTGAGATACCTGCCAGAGCTGAGGAAAACTAGATTCCAGTACTGTGGCTCCAGAATAAGAGTCTGAACCTGGGTTTTCACAAGGTCTTTTCTTGATACAGTCATGGAATTTTTGAACTGTCGCATTTTTGTCCCAGTGCAGACTAGAAGCTCATTTTGTGGATTACATTTGTATTTGCTTTTGCAGAAGTGCACTCCTGTTTTCAGCCCCACTGCAATAATTTTAAAAAATCTTGATCATGCATTCACGCTCAGCAGGAAAACTGCCTGTAAGTTCTCACTTAGTTCTCTCACAATCAGAGCGGTTGAGGAGGTTTGCTGCCTTACGGAATTGGCAAGATGCTCCTTCCCGAGATGCCTTAAGGTTGCTATTGACCTCAGGGTAGCTGCAGAAGGCAGGAACAGCTGGGTCTGCATAGCTCCCATCCCCTGGCACAATGGTTTCTGGGGAAGGAAATGCTATTATAATTTGTATCCTCAGCCCCTTGGCTGCTAACCAAACTATCATAACTCTGAGCAAGACAGACACTCACACCCAGCAAGGGCACAGGCCGGATGCAGGGAACAGGAACTGGGGACAATGGGAAGAATCTGGGGTGCAGCAGCAGCCACAAGCTGTCCTCTAGTTTGTACTGAGAGTCAGCTCCTTGTGCAGCTACGTCTTTATGGAAAGATATGAACTAGGAAAATCAGGCAGACACACTCCTTTGTACAACAAAGTCTCCTCTCTCCCTCTCGTCTGAATAATGCCCGCAACTGAATATTAACGTTCCTGCAAGTGGAAGTTAGAGGATTCTTGCTGGTAGCGAAGGAAATTTCTCAGCCACTGAAAATCAGTCAGGCTTCAGCCTAGCCCAGAGATGGGCAAGAGATTCACATTGTGGTTATTATTGAGCATGGATGTATTGCTTCTAAGTGGGCAGTAATGGCACTGACAATCCGTTTTCACTATTTTTAATGTTTCATTTCTTTTAAAAAATACTTTGCATTTACTGTTCTTTGCAAATGTTTCTGCGTATTTGGGACAGGTATCCCCGGTCTTCCATTTAGGATCGAATCCTGCTCACTCTGGGTACTGTTAGTACCAGTTAGACAGTACCCAAACTCCTCACTCTAACAGTACAGTGGGGAGTACCATTTGTGAGCAATCCGACTGCAATGGGCTGTAGTGCAGTTTGGGAGGCATTGCACACAATACCAAAAAGCAACGTGGATATTAAGGAATGCTTCTAACACAATCTGAGTTGAGATTTGCTCTCCAAACCTACTCTGTCCTGCTTGCACAGTAAGTATTTCTTTATACATTACTGAAGAGTGAGTGGTAATGGTCAAGAGCCTGAAACTCATTATTACATTTCATTCTCTGGAGGCCAATTCTACAAGCAGTCCTGGTCTGAAGGCGATTTCATTGGGACTGTGCACTGGCAGAAGCACTTTTGTGGACAGAAACATAGTAGAACTGAGTAAAGACAGGAATATTTTAAAAAGCGTTATACCTGGAGTTCTTTTGTATTGTCTCTTCTCCTTTGCTAGCAGACCCTTTCCGATATGCAGGAGAGCTGATCTGGATGGAAATGCAAAATAAGATGTGAGATAAGGAAACATCCAAATGAGATTGAAGATGTGATTATACTAGTGAACTGAATGTGCCCAACTCTTAAACATTGAAGCCAGCTGGCATAGAACAGCCCATGTCCATTCCACTAAACTCAAAATCTTCTCTGATTGAGAGCTGCCAGAATCCAAACCATGAGCACTTAGGTCATGCCATATATAATACAAATGTGATTTTCCTCTAAACACGAACAGCTATACGTTCTAGGCTTGATCCCAGATTTGTGGATTTTTCCTTGGATTCAGAAGGTTTTCAGTCAAACTCTATGTAACTTGGTTAATTACATTCCAGGCTTGGTATTAGTTAATGGATATAGCTTTACCATGTACAAACGGAAGTGCAGTGAAGAGCAAACATCTATGAAAGACTACCTATAAACATCATAACTGGATACTTTACAGCCCATTGTTTCCTCCCTCATAATATATGCCTTAAGTTTTGTAATCTCCAGTAATGACAATTTATTATGCTAGCACAAGGTAGAAATAAACTGCACTTATATTGTACCTTGCAGGTAAGCACCTCACAATCTTCTACAAAGAGCAAATTAAAGGTTATGCTTATGGGGATCCAAAAATAGCTTACATCAGAAAATACCCACTTTATGAGTACAGGATTTTTATTGCTGGGTGCCAGAAGTACCCTCTGCAGAACTTAGATTATCCAAATAACTCCTACATACCACCTTCGCAACTCTGTCGTGTTTTCAAAATCCATTTTTTAGTATGATTTCATTCACTATGATTTCATTTTGGTACAATGCCATTGCCTTTAATAACATGATACCAGATTTGAATTATACTTGCAAGCAAACTCTGGACCTTTGCATTACAATGGTAAATGCAATGATACACTTCTTGCAGAGTTCAACCAGCAATGAAGGTAAAGAACTCCCAGTGACTTACTTTTCCATTATCTTTGTACATTTTAATTTTTCTCAGTAACAGCTGCAAAATAAAAAATATATTAATTTACTAAGCATTTAATGTTTTATTTTTAGTAATTAAACCCCCCCTGTTTCTGATTTGCAGTATCTTTTTCCACTGGACTGCAAGTGCAAGCCTAATAATAAGACTCAGGGAATTTTATTCCATAAAATGATCTTGCAAAGGAAAACATCTTGAAAGTCCAATTTTCCTTGAAGCTGGCTTTATTACCCTTGTTTACATTTTATTGTAAAAATGCATAGACTACAAATACCTTATATTTGTACCGCTGCATATGCAGAGTCTGGATGCAGAAAGCCTGCATAACATTGTATTTTGCCTGTAAGTGTGCAGCTATTATGTGTTTGATTGCCTAGCAGTCTAGAATTGATCTGGCAAAAAACCACTCTTGTAAAATGCGGAAAAATGTGAAAACTAAAGAAAAAGGAAGTATAAAAGATGTGTAGACATGTTCAGCGAAATAGCTACTAGAGCTTTTGATTAAGGCTCAGCTAAGAGACAGCAAGTGTAACCTGGATTCAGACAGACTGTAACGAAACTATTCTTTGTACATTTGGGTGGACTGTTGGGTTGGGCACATCAGAATCCACTTCTGATTGCATGACTCTAATCATTCCTTTCGATTTATTCTGTTTTGAGGCTGGACTGTGAAGGAATTTTGTGAGACAATGTTCTTTCTAAAAGGACCTCCGCATACGGATGGGCCAAAATTGGAATTTTGAATTTGAACAGCTTTGAATTTCCGTGTGTGTCTGCACAAATGTTTGGAACTCTGCATATGGATCAGCCACCATGGTTTTGGTTCTGGGTCATATACATACAAAGAAGGAAACCTAGCAACCAAAGTTTCACAAGAACAGCTGATTTGGAGAGATTTCATTGAACAGTCCGTAACACTATCCTGTTATCGAATACAGACCCAAATCCTTTTTTTTGGTCTAGAACCCAAAAGTTGTCCTTGCTATAAGAGCCACCTCCTTCGCTCTGCTGTGGTTTTTTTTATTTAATATGACAGGAAGAAGAGACATGTCCTTTGCCAACAAGGAGATGTCCGCCAAAAAGGTTTTACTAACTGATCAATTGCAAAATCCCTCACTGCAATCCTTTATAAAATAAGATGCCCTCTGTCCTTCCTCCCACCCCAAGCTAAGTTGCCAAAACTTACACACAAAATTATTACTGTAATGTTTTATAGTCACTGGGAAAAAAAAAATCCATTTGGTCTTGCAGAATGATGTGAAATGAATCTCTGGCCTCAAAAGAAAAAAAAAAGTCTATTAAAAGTAGCTCTTTTTCCTCCCTCCTCCCTCTCCCAGGCCCCTTTTGCTCCCCTCCCCCAACAATAAAGGATGTTTTGGAACAGCCTTTTCAGGAAACATTTCCACAGCAAAATGCAGCATCATTTATAATATTTAAAGCTACATTTTTGTTGAGATGGCTTGGCAGGCTTTGCTTGCAAATCTGGCAGGATATGGCCAGCTGAGAGTTAGCACTAACAAACTGAGGATATGCTGACACAACAGAATGCTTTAATCATCATTGCAGCAAGCAGGACAAGATCTTCTCCTGCACTGCCAGCTCTTCCCAGTGTGAGAACCAATGGTGCTGCGTATTTCTCCTTCCCTCCCCTGCCTCTAGAGAGTACAGTTTTCCCTTGTTGTTTCCACTGAACTAAAAAAACCTTGTTGGGTAACAGCATATAATATAATGAGCAATGGATATTCCTCTTGGCCAATGTTGTTATGAAAATGCTGCCCATTTCCAGCACAATAAGGAAGCTTAATAATTAAAAAGAAAGTCCTTAAACAGTATGTGTCTCAACAGAAGGGCTATTTTCATCTGCAGCTAAAGCTCCTTTTCTGCTTTACCATGCATACCCTTTTCAAAAGCAGAGATGAAAGTTATATTTAGTTAGCAAAATCACAATTAGAAACTTATCCCATTTGAGAGTTGAGAACTTATTTTAGCCATTTGCAAAAATCTATTGAAGTAAATCAATTTCACATTTAAAAGAAGTCCCTAAGAACGTAACCCTGAAGATCTAAGAGTTACTGCCTTGAGTAGGGCTTGCCCAGAGTAAGGCTTGCGTGGAGAATTCCTGCTATATTATCTAGATGAGCTACAGCGTAGAGACTATGTTCTTGCAATAATTTAGCACAGGATTTGATACATCAAAAAATAAAGACCTGTGTCATGAAAGAGACTGTGAATTGAACTATCCATTCATATTTTGGGAGCCTATTGATGTACAGATGCTGTACACTGGCTCTGTTACACTAAAACTTCTTGCAAGCACAAAGTCTCATGAGGCAATTGGCTGTTGCCGAGTATAAATGTAAAAACCTGTAAGAGGCAGCCTAAGCAATCGGGCTGGGTACTAAGCCAAGTGTTGTTTCTTGTCTGTGGGTCCTGAATAGGACAGCATAAAATTCACTTACTGCCCTTGTCTGCCTTGTCTTGGTGTGTAGGTTACCTGGAACAGTGCTGGTGTCTATAAGGCCAAGTATAGCAGGACTCTCTAATCTTGTTTAGGAACTTTTTAGGTGCCTTGCATACAAATAAGTATAATTAGGATACGTTTCCAAGATTACACACTGTACATGTGGGGAAGAAGAGCTGATATCTTCGCAGGCGTGCAGCTCTTATACAGAACACGAAGGCCCAGAGACTAGGGTACCGTAAACAGGGATACTCCGTGTAGTCCTTGAAACAGAGTATGTATTTGCCAGCTCTGGTGAAAGAGCAGACATAGTGAAATGACACTATCTCCATATCCTGAGCTGCAGTTGTTCATACCCATCTCCAACTCAACACTGAATCTTGAGGAAATGTATATCAAAAAACCGCTCACATACTGAGGAGAAATCCAGCTGAATTTATATGTCCTGAAAGTAGGGGTGTGGCAAAAGAGGACTGATGAAATAGAGGGCCAGATGGAAACACAACTCGATCAGAAGCAAAAATACTTATATCTAAACATTCTTTTTATACTGGAAAACGAATGGTGTATATTTTGAGGCAACTTTCAGAATGTATGAGCAAAAAGGTAACAAGTAGCAGTTATTTTTTACTGTCTGGAGTTCTTCCATCCAAAGATTACTAGTAATGGTTTCTGGTTAGGAGCTGTACTATAAATGAACGTTATGTATGTCCTTGCTTATGTGCACACACACATATATAATAATATGATATTGCATTTGAAGTCTTGGAATCTTTTCCTTACTTCCTTTTGTTGTTGGGTCAGTTGTTGGCTACTGATTGTTTTCTTCAAGCCAGTGAGCAATATTTAAGATGTGCTGCTTCGCCACTCTAATTTCATATCTATACCCTGCATATCAAAATGAAAAATCAGAAATTCAGAAATTGTCTTTCCTACAATTATCAACATCTTCAGGGCTAGTTAGTGCTGATAAGTGTGAAAGTATATTGCTGTATTCATGTAGTCGGAGACACAGCTATGCAGCTGATTTTTAACCACCGTAGGCAAGGCAGTTGGAGTGAGATTTAAGATGAGGCACATAATTTTTTCCGATGCTTGAATGAAAACCTGAAGCATTTGACGGGTGTATGATTGAGCTGCTGATCCACTGGCTCATTTGTTGGGGTTTTTTTTCCCCTCATTTTTCTTTTCTTCCTTCTATAAATCTCTAGCTGCAGCTTTGTATTGCTTATGTTTAAGGGAGAGATATTACCTCCTATTTAAAAGGAAAAAGTCCCATTAAAATGCACTCAACTTCAAGACAGAATTTACAATTGCAAATCAAATATTAAATCCTGATCCCCCAGGGCTTAACTGTACCCAGTGGTGAATTGAAACCAAGAGTGTGTATGCTAAAATAAAAGGGCAGGGCAGGCCTGTGGCACTTGGAAAGCTTTGTAACACAAGTCATGCCAACCGTTATCAGGAAGTCCATTTTCTAGGCTTCAGTATTTTAGACTACTGAAGGCCTGTCTGTGTTAGGAAAAGATTATGTTAGGAACACACAACTCAACTGCTTCCTTTCACGCAGTGCTGAAAGGCAGTTAGTTAGCTGCATTAGCAGGATAAACAGTTTTTCATTGCTGTTATGGAAACAGTGATTAAAATGGGCTCAGCTGCCTTTGCTATAATAATGGTGACGCTGGAAATGTTTTTCTCTCATCTAAATTTTCATTTTAGGCCACTCACAGCAATATTTACTATAATGGTCACCAATGAACTTTGTTTGAAGAAAGTAATTTTTCCTGTTCAATAGAGACCTTTGAGCTTCTACAAGAAACGTTTTGATGACTAGCTGATGCTTGACATGGTGAGGGAAATAGGCAGATAGTTGCTGGATATGTGCAGGTATACCAAATGACTTTCTCTGGACATGATTTAGCTCTAGCGTTTTTCTACTGAAAAAGCAGATCAGTGTAAATACACGATGGAATAAGAGCTCAGAAGTTTTAAAACCTGTGGGAAGGTACCAGTATCCCACTCAGCACATCATCTCTGAAGATGTTACGATGTAGTGAACAGATGACTAAGGAAGGACAGTAAAACACAAGCGAAATGAAGTTCTTCAAAGGAAGGCACATACCAGCTGACTGTTTCTATTTTTGAGTTGTTAAATGTTTTTAGTAGCACTGAAGATCAAAAAAAATTTCTTCATTTATGGCATGGCCCATTCTAACCAAAACTCTAGAGAGTCTAAAATATTACAACCTACTTATAAACTCCCATTAGCAAGTTTTTTGTTTTTAATAAATAAAGTCCCATAGAAACAGAAAGTATTTACAATTAGATAAAAATTCTGAATATAATTCACAAGAGAAAATGCTATTTTTTGAGAAAATGTTTTCATATCCTCATAACAGTCATTTGTTCTAAATTAGTACATAGCAATTGTCCATTAAATGAATATTTTTCCCTTAAGACCTATTCTTGTAGAAAAGTATTTTAGGCAAAACTTCCTAACCATGATGTAACCATTTAGAATCAGAACATTTCTGTGATTAGTAATTCACATAAAAATTAACATTTTCCATGGCTTGAGGAAAACATGATGAATAACTATCAAAATGTAAGAGAAGACAGGATGTAGGGAGAACAATATATTTTATTAGAGCAGCTTATACAGTTGAAAGAAAAGTATAGGCTTTTGGGCATTCAGTCCCTTCATCCTAATAAAGGATAACACCTGTTCCTGCAAAAGTGTCTTCTCTTCTATCCTTAGACCATTACGACTACCATTATGCTACCATTCTCAAAATGCACGGATTGTGTATGTCTGTATTGGACTGAATAGCTTAAACACCGTCACTGCTAAACTGCTACCTTCAAAAATATTACCGCTTGCAATAAAGTAGAATTAAGCTCTTGGAGTTAATGTGCTTCTTGGTTACACAGAAGTTTTTCCTGTAACAAAGTCATGAGCTTAATTTCATTGTCAATGCATCTCTTCTACTGTCCTTTTCAAATAATTTTTAATATTACTTATGTAAGAACATGCCCTAGAAGTCTTCTTTATTTAAAACTAATTCTGAACTCTCATTTCTAGTGAAGCCAATGTAAAATTGGATTGTATAAGAAACACAGGCTCAGATTAATAGTTTTTGCTGTGTGTTACTATTATAGGAATTCAGTGTTGGAGCTGTGGTCCGTCTCAGTGCCAGTGAATTTCTGATATGTCCTCCTACAGGAGGGGATGAACTCTGCAATTAAATAGAGGTTCTCCCACTAAGTGATAGATGGCAAAATTTCAAATGGCCAGTGTCCAGTGGAAAACAGCTTAAAACAAGAAGAGAGAGAATATTTTCTTTTGAATGGTAACACCCACAAATGATGTGTGTGTGTAATTCCTGTCAGAATCTGATGCTCAGCTAGCACAACGTGCCTGTCCTGAAACGTGCAGGAAACATGCAATCTTGAGCATTAACATGCAATATTCCATTTGCTTTAGGGCAATCATTTCTAAGTTACCTGAAATGATCTCATTGCGAATTTAGTGAAGATCAAAGCTGTTCACTTTAGCCTCATACTGACTTCATCTCAGTGCAATTTCATCTGTGGGTTTTAAACCTTGAGGCTGAATGATCCAATTCTCCAAACTTCTTGGTGGGCATAACGCTTACTACTGACCATAGGCCCAGAGGTTATCTGAAATAAGTAGTAGGAAACATTTTCAGGTGCACAAGGCTTGAGCTTAAGGATTTATTTCAGTATTTGCCTCTGTCAGCCTCTTTATTGCATAATTTGCACCAACTTAGATTTCCAAGGGCTACATTGGGAGTGAGGCCAATTCAATTTCACTCCCTGAAAATCTGTTCTACTCACATATACACTTATATTACCTCTTCGTCCGCTATATATCACCACTGAACTTGTCTCACTAAGTTTAAGGCACACTTTTTGCTACCAAAATAAGATGTGAGGAAATTAAGGATATTCAGTTGAGGACCACTCCTTACTTCAATAGATATGTTACAGTTAGTGGCTTTTTTCCCCAACATTCCCTCTCCTGGTCCACCAGTGTGGATCACAGCTGCTTGACTTTGTCAGGGGTCACATTCACAAACAGTAGGTGTGGGCAGGCTAAATGTGAATCTAAGGGAATCTCACATCAGTACTGAGAATACCAAAATAAGCTAGTGTGAGTAAATTTACCTTCTGTTAAATTTATTCACTCTGCTATGCTTTGCTCCCAGTGGAAATCTTAGGTGACATTATAGGGCAACGTATGTAAGAAAATTAACAATCTTAACAGCAGTGAACATCTCAAAGCATTCTTGTTCCCAGTGATAAATAATGATAGCTCAAGTCAAACTAACAGAGTAGGGTTTCCATTACAGATTTATGTTTTAAAGAATGAGTTCAAACCTTGCTTTTGTTTAGGAGGAGTCATGCTATTCCAATTCTCCATGACATTTTTGACTGAATGTGTTGTTCAATGATAGTTCATCAAATAATTTGGGAAGGTCTCAGGCCAAGTGGTTTGTACAAACCTATTCTGACTACAGACCCAGCAGAGTGACTGAAAGCTGCATTAGCACAAGCTGCTGCGGTGTGTGCCTGAGGGGCCATGGGGGGGGCAGCTGCACGGCCCCTCCAGGCAGGCGGCTGCTCCACCCGCCTCCGACTTGCAGGAGCAGAGTAATTGAAAAGACTCTGTTTCCTAAGAGCAGTGAGCAGTGCATATCCCTTAATTCTTGAAACGGCATCTAGTTTTTGGGTTTGCCCACAAGTGATGGGCCTAATTCTTACTTACACTAAGACCTCTTTACAGAGCTCTATCAGTGTAAAATTATACTACAGTAGGCAGAAACATTGTCAGACCTGACATTTCTAACTTTCGCCTTTTAAGCTCTCATAGGAAGTAACACTAATCTGTGATTCAATGTTACTGTTATTTTGCGGCTGCCTTGGGAGCACGAAATCAAACATAATACTTAAAACGTATCCCTAGAAATGTTTAAGGAGGAAGATTTTTATTTTTAAGTTGAAAATTTAACTGCATGCTTAACCAACTTCAGTGAAGCATCAATCATACTGGACAAGCAATTTTAAGAAATAAGATAGTTTAAAAAATTAATTCTGAAAATACTGCCAACAATTTCATGATATAGATATTTTTAATATTAAAAGTAAATTGTAAATGTGTCTTTATAAACAATATGCATAAAATAGATCTACTATACTAAGCTCTCTCTTTTTAAATGCTGTTTCACAGTAATTTCTTAGGTATGCAAAGTTTTCCCTCGAAGAAATAGTGCAATCTGAAGAACATACATTATGTCAGCGGATTAGAACTACTATGGTCATTAATATAAGTCTTTATAGATTTCTTGTAGGAGTGGATGAAGACTCATATCTGTCTCCGTTTTCTTTATTATTTGCAACAGCTGCACATGTTCCGTTACAATCTGTCTGAGGTCCGTCATTTTCTGAAGCAACTTTGCAAACAGCTGTGATGATTCTGGATGATTCAACTTTAGCTGGAGCTCCAAAGCTTGCAACAGATTGTCTTGTATATCTTCAATGGGCTTCACATTTAACAAACCTGGGCGATCTAGGAAGAAAAATTGGGAGTTGTAAGTTTATGAAGAATATGGAAACATCAGTCTCACATATTATTTTCTTCAAGATTTCTCAGTATACTAAGCATTTGCACATGGCACTTCCTGAGAACTGTTTGACAATTTCTTAATGTATTTATTTGTAAGATTTTACTAGAATTTGCTCAAAGAAATTTTAGAACTAGTCTTAGAGACACTTCAAGCATTTGTGTGGTGCAGATACAGAGACAGGTTTATACAACACTACAATGCATTTTCCCCAGCAAACTGGGAGCATTTATGGAAAGGAAGAGCGAGATATAGTTGGGGGATAAACAGTCTGTATCAGGTAATCCACTTCTGGAAAGTCAACATATACTCAAATGGATTTACATGTTGTTGCTACCATTAAAAATTATTCCTGCTAAGGTGGATGCTAACCTACCAAAATAAAAAAAAAGGCATGAATTCAACTTCTGCAGTCATACTAACCTGGGTGATTTAATAATCACAGGTTCAGTTCTTCTCCACACCCAGGTTCCAGCCGCTATTCAGAAGTCTCATGATAGCTTTTAGCATCAGCTCATCAGCTTAGCCACAGATGCTTATGGCAGTGGAGGACTGCTAGATGTGGCTTGTACAGAAAATGCCTTTTCTGGGCTCATGCCAACACAGAGTTCTCCTCCATATGGAGGAATCTGGGATGGATGTTTACCACCAGAGTCAGCTACATGCACTGCCGCAGCTGCGAGAGTCCAGGATTGTCTTTGGCATATCTTATTCTTCGGCAAGAAGCAAAATCTTTCTTTTTTAACCATTATTATCTTTCATGATGATAGCTGTTCTGTTATTTCTGTCTGTCCCCAAATACCTTCCTAAGTGGCTGCAATTATTATTCAACTTAATTTGTAACATTTGCTTGCTACCTTGAAGTAATAAATTATTTAATTCTACAGCCATGAAAGTTAATAAAGTTGCTGAACATTATTAAATCCTCACATAGGATAATGGCCACCAGTAATTTGTTATTGCTAAACTACTTTATAGTGGGTAACGCATCCTGATTATGAGAATACTCCATGAAAAAGCACTCAATAATTTCAATAACATTTGCTGTGTATCTATGAAATTAATTTCATAGGCTGATCAATAAAAAGCAGTGCCTATAGCTAGCCTTAAATTACTTCCCTAAGGCAATATTTCCATTTCAGAAAGGACAAGAGATTGATCTATATTAAAAATCTAAAAAATAGGCTGTTATTTCCTATGATCTTAGTAACCTTGCTGTGCATCCAGTTCTACTAACTCAGCTTGGCTTGTGCTGTATACTAGAAAAAAGACTGAGAGAAAACAAAGCTCTTTCTAAATACACTGGGGTTTTATTTCATGGAGAAAAAATTGCAGTGTAAACTAAAAGGCGAAGTTGGCATGAAAACAAATGAGTACACACAAGCCATGAATATATGTAGGTCACTGATTAGGACAGGGTAGTTCACTCTCAAAGAGGTGAGGTTTGGGGATAGTTTTTCCAGAAATAAGAGTAACGGCAAGTTTGAATATGGAGCTTGATATTTGTTTGACGGTGGTTTTATGAAGTGACTCCTTTCAGTTGTAGGTGACTGGACTCAGTGACCCATTTTGCCACTTTTTCCACTTGGTATTTCATGCTAATAATCTGCACTTGTCTTGCAGAGATCACTTATGTATACCATTCAACTGATAATACCATAAAATATGGCTCAGAAAGTCGGTAAGTAAATATCTGCAAGCAGAAAATCGTCTCCAAACAAACAGCTCCTTTTTATAATTTCCTTTGGCAATATTATCAAGTAATTTTTTAAAGAGACTTAGAGAATTTTTGATTAATTGTAGATATTTATTTTTAGATTACCTAAATACATTACATGTGCTCCAAAATCTAGCTGCTTTCTTTATATCTTTCAGAAACTTCCCAAATTTCACTACTTCAAAGCTGTTAATAATTTTGGCTTTGGGTTGCGATAGCTTTAAATTTTACTTCTGTGTTGCATATGAACTCTGAACTAGCTGGGTATGACTCAGTGTACAGTGATATAAAAAAAAACAAAACCAAAAAGCACAAAGGCTGTGGCCTTGATTTCCTCTGAGATTAATCTCCATTTGCCCCCTGCTTCTTTTATGGTGGGAATTTTTTGGGTGTGATTTTTTCAGAAGTGAAACGCCATTCAAACATTGTGCCACCCTATGCCACTTTAGAGTCCAGGAGGTGAACCCAGGAAATCAGTACTGAGACTGGAACTTACCAAGGAGCTCCCCAAATTTGGGTGCCCAAGGTCAATTGCAGTTCAGTGAGACTTAAGCGCCTAAAATCCTTAAGCTCCTTTGAAAACCCCAGTCTAATGGTTTTATAATGACCCAGTGGAACTAGAGTCAGAAAAGATGACTATGAAAAAAGCCTAAGAGATCATAAGATGTTATTTTTAAATAAGCTGATTCAAGAGGAAGGAAAATTCCCATTGAAGGCAAGAGAGATTTTTCATGAATGAGAACTTCAGGATATGGACATTATTTTTTGGGTGTTGACAGTTTGCTATACTTTCTCAGTAAAAATTTCTTACAGAGGAAAATGCTGTTTCTGTTCCAAGAAACGTATTTCCTTTTTTTCTGATTTAGATAAGAGGCAAAAGCTTTAACGTACAGGTATTATGGTATATTCCAAGTTGTTAAGATGCTCTTAAATATATATGCTCCAGACTCATTGGCTTACTGTAGCAAAAGGTGTATTTTGTGCAGTAAGGAGCTCCAGACAGATATGGCTTGCGGAAAAAAATACAAAGGAAATGATTAACATTAAGCCTTGAGAAAAATTTAGATAGAGAATAGGAAGAAACAGAAATGGGAGTAAACTAGATGTGATACCGCGGTGGAGGCCTTTGAAGAGGCTGAATAAGACAGAGGTGCTGTTTGAAAACTCACAGAGAAAACTGCAAAGGGAACTGACGAGGGAAGTGAAAGACAAAAACAAATGAGTTGTAGCAGGACATGCTTATGATACGATGAAATTAGGTCACAGAAGGCCAAAGGACAGAGAGTTGAAATGATTACGGTGAGAGATAACCGAAAGTGAATTGGATACCACTTTTAAACCTCTCTGATACAGCAGATTTTTGATTGAATTTTAGATTTTTTTACATGCTATTTGCGACCTGCCTTTTATCCATTCAGACTATCGCAAGAGAATACCACATTTCTCTTTTTAGTATTACTTTATTCAGTTTTTCTTCAGGTTCTCATTCATTGTCATACGGCTGTTTCATTTGGTTTGAAAACTCTGCAGGAAGCTGTTCTGAGTGAGAAAATGTTCAGTGACTGGGAAAGGATGATAGTCCCTTAGGTTTGAGTGTCAACAGTATGACTTTGCGTAAATTGATGTTCTATACTATCTCAGGGAAAAATATTTTGTTTATTTACTTACAGTTTGGATGCCCCTAACAAAAATTACATTTTTTTTTCTGGTTTTTGTCTGTTCTTCCCATATGAAATTGCCATCTGCATGCCTCTACTCATAACTTTATATTTTAATATCTTTGACTAAGTGCATTTTGCATTTAAATGCACATTCTAAAATCCTAATGTGATAAAACAGGCGAAGATATGGCTGACTGAACAACTGTGCTACTTCTTTTGCTGCGGCAGATATGACTCAGCAGTTTGAGGTTTTTCTTCTGAGACTGTCACATGTATTGTAGTCACCAGGATCACTACTGGCTGAGCATATGCCTCAGAGGCACAGAGGAGTACAACAGGGAGGAAGAGTATCTCCTTGAAAAGAGTTTTCCATATTTTTCAAAGTCACCATAATTAAAAGTATTTCGTAATGAGAGTTTGGTATTGCTGTTAATGACAGAAAGCATTTCTTCTGTAAAAACAAGGTAATACCCTACTGCTCACATACACGGCCTCTCTGGCTCATCAGCATGAAATTCAGAATGCTCGAATTCATTTACAGTATTATTTTAAAGTGCAATATACCAACATTAAGAACAACTCTTCAGCTTTGTATTAATGAGTTCAGATTAACATTTGGAATCGTTGAGACAGAGTGAGGCTGCACTGAGCAGCTCAGAAACAATAAAATGATTGACTGTGGAAGTGGGACTACTTTTATTTTGTTGCTATTATAGTTAATTTGTTAGCTTATTACTGTAATACAGGCATTTTGCCTTTTTATATATAAGACAAAAGCAACTGTTTCGATACCAAAACGCTGAACTGTTTTATAGGATTTGTGGCAAATTCCAAACACTTACTTCACAATGAAAAGCTTTCTACATGTAATGTTCCAGCTGGAATTATCTTTCACTTTCCCTTCTCTCTTCTTCTTTTTAGAGCTGCTAAGAGAGAGCACCCGTGGAGACAGCAGAACTAACATAATTTTGCTAGGCAATGACAGATTCACTTAGAATTACAGCGTTTGGCTGGGACCTTTCTTTGTTTCACGAACTGTTTTTTTTTTTAAGATATTTGTACACAGGATTTCTTGAAGTGACTTAAACATTATAGTATTCCTGCAGCTAGTAAAGTCCTTGAGGCAGTATGAGCTGGTTTTGAAATCCTGTTTTCAATGAAATCGTCCTGGTTCGATATTCATATATGTCTTACAGAAATTAACTTCTATAAGAACATAGCTCCTACAGAAACAAGAGCATCTGAGATATCTGAGAAACAGGATTTCAGTTCCATACCACATAAGATATTATAGTCCCACAGAATGCATACAGTTCAATATGTATCATATCTGACTGTAAATTCCATTATAAAAGCCACTGACTAATTGGCAAAGCTTGTTTTCAAAATATAAACTCAGTTTTTACAAATAACTATCATGCTTTTTTGAAAATAATAATAATAAAAAAGAAGTTGTTCTGAATAAAGATAGTGAGAGATCTTTGTTATCAAGAAATAGAAGGATTTTTCTAGAAAGGACAGATTTATATTTATATGGATTTACATATTGATATGGATTTGCTTCAGAGTTATTTAAGAACTGACTATTAAAATTCAGGTAGTTCTTTACGGATCTCTGTTTACAAATTCTTCTTAAAAAAAAGACTTGTTGATAAATCTGGTTCAGCATAGTCAATTTTTTTTCTGTGGCTCATTGTCCTCCTGAGATCTAAAATGTAAGATTAGTTACATCATACCTATTTCCTCTAATGTAAACCAAACATCACTGAAGCATAGCAGACCTAACTTTGCAGATTGCAAGTTCCCTTTTTTCAATTAGGAGTGGATTTTGAGAGGCCTGTTTCTCATCTGTCAAATTTCATTATATTAGAAAATGCAAAATATTGGCATGTTTTGTGTAGTGCCCTAATAGGCTTGTATAATTTCTCCTCCCCCATCAAAGCCAACCAAAAATATACCAGTAACATATTTTCCCTTCCTGAATTAATTCAGAGTCCTGAGGGACCATTGTGTTCAAAGGTTTGCACAAGAAAATGTCTTCTGGGAACTGTACTTGTTTGAAGTGGATTTAGTTAGTCTAATAAACCATATTGTGATGCCACATTTTTACTGAATGAAACACAACGCCAGAAGTAATTGTACGTGATTTTAAATGAAGCTATACATAACAATGCACTCTCACAGAATGTTTGGTTTTAGAACAATAGCATGTGGTTGTTGTGTTTGAGTGCTTAAACATAATTTAATAACAAAATACTCTGCATTGCTCTGTGGAGGATCTGAATTCAGAACATTCAGCACATTCCTCCCATTGATATCTGCAGTACCATTCTAAGCCAAAACACACACAAATCAGTTGGGTAAAATTTTTAGTGCGACATCACTAACTTGATAGTGTTGGCCAAAGTAAAAGACCTTCAATGTGACCTGGAATGTATACCTGATATCTCAGATTCTCAGTGGAAAGGTTTCTGAGTGAACTAACTCTGGGTAGCAGTTGCTAATTCATGAAATATGATAGCTACATCACCTCAGAAGCAGATAGAACATACTGACTGTCATCAAAAAAGCGGAAAATTCAGTGTCTTTTTTAATGAAGTGTTAGAATGCATGTAGTCTGATACCTGTGCTTTGAGATTCATGCTTTGCTCAAAGCATAATGCATGAACATTAATATGAACAGAGCAGCTTAGGAAATCCGAACAGAGCAGACACACAATGCCTGTTTTTCTCAGGCATTAGGAGACCATCGTTTTCCTGAGAAATGCATTCTTCCCCCCCTCCCGCTTTTAAAGGCAAACAAAACCTTGCATGAATGAAAAAATAGCAACAACAATAAAAAAACCCACCATAAAATCCTGTAAGCCAAATGCCACATGTATTTTGAAATTGTTATGGAGTCAAAGCTATTTGTGTACAATTAGCAAGCCACACAATCTAATTGCAGGTCTAAAAAATCCTCATGCAGAATTTTAACTTTTAGAAGCTCTTGCCAGTGAAATTCCACCCTTCCTGTTTTCAGAAAGATAGTCCTGATTTTGTTTGCTAACTAAATGAACTGCTGATTCAGCAGGCTTTTCCAGCTCCATCATTAATATCAGGTCACTTAAATTTTCAGTTTCTGCCTGAAACTGAAAAAAAGGCGAAAAACATCAAGAAAGCTGACAACTAACAAAAAGCTGTGTGTAAATAAACTCACTGCCATCCCGTAGTGCTGAGCGCTTTCCTGTTTGGACAGGAATTAGAAGTGTCAATTCTGTTATAGAAAGTATCATTAAATAAGACAGCTCTTACCTCCACTTAGTATAATGACAGCTATAAATATTGCCAGGTCACTGTCATCTAGTTCCAGTGCATTGAACTTCACAGCAAACTCAAACTTGGGCTCCATAAAGTCACAAAAAGGTTTTCTCAGGCTCTTCAGAAACTCCCGTGTCATGAATCCTTGTCCATCAGATATAAGAACTCCATCTTTATTCATCAGAGAAGCCAGGAGAGTATATATGATCTCATGGACCCCATATTTCAGGAGAGTTACTTGATCATTCAGGTCAAGATTCACAAACCCTGGAATGTTCTTGGCAAATTCTGTAATCTCCTGCACTGCCTCCACAGAGCGAAACTGACATCGCTGGAAAATGCGAATTGCTACCTCTTTGTTCTCCTCCTGCAGCGGTGACACGTGCTTGCACTTGATCTGATCTTCTCCCATCATTAAAGAGTTCATGTCATAAATAACAAATGGCTACAAATGAAAGGAAAAGACAATTTACTTTCAAATGTCCTTTCTATGAACATTTGACTCCTGAGAGACTGAAGTAGCATACAGAGGTATAACTCATCAGAAAACACTTAGAAATCTATGAGGAATATATCAAGGGTAGCTGACCCAAAAGGGTTAAATCTTCATAAACCTATTAAAGCGAGTATCCTCACAATGTTAAAATGATTTACAGAAAGGACAAGTAGTTCCAAAGGACTTCTCACATGTGCCATGAATCCACATTCTAAGAATAGGACTTTGGCTGATACTTTTTTAATAATTAGGGGAGGTGGGTAAGGAACACAATTTTAAAATATCCATGATTTTTGCCTTTTGTTTGTTTGTTTGTTTTACAGAAGCTGCGTAATACCAGAATTCAAAGCTTGGCATGATTATTAACAAAAGATTAAAATGTTACTCCTTTTACCTGATTTTCACTGGCTTCTATAAAACACAACCTAGTTAGTGTACAGTGACATGTTTGCGCTTCTGATGATATAACTTCTTTTTTGTAGAAAGACAGGGTATATTCACATTTTGATTACTTCACCTACTGTCATGTTCTTTTCAAGTTCTATGTGTCTAGAAAATGCTGCACGTAATAGCAACTTCATGGTATTATCTGATAAATTTAACCTTTTGCTGTTAATTCCTTTAAAAGTAACAAAGTTAGGCTGTATTTAAACTCAAATAACTTGTCAATGGGAAAGAAAACACAAATAACATGATACAAACTACAGCAGTACAATTCAGAACACAAGAATGAGTCTGACTGAAATAAATGCAACTGGAATAAATCAATTTTGAAAGCAGATTAGAAAGAGCAGTGCCAGGAAAACTTTCGTTAGGATCTGGAAACAATCTGTTTCAGAAAATGCAGAAGAAGCTCCTGGTTTTAAAGTGGTTAAGTGAGGATTTCTTGAATTGGTCTGAAGAATCTTTTCCTTAGAGGATAAATGACTAAACAGTTCATTGCTGCACTGAAAAAATATCTACTGATATTGATAGGTTTGTTAACATACTTGTTTAATTAATTAAAATACAAGGACTTATACACCAACAATTGGACTAGAGAAATGCATTTTTTAATTTAAGATCCTTTATGATTACAGATTCTAATGCCTTATTCATATGGATGATCATTCTCGTGGTTTTATATTCACTATCAGCTACAGAACAGTTTCAAAAATAACCCAAGCCTTCCTATACATAGTCAGCGGTCCTCTCCCACAGAATCGGCTTCTGGAAACTCCTAAAATTCCATTCCTATTTGGTTAAATCAGTTTTGAAGTCTATTCAGTGCTACATTATTATGGAATTTTTAAAACTGGAAATAACTACTTTCTTTAGAGTCTGGTGGTGCCTTCTGAAGAGGATATTGCCCGCAGATGCTTACCACTACCCAGCAACTAGAGGTTACTACTCCCATCTCGCATAGCTCTGCAGATGGAGATTGTGAAATTGTTCGGTCATCTGTTTCAGGCTAAGTCAAATACAACGCTCTGACCTGCTATCACTAGGAAGAGAGGGAGGGATGACAGCTGACAGTTTTGTCTTTAACTGATACAGCTGCTTGGAAAGCAGAGGTCTATCTGTGAACTGAAATAATAGTATCCATACAAGAGGATTTCAGCTTTCAAAATGGTTTAGTTAAATGAATATTCTGCTGCTTACAAGACGAATGAAACCAGTGCTGTCACTTTCACGCTAACCACAGGCAAACATAGCTCCAGACCATGAGATTCAGTTAAATAGAGTGTGAGGTAAGACACTGTTTTTCCACTTGCACTAGGATTTCAGTGTGAAACTGAAAAAATAAACACACCGCACCGAGAAAAGCCAGGAGGAGAAAGTATTTTTCAAGATGTTATGCTATTTTGGCAGCAGAAAAAACATTTCATACATATGTATATGCATACATATACAAAACAGTGGAATAACAAGACTGTAGAGGAGACTTTTAAAATGCATGTTTTAGTACTAGTAGGTCATTCCTTTCTTTTTTTTCTAGAAAATCTTACATGGGAGCACCAAGTACAAGAAAAAGTTATCTGTTCTGTGCATGTACATGTGCTTTAGAAAGACTACACTATGCCACCAGCTTACTGACATTGGAAGATGAAAATCAAGAAAGAGTTCAAAATAGCTAAAGAAATTTTTAATATAAAGATTCAGGTTAACTTTGTGAGTAGAATCTTACATCAAATGAACACTGTATATCCCAGAAGAGGATGTTAGTAATTTTAGTTTTGACACCCTCACTTAGCATATCCAATAATTTTCAGTTAATGCAGATGATATAGCAATTAAAAAATAACATAAATTTAAACTAAAATTTAAACAGTTTCATGTTCCAGAGCATGAAGTCCATTATAGTTCAAACAACATAAAAGTTGTACCCTTTCAATACTGTCGCTTTTTCAATGTTATTTTTTTAAAAAGACTTGAAAATTTGCAGCAATGAAAAGCTGAATTTTATGTCTATTGTTTTATTGCTATATTCTAATCTGCCAAAGTTTTAAAACTTCCAATAAAAAGGTAGAACGTCATTGATGGCATACTATATATTTACTGCATGACTATTGCATTAGTGTAACTGTCAGACGTGACCAAGTTACGTAAGCCCAGACATCTGTTAAGTACCCAGCACAGCAGAGCAGCAAACCACACGCCAACTGATTTCTATGACAACTTCATAGAACCTTACAGAACAAAAGTAGGATTTGTGGATGCACTGGGGACCTCAGAAACAAACTTTTGAGATTTCTAAACATGCGTCTGGGAAAAATGGAAGATGAAAGCACCATAGGTAATCCTGCCCAAACTTCTGTTAGGTTGCAGAGTGTGCATAGTGGGCAGCAGCAGAAAAAAGGAGCAGGCCTCCTGGTGACATTTTTAGGTTGAAGATGAGTAAGCAAGATACATAATTACACACCCCACTTCTATTCTGTTTCCCAATGCAGGTACATAATTCTTAAGAACACATCTACAAAAAACTAAGTTGTTGTATTAATTCTTTCCCAGTAACCTATGTTTCTGATATAGAGAGGGAACTGCGGAAAGACTTGGAAAAAGCAATGACCCTCAAGTGGACTTAGTGTATCAGCTTTCTGCAGAATAAATAAATGCTGCTAGTTCAAACTTTATATACTCCATGATGAAAAGTTACTCATATTGTAAGTGTCCACCATATCTGAAGTTTTTATGTGAGCGGTACAACTGAATTAGGGACAATAGTTAAATTATGATTTCAACTGCCTTTAAAGAAAGCAAGCCTAAAACCCCTCCAAATTCTTTCCTGCCTTTCAAATTATTAAATAGAATAAAATACAGTCTCTGTTGTAATCCTGACAATAAAATTTCTGCCAGTCATTCTAGAAAATATATCAAACTGAGAGTTATAAATTTTGGTAAACTATTTTGCTCTTTAGGTATTAAAATAGTGACAAAATTTAAAACCTACCATATTTATCAGATCTTATTTATCCTCCTTCTCACTGATACCTAAGATTATTATGTATTGCCAGTGAAGTTTCTAAAGAAACCCACAAATACATGTATCTGTATTCCTTACTTTTCAAAGATTTTCTTGTATGTTCTCCTATAATTCAGATTTCACCAACACAGGATACTGATCTGATCCAAGATAACCCAGTTAAATGCAGGAATCATCAGAGCAACATAAGAATAAGCATCATAGTTAAGGCTAGCGGTGGTGTTGGTACTGGGAATCATTTGATACTTATGAAAAAGAATATTCCTTTGGGTACAACTAGTACTGATAAATATGCTATGATAATGTGCTATGGTACTGATGCTTGAATAGTACAGCAACCAATTCCTGACAGCTAGATAGCCACCTTAAACAGATAGTGTGGAAGATAACCTCTGGTGAAGGAGAAGAAAAACGGGAAGAGTGGATCAGAGAATACAAAAAGGTTAAGATGACCTTCAAATTCTTGCACTGGTTTCAAGTATTTTATTAGGTGAACTTGGAGTTTTTTCAAATAATGTTTACTTATCCTATCTAAAAACATTTCCTGTGTTTCAGACACAGCTTGAAATATGTAACTGCCAACAACAAAGTTGTTGTTTTTTTTTTTTTAAAAAAAGATGTGTTGTCAATGTGGTAAATCATTTACTCAAAAGAAAGAAAAAAAAAACAACAGAGGGAACTAACTGATTTGTCTGTCGTCTTTCCTGTCAAGATCGCCCTCGCCTTGGCTTTGGTCAGAGGGAAGGACTTTATGTATGAGTCATACAAATGCTTGGCAAGTGCTCGTAGATCAGCAGATTCAGGGTTTAACTGGTCGATGTCGCTGGAAATCTCTGCCAAGAGCTTCTCCTTCTCCGCTTGTGGCATTCGCCCAAACCTGATGGCTGAAGAAGATGACAAGCAATTACTATAGCTATAGTTGCACCTAAAAAAGCATATTTTAATAGCTTTTTATGTCACCTTTTGTTATAAGCTCTTCAAATTTTTATTAAAACTGTACTTAGGCAAGTAAGAGAAAGATGATTTTCACCAGTAATACAGGCAAGGAGCTGAAGTGCTTTAAAGAAACGTAAACAAACGAAGAAGAAATAATTTATGTGCTCAAACAGTACGATTACAATATCTTCCTTGGAAATGCAAAACTATTGTCAGCTCACCTGAGAGAGTTGGTGAAAACTACTGATTCTACCTCCAATCTAAATAAAATGTAAAGAATCTTTAAGATACTAAAACTCTGTTGGCTTACGGTAGGAACCACCTTTCAGCCTTGTATTGTTTTGGGCAAATCACCATATGTATCTCAGCTTCTTCATTTGTTTAGAAACAAAACACTCACATGCCTTGCAGAAATAAATTCCTAAATAGTTCAACAGAACTTAATGTAGCAAGTGCTATAAAATGTTACCAAAAGAATTAAGAAATGAGAAAGAAGGTTGTGCAGGGAATAAAAAAGCCAGAAAAGACTGAGTTCGTCATGGTAAGTCGATGTGCATGCAGTATTGAAAGAACAGGAAAAGGTTCTACCTAGTCATATGACCTCACAATTGCTCAATACCAACGCAAGACAGGCTGTAAACCTCCTACTTTTACACCTATGTACTTACTATCCAAGACACTTTGTTCATATGGAGACTGGCTTGGAAAATATTTCAAAAGAGCCATCAAGATCAAGCCTGATTTATCATATGATATTTCAGTAAACAGAATTTATTTTATTTTACAAAAACAAAACAGAACAAAAGAGCATCAAAACAAAAAACAGAAGGAAGAAAAAAAGGTTTGCATTTTGGCCCGAGGAGGAAATAGAAATATTATAAATATTTTTTCAGCAGTTAGTGTCTTCCCCGGATGAAGTAAAAGTGCTGTTAAGATCATACATATGAATGATTATACTAGGGACATTTATTTTGGAAATGACCAGCCACTTTCCTTTAATGAGGATGCTTGCAGTGTGCTGATGGACAAAAAAGACAGTTTTTTCCAAGAACAGATAATTGTGTCAAAAAACTTATAAAACCCATTTGTCATATATTATGTTTATTAATCAGTTCTCTTATTTTGTGGCTGTAGAAACAAGGTTATTTATTTTTACAACTGTACTACATTTCTCTTTCAGCAAACGTAGTCTCTATATGATGCATGCTGGATATTTCATATTTGCTTGGGTATTCTTAGTTAACATGTCAGAACAAAAGTCATCACGAAAGGAAACCTAGCTCAATAGGTACAAATTAACATATTCTAATTTTTTCCCTGAAAATGCCTGTTGCTTATAATTTTTCATATGGAAAATTTTGAATAATTGCCAGCTGATATTTGTTTTGGACCATATATACCATGCCATATATATTTTTTTCTCCCTCATGGGGAGTACTAAGTATTCTTAATCAGCTACTAACAATAGTTTTCAGGGAGACGTCACTGCCAGCCCTCCTTATTTCTGAGAACAAAACATTTAAAGAAAAATTATTAACTTTGTATTAGTTTTTACAATGGCTTAAAGAGACTGACACTGTTCTGTAAAGAAGTAATGTGAATGGATGGACATATGGTAATGTTAGTGATGTATAAAAAATTGATAGCAAAGAAAAGGACAGTTCATATTTATACTTAGTGTAACCTAAGTAAAATGATGAAAAAATTCAGCATAACTACAAAGGAATTAATTCAGCAAATATGCTTCCCTGAACACTGTGAATCAAGACCACTTGGTATTTCCATTTTGCAGTTAAAATGGATTCTCTCACTATCAAAAATTCTTATTTGCAGTGAACACAAATCTTTTGAATTTTTTTTAAAAAAATGTATGTATGTTTTAATATTAAACCTATGATACTAATATCTGCATTTTAGACATTCTTGAAGATGTAAAATGATTGAAGTATGTAATAAAGAAAATAGAGTGAACACTCACTGAGAATATTTTATAGCATTTACAGGTGGGGGTTTTTGTGATACTTACAGACTGATTCAATAAAAAGAATCAAACTGTTGTCAACATAATAAAACTAAAATGGATTATTACATACATATTGTAAGAAGTTGTTACCGGGACAGCAAGCATTACTAAAATGTGGGGTCAAGAAGGTGTTAAAATAATAATATAGCTAATAAAAGTGTTAAAGGTTAATTAAAAGTCCATGTTGAACAGTGCAGCTAAACATTTATTAAATTCATATTTTTATTAATAGGCATTATATTCTTCACTAAACCTGGTTTCAGATTTAATATTAATTTAATATTAAATTTGTAACATTCATAGGATTATATTTTATGATTAATTTGTCCACTTTTCAAATATGCATTTTGCAATAGCATCATCAATGCAAAAAATCTTGTGACACTTTGATGCATCTGATTGGGTTCTTGCTGACAAATTCAACTCCTCCTCACCATTTTTTTTGAGGAAGAATTTGCACACTGAAGACCTAAGCGAAGTCTAACAAGACTTCTCAGACTATTACAGCGGACCTTTTAATCTGGAAAGAAAGCAAGGCAAATATTAGCCTCATATAAAGGGCTGTTAATAAAAAAGGGAGATCAGAGTTGCCCATGCCTATAAAATGTTGATCACTTCCAGAAATATATGGAGTGCAATTTCTTACGACCTGAAGAGTTCTTAACACATAGTAAGAAGTACTTAGGAACTCTAAGGAGCATGTCCTTTGAGAGATTTCACAATCATATCAGGTGCTTTGGGACAGAAAAATGTTTTGTTATGATAAATCCTACTTGTAAATGATTTTGATATTTTATGCGGAACACATTTATAACACTATATATAATATCTTTATAATATGTTTACAATAAATTATGCATCCCTAACAGCCTGATGTGAATTCTATAAGCTCATGCTGTAAGCATACTAAGTATTACAGAAGTGGAGCTTGACTGAACACCAGTATGAGACATGATTCTGTTGTGGACCTATTCTTGAGAGTTGGGGTTTGCAGAAGCAAGTTTATAATCTGGAATCTCACTGGCATAAGACTCCCTTTCATCAAGATTATTTTTACAAACAAGGGATAAAAAAAAGGGACAGTATGTTGCTTCCCCTTCCTATGTTTTAATATTAACTGAACTCTAAAATAGTTTATACACTTCCCCAAGGCATTAAAACTAACAGGAATTTATTTTCTTTTTTCCACCTTTTTTTTTTCCTCTCTTCTTTTTTTCCCCCCTCCTTTTTTAATCAAGTATCTACTGGAACATTCGTAATGATATACCACAGTGTATATACCAGCTATGACACTGATTACTGAAATAGAATTGTTTAATGCAGACATTTGATTGAAAAGATCAGGGATTTTCAAAACAGAGATTGTTTTGTCATTAGAGAGTAATAACTGACTAAGCTGTATAACTGTATTCTTTTAAAGAACAGAAACCAGCCTGGTAACAAACATCTGGCTAGAAATTCATATATGGGTGAATAGATTAGTGCCTGTTTCTTCAAATAAGTATGCCAGAATTGAGGGGATAGTTTATTTTTTAAAACTTACGTCAGTTTTCTACATAACTCTATCTACCTACTGTTGCACTGATACTGCCAGTATAAAATAGGCTTACTTTTAGTTTTGAGTATAAAATGACAGCATAGTATGTATACTATGTTTTCCAAATATGCCCCTTATCCTATAACCTGATTCCTGTGCAGAGTCTCTTGTCTCCTGCCCAGGAGTCTCTTGGAAAGTAAATTACAGTATTTATGCTAGCAATTTGGTATTGCTAAACAACATATTATTGATAGTTCTCTGTTAAGAGTTTACAGTAGCACTGGTGTAGAATTTATAAAAGACAACTTACATTGTGTTTAGTTTTTTAATGGAAAATAAGATTGACTAAGAGTGTTCCAGATTCACATTTCTGGTGTGCTTATCTATCCCCAACAAAGGATACTGAATTATCTTTGCAAAGTAGGCATGTGTTATAAGCCCTAGTGCTTCTAATATAAAATTATTTCCATTAAATTACAGATTGCATTGGAGTTCGTCATACTGTTAATATTTCATTTATTGTTAATAGTTCTAGAGTAGGTGCCTTCTTTAACTTAATTTTTTTTTTTTTAATTTTGCTTGTGATGGTGATACTTATTTTTCTGAAAAGTGCTTTGAGATCTCTGCATGAAATGTGCTATAAAACCCAAATATTATTTATTACTTTGCTATTTGTTTCAGTACTCTTCCGTGTTGGAATCATATGATTTTTTGTTTCCGTGTGTTTAAGAATTTGTATAATTTTTATGTATACAGTCAAAAAACCCTGTGAACATTAATGTTAAATCAGAGCATTGTCTTCATTGTGCTAAATTTTATGAATGCAAGCACCCTTATGTATAATCTGTTTTGGAGTTAAAGCCCAAAGATGCGGAGGAAGACTATATCGAACGATACATGATTAAAGCTGCATAGAAATTTGCTATATATTTTTAAGGAATATTTGGCATAAGTTTGGCATGGGGCCTCATGATGCTAATTTTTCTACGAAGATCAGATTCCTGGTTTCTTTTTAAAAAAAGTTTATTTTAAATTCCTTCTGTGTAAGTGAAAAAGGAAAAAAAACCCGCATAAACAACAAAAGAAGTAAGTACTACTGCCAAAGGTTAACATTGAATTATGTAGCAAGTCTGTTAAAATCCTGAGATTACTTTGAAAGAAAATCAGCACATATGTTGTTATATGGTAAACTAGAGTATACGCATTAACTTCTATTCTTGAATGCTTGCATGCTGCATTCAGAATTGAGTTAGCTGTAACAAACAAAGCTTACTCATAGCAGAGAAGGCTATTACATCAATGTCAAATCAGTCCAAACTACCTGTTGTTATCAAAGAATGCACTAGCTGATTAGCCAATCAAAGCGGTATGGTAGGGAGGGTTATCTCTTGCTGGCCTGAAACGCCCGTCGCTGGTTTAACAACCCACTTGAGCGGGATTGCCAGCTATCAGACCACACGTCTATCAGTTCAGCAAAACAGGCACTAACGTTAGCAGAGTTTGCATTTAGCAGATAGGCCCAAGTCTTCTAAAAACGTGAATTGACTTCACTAAGAATGGAAATGAGATCTTACTGGGTTTTGTACTATATAAATCCTTCGGGTGTATCTTGTTGCCTGCCATCATATCAGACTTTTACATAACATACTTTGGCAATAATGAAATCCCTTAGGGATCTCATAGTATTTTCTCGTGTTTAGTGTGTGAAAACTTGAGGTAAAGTTTGTTATGCATCTTTGGTTTTGTATGGATTGTACATTTATTAGCAATCTGTTATTTCTGCATGTGTTTGGTTCTTTCTAGGTATGTGTTTCTACAGTGGATTAATAGCAGTGGATCTTTCACAATCCACTTTTAAACACTGTCCCTATTTCATGAAAAAATGTGTCTTGGATGATTTCTGATGTAATTAATGAATTATGAGAATAAAGTTTCCTAAACATAAGGTGATCAGGACCCAAAAATGTATTTTAAATATAAAAATTTGTTAACAACGTAAGGTTAGGGAATTGTGAAGCAAACATTCCTATCTTATAATTTGATTTTTAAATAATTTTTTTAATATTTAGAATATATTTAAAATATTATATTAGTTACAGCAGATTCCGTTCAATGTTTATTAGCATTGCAGGCAAAATTTGGGGCAAAATTCAGCTTTGTGGTAGTAGCCTAGTAGTTGCCTTTTGGAGAAGTCATTGTCATTTTCAGGGGACTGAGACTAAAGTCAGGAAGAGGTCAGGCACCAGGAGGTTTACAGAAGAAATTTGGAAAGCGGGATTTTGGGTGAGAGGAGAAGTAGGAGGGATTGGTGATACTTACAGAGGATAGGGTGGAAAAAGGAGAGTTCACAGGGTGGATAAGAGCTCACAGCATTTCTAGTGGTTGAGGAAAATTTAAAGGATGGGTGGCATGATCTTCTCCTTTTTCTGCTTTTTCTCTCCACCTCCCTCCTGTGACCCTGGCCTCATCTTCTGTTTCCCTGGACCACTTATCCTCCTCGCTACTCTATCTTCTCTCTCCTCCGTCTACCCTCACAGCAGGCCCAGCTTCCTTATCTCCTGGGGGCCTGGGAAGTGGATCAAGGCAGGATCTGTAGGGGCAGGAAGGGCAGGGACAAGCCAGCGAGCTGGTATAACGGATCTGGAAATATGGCTCACTGCTCATGCTGCAAGGGTGGAAGGGGTTCAGATGGCAATTTCTTTCACAGTAAGAGAACACTGTGCAAGTTTGGGCATGTGCCTGCAGCTGGAAGGTATGATCTCTCTCTCTTTCCTCTGGCAGTTATTTATTTACTTGCATTTACAGTGTTCTCCAAATGTCAGTGATATAGAACCAATAGTGAATATCGTAAGACACTACATGCTACATTATATTCTTGGCCTTTCTGTGGGAAACCTAGAATATTTATCCTTGTGCCACATTTTGTGTCTTGGAGAAGTCACTACGATTGCTTATAGGCTATTCTGTATTGCAGTCTACTCTTCTGATTGTCTAGGTTATGGAGTTTTTTTGAGCATGAGTTCCCAAATAGACTACAAACACAGTTTCTTACACTAGAAGACACAAGAGAGAGCCAGGGTGGATACCTGTCTGAGTTTACTGGAGGCATATGCCCAGATTGAGCAATCCAGTGCTCCCAGAACTGATAATAAAGACATATTGCTATGTGTACTTTTTCCCATTACAGTAGTTGGTTTTATGGAGATAGTACTTTTAGTAGAAGAGAAAAAATTAATGAAATCTCTAAAATAAAAGAACCACGCTTCTGCTTAGTGGTACTTCAGAATACAATCTGAGCAATTAAGGGTTAAACACAGAGCAGTACTGTGGCTAGAGAAGGAAAGGAAAACAACATTCAAAGCATGAGAACACTACTGTCTTTTTTAACCTTCAGCCAAGTGGTATGTAGCGTTTATACGTGAAAAAATGTGGCTGTAGCTGCTAAGCTGCTAATCTCCTTGCATTCCCCATTTTTGTAAGTGCCCTATTCATTTTTGCAATAATATATCTATGCAAAGACAGTCATAGATCAGAACCCTCGGGCTCACATAATCCATATTCTGATTCCAGGTATTTAAGATTCAGGTAATTTCACTACTCAAATGGATGAACTTTAATCTGTAGGTGTAACATAAAAATGTCTCTCAGTGTAACTGACAACATCCAGTGTTGCATTTCTGCATGCTTCTTTATATAAGCTTCTGTCTTCAAAGGCAAAATTTAGTTCTTTTTTATAAATTTGTTTGTTTACAAAATGATGGAGGAATGAGCGTGTTGTTTCATGCAATGTAATGTAACCAGACTGGGCAAAAAAGGCAAATGTAGAAGGCAATACTTGAATATAAACACTACTAACTCCCTGTTCGGTGAACTCATGGTGAGAGCAAATGAAAGCGTTCCTTCAAGCCCTGGGACAAATGGCTTTGGCCTGTCCCCCTCCTCTCTGTGCCTCCCCCGACTACCATAATCATGGCCCCTGCTGGAGCCACAGCTTCTGCCTTGGCAGTGGCTGAACAGGAAGAAATGGCAGGTGAAATGTTAATTTTAAAAATATTTCTTGGGCCCTTTATGTTACTAAGCCAAAGAGAACGGTCTTGGCCTTCCCTTTCCCCTTCTCGATAGAACTGCACATGGTTCCCATTGACATAATTGGAAGCCGTGTTGCTAGAGAGAATTTGGCATGCACCTTGAAAATAATAATAATAAAACCTCCTGATTTACTATAAAAATACCCACAGTAGCATTTCAAAATGAGATTTATTTTTAAGTGTTACTGTTGCATCCCAGGAACTTGAAAACCATATTTTCTATTAGCAAAACATTTCCCATACCAATTTACATTCAGTGCATGTATTAAATTTGCAAACCACAGTTAAGCTTTCCTCTTGGGGACAGTACACTCATTTTTTGTATTGAAAATAATGAAAGTTCTAAAAAAACCACAGAGAAATTATTTTCCCAGTCATGTTTGCAATTCTTTACCCTTAGAATTACATAAGTCTCTATGTTATGACATTTAATTCCTGTTTTTACTCAACTTTGCCAAAGCAAGGCAGCAAAGAATCTTCATTATGTCTTTCTGTCCAAACATTCGTAAGTTTTTCCACATGAATTGATACGTTAATTTTAATGTTCAGAGGGACTTTCTTCTAAATTCTATGCAAGACAGCAGTATCATGATATGCTTAATGCTGTCTGCTTACCTACTGTAACGAAAGCAGTCACAGAACCATACATAATTGCAAATGCCTTTGCAATCTAAGACTACAACATATTCAAAATGTAAACACTGCTTACAGTTCACAGATGGGAGGGGATATTCACCTCTGGATGGTGGAGAGGTCAGACAGCGCATATTACACAGGAATCACAGCTATACACACTATATGATGAGAGGCCGACAGCTGAATGGGCATGCTAAGAAACACTACACTCCTACTTACCACACATTGGAATCTATGCCCAGATGTGGGTATCCTAGGAAGGAGGAGGACAGGTTTTTTTAAAACAGTACAGGGTCTGGCCCGTTCATTTAAAGTATGTTGTGTTCTAGTATGAGGAAATGTTAACTTAGTGATACTAACAGTCCTCATTAAGTGTCCTATGCATCATATTCAAGTTGTTATTATTCACAAAGTTTCAGTAAATTCTCTAGTCCATTTTTCATAACTAAATTAAGTTTTCTGCTTATAGGAAAGGGATATTGAGCTACAGTATGCAAAAGAGTCTTGTCAGAAAATAAGACAGTGAACTGAAAAATAACAATTACGCTAGGAGTACGTTCAGGAAGAATAACCAACAGTGTAATGAACAAGAATGACGGAGAGTAAAACCAACTCATATTTGATATTATGTATTATATCAGTAAGTGCAGATCTTGACCTATCTGATTTTTATACTGAAAGTAATCTCCAGTCATATACATAGTCTCCTAAACTCAGAGGCAATCTCTCTGACACATATTTCTAAACTGCCTAGTGTAAAGAAACAGAAGACTCTAGATGTTAAAGCAGCACATTCAGTAATCATATTAATGTTTCATGTTATTTTTTGGATGAAACATTATTGTTTTAAAATATGTTATGTGCACTTACCATTATGTGACATTCCAACAGCAAGGCATTTCTGAAATCTGCAGTATTGACATTTATTTCTGCTTTTCTTATGGATGCGGCAATTAAGATCACACCTGTCGTAAATTAGCTTTAATCTGATTGTTCTTCGAAAAAAGCCCTGGAGAAAACACAAAAGCATGTAAAAGGATGCAAGAAACTGCCAGTGTCATCGTCTCACCTTTCTATACGTACAAAGCACCCTTCTATATACACACTGAACCTATCTATGTATTAGACAGATTTCCAAAGGAAGCAAGGCTCATGTGATCATACTGTCTGCTTATCAGTGTGCTCCTGTTCTGATCTTATTAGCCATTTTCAACCTAGTTGGATAGAGGGGTAAAAATCTCAAATAGCCAGCAAGCTTACGGGAATCAACAGGGTTTAAAGGACACCAGGGACGTAAGTTGAGAGCTCTACAGACGTGCTGAGCATGAAGAACACTATGCCAAAGGAAGCGAAGCTCCATTTGTTCCACTGCTCATGGGACAACTTATTATAAAGTGAACATGACATTTTCAAAATTTAAAGTTCCCTACCAATGTAGAAATTTTTTTTGAGCCTGAGTACTTAAAGAGAATTTATATTCTTTCATCTGTTCTATTTCTTTGGTTTTGCACACTACTGAACTAATTTTGCAATATTTATTTCTGGGTTCTGTTTTCTAGGTTGTTTTATTTTCTGTTTTATCTCCATTGTTTGGATATTACAAGTTTGCAAAGTTCATTGGCACATGAAAAATCCAAAAACTTACAGGAATTATTGCACAGAAGTCTTAGAAGACTTAGAAGAGAGAAATCATTATGGAAATTCACAATTCTCTCTTTTTACAGTTTAAAGATGCTTTCTCAGATCACTCATAATCAATTAATAAAGTTTATCCAAATTTATCATCATTTGTTCCTTGTAACAATTAATTTTTACTCACAGCAAATAATAACAATAAAAGCATAATGCCAACTCTTATTTATGTAATTCACTGTAATTTAAGTAATCGACAGCATACTTACTGCTTTATGTGTATTCCTAATTCAGTGCTACAAATTTTATTTAACCTCTGCATCGGGTCTTTCCTATTAGTTATTTTCCTCAATATATTGAAAATAGAGACGATGGGAATTTCACGTTAAAGTCTGTAATATTTTTCTTTGAACTCAATGAATTATTATTAATTTTTTCTCTGGCATTTCTTTTCTCATTCTTGAGGATGGTCAATTTTTACACCATGCATTTGTCCTTTATGTGTTATAAACACTAAATATCATTGACATAACAAAAGGCCAATGGAGTTTTAAAGCAGAAAGCCACATTCTTTAATACCATTAGACTTTTCTGTAGTCAGCTAGAAATGTGTAAATTGTGTAAAAAATCTCTAATCAATCAGAACAACAGAGTCTGAATTTTAAATTGCTGATTCTTGGGCTTCGAAGTTGGGCATGAGTCTGCTTTTGCTGCGTTCTATGAATTCAGATTCAGCAAGTGACCTCCAAGACATGAGGAATGAAATATAACTGCATAATTGACAAAAATAGAAGAAATGCACAAAAAATTCTAATGGATCAGTAACATAAATAATAAAAAAAGCAAATTATATTTTCAAAACCTCCCACTTATTAAGTCATAAAGTATATGCAGTAATTGTGGAACAATTTACTTGAAGACCTAAAACTTTTTTTAAAAAGCACAGATCTCAGATTTTACCAAGTGATTATTCAGATGAAAATAGTATCAAATCTTACTTCAGAAAAAATACATTTGTGACAACTTACCTTACAACCCTCACATGCATGCACACCATAATGGAATCCAGAGGCCTTGTCCCCACACACACGGCATTCAATAGCCATGAGGGAGTTGGAAGACTCCTCATGAGGTTTATTGTATAACTGAACTTTTTCTGAAAAATAGGGTGGGGAAGGAGGCTCCATTTTGATTGCACCTGTGTATAGAGAAGATTTAAATGACAAACTCAAAGTATAATTAAATTTCTAGGAGAAGAAGCAAGGAATAATCACAAGTATCACAGTAAATAATAATCACAGTAAACATAGCCAGATTCGTAGGTCTGCTTCATAATACAAAACGAGTAGTAAACGATGGATGTAAAGGAATGTAAGCTGTAAGCTGCTATTTCACTGGCAGTATATAGGCTGAAAAACCTTGAAGAGGCAGATTCTGATGTAGAAAGGGTATTACAGGTTCAGTTTTCATCCCTGTAGTATGCAATGATTTGAAGATAGGGATATTAAAAATTTACACATGGAGACCTCATACTTGAAAGGTCTTACTTTTCTCTGTATCTAATCTGGTTGTATTACTTTAAGGTGTTTGGAACTACTGCAGGGAGATGGACTGGAGTTTCTAATCTAGTCTAAAAAATATTTAAGCATCTAATAGACCTATTCTTTGAATAATATAATATTGGATAATATATATATTGAATAATATAATATTGAATATTTAAAGAAATTTAGTGCTCTCCTGGGGAACACTGTTCAACTTTGGATGCAGTTTAGAGATACATTTTCTCTTCTGAAAGTTTCTAAGTAAGAGACCAATTTTTAATATTGAACAAGCTCAAACAATCAAAATATGGTATCTTTAAGTCAATCATTGCAGGTCATAGAAGGAAGCTGTGACATTTGACACTGTAACATTACATCAGATCATGTCTCGGGAGTGATGTAACAGACATAGTATTACAATAAGGTGAATGTTTTTCTGTTCCAGACTGGCTACACTATGCAAACTAGAAAGTTTTCTTTCCTATATAAACTGGGAAGAAAAAAGAAAAGTGGAAAATTATCTAAGTAAAGATGAAGAGGATTTATCCTACCTAAACTCTACTGCACTCTCTAGCTTGTTATTAAAGTGTATGAACATTTCTAATTAAACAAAAGAAAAATAAATTATTGGCTGGAAAAATTTCTTTTAATTTATTTCATAAGTAAACCAGAGGTACACAGCACCTGCTTCGCTGTACAACCAAAATTAAACACCACAATTTTCCTAGCAAGAATTCCCTGAAAGAATTCCTGTACAGATTACTACAAACAAAAGTGATGTCAGATCTAGGTAGGCTAAGTGAATCTTTTAAAAATTTCCAGGATGGCAACCTCACATTCCTACTTTGAGCAGGAATGCAGTAACAGCTTACTTAAGAATAGGTCACTTCCTTTCTTAAAAGGAGAGTTCGGTGTAATTTTTTTTACTGTAACTGGCAAAAGAGCAGTGTTTTTCAGAGCATACAAATGATACTAGCCCATGAAGCTCCAAGGTTATGCCTGCATTAGGAACACTGATAAAAGTTATACCAATGTTGTGACTCATATGTGCCCAATATTTCTACTCCATCAGTTTCTTCAGGCCATTTTGAATTTTAAAACTACACATATTAATAATTAATATGCTATGTATGCTGGGGCATTTTTTAACATCCAGGATATTTATTCTGCATTGTGTGCATAGAGCTTGAAAGACAGTTTACACACAAGATACATGAACAGGAGACTGGAGTTTTCAAAAACAAATGGTGGGGTTCATGTGTCTAATAAAAAGTGTTTAATGTAATTTTATGATACCTTTCCTAATCTCCAACTGCTGCTCTGGAAGGGTGAAGGTCTGCTATATGTATTCTGTCTTTTCTATCTGCCCTGCAAGAATATCTTTTGGACATCTGTGATGACACAGGATACTAACATTTAAGCATCTGAATACTTCTAAATCCTTTTGCTGATAGTACACTTTCCAGAGAATGAAGCAAATATGAACATGAAGGGAATAATAAAAAAAATTAAAAACATACTTTGGCAATCCTGGAGCTTGATATCGTATTTATAATCAATGCTTGTCTGATCAGTTCTTGCAAGAGGAATATCTTCATAGTGCGGTGCAGAAATGCTTGAAAAATCAACAGTGGTAAATGGCTTTATGTCAAAGGAATGTGTATGATCATCCATCGCAGACAGATCCACTGGACTAATTCCAAAATTAATGGGCCAAAACGGCATTTCTGTGTCAACCATTGTAATCTCTGAAAACAAAAAAAGAAACAGACATTTTAAAACAAGCTAGTTATCTCTCTAACAAGTTCAGGCCCAAGCTGAAGTCCAATTGTCTCATGTCCAAAGGGTTGAGATGCACACTCACAATCCAGGGTAGGTTTTAGGGGAATGTTTAGGCCCCATCTATCACTTGGCTTGAGATTGTCACCATAAAATGCATTAGGCTGTATAGTACCATTGCATGGCTAACACTGGGCAGTTAACCCAGCTTTGAGGTTCTTCTTAGGAAGGCTCTGACGTCTCATGTCATGAGAGCAAATGAGATTTGCTGGCATCCAAGGCTCAGGCTAACCTTAGAACAGAATGGCTGTCTTCGGTATGCTGCTAGACTGAACTGATCTGATCTGTACTTCAGAAGGCAGCAGAGGCAACTAGTGGGCTCACAGAACAATGGTTAGATGAATAACTGGCAAAAATATATATGGGAAAAATAACCATCTAAATAATTATGAATGGCCAGGTGAAACACAGTTGCATTTTAATAGCATATTTTATAGAACATTTGTGTGCTTTAGTAAGCATGCAAGTCACTAAAACAAAAACCCCAAGGATGCAAAATTAAAGCAGCATAACTAGAAAAAAAGTCTCACTTTTTCTTTTTAAACAGACAGATAACATTGACTTTAATTGCATCTCTCAGCAGCATGCATATGAATAGAATTAGAAGTCTTCCACAATTAATTTTTCAGTTTTGCAAACTCTAATCATCATTCTTCCCAAGTGCCTGAAAATCTTAAGGATTTTTATATTAAGAAAAAAAAAAGTAGTTGGTATTAAATAGTGATGTTTTTCCTCCAAATAACCAGAAATATTTGAAATCATTATTTATTCAAGTATGTCAAAAGTTTTATCCCAGAGACTTAAACCCAAGGCTCAAGGAAATTTAATTTATGACTTTCCAAATTCCATATGTATTTATGCAGATCTTGAAAGTCACAAACAAATAAAAAGCTTCAATCTGCAAAAAACTTCAGCAAATCGACTGAATTTAGATGGAGATATGAAATGTTTTTCTGAGTCCTCTTTTGACAGTTAGCTGAACCAAAATCCTTGATTTAGACATATTTCAACTATGAAAAAGTCTGTAAGTAACAGCAAGTGTAAAACACTTACTGTTTTATAACTAGGGTCTGTCTTTAATTTTCCATGATTCATAAAAAGAACATTCTAATCTAAAAATAGAATAGACGTTATGGAACTAAAGTAACTTGGTCACTTTGGCTGTTTAATTTGGACTTTAGACCCAATCAAGTAAGTAGCCTTTAACCTCTAGATAACAGGAACTTTGATTTGATCTACTTTGAATCAAAACTACTCTGTCACACTGCCAAAACTGTTGTTGCAAAATGAATATAATGGAGCAGACCTGCTCTATAATTTTGAGACCATCCTTCGTTTTGACAGGCCTACGGGTAAGTAAAACAGTGACTGTCCTCCCCATCAACTATGCTGAAGTGCTAACGTAGTAATGGCTAGAAATGACTACAGTTCTCTTAATCTTTCCTCAGGAAAGTCATCATCATTCTTCCACCTTTTAGGACTCGCAGCACAACCCTTTAGTTCTTCTACCTTCAACATTATCAACAAAGGTTGAAAGATATCTTTCTTATTCTTAAATTTCACATTAGAAATTCTCACTCCAGTGGGAACAGAAGAGATGCTACTGTATCCCATGCTGCACAACGTACACGTTGCCTCTAGTAGAACAAAAGGGGAACCTATAGCTCCTTTGTACTGCCACTCCTATTACTACATGACTGATAAAGTAGAGTCCCGTAAAGCAAACAGTGTTTAAGGGTGGACTGTTGGCAAGGTTAGCCTAATGGTCAGCCAGCCGTCTACCTTCCCAAAGGCTTCAGTCTCTGGATGGCATATACAGTCTCGTATTACCCTGAATGAAAGATCTGCCTGTGAGTAAACAATAGAATTTCTAACTGACACAAGTGAAAATTATATGGTGAAAGTACATTATAGGTTGTCAGAGTACCTTGGTGTTACATAGTATCTTCCAAATAGTTAATTTTTCTGTAAGCATGAAGTGCGAATCCCTGGCCATCAACACTGGAAACTATCTTCCTTAAACAGATTTCCAATCAAAGCAATAAAATAGAATAGACTCCTTCTTAAGAGTTCATTTTTGTAATAAAGCAGACACATCTTTAGGAAAATAAAATCAACAGACATCTAAAATTTAAACATTGGCTTATATTCCTTTAAGCAAGTGGCATTGAGAGTTATCTCCACTTTATATGTGGAGGGCTGCCTCAAGGGTGAAGAAGGATGCCTGCAGGCACAGTCCCGGTTATAGCCCAAGTTCATCCTGTGGAGTCCATAGGACTTGGTATGTGCAGGCGCACCCATGAGGTTACTGTGTGGCCATGGAACAACTGCAGGCAACCACGTCATCAGAACATACTGACAGTTGCCCTTGCACAGACACCTCCCCTGCACTAGAGAAGCGGCTGAAGAGGCTTGAGTCCATGCTTAAGGGAAGTGCAAGCTTAATCACTTGCCACTGATCTCAATTTTTGTATTACACACAAAGCAGATGTTAAAATTAAACAGTTTTCCTCCATCATCCGTAAAACCTCTATAAAAGTATTCTCGCAATCTTGAGGCGTTATCACTTTGTATTTTCAATTTAAAAGGCTTCAGTTCACAAACCACTGCGAGCTAAACAGCGAGTTAAAGCTTGTCTATATTTCACTTTATAACACAGTGCATGACTGTGATGTTTTGGAGAATTTGATTATGTATAACGTGACTAATTCTATGAAACTCTTAAATCATTATAACACAGTGTGTGCATGAAATTCACTACATACAGATATACTACAGCTTAGAAAGACTCAGATATGCATGTAAGTCCAGAGGTCTGGCTTGCTAGGCACAAACTCCAAAAGCTAAAAGGGTATAGTAATTCCTTAGCAGGAATTTTCTGTTTTCGGAGTCAGCACAGCTAACTTGTTTCAGCAAAGTGTAGCAATAATACCAGAGCAGTTTTATGGTAAAAGTATTTCTAGCCTAGAACTGTGATGTTTTAGATTTTTATTAAGTTTTAGAAGAAGCAAAATAAAATTAAATAGATAAAAAGTATTCTGTCATTTTAACAATCATTTAAGATGAGAGACTGTGTTTCATGCATGCTGTTTTTTCCTTATTAATTGTTTTTTTGTGTGCGCCTCTGTTCACATAACACACACGTTCTGTGCTGGGAATAGAGGAAATAAAAATGCCAAGATTATACTGAAGTGTAAAACAGGGAATTGCGGGTGCACCTATGGGCTACTACAGGTCACAAAGTAATTCCATTTTATGCTACTTGTATTTCCTCTCTAAGGTAATAAAATCTGGAATCAGCAGCCATTTACAATTCTTTGAGCAAAAGCCTATAAACTCCACCCCTTCGAGAGGTTAACATCCCATGACTAGTAATATCAGTTCTTCTGATCTTCAGGCTTTGCTAAATTGTTCTGCTACAAAAAATGCCTGCTTTTAGTTTTGAAAAATCGTTATGTTGTCTATATTATAATTTCATCTAAGATGCCCACAAAGGTACCTAGCAATGATACTATACATATACACATACACATAAGTGTGTATATCTGAAGTCTTCTGTTAAAGTATAAGGTTCTGCCATGATGAAATGCCTTAAGTAGACAGGATTTACTCAACACAAAAAAAAGGTTTGCATGTACACTTTTAACAGCGTTCCTTCCACTGAAAACAGTTAACTTTGGCTATATTGTAAATCTAAATTGACAAGGCCGTAGCTCTGTACAATTTACATGAATTTAATTTCCACTCCCAGGCTAGCATGAACCTAGGAGGGCTCATGAACACAGAGCCTTTTATCTAACTACAGCTGAGAAACCCTTTGCCTTTCAGGCCTCACAGTTAAGGAAAGTACATCTCTTCCGAGGGATGTAACATTCTCCCACAACAGCACCACAAGACAGGACAAGATGGGTGTTTATATGTGTGTGTGTCTATGTGGGGAGAAATGGAGAACATGTGGCTTTTACCTAAGCTTGGCTTTCCTCATTGCTGTAAAAAACAAAGCAAATTCTATGCTTTCTCAGCTGTAGGGACTATATTTCTATGACTTACTATGATGTCTGTGCAAAGAGGTGGTAAAGGATTATTTTCTTACTATATTTCATGGCAACAAAAGGACTAAAATATTGGACTTTCTCTCATTATGCACATATTTCTGATTTGTTTGGTTAAAAAAAAAAAAGCAGCAGTGTGACCTGGTATACAGATATACCAATCAATAGCTATTTTTCAAAGATGCCAGTAAATTCAAAGTTGCCAAAGGAATCTTGAAAATGTCAGTGCAGTAGATTCTGTACTGTAAGAATGTCTAAGGTCAAACTAATCACAAGACAGCTGTTTTGTGCTTCTCTCTGTATTTCTGGGTAACAAGAGGCATATTATAGCAATTCTTTATACAACAAAACAGCTAGGCGTCAATGATCCCAGATTAATATTATTCATAAACATTTCTGAATTACGAGAATTTTCAGGTTTGCTCAGGTTTTGGATATAAAAATCAAAGCATTTAATTACAGTTTTAAAGTTCGAATCTTCACATATGACTGCTAAGTCTTAGTCAAATTATGGGTATCCTGTTCACTTTAATAAAATTTGCTGTTATACTGGAAACAAAATTAATTTTACTGTTCAGACTAATTTATATTATAAATACTAGAATGAAGAAAACCTTTTATGTGCTAGTCTTATTCTTGCATTATTGAAAATTAAAATGTGAAAACTGTTCCTGTGTTGAATAGTTTACAAATATTTCTATTTTGCATGTAACTTTACTTGATTTCTGCTGTGTATTTTGTCTTTTTCCCACCCCCATAAAAGATGAATGCCAACAATTCCCTCTGAAAAAAAAAAATTAATTATAGTCTTCTCATGGCTTTTTAAAAAAAACCCACCAAAACATCCAAAGTATAAGTCCAATCAACAGACTACTGCAGAATTCTTTCTTAAAACTCACACATGCTCCTGTGAGTTCCAGGTAATAAAAACATAACATTGGTTAAAAAGATTTTAATGTGCAAAAATCATTCTCAGCCAGCAGAAGACTACACAGAATAGTAGCAGAGATGTTATTCACATGAAGTCAGATGAATATGCTTTAACATTTAATCATCAAGACCAGAAGTGAAAGAGAGAATGCTGTTGAGACAACATTAAACACTGAGATATGAAACTAGTTGTTATAACTCCCTTTAGTTGCATTTAATCTCATGTAGCCAACTGCTAACTATTATCTACAAGGAAGTAAAAGAAGGCTCATGAACTCTTCTGATACAAGTCTGTATTAACTGTCAGCCATAGTGACAGCTTACAGTTAGTTAATGTGGTGCTGAGAACTCTCTTATCATTAAGTTACTCCATTCAGTAGCAATTGCAAATTGAATTGATTTCCAATTCCTAAGAAAGTTATTCAGTGCATTTTTTTATATTAGAAAAGCATAAAATATAACATAAGAGATTACCATGGTATGAAAAACATCTTGGATCACAAGCTACTCTTTACCATAAACACTACCTGTGCTCAGTTAACCTGAAAGGCCTGTTGCACTACATTCTAGACACGCTCTTTCCAGACAAAACTACCAAAATATGACCCTAGAGGTATTTAATGAAGCAACCAGAACATCCTAACCTCGTATGAGTTACAGAAAATCAGAAGGAAAAAAAAAAGTTAAAGCCACTCAGCTTTGAAAAATTACTAAATTCAAGGCAATGCTATAATTATATTACATGGACAGGTATAAATACGGACAAATATATACACAATGTAAGTGTCGTTTTTCTTTGTTTTTTGGGTTTTTTTTTTTTTAAATTAAAGCATTTCATGGAATAGCTTGAATTTCATCTCATGTATAAATGTGTCAGTTTGTCAGGTAAAATCATATGCAAGTGCTGCAGAACTTAATGGGACTTTTGCCAATTAATTTAAAGCAGGCTCAGACCATCTCTGAAATAATGTCATATATAAGTTGGTTAAGATCACACAACCATTCCTAGCTTTTAAGAAAAATTTATAGGTGGTGAAGGGTCAGCTTCATTACCCCATATATTTAATTTATTTATCTACTGAAGAGGAACAATAAAAAGTTTTATGTGTGCCTTGCAAAAACACATCTACCCTAAATGGCGGCACCACATCCACTGAATTAAAGACCTTCATTGATCTTTTAGAAGCGAATGCTGCAAAAGGACTGTAAGAAGAGAAAGGACAGTCTTGTGATAAAACAATTGCATCCCCCTTTCAATAACTCAGTTCTTTCATTGCCTCTGACACAGAAATTCTATGTGGCAATGGACAAGTAGTTCAAGCCAACATTTTCATCAGTGCTGTTTTCAGGTCCTAAAAGTGAGGCATAGGGTCTGGTGATACATTGTCTTCAGAAAGTGATTAACTGATGTCTCTGGAAGGTGGAGATGGTCATCAATTCTAGTAAGACTCGGAAAAATGGTACCACTTTGTCCTATTCATTGTTCTTCTGGTTATTTAGAGAAAACTGCATCATCTTACTGCATTTACTTTTTCCTGGAGGAAAAAAAAAGATGCTACTGTTTAGACTTTTGTCTCAGCTCTCCACTTGTCCAGTGAAAGAATATTATCTTTTTTCCCCCCCCCTATTCTCTGTGTTATCATTGAAACAGCAATCTTCTTCAGCAGGGATAGTATTACTCTACAAATTCTTAATATTCCTGATTATGTCTGAGTACAATGAAGCTTTAAGCTTAGTTTAAGCCTTTAGGGGATACCTTCTTCAATCATGAAAATGATGTATTTTTCATTCATGGTATCTGCCATTATAACGGACTTTATCTGATAGACAACATTTGCATAAAATAAAGGTAATTTGCTTTTGGATAAACCAAAGTATGTGAATTTTTTCTGTATTTCAAACAATGACTCAAAGCTCTTGGACATCGTCCATTTAATACATTAAAACAACTACTGTATGGTCTGCAGGTTCTTACATCTAACAACCACTCTATAACATAGGACCCGTACTACTTTGTGTTCTATTGCTGCAGAGTCAGCAGAGGGAGCACAACATAACTAAAAAAACCCCCACCTCTTTCCAAGAACTCTGCTGACACAATCAGTGATGCTCTTAAACAAACAAACAAGCAAAAAAGTACATAAAAAGAGCCTTGTTGGCTGATACTCCCAATTCAGTGTTTGACAAAATCAGTAAGCTTCAAACTGCAGCAAGAAAAACAAAGTAACAACAAAAAGCTATAAAGACTTGCTTTAAAAATTCCATTACAGAATTTTGTATTGTCATGTTTGCATTACCAAGAAGCAGAGATAAAAAGGATTTTTTCTCTTTATCTGTGCACATATTCTAAACATTGGCATAATTCAGGGCAGAAATTGTTTCATTTCTGTGATGACGCGTGCACTGAACAGCAGTATATTGGTAGGACTTAAAATAGTTATCGAAAGCAGTCTTTTTCCAAGCAAATTACACATTAGAAACCACTATGATTGTGCGAAAAGGACCCAGGCTTACTTAGGCAACTGACAGAATAAGTATTGACAGATTTTTGTATTGTAAATTCAAATGGTTTTTGAAAACTCAGTATTACCTTTCAGCATTCCTACCCTAGAACTGTGTATTGTAGCAGCAACAAAAGTCTTTCTGCATGCACCTTGTACTCAAGCCCACTCCTGCTTGTACCACTGTCTCAGTAGACCTGCTATTTTTCTTTTCGAGTTTGAATTTATCAAAAATATTTACAGGAATGAAAATTGAGCTCACTGCAGAAAAAAAGAGCAAAACTTTTATGGATTTGTTTCAATTAGAGAACTCTAAACTAAAGCTGCTTGCTCCCCTTAATTTACCTGTAAAAACAAAGAAAATGCCTAGTTCCCTCTAGCAGATGTTGAGTGCCAAAATCATCTCCATGAAAACAAGTGACTTAGTGAAGAAGTAAGTTCATAGATGATTTGGTGCACTGCTTTTAATATCAGCCCTGACTCCAAGCACAAGATCAAGACAATGGATGACATTTTCTTCTCTGTTCCTCAGATCCAACCCTCAAGCCATCTAAACACAGCCCAAAAATGAACATGTCCATTAGGAAAGATACCTGACAATACCAAAAAGATGCAGCATAGACAATATACTCTTGAAAGAATGGGAATAAACATTCCCTATAAAAACAAGCCTAGTGGTTCTAGACAAAATGGTTTTGTCACGTCTTTAAGCAGAGGAGGAGGGATGCATCACCGCTGTGGCAGGGTGCAGCCAACAAGCACACCTCAAGGGTTAATCATTGAGTGGGAGGGGTATGAGCTTATGAAAGTCTCCTTTTACAGTCTGCTGTACTAACCTGCAGAACCAGCACAGGACCAAAATTCTGATAGCAAAAAGCAAAGCAATAAGCTGGGGCTGGGTGGAATGTTAAAGGTGTGACAACAAACCAGATACTCCCAGGAACATCTTGAAACACTGCCACCAGATGCAAGTTTCTGTCACAATGCAAACCATGGAGGAGTGTGTGATGGCTTAAGAACCAGGCTGAGAAATCCAAGTGATGCTCTGTGCAAGGGCCGCAGAGAACAGTGACACTGAGAGCCTTCAAAAAGCCAAATAAAAAAGTAAGGGGGGAGTCAACCCATTCATACTCCCAGCAAGGCTGCACAGTAAAGCATCAGAAGAAACTTGAGAAACGGTGTAAATCCAAACACTTGAAAAGGCCAAAAGCAAGCAGCTCATAAATCAGTAGGAAATGTATTTTATTCCTATAACTGAATTATAACTACAAGCTGTGATCACTAAAAGCACAGTCCATAAAATTTACTACAATGTTTAGGAGGTAGCTGCTAATGGAAACAGAAAAGAAAAAAAAGCCTACTCAGGGAATAATAGAGCTGTTTACTTTAAAATAGATTTTCTATTCTGTGCCTATGGAATTCACACAAAATGGTAAATGGCCTGGGTTCTTATTTGAAATAGCAGCATTTTGTACACTTGCAGCAACAGAAACCATTGTAAATATAAATGCAAATGAGAAACAAGCTCAAAAATGCCACAGGCTACTCAGATATTCTACAAATTCTACCATCCTACTTTAATTATTTCATGTAGGGTTTGTTGCATTCTGATACTGGATAGATATCAATGAAACTAAGTTATTTCAGGATATAAAAGAAATTGATTGCCAGGCTGTGCTCAAATAACAGCTTAAATAGAAATTGAGAATATTGGACAATGGAAGATAGATAGCTGTATAAGAAATACTGATTTATATATCTGAAAAACTTCATAGACAGATAGATAGCTCAGATTTAAGAGGAACGACACTTCAAAATCATGGAGAACATAACCACAAAATTCTGGAATTGACACGGTGTTGGGCTCCCGGTGGTAAAAGTCTGACTACAATAGAAATGAAAGTGTTCTGCTACTGTCACAAGACTGACAGAACACTGAGCTGTAGAGAGAATTTCTGCTCTGTTAACTCAGATTCAAAGTTTGTGGGAAAGGACCCTCAAGTTTTTCTTAGAAATACTTAAGAAATACTTAAGAAATACTTAAGAAACACTTAAGAAATACTTAGAAACTAGAAGAACTGTTTTCTAGTTACAGGCAGCTGCAATCCATGCTTTGCGTAGTGCCATGTATTGAAACTAAAATTAATTCTAATTAAATACTTCCAAAATCTTCCAAAAATGTCTTTAAAATACCTTCCACTCTTCAAAATAGAAATGATTGTTATCTTGTTCCATTAAAAAAAAAACAATAGCAGAAGCATAAAAATCTGAAAAATAGGAGATCATCTGATTGCTAATATAAAAATCAGAATAAATATCTACAGAATTCTAATGGGCAAAGATCATCTATCGGTATTTACAATATGCCTACTTGCATTAGTAGAGCTCAAATCTGGATCATTTTGGTTTTGAGGGATTTGAGGAAACCAGAAACAACTAAGATGTCTCTAATTTGAACTGGCAATATTGTAAAACTATCTCATGATATAAAATGTAGGCGTTACTCTCTATGAATCATTGTGATTTAAAAAAGGATACTGATAGATAGGCAATGAATCACATTCAATTTTGTAATCAGAAAAAGCTGGCTTCTTAAGAGAGACCTTTGCCCCCTTTGGCAAAGCATAACGACTGAATGTGCCAAGCTACTAAGGAGTAGGCCTTCTCGTGTCATGTAAGTGGCCTCATAAGACCAAAGGAAGCAATTGATTTTAAAATATACAAAACCACGCTGTGTTGTATGCAAGACCGCAAAGCTTTATCAACTAGAAAGTCACAACACAATTCAATTGACAAGAGTGTTAACATTCTCAGAACTGTGCTTGTCTCCGAGACTCAATGTACCTTTTATAACTGACATTTATTTATACTGGGCAGATTTTGTATTACTCAGGTGTAGTGAAAGTTTTACTAACTACAGGAAAATCATATAATTCAAAAACTTCATATTTGTGCAGCTTAACCTACACTATTTTTTTTAATTGTTATTCCTTTTTTTTTGCCACTGACTCAATATGTGAGAACGGTCTGCTTCCAGATCCTTTGAAACTGGATTCTTGCTGTGCTAAATAAGGTAAATAAGACGGTGTTCCAGAAATCTTTCCATATATCCCAAAGATGTACAACAAGATAATAGAATTTTAATTAATTTAAAAATAAAATGTCATATCATATAATGGATGTAAGCTCTTTTTATTAACAGTAACAAAAATAGAAATTACCAAGGAGTTAAGAAACCTTTTCATTCTCTAAGTTTTCAGTCAGATTTGTAAGTTCAGTACCTGCCATTAGAAGTATTTTAAAAGAAAATGCCCCATTCAGAAGTTTCATATGCAGACTTACGCATAACCTGCGACTGTGCTTTCAGATGTCATCAAATTTGTTTTGAAGTCAATAGAAAGTTTTATAGCATCAATAGAAATGCAGTGTTTAAGCCACAGTTAAGCAAAACACTCATTTATATGCTTTATTTTGAATATTGTATTATTGCTCATGGTATTTAAAAACTTGTTTAAAGTTAAGCACTTTTAAAAACTCAGTTTCTGTCTGAGGAAGGACTGCTTTAGTTAGAGTATATTATTAAATTACATATCATACACATGCATGGACACAAATAAATCAGTGTGTGTTGTAATACGGATCCGTAAGAAATTAGGTTCTCATAAAATGCCGTATTTTCTATGTAAAATTATTGTTTCTCACTAACCACAGTGACAACACTGCACCCAGAATTAATAAAATAAACTCACAGCTACCATGAAACACAAGTTGCAATGTTTAGCCAGATGCCTCCTGTATATTTAAACAGGAAAGAGCACTGTCCCAAAATATTCAAGTATAGTAGAAATGCTATCTAGTACATTTATATTGTGCTCACACATGATTCATTATATGAAAATTTGCAAATTCCTCTGTGGTTTCATAAGCCTTTGCGAGATTATCAAAGATTTAAGCATGTAGTGTGGCAAAATATACAAGAAAAGCTGTGTAAGCGCTGCAGCTATTTACAAGACAATCTTAACGCTCCATTGTTTATTTGGTTTCATTAGGTCATTATCACTGTGTCTTTTAATGTATTTTAAAATACTAATCATGGACTCTATTCTTTAAAAATGGTGCTTAGTCAATAATTATCAACTAAGGTACCAATTGAGCAAGAAATTTTAGAATATATGTACTCCATTACGGGATTCAATCTGAATACAAAGTTTATCTTTCTTTTTGAAATGTTAATAAATTTAACAGTAAAATGTTGTATATTATGTGCACAATGTCCAGTGAATTTTTTTCTTCTAAGACATCTGGGGTGCAATAAATTTTATACTAACACTGAAGAATTTTTATAATATTAATATTTAAATAATCACATAAAGCTTTCTCAGTCCACTCAGTAGCGGTGGATAATTTATTGAGATCTTTTTACGGATGCATAATACTGTTGCTAAGAAGCCTGGAATTTTTTTCTTTCCTCAGACTCTGTCATGTCAGTGTTTTTTAATGTTCACAAGACAGGCAACTTAAGTATTGTTTCCAAGAGATGAGCTAATAAGGCATACAACTGCAACAGGGTAAAATACACTCATTAATATCCTAAATGCAGTTCCCTGCCATGGCAGAATACTGAATACTCCCACAGGAAGAGGAGGAGGAGGAACAAATGCAACATGAGTTTAAACTCATTCCTTGAATTAAATCCCACTTTTAAAGTTTTTCCTGGCAGCCAGATACATTGCAAATTATCCATAAAAATGCTTCTCTCATATCAAGACGAGCCGTTTTCATCACAAAGCTGTCATCTTCTAAAATACTAAAAATGTAAAATGCATTTTAATATGGTAAGACTAGAGGTAGGGCCCATATAGTTTGATTGAGCACTATTTTTTACTTAGTATCACTTAAAATATTTTAACCTGTTGGACAATCACTAAGTCCTAAAAGCTAAAAAGCACCACGTTGTAAAACTCATTCAGTAACGTAAACATGCTTAGTGCTATTTGTATATTAAATACAGAAAATATCTCAGCATGACAGGGAACGCACTTTCCTATATATAATTTTTCTTATATATAATTACATATAATTTCTGATATATACCAAGTATAAGATAATACTCTCTGTATATGTGTGTGTACAGCCATTAAACTCTGTGATGTCAAGCTAGTTCAAACACATCAAAGCTTGAGAAAGTAGATAAATAGTACCAAAGAGGGCTTAACATTTAGCATTCTCCTCATCTAGATGCCCCCCAAATTAATCTAGCACAAAAATATGTTCAGATTTTGTGTGGAATACAGTTATTTACACACTGTTATTGAAATGTATTTTATTTAGCTGCTGAAACTCTTCTATCAGACATTTCTAAACTTGGAAGGGTACTACCAGTGATATGCATACCGCTTCAAAGTGCAATGTTGCCCAACGCAGAGCTGAAGGACCCTACTCTTTACTCCATCATCATTGTTGCCATTACTCTGACAATATAAACACCAGGCAAAAGAGAAATGGGTACCCCACTTTGAGTATATATAACAGCAGGCTTTGTACCAGCCTACAGTAAGAGTACTCAACTAAAAAAAGTTAATAATGAAGACACGTGAACTTTTGTAGACCTATCATCTGTTGCACAAATGTCTCTCTTTCATCTTTTAAATTAGCAAAAAAAAATTAACCTTCTCAACTGTACGAACTAAGAAGCATATAACCTGCTCAGCCACTTTTCAGCAATAGAGCAATCTCTTGTCATCTGACTACTGTACTTTTGACCCTCCAAAATATTCCCAACTAAAATATGTTGACATGTTTTTACATGTGATTCAATAATTATTGTTCTCAATAGTGTAGGATACTTATCACATATTTAGATCAATGTTCTTTGCATCTGATGTACTCCGTCTTTCTAAATATTAATTTTTCCAGATAGCTTTAGAAGTATCCCATCAGGGTGACTTCAGGCTGCCTACACAAGGAGCGTAGAATCAGGTCATAAGTAGGGTAAGCTTGCTTTTGTAACTGAAATTGCAACATTGTGCAACACTGTGAGAAGTATTTAATGAACACCAGTAAATTAATTATGAATTGCACTCTAAGTTACCTTGAACAGTTCCACTTCTGAATCTTCTATTGGACTACAGGAAAAGAGCATCAGGAGAATCTTCCCCATTCTTGGTTTTTTGTCCAGAAGAAAAATAGGTGGAAACTTTCTGAAGGAAATTTAGCACTGAAAACTGACTATCATAAGAGCTAGATATAAAATATTAATTTTAAAGCCTGCCTATGACTAAATAATAGCAATCTGAGAAAAAGAATACTAAAGTATCAACTATATATATATACACACACACACATACTTCAGAAAGACTTCTTGCAGACTGAAACTTAAAACTATAGTAACTGCTGAACAGAGAGAAAAGAAAACTCAAACAAACAGAGCCCAGGATCAGAGTTACTGTGAAATAGATGATACTGAGAAGCCCTTGAACAGAACTGTATTATCTTGAGTTCTAAACTAAAGAAAATGGGTTAAAATGATAAGTTTATGGGTGAACAATTTCCCTAGCAAACTCTAAGTAGTCCTGGATTTCAGTCTATACGTCGGACAAATAAAACTATTTTCAATTATGTAATTTCCATTCCTACCATCTAATATTAAAAAACAAAACTCCCTTTACCACTCAAAAACAAAATATCACAACCCATGCATTCTGATAATGGATTATCAGGGCAACATCACATGTTAATTCAAAAAAGGGTACATGCTCAGTTGTTACACAAGGTTATTTAAGCCTTCTGTCACCCATCCCTCAGCAGTTTTCTGAGAAAAGGCCCCCCGTCACAGATTTTTCTGAGAATTTGACACGAGTCTTTGGGAGTGGCACAGAATTTGACGGAGACATTTAACTCTCTTCCAAATGGACTTTTCAAGGGAAAAAAAACCAACACAATACCTTTTGCTTAAGGATGTAGGAGTAACATTAAAAACACAATGGGTAAGTGCTGTTTGAACCTGAACGAAAAGATGAATACTCTGCCTGCAGCCCTTTGTTAAGTAGACAAAATATTTGTGGGGAAAGAACATGATTTCATCTTTTATTTCATTTCAAAATCATTAATGCACTTGGAAAAGCACTTAAATATAAATAACCTGGATGATGATACATTAATTGAAAATTCTACAAAGTCCTGACAAAGTCCTGACTTTGTTAGTGATGCATAAACTTACTGTATTTCTAACAAGAGATCTGGCAAGGTTCGGATTTTACAATGTGCATGAAAACTAAAAGGAAATAATTCCTTTGATCTTATTTTCTGTTGGGTTATTCTTCTTCTATGTTACTAATATCCTAAGAATATGTCTACTGTGACTTGGCCCTACTTTTGTCAACCTTTCTATTTTGAAGCAAAAGTTTTTCCAATTCGTCCATTGAAATTGCCTTGCTTTCCCATGAAAGAATAAACTTTTTTACCTGCCAAGGTATGGAAAATTATTTCACACAACTCACTTGTTCCTTCCTGTAAACGGTACGTCACTCCTGCATTTCCTCTAAGTGTCATTCATCCAGAAAGCAGGGTATATTCATATTAATGTTTAAGCAAGTGTATATGCCTGGCAATAAACAGCACTCATTTAGCTTTTGCTACTGTTCTTTGCTTCTGCAATAAACTAACATTTTAAAAATTGTGTTTGATGTTATTTTCAAGTTTTTAATGTTATTTTCAAGTTTTTAATATCGGTGATCTTTAACCCACAGTGTCCATGCATAGCAAGTCTCACTCTTGTCACACACTCTGACACTCAAAGTCAGCAGAGTTTTGATCTGCCTAGTGACTGTATAACTGTACAAATCATTCTATTAAAGGAAGACGAAAACTGGTGTTGCTATTTTTGACAAGAAATTTTCAAGAGTTAAAATGACATCATTTTAGGACACCAAACAGAAAGTAGAGTATCCACAGCTAAGAACAATTTACTATTAGGAAAAAGTTATTAATGTATACTTTAGAATTTTGTTATTTTTAAAGCTAATGCTAAACAAATGCTTTAACAACTAATGCTAAACAGTGATTTTTGTAAATTTCTTTGTTTTCAGCTATGAAGAATCTACCAACGCTTGACTGAATCAGTAAAGACTCTGAAGTTTGTATTTTGCACATAAATATTGTGGAGAGCTCTAAGCTAGGAAATCTCTGTGTGTCCCAGTCACCTATGTTCACATGGATCTCAGATTCTATGAAGCTCTGTATATGAGACTGACAATTGCCTATAGAGATCCCAGTTCATGTAAACTTGCCTGCTTTCTTCAAAAATATGAACTGCCATTCCATTTCTATCTTTGACAGCATTTGCTAGGTTCAACTGAGGAGAAAAGTGTATAATCAAGTTCTAACTCTGTGGCAGTAAGATTAATAATTATAGGGTTATGCCACATTAACAATAGTGGTACAAGCAAAGCAGCTATGTTAAATGTTAACAGCATTAAAAAGGGGGGAAGAAAGAGATTGAGAAAATTTCAGTTCCCTTCTCTGTCATGTGTTCTTGTCATCATCTTGTTTTTTCTATATTTAAAATACTTCAAGAATTTCTTCTGCAAGTAATCTAAGAGGACAGTTAACAGCAAATCTTACAGTTTCATGTCATGATAAATAGATGTATACACCACAACTCAAGACAAATGTCTATTTAAATATTTATATTTATAGCTAACTTCTTGCATATTTTTCTAGAACATTTATTGAGATGGGGTAAGTTAGTATACTGAAAAAGATCATATTAATTAACTTTCTGGAAAGTGTTATTTTGAGTAATTACATGCAACTGTCTTTCTTTAATCTAAATATGCATGTCATTTTCACATACAAACCACAAATTATACACTGGAATTTTGCCCGTATTCTCTGGGATACTAGATAACTAGATTGTTTTATTTTTAAATCAGTTATTCATCTTTAATTTGGACAGGATACCAATAGTTAACCTTGCAATAAATTATATTGTCATACCCCATTCTTCTTTTAAGGAGATTAATTTTCTAGGCAAGCAAGTTTAGTGTGAGGAACTAAAAGTTATTACTGTGACTTTTTGTAACCCCTCAAGAAGGCTTGTGAACAACTAAATACCATGTGGCTCTGATATATATCCTGAGCATAAGTTACTGTGACTTCTTACTGTTCTAATTTTTTTTTAATTGCTAAACAAAAATCAAGTTTGCAAATTTCTATATGCTGAATTCTAAGCATGATCACAAGACAGATGGTTGATCTCTTCAAAGATTCAGTTGCATTTAAAAGGAATCATATTAAAATACTATTGTGATTATCACAAAAAATAAATTCTTAAGGGACATCTGGATTACATCCAGTGCAATGTACTGTAATATAGAGCTGAATATCAGGATAAGACACTTTTTGCATTCACGGGGCATGCAAAACTCCCAATGAAACTTTTTGAACCACCTCTAATCCAAAAAATCAGAAGGGCTCTTCAATAGCAGACTGCTTCCCACACCCTATACTTCCTGTCCTTTGTGTAACAAGGTGTGAACATCTGTTTTAAACCTTATTACTATACCGTGTACAAAATAAGAAATTACTTTGCAGCAGCTTAGGTGACCCTTCGCCAACAGTGATATACTTGGTTTAGATGGATATGGCAAGGATGAAAATAAGGACAACTATAATCTAATTCCATTACACCCACCTAAACTGGGAGAGCTTGGGAATTTAGAACCTGGTTTTGATCTCTCACCTTCATTTTCTACTATCAATATATCATCACAAAATAGGTTAAACACCAAACCATTTGCAAATCAGAAACTGGTTTTCACTGGCTTACAAGAATACAGTATTCACCTCATAGCTTTATACAGGCACACCTTTCGAATGTAAAGGATGAGCTTGTAAAATGTGTGTGGCATACTATGTAAAACTAATACAATTAGACAACGGTCTCCCCTGTATTTCAAGAATTCCTAAACTCTTTCAAATGTAAACTGGTACTGGACTTCGTTCATTGTTTGGAACTATGGAATATTTTGTACAACTCTACAGAATATGCTCACTGAGTCAGACAAGATAATTTGGGGTCAAATACTGTCTCCTTTAAAATTGACTGTAAAATTTCTATTAGTTTACTTAAATTTACCTTTTGCGGGATGATGATGATGTCACGTGCTTTTGAACAGGAATTCTGCACCACTTGGTCAATATCTGAACATAATGTATTCAAAATTTCTGCAACACAAACATACATACCATACTAAGCAGGCTCTCAAACTGAACCTGCTCCTTCCTCAGACATTCTGAGGAAATCATTGGTCTGTAATCCTAGGTTAGGGAAAAGAGTAGGAACTATTGATACTGAGATCGCAATAATACATAAACTGATCAATAAATAGCTTCCTCACAAGATTTAGATCTCAATGAAGGCAGAAAAAGATGCCTATTCCATTATGTTTGTCAAATAGAAAGCCCCCATATTATCAATGGGCTACTTACTGTGAATCTCAGAGCTCAACTGGATCTTGTATCTTGCCAGTTGTATCTTTACTTTACTATTTGTTCTCGGATGTTAAAAACACTATTGGAAGCAGTTCAAAAATACATTGTTGGAAAATTGTTAATGCCCTAGTCATACGATGTCATTTTGAAGCTCCCTGGGAATTTAGATTTGCACAGCTTATTAGGATATGACCTTTCCCTTGATTTTTTTATTTTAAGATCAAGTTAACATGAAATTTCCCCAGTGGGAGTTGCTGTGTTTCCTTCACAGATAAGGAAAAGAGCAATGGCAACTCCGTATAGAGACAACTTTCATACGTCTCTACAGTACGGACAACTTTGTGGTCTTGACAGACATCCAATGCATTCCTAGAGGTTGAGAAGAAAGTCATGCGGTATGTTAACTAAAAAAAACCCCAGGAACATAACAAAGGTATTTCCCTGAATCTTTCACCCAATTTTTTTTTTTTTTTTTTTGCAATGTCATTTGGGATTAAACTTTGAGGAATTTTAAGGCCTATGGACTCCTTGCATCCAAAGGATCAGGGTAGCACTGGCTGTGAGGTAATGGCTTGTTTCTGGAACACATTCATATTCCTCTGGGTGAACAATTATTACCTCTACAGCACTCTTTTTCTTCACGGTACAGATCTTGTCGCACAAATTCACACACTTCAGCATTTCCATGCTTATTATATTAGCATAATTTTTCCTGGGATCTCATGAACCGGCTCTAAAAGCAGGAGGCTGAAAAATCAGTTCTCAAAATTTTCCTATGTGGCGGGTATTCAAAATGGCCAACAAGAGTAGTATCTCAAGTTGCTTGGTGGTCAGTGAGAAAGGTTCCTCTAGAGAAGCTGATTCAGAACAGCTAAAGCAGTTTCTCGCTCTAAATTGCTCTGTAGAGGAGAGATCTCTCTCTTTGTGATATGGGCTGATTACCAACTACCTACAACAGTGTTTAAATAATTACATATAGTAAACATTTTTAAATAGTTTAAGACAGGTATTTTCAACATTTCTTAGCCCTTATCTCTCTATGTTGATGAAGCCCACAGAGATAATTAGTTAAACAATTAGAAGCTGAATGATGCTGCTTATATTTGAAAATTTTCAAATGGTCAAGATTGCAAAAATTAACAACTTCTAATAAGTTTTTGTTCAGTAGAGAATAGTTTTCTCACTGAAAGTAAAACCAGTGGGTCAATAAAGAGATGGCTAAAAAGAATTAAATATTTTGCTTTTTGGATACTCAGGGTAAAAGTTTTCTGCATTAAGCCTTTGCTATGCAAACAACATTTTTGCTCAACTACAGATACCAAAAGAAGAAAAGAAACTGATGATGAAATAAAAGAAATTACTTCTTTTTTTAGCTTTTCATATAAGTAGTTTGCTGACTTAGTACTTTGGGTAGGCATTGTGCATATGTTCTTATAATGACGCCACATTATAATATAAAGTAATGCAGTATAATGTAAATTCATCATGATCATATTTGAATGTCATAGCAATGACACATCCAATAAAAAAATACAAAGATTCAAACACTTCCTAAAACAACTTCAGCCAACTTTACAAATTTCATTGGTCTGCAGTTCTTCTCATAGCAGTGATGCATATTGTCTGCTGTAATTTGACCATGCAAACAAAATGTAGTCCTTCAAGTTGTCCTGCAACAGCTGTTAACAGGGGGACGTCCCCATTAGTTAAATTTGCATTTCCAGAAACAGCCCTTCCTCTTTTAATGACTGACAAGAGATATGGATTTACTACTCTAACAAGCAAGTAACAGACAGCCTTAAAACCAATTTAGATTATATGCAGGCTGTAGGAGTTAATTTGCAATTGATCCGAGGCTAATCTGTCTCTCTTGGGTAAGTAAAAAGTCATTATCCACATCACTGGTTAAAGACCTCTATGAAACTTACGTATCTAACAAAGGAGTAAACAAATCCAAACTGATAGGATTTACTGCATATCGCGGTAGAGCACACTGATGTCATATATACTTAACTTTTCTGCAAACAAATCGAGCAAGATTCTAGAAAATGCTAATAATACAGAAGGAAAAAATTACAAGCTGAATGCTACAAACTTACAGGAAGAAATACGCTGGCTAACGTAATTCCTAATAGAAGAGTGTATCAGCAGGCATGTTTGAAAAATGATTCAACAGAAATTGTGTATATTTTTCTACTCTGGTGACATAGACTCTCAATGCAGATGCCTAGTGTAAGCACAAAAAGTTTATTTACAGAGGGCAGGACTGAACATTTCATGTGAACGCATTCAGACCATGATAAAGAGCTTTGTCTCCCATTAGTAATTTAAAGAATTGTGATTTGGTACTCCCAACACACCTATAATTGAATTCCTCAGTCATAAAATCACTGGTGCCAAACAAGTTCTGATATCTTTTATCAAGCCTCTTTTTTCTTGTCATTTGTTAACATATTTCTTATGGAGCTTTTCTTCTTTTTATAGATACATTTGCTTTAGTTATAAATTAACCCTGGAATTTACTCTCCCAGAGGCCACAAACTGCTTTTTTATTCTCTTGAAAAAGTTTCAAGTTATATGAATTTATGATTTGGAGCAATTTTGAATAACCGTTGGTAGTTCAAACACAGAAAAAAGGAAATTTCTGAAGATCGACAAAGTAATTAAGAATAAACTCAAAATGTCTAGATGTTTTTCTGTGCCTTCTGCTCTGGAAGCCATGATTAATTTACCAAAAGGGAACATATTTGCCTGTGGGATTTCTGGTGCTTCTGGTTCCGTGTAGTAATATTAAGTAAGATACAGCCTCATTCTGAAAGGTCTTTCTAAGAAGTTCCATCTTTCAGTAGCTCCTGCAGATGGCCAGCACATCCCAAAGGTATGCAGAATACTTCAAAATTTAGACTCAAGTGCAATTTGAACCATATTATAAAAACATTAATATTTGTTTAACAGATTGATTCAAATAATGACCATTAAAAGACTAATTTTTCATTTGATAAATGTAATTCTAAAGCAACAAGGCTTATAACATTCATTGTTTCCAATTGTGTGTCTTTGTTGGTCTCTTTCTCCTCACCCCCAATAGCTTTGGAAAATATTGGCTTGTTTCAGCCCAAACAGACTACAATGTAGAGGAGTTTCAACAAAATATGTCTAAATTGTTTGTGTCACCACTGAAGGAGCAACAGTTTGAGCTCACCCTGTAATAAATACCAGAAAATCCAAATGAAAAATTCCTAAAAGACATATCCATAGGAAACTAACTTAATTGGTTCTACTGTTGGGAGAGCAATTTGTATAAGAACAGAATGATACTTTTTGGCAGCCAGAATAATACACACACTATTTCCTTTATTTGTCCTTCTGTGCTACTCTTACCTTCATTACAAATCATTTAAGTTTGAAAAATTTGATTTGACATAAACACTCCAGATATCCATTTTTTATCATTTAATTCCTGTTTTAGCTAAGATTTTCCAAGGTGGAGCAATTTGAAAAAATATGCCTTCGAGATTCAGAAAACAGGAAATGTTCTTACAGAACTTTTCATTTCTGGATTACTCTTCCTGATCCAGTTTAGATTGGCTGTAGTCATGCTGCTGCGTACACCGCATGTAACAAGGTGCTGACTTAATCCAGTTTGGGGTAGGTTAAAAATGACACTGGTTTGTTTTTAAAAAATTACTTTGAAAATTACTCTTTAATTAAGAATAACACAAAGGATTGAGGAGCCCTGGGGTATTTTTCCTGTATAAATAATTTTCATGCAGTGCTTTCCCCCATCTGTAGTTTCCCATATTCAAGACAACGTCCTTCTTGCAAAGGTAAAAAGAACTTCCTTCTCTACATGCTGTTTCTGAGATTGCCAGTCAGTTATTTGAAGTTAAAATATTAAAACTTTCACTTTACATTCTGCTTTTTGTCTCTGATTTGTCGTATTTTTATTAGTAATTTAGTGCCTCATCCTCTTGAAAATGTTGTAACAATCTATATTTCTTCTTGAATGCCTCATCTGTTTAATTACCTATAGTACGTTCTTGCTGTATCTTTGTTAAGTCTTAACAAATCATGGTATTTTCTGCTCCTTTAATTTAATGGATAGTGACACAGCTGAAAGGATTTTAACAGTCAAAATATTTACCAACTTTTACAATGGAAACGAGGTTTAAAATAGTGGCCACATTGTCAAATATTTTAGCTCTCAAATCTTCAAGTCTTAAAAATACATGTTTATCTGTTTAGATTTTACAATTCTTTGCTTTCTATTTCATTAAAAAAAATTAAATATCCATTACTTATTTGTTGACACTAGTTGGGAAAAAACACTCAGTCTGATTTGGCCCTAATATTCATCTGTAATCCCATTCAAATCAATGAGGTGGTAAGCATAAAGGTCAGATTGCACTGACAGCCCTGAAGGATCAGAACCATAAAATTATACCATCTACTCTCACACCTTGTGTACACATTTCATAACTTTGTTTGCACTGTGTACTTTCACTTGAGCCAAAAGGAATTTTCAGAGCAAACAGGTTGTAATGTATTCTTTAAAGTTGAGTTACAGTGTTAGTTATCTATGGTACTTGGAACAGACAGTAGGACAGTAAAAATTTCAAAATATTTTTCAAGTTTTTCAGAATAATGATTATGTCATATACTAGTATTTTACTAACATTTGCTCAGGACAGGTGTATAGAGAGAGAATTTTGCCATCATGCAACACAAGCTCCGATAACAACTTGATCCTTCACCAGGGGTTAGAAAAAAAATTTTAGGAGTATTTTTAAAGATTTTGGGCTTTATGTTCTATGCCCTTTTATTTAGTTATATGACAGCCAAATGGACAAACGACATAGACTAAAATGATTTATACAGATTTGTCTTTTCATAAAATGCCAACCATCTACAGCCTCTACTTTGCCAGATACACAACTTCCATTTCTTTTCTTGTGTGCCATAAGCTTTCAAACTTGCAAAGATCTCCAAGTTATAAATGCTAAATTTTTTAGAGCTAAAAATCTATGAATGGAACACTAAGCATAGCTCATCACAGAATCACAGGCAGGAAGAAACTTAAAAGGAAATTATAACAAATCCGAGAGGCATTTAAGCTAATTCAGTTTCAGCTATATTAATAAACTAAAGAGTACCAGGACTCTCACTCTGGCCATATTTGTTCCACTCACATTATTAACCACTCTTAGTCATCAAAACTGGGTGGCAATAGCTAAACAGCCTGTTGCAAATGGTTCATGGCCCATGCTAACTCCCAAAGTATTCCTGGAAAGTGTTTGAATGGCTCTTAGTTGGCTGGGCTAAAACTGGACCAGGGACAATTCTAAGAATTTAACCATTTAACAATCCAGTTCCTGAGCCTGTGCCCAAGTTACAGCACCTTTGGATCTAACCTTTGAGTTCAACTAGACTTCTCTGAGACTAGGGAATATAATTCCTTTGGGTTTTTGTTTTGTTTTTCCTCAAATTCACCAAGTTACTTAATTTTGTATCAGCTTTTGTCCCACTTTCTGCCTGCAAGCTGGCAATACATGTAGTAGGTACCCTTAGCTTTCAGCAAGGGGAAGCATGCAACTCTGAAGGCATTCAGCATCAGTGTGAATGTGAGTAAGACTCTAGAACTCTCATAAATCTCTTTCCTTTGTACATCGTTTTATTGAGCACTAATATAAAACGGAACTTGTTTTCCCAAACTCGCACTTCATTTCAGTGAAATATTATATCTGTGCAAAAAGAAACTGCAGAGATGGAAAACTAAGATGCAAGTTTCATTCTTGATACTCAGACAGACAAAGCAAGTAAAATTATCAAATTCCTGTAATTGACATCTCACAGAGGCATTTACCCGTCTATCTTTGTGTCACATGAAAACAGAAGTTTTGCTGCTTCTAAACTCCACAATACAAAAATGGCAATCCTATGGCAAACTGGTAACTGCTTACTATTTATCTCATCTTCTGCTCTGAGAATAGGTAACAACATACTGGATACAACAAGTACCTCAAAATCACCCCTAGCTTCTAGGAGCTAAAATAATTCACATGCCCTATGATTGTAGTAGAAAACTGGCTATTCTTCAGATGGACTGTACAGCATCAAAGGGCATAAGAGAACCTGTTCTAAATAATGGCTCATAGAAGATGAAAGGAGGAAAATCCTATGGAGTCTGTCAGTATCTCTTCTCAATGCAACACTCATCTCTGCAGTAGATGTTCCAATTTTTTTTCCTCCAATTTGGTTTCAGAAACTCTTATTCAGAAGATGCTTTCTTTGAGGAGCTATACAACAGTTTATAAGACATACTGGAATCAGAAAACAGTGCTATTTAGTATTTAGCCTATGTTGTCTTTATTTAATTTCCATATTCATAGCTAAATGAGTACTCTATCACTCTTACCGTTTTGAACTCCAAAGACTTCCTTTCTCCCACAGAGTAACTGCCAGGTATAATTACTACATTCATTAGCCCTTCCTGGAGTAATTGTCAGGAAAGTGGCAACCATACCTGCATCTATTTCTTCTTCCTCCTTGTTTTTTTTCTGCTTTCCTTCCAGAACAATTAGAGTTTCTCTCTACTTTGTCTCTCCCCCTTACACTGGGTCTCACCTTATTCATGTCAAACCTTTTCCTCCCTTTATTCTTCCCTTCAAAATGCAGATTTGGGGAGGAAAGGGAGAGATGGTCCTACTGTCTCTCACTGTTTTCCTGTCTACCAATTTGTTGTGGTCTTGTTTAGTTTTGGTTTTTGATTTAAATCCATTCATTCTGACATTATAAGGAGATTCATAGTACGGTTATTTCATCAGTGACAACAAAAGATTTACCCTCCTGTCTAAGGGTCAAGCTTCAGCAGAAATTTAAAATTGCCACATGCTGTGTAACATTGTGCTGTGCCTTCCTGTTAGTGGATGGGGGAGGAGACAGGAATCTGTTGCACAGCCTGCGTCAGAGACTGTAGTCACACTACAGTATATCAAATTTAGTGTATGTACAAGTTATTGTTATCCTAAACTTACCTCAGACTTCAGCAATATTCACTGCCTGTTCTCCTGTCCTTAGTGACAGGAAAGCTGTCACTTGTTGTTAGCATATCAGACAGTTCCTGTTCTCAAAGGAGTAATAAATAAGGCTAGATTTAAAAAACAGAACAAACTTGGGCAGAAAAAGAACAATGAGTAGGAATGCCAAAATACAGTGAAAGACCACGTTATGGCATTGTCAGCATATCTTAAACCAAGAAAAGCTGAAAAATCTCATAAGAGACCAGAGAGAAGAATCCAAAATCAAGAAGGTTCCAACAATAAACTTTAAACTTCGAGAAAGAAATTAAAACATCTGTATTTTTAAAGAATTTCCCTGCTTTTTAATATCTTCTTTGGCAAACATGAAAAGGGCTAAATAAATAAATAAAAACAACAGAGTCTTAGCCAATCTTCCCACTGCCTTCCTTTGAAATGTCCTTTAATTATTTATTTATTTATTTTCCTTTCCTGATACTCATTATGGACAGCTTTTTCACTTTTTCCCAACTCTCTTCTCTGCTGGGCCTCCAAAGTCCCACACTGGCCTTAGATCCCTGTCTTAATCCACCACTGCAATTAATCTAATCATACTGAACACCAGTAGCCTCTATTAAAATTAAAGATATTCTAGATATTTCACAATGTTTTAAAGCCAGAGCCTATCTTAATGTTGCACGTTACTCCACCTATTCTGCACAGATTTTGTTTTATGGATATTTTTGTTTGTAAAGAAGCAGAACACTGTTGATAATATTTTTATCTTTTAAAACCAGAATTGATAAAATATACAGAAAGCAGTTTTCTTTTGAACTCTCACCTACTCAAAATTGGCACCCTGGTGACCCAAAAAAGAATGGAAAGAAAGGCACATGACTTCCACATCCTCAGTATTACATCACAAAGGATGAAACAGCATATTATGTACAACTCAGAGGGCTGCTGTACTGTATGTAACACTTTTCTTGCATAAAAAAAGTGCCTTTCTCAACAAAACTGTGACTCATTAAAAATTTGACAGATACCATATTCCAATGCACAGAAGAATGAAAGCAATGATAGACTGTTAGACACAGGCTCATTTGATAATGGGACCAGTTACTGTGAACTATGACATTAGCACACTAAGTGGTGGTTTTATATAAATTAAAACATGAAGGTATGTTTGCGGGAAAAATAAATTTTTAATATTCTATTCTTGGATTAAGATTTTCATTGCCAAAAATTTTCAAGAAGACATGTCTACAAGAAAATATCTTTGTTGGAGGAAGAATGGGTTCTTGATACTGAAGGGTTTTCCAGTACTCCTTTCAAGCACTGTCAAGAATTCCTGCTTACACCAAATGTGCTGTAATAACTATTTCTTAATAAATTAATAAACCTGGTCTAAGAAAATAATTCCTCAAATTTCATTACCTATGTCAGAAAGTAACTTGCATAACCTGATGTTTTATCCTATCTAGCCCAAGTAAAACCTAAACCAGTGTGATGATTTCAAGTGTGTATTTTATACGAAGTGTTGGGGCATTGGATTACCGTAAAAAAACCAAACTAAACAAGATATTGTGAACGTAATAAATATCCGCCGCACCCAGTTTAACTGGGTAAAGTTAGCCAGCCTGATCACATGAGGCAGACCCAAAGAACAAGTCTTTGGGCAGTGCCCAAAGGAAACTGTGTAAGGAACCCTCTTGGGTCTCTTATTCATCATGCCATAATGTTCTTCTCTGCATCACAAAAACAATTAACCAGTTCAAGACAATTGGCGAGCTCACGTCATACCTAATACTCCAAGAAGCCTGCAAAACAGAACCAAGATCAATTGGCAAGCTAATCATAGAAAGCAAGTGTGGAATTTGCTTGCAATAGCATTTCTTAAGTGCAAACATCCAAATAACTGGGGTGGGGGAAGCAAGCTAGGAACTACTAATTAAGCTTCCACAGGATTTTTGGAAATTATTTTGTAGTGCCTTGATAATGAAAAATACTTTAAAACCATTGTTAAAAACTTGATCCTTTCAAAGTAATTCTTCAATGTTTGCTTATTTCCTATTTTAAATTCAGGACCTGTCATAATAAACTTTTGTAATACTAATTTTGAAACTTATTCTGTAGTTAATTGTAACAACTCACACTTAGCCGAGACCTTTACTAAATAACCTACTCCGGCCAATTTAGCATTCTGGCAATAGTTCTAGTGTAAATGTTAAAAAAAAAAAAAAAAATTAAAATCCAGGAAAATAAACCTTTTTAATGGTGCTTATTTCATTCAGAGAACTGATTTAATGCAAAATTCTTTTGTTCTAAATAAAGCTTAAAGTTTCGTCTTGTTCATCATCTCAACCCATCTTCAGCAACAGCTGGAAATTCTGAAAGTGAAAGCATATTTGCAGAAGTTTCCACATTCTTTAATCATGTTCTAGGCAAAGCTCAAAAAATCTACACCTTTATATGAGTGTTTTGCAATATGCAGTCATTTGTCAAACTCTTTTTATGTTGACAATTACTATGGGATATTTAAAATAAATAAGCCTGCTTTTCTTAGTATTTCTAGTAATTTTAAAAATCAAATACGCTGACATGCCTTGATGTACAAATAAGGCATCTCAGATATGCAGTTTAAGTGCAAATGATGGCATCCAGGAGTGATGATAGAGAAGAAATACAGTAAAAACCTCACAAAACTTTAGTGACTCAACAAAGTAAATCCATCCACTATCAGTGGTTAACTTGAGCAGAATCAGAGGAATAGCTACATCACTAGGTCAGTGCAAGAACTTTGTTTCAGACATACTGCAAGCTAGAAAGCAAACAGCAGATAAAATAATTTCTCATCGTCCTGGAGGGAATGAGAACCTCAGCTGTGGCCTCTTCAAAATTCTCGTGATTCAATTAAGTATGGTCCTGAATAAGGTTAGAGAATACAGATAAAATTCTGTGTAAATAAAGCAACCTTTTCCCCTCACGTGCTTCTGTCCTTGCTTATCTGTAGATTTCTCTGGGTGTAACTGAAAATAAAATTTGGCTTTATATTTTTTTACATTCTTAGGTAGGATTAAAAATCAATTTAGCAATATACCACATTATAACATGCTTCTACTAAGCTTAAAAAACAAGATTCAGCATAAAATTTTGTAGCTGAAATACCACTGTAGGGAAGAGTGAACAGTAACTCCAAGTAAAACATATGCAAGATGAAAGGATAAACTCTTCAGTTTTATTTACTGTAGACATAAAAAGTCAGTACCTAAACCTATCATGAGGAAATATGTACGTTATGAAAGGCAGTAAATAGAAGTGGCTGCATTTTTCCACAAGCCCCCATATTAGATAGCACCACAAAGCACCAGGTCTAGGTAGTAAAACCTGTTTTTCTGACCACCCCTACTAGAAGATCTTGGTGTGAGTGTTAAAGCCTGTAATTAACATTTTTCTTTTCATAGTTCCTTTTTTGGTGTAACAGAGTGACTCTTTTGGTAGTCTAACATATGTTTCAAACCACCATGGTCGAGAACTTATTTCACAGCAATATTAAAATATTCCCCTAGCATAAATATTGAAAATGTACATCATTCTATTTGTATATAGATAGCAACCTAAATTCAAAGCCTGTCAAACTTCAAAATTGCTGTACACAACCATGAATAGTTACAGCAGTTACACAACATCGCTGTTCAATAAATCTAAACAAACACACAAGTACTATGGACTTATAATGCAATATTATAACATAAAATCCTATTTTATGCAATGTAGCGTAATCACATATTGTGTAAAAAGTTTAAGACAAGATCATAATTCTGGGCAGGGCTACTTTGTGCAAATATGAAATTCTCTGAAAAGTACTTTGCTTAAACTCAGTGGAAAAACACAAGACACAATAAGAAAACTTCCATCACCCTCACTTATTCCATATGCCTATTCCATGACAGCTGAAAGTGTTTGTATGAAAATAACATACTTAGAATTTTATACATACATAAAGGTAAGTTAGAGGAATTGTAGCTGGAGGTCTCCTATAAAAAAGTATAGGATTCTGGCAACAGGGAATCTAAAATATGTCACAATCCAATTTGTGATAAAGAGGAAAGACATGAGTCCCCATGGAGCTCATGAAATTCCATTAACCTGTAAAACAGCACAACGTATAATATTTTCTTCCCATAATAGCTGTTATAAGACCAAAACTAGAACTCATGTCTAATTTGAAGGTCTAGAATAAACTAATACCAACTGCAATGTCTGTATCAAAATGTTAGTATTTCATTAGAGTTAAAATACGTTAAGAAATTGATCACATAAATTCCAGAACAAAAGGCAGATAAATATACTACTCCTATTATACTGGCATTTCTTAAATAATTTAAAGAAAAATATGCAGGACTTTTGCTGTAATATAGATTCATGGTTATTTAATTTCAGGCATTTGGTCTCACTGAGCAAACAATTCATTTGGAGTCGAACCCTATATTTTCAGTATACTAAAACCACAGACTGACTTCAACAGTAATTGCATGGAAGTAAGCCATATATAGGACAAAATTTCTAACACTGTACGTAGATTGCAAACCTGACCCTACCGAACAGTAGAACCACCACTAACCTGAATGAAGCTGGGATTTCTTTTCTAGACTCTATGCATCTTCCAATAAACCAACATCATCTTTTTTTGATACCGTGGAACGTTCTGTTCCTCTGTCAGGATATTATCCAATCTGTCAGGATATTATCCAATATTTATTATACTGTGTAATCAGGTGTTATATATAGACTTTCAACATTACTGAGATAAGTAGGAAGTCATTCTATAACATAGGGTTAATACATTACCTACACACACATATCCCCTACAAGTATGTACATAACAATACATATGCATTCATCTTAGCAGTCATCAAGCATACTTGTGCCTGAACATACATACACAAAGCTACGTAAGCTTTGTGTTTTTTAAATTGCTAATTATCAACCAGCAGAGTAGACTTTGGGATTCATAGACTTGAATTCATAGACTTTGTCCGGAATGTGCAGACTGCATGGCATGGAGGTGATCTGCTTAGTCATGAGGGAAGGGGGTGGCTTATGCAAGTCCACAAAGCATCCTCTGCTAGTCGATTCCAGAAATTCACAACCCGGCTTTTGAGGTAGTTACTTATCTCCCCCTTTCTAAGCAGCATATTTTTTCTATTTGCAGTGAAATCTAGTGAAACTGCAAAGTAAAAACAGCTGTATTTAGAGAATAGGGTGCTGCTTAGAAGTTGAGGGGTTTTCTTGCTGTAAATTTGGGGATTTGTTATCACACATATACCTAACTTTTTTGTATTTGTCATGACGCAGATCAGAATCTATTACCGTTGTAAGAATCTATTACTGTTGTAAACATAAATCAATACACTGAAATTTTAAATTAAAATTTTTGCATCAATCTCATTACTGCATTGTGTCTCCGTTGTAAATTTGTAACTATTTGCATTTTCATGTCATAGATCATATAGAATTAAGGATAGGGACAATCTTTTCATTTGAGTGAGTAACAAGATGGCCCCAATCTTGACGAGGCTGCTAGGTGCTACTGCAACTCAGGTAATTAAAAATATCTATATAGTTCATGTATCATGAATTTTAATTGGAGAATGATGTAATTGTTTAGTTCAATTCTATAGAGTGGTTTAGGAGAGGACAAACAGGCCAAATAATATAATGGAAGGCGTGGGTGGAGTGGGAGAAAAATGTGAACCTCATCAAATTGACTTAAGTTCTGAGAAAGTTTTCAGATATGAAGACTGCAGACTAGGCCTTGTGGGTTTTTTTCCCCCCTAAATTAAAAGAATAAAAGCCTAAAAAAGATTTAGTTGTATATTTGCCTTGTGGTGTGAGAAGAGCTGACATCTTTGTAGCAACAGACAGAAGAGAAGTCCATGTTGCAGTAGAAGACCTGATGCTGAAGTAGAAACTTAGTGTTCCCTATGGCTGCCGTGTGTATTTTCTCCTTCATATCTCCTTATACCTGCAAGATCTAAAAGTGTCCCAAGCCCCACTCACCCCAGGTGCTAGTACTAGGGTGACAGTTTCCTTAGCACCTGCATTTTCTACGTATATTGAAAGAAAGCACAGCTGAAGAGAGATGGACTATCCTTCATTAAAAAAAGCACAACTGAAAAAAGACGGACTATCCTTCATAGAAAAAAAAGCAGGGGGTTGGGGGGGGGGACAGACAAAAGAAATGTAAGAGGTTTATCATTTAATGTAGGAATCAATTTACGTTTCACGTTCCTGGGAATCTAAATATCTGAAGACAAATCTTATGGCTCTTTCATTTTTCATTCTGCCTTGGAAAGGCCTCCACAGCCTTTCCACAGCCCCACAAGGGGCGAGGGGGAGATTTTTTCCAAGTACTCTGTAACAGTTAAATGAAATCCTTAAGAACTGACCTGTTAATGGGAACCCCCAACTTCTGTTTTTGGCATGGGTATGTAGGACTCGAGTATAACAATGTTCTCTTGCTTTGGATTATTTCTAACTTTTTCTTTTGTTAGTTCACAAAACGTTAACTGGCACAGAAAGAGCATTTGGTGTGAAGTACCTGAAAAATAGATCCCTGCTGTTAAAAAACCATACATCATTATGGAAATACAGCATGGAAAATTAGCACTCATCATCTAATATCATGCTAAATTCAATAAGTCTATCAGTGATTGAAAAATGAAACTAGTAGCAATAACTAATGGAAAGTATTGTATCCATGACTTCAAAAGAACCTAGTGTGGAGAATTTATAATTGTATTTTAATTTCTCTTGAGTAACTGCACTGGAAATTGTTTTACTGCATGCCAGAGGAGAATACAGGAGTAATCCTCGTGACAAAAGCTAGTAAAAGAAACTCAGAATCTGAATATCAAATATGCACAACTAGCGATTCACAATTAAGGTACAAAAAAATGGCTAGTAAATATATTCAACACCATTCTGAACAGGTTATGTGTAAAAAAAAAAAAAAAAAAAAAGCAAAAGAGGGCCTCAGCAATCAAACTGAAAAAAATCACTAAGTATACTTTTCATTATTTAGTCCAGCTTTGTATAAGATAGAGGTTTTGTTCTGCTTTTAAACTTTTCCTTGCTTTTACAATATAACTTATTGCAAAATTCATTTTATTAGCCATTGCTATAAGTAGAAAATTATACTGACAGTAATTGAAGCTGGGCCTAAATTTATTTTATTGACTCAGAAATGGACTTATGGTTATTTTTAAAAGTTCACAGAAGAGTCAGATTTAAAAGCAGTGTTGATAGCGGGTATTTTTATCAGTATCGTAAGGAAGGTTAAAATGCATAGCTTCAATATTCTTCAGCTGAATTCTAATGTTTTGCCACCTTCGTTTTTTGTGATAATTTATTATATGAAATATAAATTTATATCAGGAGAAAAAGAAATACTTGTATATACTATATTGTAAGGGAAGTTCATTGAATGCTGATGTTTAATAAATTGTATTAACCAGGAATTTGACATTGAGGCATTTCTAAGAAATACAAACTATCTTAAGTCTGTTTACAGATATATAATCTCTGAACCACTAACAGTTAATGAGGTATTTTACAAAACCGATGCCTAAGAACATTAAAATTCAAAAGCTGCCTGTGTAAAAATACCTTTAAATTATATTTGTGATTGGTTATCATTCAAAGTCCATGCCAACTATTTTTCAACTCTCTCTCCCCTTGACAAGTCTGTGCTTATATTGTACCACATGCCTTAACACACTGCTAAGAGTGATTTCTTATAATCTCATAATTAAATCTCTAAGCAATTTTTGCAGCAATTTTTTTTTGTGACAGCCAAAGAGAATAATGATGTCAAATGCACGACTTCATGCAACAAATTCTGATATTAATGGGAGCACAACATATGAAACTTCTTTTCAAGAAGAGCACTGAGTATCATATGTCATAGTTACTTGCTGTACACTGGGAATTTTTAGTTAACTAGTAACAAATCATAGTAACCTTTTAAAAGGTAAATTACTGATTAAATTATGGACTAATTGCTACCAGAAAAATATATTTTTTTGAATACTCATTTTTTAAATGGAACATTACAATCATATTCCACAGCAAAAGCTTGTTCAGAGATGGGGCAGCAAGTCACAAATACAAGGCTAGCCCACAACCCTACTTATTTCAATAATTATTATTGATTCTTCTGATTTAAAGGAACCTAGACTCCACAGTACATGAAGAAATTGATAATTTCCTGAGCTTTTCATCAGAATAAATAGCAGTCTTACATCACTGATATTAATAAATACATCACTGTTAAGTCAGCATGGTATTGTCGTGTGTACACAGTGCCCTAAAGTTACAACACCACAGGAACTTGCACTCTCCAGTTGTAGAATACCCTGGAGAGAAATGACACCAGGAAGGTTACAAAATGCTCCTGCAAACCTGAGGCATGCCGTCAAGACATAATATATTTCAACATAGCATCTCAGTTGTTGCAGGCTCAGAAAGGCTCCCCGACTTTCTGCGGTTGAGAAATTTAAAAAAAAAAAAAAAAAAAGTCTGTTCATTCATTAAGTGAATTAGCCAGGTGAGCACCACCACTTCCCTGTCCGCTCCTTTCCCCTAACGCAGCGCGAACGGACATCCTGCTGTCTACCCCTTGCAACCACTGGATACATCTATCCCCATCACCTCCGCCTCTGCAGGGGAGGAGATCACCCCTTTACGCAGGTTACACTCTCCTTAGCATCCTCCTCTCGGGAGGACTGTAGCTGACCCGCATGAGTCACAGCTCCCCAGCCCCTGCCCCGCGTACAGCACCATGGACACAGCGCCCACGCTCCCCGCCCGGCGGGAGGCTTCTGGGCGCAGCCCGCCGCCTGCCCGGCGGCGCCGCGCGGCGCACCTGGAGCCCTGGCCGAGGGGGTCCTCCCCGCCGCCTCGCCGCCTCCCGCCTCCCCTCCCCGCCCGCCGCGGAGCAGCCTCAACCGCTCTCCCCGCCCACACAGCCCCCACGGGCACCGGCAGCCCCTCCCGGCAGCCCGGCTCCCCTCACGGCCGTGCCTCGCACGCCCTGAACACTCCGCTTCTCCCCTCCGCTCCAGGAAAAGCCCTCTAACCCCGCCCCGCCGCTCCCGCAGAGCCACCTTCCTTCCCCGCCACCCCAAGCATCCCCGGCACCACGGCCCCCTCCCCCGGCCCGGGGCGCAGCCCTCTCCCCACCCCGGGGCGCAGCGCCCGGCCGCGCGCGCTTCCCCTCACCCCAACAGCCCCTCCGAGCCCTCGCTGGCCCCTCTTCCGAGAGCGGCGCCCCTCACGAGCCCCCCCCCGCGCCCGTGTCTCCCTCAGCCCGGAGCTCTCCTCACGCCTCCGCCGGCCCCCTCACCTCGGGGGAAGGTCCCCCGTAGCCCGCACTGACCTGGCGCTGTCAAGTCTCAGCGGGAGAAACTGTTCCCTTCTAGTGGGATAAACTCCCCCGCTCGGCCCGTCCTACCGCCCAGGCACCGCCTCCCCCGGCCGGGCACCGCCTCCCCGCCGGCCCACACGGCCGGCCCTGAGGGGCGAGCCGCCGGCGGGAGCGGGGGCTCGGGGCGCTGCGCCCTTCGGGGCGCGCGCGCCGCCGCCGCCGGCGGGCTGTGGGGGCGGGGCGGGGGCGCAGCGGCGGGACGCGGGCTGAGGTACGGGGGGCGGCGGCGGCCGCGGGGCAGCGCGGCGAGAGGGAACGGGTCGGCGAGGGGGAGGCGCCGCTTCTCCTTCCTCTCCCCTTCAGACCCCGTCCGCTCACCCGCGCCGCTCCCCTCCGGGTCCGTGCCCGCCGAGCGGAGTCGCGCGCCTCTACCTGAGGGCAGACCGCGGGCCCTGGAGCGGGTCTGGAATTTGATCTCTGCTCTCTGTAATCTCCTGCAACCGAAAATTCCGTTTTCCCGGCTGCTAACTGCTTTCTCTTTTGCATTCCCGTTCTCCAGCTAACTCCTCTCTGCGCTGCCTGTAGTCGGGTTGGTCACCTCACGCCAGTGTGTATCCACTCTGACAGGAGTAAAGGCTTTTCTGAACAGATTCTTAGCAGTAACAGAGGTAAATGAAATTCTTTTTTCCCTCACTATTTTTTAGCTACAGATTCTCTCTCCCCCTACCCCCCCCCCCCACCCCCCCAGGAATGCAGAGGGAAGTGGTATAGGCTACGTTCGGTAAGTCTCAAGAGAGAGCAAGTTCAAACAAGCATGTCACCTCCTTCTATTTCACCCTCTGATTCTTCTAAAAAGAAGTTGGATGTGGAGAAAAAAAAGTCGTAAGATCAACAGGCTTCAGAGAGTCATCTTGTAAGTCAAGATGCCCCAGGATACAACAGTTTATCTTTAAAAACTCTGGATCTCTCGGACATCATTAGAGGATTCAGAGGATCCTAAATTTGCCTCATTATGGTTCTTAGTCATCAAGCGTTTTGAAACGGAGCCTACATTCACTTTATTATTTGTATACTGAGCCTACATTCACTTTATTATTTGTATACTGAAGGCAATTTATAGATTAGAGTTGAATACGTCAAAATACCTGGTCTACTTATAGATACTAACATCGCCTACAGCTCTTTGTTTATGAGAACAATCTTTCTGTCTGTAGAGGCCTGAAGCCTTGTGTTAATTTTTATGAGAATTATCTGTCTATTTGTGTAAGCTTGAGGTAAGTTTTATTTCTGCCTTGCCATATCACGGAATTTTTTTCAATTCATGCTTTTCCCTCCATCTGAAATTTGTAGCCCTAGAAATGTGGAAATCTTTTGTTTGTAAGGTTTTTGTTTGTTTGTTTTCTTGTTCTGTTTTTTATTTTTGTTTTGTTTTTTTTTAACATACTGCAGTAATTTCTATTTAGTAATACCCTGACTCAGAATTAGGAGCCAGGTACTGAAAACAAGTAAAACAAAACCTCAAAATTAGCTCAAGATGCCATGGATGAATAAACAAGCAAATGTGGGTAGAATAATCTAACCATAACAGAGGCTTAAACACCTAAATTATTAAAATTTCTAATCATTTTACAGCAATATCTCAGGTAAAAGTTCATTAGAAAGTTAAAAGAAGAAGGATCTTAGCTGGACACCTCCACAGAGTTCAGATTTAGCTCTGCTGAGAACAGAAACAACGCCGTTCTCTGTGCAAACTGCCGGAGAATATGCCCATTTAGTCTGAGTGTCTGAATAATAGAGGAGCCCTCCCAAAAATCTAGGCTTTGACATGCAAATTTTTTAAATCTCCATGAAACTGGGAGCGTTCCAAAAATTGGCAGGTATTAATGAGCATCTGATTGTGACTATAAACTCATACTTTGAGCCTAGACTTTTAATAAGTTCCGAAGTAAAGCAGAAATACAAATCATAGTTTAGATTTTAATTAAATTGCATGGATGAAATAGGCATATCTAACTCAGTCCAGAGGAATGAGCCAAACAGAGCTTTCAGAGAAATATTACAAATACCATGTCACTTTATTTCTGTTACAGGCATTATATTCTTTTAGCAAGTTCATCCTCTGAACAGAACTCATAAAATATAAAGCAGAAACGGGAATACTGACTTATGTACAAATTACTTAGGTTTTGTAAATACACATTTTAACTGATTGAGACAGGAAAGAAGCAAAATTACTTGGTCTGATTTCCTGCTTAACACAGATTTTTAGGTAGTATTTGGTACCTCATTAAATGTTTCTTTTAGAAAGACAGCTAATCTTAATTTGAAGAATCAAGAGATGAAGAACCCATAAATTTTCTTTGGTAGCTAAATATATGCCTTATTCATAATTTGAATTAATCTGGTTTTCTTCATCAACAAAGAGTGGGGTTTTTTCACACATGGAATGTAGAAAGCCAATCATTTTCATATCGGTAAAGAAATAAAATAGGTTACAAATATATTATCTATTCTATAATTAATTCTAGAGTTTCTTTATACAGTAATGAAATGGTCATAATAAAGACATTATCAATTTCTCATACAGCTTTTGTTTGCATTATTTGACTGCACAGTTTTTGATTACGCGGACTTTCTCCCCTGCTTATCTGAGAGAATTCCTAAGTTTGGCTGGGGCCTTTAAGCGTTATGAAATAAGAATGAAACGTCAGGCTCAGGCCTTCCTGAATCATGGGCAGTTCTTCCCTAAGTTCAAAGAGAAGCAGAAAAGGGCCTCTCAGCATCAGTTCTAGTTTTAAAATTAGATGTAGCTTGTCTTCACAAAAGATCAATTATACTTCGTTTTTCTTACTGGATATAAAAGCGTTAGTTAGTTCTTTTCATGTAAAATAATTGCGTGTTACTTTTAAGAATTCAGTTTTTCATGGTAAGTCTTTTTGAAGAGTTTGATGAAAAAAAATCTTATTTCTGCGTACACTTATTACTGAGGGTATATTATTAATTTTAACTATTAAAAAAAATTTGAAGCAGATTAAATTGAATCATATGGCAAAAATAGTCCCACTGAAATGAGAGAGAGTACATTGTGGAATGTCAAGATGGGTAAGGGTATTAGTATGGACCAAATAACCTCTCTTAAATATTCTTATTTCTCTTTTCCATCTTAATGAATGAATTTTTGTGCAACAGGTTCTAAGGTATACCAGGTAGGGTTTTATGGTTTGATCTGAGGTTTGAACAATGAATATATTAAAGAGACTCTGTCTGTGATACTGTGATTTTTACAATTGGCTTGAAAAGGGTAGAAATCTTACAAGGATATAGAGGTGAAAGATATATACCTCTTCCTCTCTCTGTAAATATACTAGTTCCAACTTTTACTTAATTATCTTGATGTTTCCATTGTGCCTATGCTTTAAGTCTCTAGGTGCATTGCAGAGGTTTAAAATCACAAATCACACGGTGCGTCCCATCTCAGTATTCTGGATAGCATGGAAAATTATCTAGCCAAACCTTTAACATCTAGAGGGCAATCTCATACACTAGCATTGTGACTGTAAATCTAGCAGTCAGAAGAACAGGTTCTGATTGTGGAAATTGCATTGGTTTAAAGTAATGGAGTTTAGGTAAGCTAAAAAACTATCGTATTGCTGCCTTTTTTAAAGTTACCCTGTGTACTTTCTCTTGGGTTATGTAATTTTTTAATTTATATATCTGGTGTTCTTTTATTGGTAACAAGAACTTTGTCTTAGCGTATCTTATTCTGTCTTTATTGGCAGTTTTCAGTCTGGGAAGATATGTTTGTAAAAAGTATTTCGTAATATTCCACCACACTCCTATCTTCAATTTTCACATTCTATCTATACACACTTTTACCTGAAGGAAATCGGAAGTTTCAGCTGCTATCAGTGGCATTGTATACGGATATATGGAAAAACCTATAGTATAAACCACATTTCTTTAAGTGATGGTGGAGGACTATCCCTTGGTATGATTCCAAACTCTTTGGAGATCGCACTCAGTATTGTTATACTGCATTTAGCATGCTGTGCCTTGGATCCAGCAAAAGTGATAGGACTAGGCATAATGCAGATTTTTCATAGATAACTGTAGAGCGGGTCAAAACAAGAACCCTTTAAACTAAAAATGATCCTCCTTTTCCTGAACTTTGAGGCTTAGATAAAAAGAGAACAAAAACCAAATCATGCCTGCTTTATATTCAGTAAAGCCAAGATCACACCAGACTGCCTACCTCTAATTATAATGGTTTTTTCATGATCTTTGGTCTCTCCCCAACTCTTGACTTCTCTGATTTCATTCTCTCTTGAAGAGAATAACTTTCTCTTGAGGATTGTCTGGTTCTTCTGTAATTGGATATTATCTTCATATTCTAGTCCCATTCTGATCAAAAGGGTCCAAACTGCATATCACATACAGATAGCAGGCAAAAGAATATATAGGAAAAAAGAGCTCAAGCATATACTTCTATCCATCAGGTTGGTTAACCCATCAGGAATTTATTTCTGAAGGAATCATTTTAAAGCAACGGAAAGTTTATGGTCATTTTGAATCTCATTTTAAAACAGTTTATCCTAGTTTCTTGGGTGATTAAGTTGAGACAGATTTATGAATGTAACTTATTCAACTTCAGAAATTCAGATTTCTACAGTTGTACATGCTTAGACATCTTAAATTAGTAGCTGATGCAACCAAGACTTAGAGTTGTGCTAATATAAGATGGGAAGGAGGTGGCTAGTCTTGTGGTTAAAGCATGGGACTAGCTGCTGAGAGGTCTAGGTTCTATTCCTGGTTGTGTCACTGACTTCCTGTGGGTCACTGTTGAAGTCACTTTGTTGTGCCTTATTTTACTGATGTATAAAATGGAAATAATACTTACATTGCTAAAGCACTGTGAGCCTGAAGTCATTAGTGTTTATACACTTATTTTATGCTCATAAAAGAGGACTTTGTGTATAAATGTATCAGCAGGTCAAACCCAATATTCCTAGTGTAATTCCTTTCATGTAATTCGCTATGTCTTTCTCACACAGCAATTCATTGGTTCCAGTAAAGAAGACTAAAAACTCAGAAGTGCAAATTTTAGTTTAAAGCATCTAGAGAACTTTGGTTCCAGTTAAACATTTGCTCGTGAAGAGAATTGAGTTCGCTTTGTAGGAGTGTGAGAAAGGTAGTTTTGTGGTATTTACTCCCTCGTAATTGCTAAAAAAGAATTAATTCCCCCCTCCCATTGTTTCTTTTGGAGGATTGTGTGAAGATCTCTTGGTACTTCCATTTCCTATAACCTTTGTCCTGTTTTATAGTTTTTATACATTGTTGTGATGGAATTAATTTGAAATACTATTTTTAAAATCTCTGCTTTTTATATATTTTACCCTAATCTCCAGGGTGCTCCAGATAGATGTAGGAAATACTGTCGGTCAACTAAATGATGATTCTGTAGGAAAACAGTATACGCTGCAGCTACTAAATCCCAGCGAAAGTCATGGAATCAAGAGCATCTCCTGGTAAACTGCCTAGCCTTACGGAGTAGTTTCTTAGCATTTCAGTCACAGTGGCATGGATCTGACGTTCATGTTACCACAACTTTTATTTCTATTGCAGAGGGAAACTCTGGAGGGTTTTAAACCAAGGAGATTGACATGTCTTTCAAATGCCTGGTAAATGAGGTTTATACGCTTAGATACTTACAAACATTTTAAACATTTTGTGATTCTTTAGGACAGATATAGATAGTAAAGACTGAAGGAGAATTAGATGGCATTCAGACTGTCCTATATATTTAATTATGTTAACTGAAATACCTTCATTAGTCTTCACAGCAAATGGGTTGCATAGCTTTCAATAACAAGACCAAAGACTAAATAAAGCAGTTTCTGGCTTGTCTTTGTAATTAATATATATTATTATAATGGTAAACATCCTAAAATTATGTCATTTTAGTAATGTTATTTCTGAAAGAATCACCAGGAGGAGTGGCGTAACGATAAAATGGAAGCATCCTTTCCTTACATGTCACAAATTGTATTGCAGAGGCTTCTTTTTCCATGGAAGTTGTGACCACTAAGGTATACTCCAAGACAATACACACAAAACTCTGACTTCTAACTTTTACACATGGATTCACAGGCAGCAGTGTGAGACTACTGACAGCAGCATAGTGAAAAAGGACATAAATATTTGTAGCATTAGGGCATAATATTTTTCAAATGTTTTGTGTAAATGTACACATGCTAAACTCAAAGGCCTCAGATGACAGTTTCTACTGTGTAAACAATATCTGCTTACTCTGTGATTAAATCTTCATAAAAATGTGCTGCCAACATGCATGTAATTTTGCTGGGCAGAGAAGCAGTAACTTTAATCCTTACTGATCATTGAATTTTGTTTTGCAGAAGTACAAGAAAATAAAATATGGTCAGGCAATACAGCTTGAAATAGCTATTATATTAAAGTCATCATGTTTCATTCATGCAAATAGTTCCGTTGGTTTGTCAGCTGCTCTTCTGAACTGACTCTTATTAGTCTTTTAAATAAATCATTATTTTCATTTAAGATCTTAAGACTCTTAAAAAGTAAAGCTAATAACTGGTTTTTAGTCTGTGCTAACCATTAGAGGATGCCAGGTAACTTTAGCAGTGAATCAGGGGCTATTTTGGGAGAAAAATATTACAATAATTTGCAGGAAATAACCTTTTTGTTCCAAAACAGCTGTCATTGAACACTATTATATCTACAACAATTAAAATTATCTTTGGTAACTTTTAGTTTTTGGCATCGTTCCATTATTGTTCAGTTAAATATTTTTCAAGTATGTTAGGACTTCTGCCCACTGTGTGCTCGAAACCCTTCATTATCAATACAGAAGCTCTCTCTCATTTTTGTTGTGTTGTAGTCGCTCGTGGCAGGACATGTGCTATCTTCTGTGAAGATTCTTTGTTATTCTATAGAATGGCAATAGGACTTCTACTGCGTACTGATGACTCAACATTTACAGTATAGGATTTGCATTTTAATATGAAGTGTTGAATGCAAAAAAAAAAAAGATAAGAAAAAATGTACTAGCTAACATATAAAGTGAATTAGGAAACATGTGCAAACATCCTGGTGAATTTAAAGAGCTGGTTGGATCAGAAATGGAGGAAAAATAACATTGGGTCATGAACAAAACACAAAGCAGTCAGAAACCTTGTATTTCTAATTTAGGATATAAAAACTCACTGCTAAAAAATTCTTTGTTACAAAATGTAATTGATTAAAAAAAGGCAGTTTTAGGGGGTGTTGTTGGTTGATGGCTTTAATATGCTTCAAATACTAATTAAAAGTATTTCCACAGTGCTGAGACTTCTTATTCACTCAGGTTGTAACTGCTTGATATGCAACTAACATTTTTTGTGAATTGTTTTTCAGAATGAGATCTTTATTATTTGTATTGCAATAGCACTTGTGATTCCTATTTATGGCTTTGAGTCCTCAGTATTAGCAGAGCAGAACTGAAAGAGTATGCTCTTCAAAGAGTCTATCATATGTATGTAACATATGGTAATGTTTTATTAATAGCACATTTGCATACTATGGTATGCTTACTTGTATTTGCATCAGTATAAGTTAATATAGAAGCGTCCCTTCAATGTGGCATGTATCAGATTCCATCAAACTCATTTTTCTACATAAGGTTTTACTCTGTGAACTTAATTATTAGTATTTTCTTACCCTATGTTTTGTTGTGTTAGCAAAAAACCGGAATATATAGAGCACATTGTGTTGATTTCTGGTATTTGAGTTTTATATATACTAATAAATAATAAAATGTAGCAGCTTAGTACACTGTGGACTAGAACCTGGCAACCCGCTGTTGTTTCAGTGAACTAAAGTAAATTTAATCTGAACTCTCCTACTTTCATTTGAAAATTTCTTACATTTGGGCTGGATCGCCCCTTTATGTGTTTATTTGTCTCTGTGGACCTTTCATTGTACTGTGGACAGTTCTTTGGTCCAGCAGTTGAACCTGAAGTAGTACTAGGTTACCGAAGTACAAAAAATAGGGGTAGAGTGGTAGGACAAAAAAAATAATTAAATTGGGAATTTATAATTAAAATTTATTTTGTATTTCATTTATTCTGGCTCAAATATGCTTAGTTTCAAATTATCCATATATAAAAAGTAACTTGTGTTGTGTGGTGTTAGACCCTTTGCTAATTTTTTTTCTCTAAATAGGCATTATAGATAATTCAACTTATATTATAAATGAAAACCTAATGTTTTTAAGGATAACATATAATAACATACAGATAGTAAAGTGTGTCAGAAAACGGGATTTTCTTATCATAGCCCCTCTTCTTAGAGTATAACAGTACAATTCAAGTTACATTTTCAGTAACAGCTGGTTTTCCATAATTTGCTTTTTCAATAATCATTTACACCTGCTTCAAATGAACACAGAGTGAGCAAAACATCATTTTGAATGTGAGTGAAAAAATTTTACAGCTACTTCTTCCAGATAGACCACAAAAGTTTCAACTCACTGGGGAATAGCTCTGATAATTTCACTCCTAGAAATAGATGGATTACTATTGAGAGAATATGGAAGTTGCAACAAAAAATCTTTTTGGGAAAAAATGGCTTGTTTGTAGACTGTGACATGGACAGCTTTGTTCTTCAAGGACATTTTTGCAGGCAGGATAGAACAACTTCTCGTCTTAATTACAGTAGTAGATAATGGAATGAAAGCATAACAACAAATGCCCAAGGTGTGAAAGGCAAAATTTCAAATTTAATATTCCATATTGTAATGCTAGATGCAGAGGAGGAGTATTGTAAGATTTTTATCTTCCATTGTGATTACTGGGAGAAAAAAAAATAGCAAAAATACTTTTCTCTCTAAATATATGTCCAGAAGATTACTAAAAATGGGAGAAAATATTACTGATTTTAAGATTTTAGCCTATTCCTCAGAATTAAGTTATTAAAAATGCTAATCTTAGCTCAGAACAAAGAAGTAATTTAGGGTAACTGCTCTCACATATGGCAGCAAACTCCTTCCATTCTATCTTTTCTGTCTCCAGTTTCCTGTTTACTCATCATGCAGCTCCAGTCTCTTTTTGTCTGGAGTTCTTTATTCATAAGTGTACCTTTTTTAATTTATTTGATTTTTTTTGGTTGGAAACCTCAGCTCCATTTGTACAGGTTTTTACCTCAGCTTTTTTGTTATATAACGTTCCCATTTTTTTAAATTGCATGATGTGATCTCTTATGGTCTGACCCGTTTACCGGCTCAGGTTTTTAAATGCTCTCAAACCTTTCTTTAAATTCATGTTTTTATTTTTGAGAAACAGTCCTTGTAAAAATATACGCATTTCTGTTACTGGCAGTATTTTTTGAAACAGACAGCAATATATCTTATTTCCCAGTTATGTTAATTTGCTTCTCTAACACTCTGAAACCACTTAAATTGGGAAAATAAGTAATGAATTCTAGTAGCCAGGTGAAACTGGGAATGTGAAAAAGAAAATAAGCCAACCTGCTATGACACCTGAGGGTATGACAGCAAAGCGAAATGTTAAATTCACCTCTTTCTGATTGTATTATTTTTCTCTCTTTTAAGAATGATTATCCAAATATCTTATATTCATGTTTCTAGAAGATCTGGTAAAGTTATTTGTAAGACCATATTTGTATATTCCTTCACATATCTAAACCCAATTTTATAGATATTTCTTCTCAACATTTTGAGTAGTGTTGATGTCCAGCTACACTTTTACACTGTACTGCTTTTCCATATGCCAATTATCTATTACCCTTAAGCTTAAATAGTAACAATTGAGCTGGTGCTGAAGCTCTTCCATATAGAATTGTAGAAGGGTTTGGGTTGGAAGGGACCTGAAAGATCATCTAATTCCAACCCCCCTGCCATGGGCAGGGACACCTTCCACTAGACCAGGTATGACAATTTAAATAAATTATAAAACTTCCCCATAACTAATTTCAAATTGAAATATTGTCCCTCAACCCATACTAAAAGTCGAGAGTTGCCCTGGACGCAAGCCAGTCTTTTAAAATCCCTTTTAAGTGAGAAAGGACTAAAATTGTTTTAGTATCTTTGGTTTGCTTAACTGTCTTCTTTTAACTGTTGGGTTTCAGTTGGAGAAACATTATCAGTCTGCCTATGCCCCCAAGCTTTTAAAAATAATTTCTTTACACTTTTGTTTCTATTAAAAAGGCGGCCACACCACTCTTGCTGATGCATTAAGACAGAGCACAAGTGGGCATATCCTGCTGTCAGAAAAGCGTGCGCATGTGACTTACAACAGGAATTGTGTGGGTGTCTGAGATGAGAATTTGGTCCAGTGCATGCTCTGCCAGAATTAGCATCCCCTTTTGCTGTGCAGTAGCAAAGAACTTCACCCCATGGCCAAAAAAGGAAAGAGCGCATGGTGATCCGGCAAGTGCGCAGCTGGGGTCCCAGGGGGTCTGGCGGGAGCCCTCGACGAGTTGGCTTCCTGATGGGAGAGTGAGAAAAGGGAAAGGAGGGAAACTTTCTAATGTAGTTGATAAATTGTGTGTATGGTAGGGGTGGGGTCACAGACAAAAGGAAAAGAAGGCTTTCTGAGGTTTCTTATAACAAGGAGCAGATTTTCTGTGTTCTTCTGACCTCATTATTACATTAACTGAAACACTGTCTCGATTTTCTTTTTGTGCTTGGGGAAGCAAGGAACTAGGAGGGCTTTTTGATCTCTCGTGGGTACTTTGCAGCAATGATTCCAGGTGTATGCTTCAAAACACATCTTTTAGAAAAAAGGGCATTAACAAGAACCAGTTGTCTCTTTCCCGTGCTGATTCTCTCTGTTGTTTCAATTAGACACCTTTTCTGTTCTCAGCCATTGCTAGATGCCACTGAAAGGGATTACGGACTAACACAAACTAGTTAAAAGAAATACTTTCTTAATCTTAATTTATGCTTATTATGTAGGGCACAACAATAACAACAACAACAATCCCAAACATCAAAACAAAAGTAAAATAACTGTCAGAATCATAATTAAAAAGACTTCCCAGAGTTTTTAGATTCATTCACATAATAAAAAACATTAAGCAAAACCAAAATTAAATTTAAGAAGGGTTGACTTTCTAGGTCTGCATTCTACTTGTATTTAAACACAGATCTCCTCTTAAGTTTCAAATCATCCCTTAGAAAAGCCGGTACTTTCTGAGTCCTAGAGACACAATAAAAAGACACCTATGTACGTGCTGCAGGCTGCAGTTCGCCTGAACTGAGGGAAATTAATCTTCTTGAGACCTGGAACTTTCTTCCCTGCCTGAATGGTGCAACCTGTGACGTATGTTCCTCAACATCCCATTTGTCCTAGTAAGAAACTGGCCAACCTAACAATGGGAAATTGAACTCAGAGGAGTAATTCCCCTAAAAAATTAGGACAGCAGTTGGTGGAAGAAGGATAGCTATGGTTTGTTTAACCACCTTCTAGCCAGCGATGTTTCAGAAAAGACAGGCTGCAGGTGGGGAAAGCTGTTTTAGAGAGGACCTTTCCAAGACATGTATGTTTCTAGGTTTATTTCCTAATAATGAGTGTCTAATACCATTCACATCAGACCTTTTGGAGAACAGTTTGTCCAGCTATAGACTCTCCAGCTTGTCTTTAAAAGGGTTTTTTGTTTGCAATTTTTTTTTTTTTTTTTGGTAGTTGTTTTCTCTTTTGGTGCTAAAATTTTTAAGTCTGCTTTGAGCTTTCTAAAAAGGACTGCATTTCTTTTGTATGTGATTAGAAAAACTGGCATTAGTGAGACATGTTGAAGAGAAACATAGACCTGAATTACCTAACGTGTTCCCTTGGGTGAATGTCTTTCGCTGGTAGTTTATGGGCAGAAACGTTAAACATTAAAAATCTGCTCAATTGTGTACAAGATTCTTTGAGTAGATAAATGACCCTGTAATAACTTAAACTCTTAAAGCAGATGTTAATTAGGCTGTGAGTAATTTTTAAAGCATTGCCATAGTGATAGTTTCCAGAATGTTCTCTGCTGAAAGTAGAATTTGGGGAATTCCTTTTACAAAATGGCTTTAGTTATTCCTGGAACATGATTGAATAAAAATGTTTCCATAAATTATTATTTTGTAATGTTATTTAAACCAGTGAGGTGATTTGACCTGTTTACGGACTTAAAGGATAGAGCTGAAGGATAGAGCTGTATTTTGAATGATACAAAAGTTGAGGAAGTTTTATGTGTCAGCAAAGATCTTGTGTATTCTCTGTCGATTTAAAAAGTAGCATTGTAGTACTAGCACTTGGACCACAATCCCACACATGTTTACATGTCTGCTGTCACTACCGTGGAACAACTTACGTTAATGTAGTTATTTGTATGTGTGTGTCAATGACTGCAGGAATCAAGACTTCAACTTACGTGTGACAGTAAGATGAGCAGAATATAATCTCTTGCTCCTTTCCTCATAACTATGGGTAGTGTCTGAAGGCATGCTTTGCCCCAACTTTTTGTTTTGGTTAGTGGTCTGCGGCCCATTGTGGAAAACAGACATTTGTGAACCAAAGAAAAGAAATGGTTATTGTCCGCAACTTTGTTTCCCAACTCTGAAAAGCTGTTTCAGACTCCTATGCAACTGTAGTTGCATGGGTGAAAGCTAGTAAGCAGACAGAAATACCCATTCCCACTAAAAACCAAAACATACCTCTTGTACAACACCTTCAAAAATGGATACTGTGAGTGACAGCTTTTGCTTGGGCTTCTAAGCACATGCTTCCCAACTGTGAGGGAGAGGAAGATGCTAGAAAGTGGCAAACTCATGAGGTGAGAAATAGCTTCTATAAAGACGCTAAATTCTAAAAGATGTTCTATACACACTTGCTTTGCTCAAGTGTTGATTTTGGCCTGAAAATGACCCTCAACTTGTCCTCCTTATGGACAACTTTTCCCTGAATCTTCTCCTTTTCTGTGGACACTGAGGACAGTTTTACCTTTTCTCCCTGGATAACTGCGTGCCAGGTCTTTCTGCCTGGCTTCTTTGTTGGTGGCTCATGATAAGGTGTTAAGACTGGGAAAAGGTCCTGACATCTTTCTGCACAGAAACTTTGCATCATCAGAAAGTTTTTGATTGATGTTGGATTCTATTTTTGCTGTATGTGCCAGAATGGATTTACACACATGGCAAGGAGCATCTTTATGTTTGTTTTCAACAACACCAAAGAATCCATTTACCAATGAGATAAGAGGTGATGAAATATTAGTAAAAATAGGTAACGTTTTCTGAATTACTTAACAATTTAAATGGGCTTCAACATTGCAAAGACCATTGGAGGACTATTGATACAACTGAAGTGTAATAGTGTGTGGGAAGCTGTACTAGAAGAAAGTAAGAGAGCTGCACTACACTTTACAGCATTCTTATGACTTGTAGACATCAGGGACTTGGACCAACCTATAGAAGGTAAAGGACAATTGATTCAGTGGCTATCTACGCAGGGAGGGTTCTTCTAGCAGTGGAAACTGGAGAAAGAGGTAAAAGATGTAATACTTAAGATTTCAACTACACAGATTGAGATTAAGAATGTAATTGGAACAAGTAATCTAGAAAGTGATGTATTACTACCCAGAGCCTACAAACCAAGTTTTAATATATCTCTAGAAGATACGGTTGATTATCAAGAATTAGTTAATGGCTTGCCAGAGCAATTTCTGGGGAGGTTTCTATGTCTTTGTGTTATGCGGGAGATCAAATCAGATAATAATATTTTCTGTCTTTAACATCCACAGTATCTTTCGTTATACGCCTGAATTTTGAAGATTGGTAGTATCAAGCAATTATTTGCCTTCGTCTGGAGTTGCTTTGATGCATTCTTTCCACTATAGTAAATAATTTAATGAATAGTAAAATCCATGTAATTTTTCTCTTAACATCAGATTTATCATCTGGGGTTTTTTGTCCCCTGTACATTCCCTTCATTCCTTCCATAATTTGAATGAAAGAACATCAATGCCTCCATAGCTGTTCACAGTATTTTATTCCCTATGCAATGCTACTTCTGCTTTATAGTTTAATTCTGTGAAATTCTCTATTTAATCTTAGCTTCCTAAATGTTTATATTTACCACTTTCTGGTTCTTCTCTAGTTTTATATAAATGTGAGCCATTTGGCATGTCTGACATCACATATTCTGCCAAACAGCAGAGAAGCTAATTGAAATACTCTGAGTATTTCAATTTCAATATGTGGGCCAAATTCTCAGTTGTCATCAGCTCCGTTGTCGTAATCATGGAGCTCCACAACAGTACATGGAAATATGCCGATACAAATTGAGACTATAGCCTACTATCTCTAATTGAGATCCGTTGTTTAGTTGCCTGATGGAAAGGAAATTTTTTTTACATCCTGATGCTGTTTTCTCCAGCAACATGGTTTGTCAGTAATTGCCACCTTTGTCCTCCTCGTTACAGAATGTGCTATATCTAGCAGCTAAGATGAACTGTTGTACCATCCAGGATTGAATGGGGCAGCGGTCACATCCACTCTTGGCAAATAGTTTCAGCCTTGGATCCTGTTTCTTGTATCCTGATGCTGAGAGTTCTGTTTACTACAGTTTTCACAATAGCCTTTGAGAACGAGCACTCTGAGAACACAATAGTGTACCTCCAAAAGAGTTGCCAAGATGAAAAAAAAATAGACTTCCTTCTTTGGCAGTGGTAGAATATAGGTAAGGCTAAGCAGCATTCTTAGCCAGCAAGAAGGGCATAACAATATCTTTTGACTCCAATAGCTCAAATGAAGTTTCCTTTGAGAAAATGCATTTTTCTTAGGCAAGGGGAGTCTAGAATGACTTTTCTTGTTAAAGAAGAATGCCTGATAGAGGATAGAGGAAAGGAGGATGGAATTCAAACATTTGAGGAGAAAGGAAACTATGGACGTCTCGTAATTCTTAACCTGCTTTAGACCATAGGTAGCAAGAAATCCAATTTAAAACAGAGGATGGCATGAATGCTTATGAAAAATATTAGAACATCTTGTTTATAGGCAGTGTATCACAACTGCTTATTTAATATCTTTAAGAGAAATTCTACTATGAAATATAGACTGTGATATCATGAGTACCCATGAGATGTTTCTGGAAGTATACGGACAGTCAGAGAATGAACCAGAATGTTCAGGACTGCTACTCCTCATCAGACAGGCTGTTGCTTGATCTAGTTCCCAAGAATGTGTTTCTTGCGTGGGAGAAGGACAGAGGGGTTGAGGTAGGAAGGAAGGAGGATATCCATGCTACTTTTTTTTCTCATCTTCCCTGGAGAACGGAGAAAGAATGGTATATCTGCCACTGAGGCTGGACCTGGAGACTGACCATAAGTCCTAGAAGCAACGTGGCAGAGGTAATGGTGCTAAAGGACTGTGAACGCTCTTTGGTTTATACTATAAGGGAGTGCATCAGTAAAAGGCTGGAAGGAAGAAATCTAAATGAGAATACTTTATTGAAAGGGAAACAGAAGACACAGACATATAATAAAGGAAGAAATATGAAGAGAAAATAGATGAGTAGAGAAACTTCAGCTTCTGGATTCCCAGTCATGAAGATTTCCTTGTAGACTGTTAGAGATTTTAGCAGTAGAGGTGCTGATTTCGAGTCAGCTAACAAAAATGAGAGCTGTAGTCTCATAACTCAGGCATTAGCCTGATTGTGGCTGTTGTGTATGCATGAGGCTTTTTTTTTTTCCAATTATAACGTTAGTTTTGTTCATCTTCAGCAGTATTTACAACGGAATTAGTCAGACTTCCACTCAACTAAAAAGACATGTTTTTTAAATTAAGCTTCAACCAAAGAACAAACGGATTTAAATTACAGGAAAAAATGTTTCATAAAACTTCGAAAAGTTCAGTAAAGCCCCAAACTTATAAATTCTAGAGGTCTGATGAAACCACCCATGCTATAACCTCTTTTTTTCCTCACCTCAGCTACCCTGTGAAGGACTTCAGTGCCACTGCCATAATTCCCAATGCCTTTGAAATAAAATAGGGCTTGTGCCTTAAACACATCTAAATCTTTCCATAATCTCACCTTCTTTATTCAGAACTTCCAATGTCTGTGTTTCAGTAATTACACTGAGGGTGCTGGAAATTGTGACAATATCAATAGAGTATAGGTGAGATATACGTGGGTCATCCATAGGGCAGGTGTACCCTGGTAAGGCATGTTGGAAACTTTTTCACGTTATACCGGCCAGATGCAGTGATTGCTCTGGGGAAGGGGAGGATGAGAGAACGAGCGTGGGCGGTACACGGGAATTCACTCTGGTTGGCTGAAGGCTCTGCTCTGAGTAGAAATATGCTGACTTTCGTATGTATGTGATAAATGTGTTTTAAGAATAGCAGTGATTTCTTAATCCAGTTTTGCAAGTACAAACAATTACAATGCCTTGTAAAATAGTTGCTTAGATTCCGTAGTCCCAATGTAACAAAGATCAAACTGCTTTTCAGCTTCTGATTATCACTTTTACTCCTGTTTGAAGGGGGAGGGTTTGAAATAAAATATTTATATCTTAATTTCTTTATATGAACTTTTGGGGAAAAATATTAGAAATGGATCCTACTGTTTTATTCTTGATTCATGGATGGCAGTAAGTATTGGTGGCTTTAAACGCAGTTGGTGTTTTGTGCTATAAATGCAGTATGAGTTTTCTGACGACCCAGTGTATATTAAAGTACAGAAGAAAAGCATTTTAGTTCTTCAGGACAGAGTGAAACATTTTTTTCTTAACACTTTCTACATTAGTGATGCGATTTGCTAGATTATGCTGTTCTTCTTAAGACACATGGGAGATGAAAATACTTTATTGCTATATGTTTGCAGCTACATTTCAATTTTGCAAGGGAGAGGAAAGCATATAATGACATATAAGCTCTATATGCCCCAAAGAACCCAAATCTGGATCTTCATTTAAAATAGGAAATGTGCATTACTGAGGTATTCTCTTTTTAAGCCCAGTCCCTAATGAACAGTGCTGCAGTGGCATTTGAAAACGCACAGAAAATAAATCAGCACAATGTGACACTGTTGGCAGGAATATTTTTGTGTGTGTGTAAGATAATCCCACGACTGATCTGGCATATGCTGTCTGATTTGTCTTGCATCCCAAGGGCGAGTTATTCTTCTAACACAAGGCTCACAATTGAAGGTGTTTACGCTTTTAAAGTAGGGATTACAGAATCTTATGTACAAAACTACAGGGTAAAAAATTATGAAAATGTGTTTTGGTTTTTTCACTGGGATGCTATAATGTTATGAGTTGAATTGCAGTTGTATCTCTCCTATAGGTAGCGTAGCCAAGATCTGTTCAGAGCCCATGGGTGGAAAAATCCCAAGCCCTGTTTCTCTTCTTTTTCTGTTCCCTCATTTCCCTCCCATCTCCCTATTGTCAACTGGGGGAAATTGGCAATGAGGTTGTGTGTGCGTGCACTTGGGTTGGGGCCAGAGGAACAACCCCAAAAGCCTCTTTCCTGCAGCTGCAATAAACAAGAAAGTGAAATGTAGTGTGCGCGTATACTCAGCCAAAGAACTTGACATGAAAATTTTAATTGTAGGGGTATTTTTTTTTCTTTTGGGGGCTTTTTTTAGAGTGCTATCTAAGGTTTTTCCTTTACAGCAGGCTTTTAAAATCAGGCATCAATTTTCATAAGGATTTTGCTATCATAGGTAAAATATAGGACATGATTTGGCCATATTTTTGTAGGTCATTCAGTTATTTGTAGCCCACTGTCTCTCTGTTACTCACATTATTTCCTCTTTTTGCAAACCCTTTTCATATGATTTCGTATTGTCTGGAGGCGGAAGTTTCCAAGCTAATGCTGCCCAAGCTGAGTTTAAGAAAAGAGTAAAAATGAGGAAATGATTAAAGGTATTTGAATTTTACCATGCTTTCAGTTTTAACAGTAGTTTGGAACAAAAACTAATGCAAGTTTGTTGCTGTACCACATTCAGTAATAACCTCAAATTTCCCTAGGGCTATGGGCAGTAGAATTTGTCCAATCGAGAAGTGTATACTTCCACTACTCGATGAGGAGTGACTCCCCTATTTGCTGCGAAGTATAGGGTTCATGGCATGGCATTAAGCAATTACATATGCCATTGCCCCCTGCTGGAAAGCATGCAAAATACTTATTTCTAGGTAAAACGCACACAAGGACAATATTTTCTTTTTTTTTTTTTCCTTAGTTATTCAGGAATTAATGTCATGGTAGACATGCTTCTCCTTCCAAATTGATGAAGGGCTTCAGTTTTCAACATCGAAACTGAACTTTTAATTTAACAGTAGTGTCTCAAAACATGTTGTCGTATTAAGACAGAGGAAGCTTTATTTTAAAACTGAGAGAACTGAAAGCTGCCTTATTGAGATTTGTTTTATGTATCCACAGTGTTGAGCTTCTAAAAAGCATTTATTTGGTCTTTTCTTTAATATTTTACATTTTGGCATAGTAATAAGCAGTCACTCCATCAGACGATATAAATTCAAATTCAAAACATAGGTGTAAAGGTGTAAAACTCTTATGAATAGCTACAAATTAGCTGAGATTAGCTAGTAGCCATCTCACAAAATCAATAAGATTGATCTCCTAAGTGTTTGCATCAGACAGAAATTGTATCAGGTGTTTGTCTGACGTTGGTGGAACTGGGTGTGGTAGCAGTTGTTGAACTGGTGTAATGCCTTAGCTTTTAGTGATTAACGTAAAGTAAGGAACTTACAACACGTGAACGTTGTATTAACAGCAGCTCAGCCAACGGTGTAATGACTGAAACAGTCATTGAAAGACAAGTCATTAATTCAATACATAAGCAGTACTACTTTCACAATCTCTGCACATTGCAGAAGGGGTAAGTTAACAGAAAACTTTAGTTAATTAGCGTATCCTACTAATTTTCCTTTTTGCTTTTTTTGTTTGGATAATATTGTAAGTGATTCAGAATGTATCCTACTAATTTTTCTTCTTTTTGCTTTTTTTGGTTGGATAATATTGTAAGTGATTCAGTATCTTTACAGAAATTTTCACTGTGAGGTTTTTTTCCTTCCAAAATATGCTGTAATTATGTTAATATCGAGAAGCCAACAGCCAAAGAACAGCTACAGAGTATCTCTAGTGAGAAGATGGCAATAGACTTGGAAAATCCATCCTAACCAAATCTGGTGAAGAAAAGAGAGAACATAGGCTTTTTCTGTCGAAGTGAGGTTTTGGCATACATTTTCTGTACAGTGTTACAAAAGCTTATGTGCTCAGACTAAGAAATAATACAGGTCATTGCGTGCAATCTCATATGAATTACGTATATTTTGTGCATTGCAAAGCAACAGGCTGATGTGAACTCTGTTTTCTCTTGGTAGTTGAAAAGCAAGCCTTGGAAGGAAGATGCACGGAACTAGTAAACACATATACATATGTAAGTTTGAAAAATATTTCATTGTTCAGAGAGCACCTCATACTGATTTTTTTTTTAAATTTACTCTGCTTTTGGGAAAATCCTCTTCCTCCCCCAGAAGTGTGAAAGACTTGCAAAGACTTGGGGCCCAGCACTGTTCTCCTAGGTGGAAGACGTTGCACAGGGATCCAGTGCAAGTGCACCGGCATACCCACCTAGGCTTCTGTCACTGCAGATGGCATGCAGCACCTGCAGTGCCAGAGGGCTCTATTATGGAACAGCTCACCTATTGCTCTTCAGTGTTGTTCTTGGAAGGGTCCTATAGCCTCTTGATCTCTGTTGACCAACGTTTGGTCCCTGTGGTTTATCTTTCACAATGGAACAAGTGTATTAGTATTCTGGTATGCTGTTCATTTCATTGCCACTTTTCCTGTAAGGCAGCATAATTGGTCATAGCTGGCAGTTACCTGCTTTTCAGGATTTTTTGGTAAAATAACTCTTTCAGAAGATAGCTGATGCTTTGGACAGAAAGGAGGCTTCTGATTTTTTTTAAGCAGCATGTTTCTACCCCTCTTTAGCCCTGAAATTTTTCTTGGTATCTTGAAAATTATGAAATACAGTATTTGCATTTGGGAAACAACTGTTTCTACCATTAAGAATATACCTTGTGAAATACTGACATGCATACTAGCCCACGCTTCCATTTGTTTAAAATGTAAACGATCCTTGTGCTGAGTAGCAATCAATTTTGCAACATTATGGCCTTTTCTGGTTTGAATCCTCCCTATAGTACACACCTGATTTTTAGCCTTCATTGGTATTAAAGTAAGCATCAGTGGCTTGTAGATGCATTGGACTCCTTTCGGTGTGGGTTTCATGAATAGAGTATGCTTACCGTAGCAGCAGATTGGGTGCCAATATTTCACACAGAAAACCAGTCTCCTCAAAGCCCAGTCTGTTCCAAGAAAGTGACCGACTCCTACAAAAATGACATAAATTAGTTTAATTATTGTAAAACAACTTGCAACGCTATTGCAGAAAGATCAGCTAAATAAGCAGAAAATCACTTAGCCTTTTGTGTGTGTGTCAGAAGCTAAGTAACTGGGGGTTTTGATCAGTTGTGTTGTTAAATCACTTTCAATGCTGATTCAAAAGGGCATGTTGCTGAAAACCACAGCTGGCATTAAGACACTTTTCTAGATTAGATGATGGATTGTATTTTAGAACTGTGTTGTGCAAATTGGGCACAAAAGTTAGTCTTGACTTCATCATTATTTCATCAACTATTTCAGACTTATTGAACTTGATGCAAAGGAAATGGCAAACTTCAAAAATTGTTTTTAAAGTTCCTTTCAAACTTCATGAATATAACCTAGAATATGCAAGTTCTTATTTCGGGAGAATGAACAGACTTTCTGGAACACGGTATAATATTGGACAATGATTGATTGACTTAAATGAATGTTTTTTCTTGTCTGTGTCAGTTTTATCCCCATATGTTTGTAATTGTTAGGGATCTTTTCAGAGTCCTTTTCTAAGAACGAGGCTAACTGGAAATGCAGCTTTTAGATTTTTCCACTTCTTGAAGACCACTTCTTAAACACAGCATAGCCCAAAGGAAATGTTTGGTCTGTCATTGTCTGATGATGAAATTCAGTCAGTTAAGGTCTTGTGATATCTTAAAGTATGCGCAGATTGTGATTGCTTCCTGTCAGTGGTCAAGAAAGTGCTTTACAGAATCATAGAATGATTTGCGTTGGAAGGGACCTGAAAGATCATCTAGTTCCAACCCTTGTGCCATGGGCAGGGACACCTTCCACTAGACCAGGTTGCTCAAAGCCCCGTCCAACCTGGCCTTGAACCCTTCCAGGGTTGGGGCAACCTGTTCCAGTGCCTCACCACCCTCATGGTGAAGAATTTCTTCCTTAGATCTAATCTAAACCTCTCCTCCTTCTGCTTAAAGCCATCACCCCTTGTCCTATCACTACATGCCTTTGTAAAAAGTCCCTCTCCAGCTTTCTTGTAGGTCCCTTTCAGGTACTGGAAGGCTGCTGTAAGGTCTGCTGGAGCCTTCTCTTCTCCAGGCTGAACAACCCCAACCCTCTCAGCCTGTCCTCATAGGAGAGGTGCTCCAGCCCTTTGATCACCTTCGTGGCCCTCCTCTGGACCTGCTCCATCAGGTCCATGTCTTTCTTGTACTGGGGACTCCAGAGCTGGACGCAGTACTCCAGGTGGGGTCTCATGAGAGCGGAGCAGAGTGGGAGAATCACCTCCCTCGACCTGCTGGCCATGCTGCTTTTGATGCAGCCTGGGATATGGTTGGCTTTCTGGGCTGCAAGCACACCTTGCCAGCTCATGTTGAGCTTCGCATCAACTATTAGAAAGCAGGGACAGAATGGAAAGTAAGGTGTGACGGTCTGAGTTTCAGTCAGAGGGTGCTGTAGAGAGCAGAGGTGCCAACCTCAGCTGATGCTGAGTGGTGAGGCAGAAGTGTAGATAAAAGGCCAGATGCTGCTGTTGGATACTGCCTGCTGTTGGATATTTACTCTAGTACTCAATGACAGGCCAAAGAAACAGCAGAAGTCTCCAGGAACAGGTATAAATTTTCCTGATTCTACTATTTCTAACACAAACTGACTGATTCCATGCAGACTAAAATCAAATATCCAGGTAGATTTACTCAGTTTTCACAAGTCTTTCTTGTGAGGAAAGGAACATAAGCATGAGTCTTTCACAAGTAACTTGCCCAGTTAAAATCCTGTTTCAGAAGAAATTTTGGCAATACTGCCAAATTAACTTTAACTTGGGCTGGCTTAATGTAATGGGTACAAACTCATTTCTTAGAAGGAAGAAGAGAAAGACCACAAGAGCAGTCCTGCTGGGTCAAACCAATGGTCAGTATAATTCAGTATTCCATCTCTGACTAATGGCATTATGAGAGGATAATAAGAAAAAGATATTTTATGTAGTTAATTTTGATAATCATGGTACTTTGGTGTAGTACCCAAAACATAGACTACTGATTAATGAGAATTTCCTGAGATGTTCTATTTTTCTCTTTGAACTTCTACAGAATGGACAAAATTCTGGTTTGACAGGGCCAAAATTGTAGGAAAAAAGGACTAATTAATCACCAGAATTACCAGGAATGTTTGCTCTCACAATTAAATTTCAATTCCAAATTAGAGTTTCCTGTGCTTTGTGTTGTACTAACTTGCAGAAATGAGCTGGTAACTCACTAGGGAATAGCTGCTGAGCTGTTGAAACAAATTTCCTGCTACTACTGCAAAGAAAGCATGTACTAGAATGGTATCAGTGAGCTTTGTACGGCTCGTATTACCCTCAATAAAGGCTGTCAAACTATTTCTGAGTAATCCAACATCCCCATTTTTTGCCTGTTTCACGGCATTTTAAGAGAAAGTATTAGTGAAGGTTCACCATCTTCCAACCGGAAAGCAAATGGAAACACATTCTTCTGAATTGCTGAGTCACTCTGACACTCTGAGCCAAAAGCTGATGCAATTCTTCTTTATCACCGGAAGATCTCTTTGGTAATCACAGACACACCTCTTATTTCAATAGCTTCAGTAAAGGACTGTTGATTCCTCAGACCTAACCCAGTGTGTACAAATCGCAGTTTTGTTTTCTAGTCCCGATCTCTAAGAATAAAGGTTTAAAACTTGAGAGGCTGCAAGGGGCAGATATCTAAGGCAATTTCAGTCTCTTGCCATGGAATTGCAAGGTGGCTTATGCACAGAAATCCAGAGGAAAAGCAATTGTAAAATATGGAACGCTATTCTAGTGTTTTGACATGTATTTCATTCTTAACACTAGTTAAAAGTAATAATTTTATGCTGTTTGCTACAATAACCTGTTTTTAATTGTAGCAGGAATTACTTGAGCTTTAACTGAGTGTAAATACAAGCACTATAGAATAACAAATTCTCCGTTTTCAAGTCACTTTTATAATGCTGTTCATAATATTAGATTCTATCATTATAACTAAGCAATTTCTATATGTAACCAAGTTAATATTGTTTTGTTACTAATGCAACTAGGGCCAGCAATGCTGTTTCCTTTACTTTCTGTGACCAGCTTGATTAAGGAGAGATGATACTGTCCTAAGAATGTTAAGCTTGACCTGGTAAGAATTGTAATAAAAATTTTACTAACTTCTGCATCAAAGGAATAAGCCCAACGTTTAGCAAAATGTTGAGCTGGCATTTAACTTGGCTATAACATTAAGTAGAAATGAAAAATTACAGACATTTTCAAGAGAGTTGAGAGAAATGAGAGATCAATGTATTGCTTGTTTTAGTGTTAGAAGATCTCCACTTTAAAAAATAATTGATATTCCTTCTTCCACACCCTTCTGCCATAATTATGTAAAGAATCTGGATTATGCTTCCGACTTGATTTAACTGTTTTATAATAAGTCACAAGCATACCTTGCCTACTTGATGATATTCCTTTAAGGTTGTGCCAGTCTTTCCTTTATTAAATCATGTTTAGTGTTATATACTGGTTGCTTAAAAAAATTCATTTCAAGCTTGAACTTGCTATGCATTCTCAGCTAGCCATATGTGTGAGGGAGCACAAAAAACATCAGTACTATTTAGCAACTTAACACATTATTTTTCAATGTGATGGAAATTTTGGCTTTTCCTGAAAAAATGTTTATCATAATGAGGGCTTGAGTTTGTTACTGGGGAGAAGCAGCATAAAAATCATTAAGATCTGCATTTTGTGTATATGGTCTATGTGCTGCCCCTATATATTGCTCCCTTCCCACCCCCCCATCATAAATCTGACCCATTTGTAGAAAATTTGACTTTTGGTTTGAACAGGAAGCAAGCAACTAAAAAGGAAGACTTGTGTATAGATAGTAGAAAGGATTGTAAGTTTTAAACACAGCAGTTCAGATAGAGAGATAGGTATAGGAGTCCTAGTTACAGAGTCCACTCTGCTACTCTTCTGTCTTGTTAGTTTTTCTGAAGTTCATTATAAGATGAGAATTGAAAACAATGCTTGTAATGTTTTTAGTTACGGATTTTCCCCACACGCCACCCATCTCCTACCCCCCCGTATCCCAGAGAGACGGGGAGACTTTGCAACTCAGTATGGCTGACAAGTCTGAAGAAATTTTTAGTATGGAATACTATAGGTTTTGTAGAACAGGGTAGAGATTTTTAATAGCTGAATTAGTGTTTTGGGAGTGTTCAAAATGAAACACTAGGTCCCTTATGGGTCACTACATAGAGTTCATAGCTGGTCAGTGTACTTGCTCCCCTCCTTCTGAGTTTTATGCATGACCTACTGAAGGTCAAAAAGAAATGTTGATTTGAAATACCTACACTGCAAGAAGATGTACTGAAACATGTCTGAAAGAGTTACCATAAGGATAGTAAAATCTCCTCTTCCTGGCTTTGTCCTGAAGGACAAGTGTCCAAGTAACTTTATCCAGCAACTCTATTTCCCAGTATGCTTCTGCTGACTCTAGTAACATACATTTTTTGCCTTCAGTCTAAGTGGCCTAGTCTGTAGTTTTTCTTGGACATAATTATATTTTATTCCCCATTTTTCAGAACAGATGATTGAATTCAGTCTTTTCATTCAGTTTTTGTTATCTGCTATTTGTTAAGAGAACTCAGGGCACTTAAGATAAGCCTCCAGTGTGTTTTTTGGGAGGCTTTTGTTTGGTTATTTTTTGGGGTTTTTTAAACCTATTTTAGGCTTTCGTTGTAGTTTGAGAAGTAGGCTAATAAACTCATCCTAACACCTCTTTGGAAGGTACATTTACTGTATCTGTAAGTCCGATGTTGTGAACACCCCTCACATCCAAGCTCTCAACTACAAATGCATCCTGTGCTGTTGTCTCATGGTATGTGGAATTGCCAAGCGGTCTCTTATCCAAATACTTACTAGGCTGGGGACTGCTTAATCTCTGAGATCAGGGAGACTTATTCTGATGTGGCTGTAGACTCTAGACAGTTAAATTTGCAGAAATCCACTGAAGGCACTTTGCTTTTCAGAAGTTGCTGAGGGCATAATTTGGCTTTTTGCAGTTTGAGGGTGGGCTGTTTAACCTGAACAAGTTCCAGCTTGTTCAATTATAATTTAACAATATATTTTCCCCATACTTGCTGTGTTCCTCCCAAGAGATGCTTGCACCTCCTTGATGCATGAAAGGATACCTGTATTTAATGTACATATTAAATAAGTCTGTAAAGTAAATTCTCACATAATTTTACATTTAAAAGTACTATTTGAGGTGTGTGTGTATATATAATTTTGTTAGATGCATGTATAGAAATAAAACAGTCTTTGCTCTTCCCTTTTGTACCTCCTCAAGACATGTAATCTACAAAGCAGGAGAATTGCATGATAAAATGTGCCAGAGTGGAATGCATAATTATTCCAGAGGAGGGTAAGTCAGTTCAGAACTTGTACTAACATTCTTAAGGGCAGCAGCAGTCTTCTTGCCATGAAATTACATCAGCTCTCTATGGCGCAGAGTCAATGCACATGCTTTCCCTTTCTAGTAAAAAAAGGTGTGAAAAATGCTAATGTCTTCAAAAATGTACTGTAGAACAAAGCTGAGTAAACGAATATATATTATAGTGTGGTATTCACCTGTAAGTGAACTTGAGTTTAAGGGGAGAAGAGATTGAGACATTGTACTTTTATAACAACCATTTCACTTTTTTAATAGATTAAGTCATGACTTGCAAACAGACAAAAAACATCTAAATAAGAAAAAGAATGCTTCCTTGATCCTAGTTCAGAGACATTCCCATAACAGGTGGGGCAGAGGCCTTTAAATTACAGGTCTCCATATACCTAGATTTGTTACAATTCCATCAAGCAATGAGAAAGACATTTTTACAGTAAATAGCAGTGGATGTGGCTAGCAACACCCATTTTCAAGATTGTTAAGAGATGAATATTTGGTTGGGATTGTGTAGTAACAATATCAGAGTTAGAATCTGTTCTATGTGGAAACACTACCCAGTTTCCTAGGAGTCTTAAGATGAAGCACACAGCACTTACTGCTAACTAATATACTTAAATTGTCACTGAGACAGACAGTCAACTGATGCAGCTCAGCACAGTTCTAATTTACTATCGTTTCTACGTAGTAATTGGGCCTGGTTCGGCTAGTGGACAGGGAGTGACTAATTTCCATTTCCCCACGAGGAGAGGGGAGGAAAGGAGAATTTCCTTTTTCTTAAGCTAGATTATCTGGCACTTGCAGCTGTTTGGTGGATTTATTGTGCGAGACAAATCATAAGTAGGCTGCAAGCTGATATGGCACCTTGGCAGCAGAATTTGTTTGCTCACTAAATTCTAGTGGCAGTCTCTTTAGTAGCACACCATGTTTCTTACTGCATGAGGCCAGTGGAGTATGTGGTCTCAAGCTACGCACAACTGAAGAAAAAAGCATATGTGGGGAAAACACGCCTAAAGATATATCCATGCTCATGACATAGTTAATGCAGGTTGCAAAGAAAGAAAAATCTGCAAAAAGCAGAGACTACAGGAGTTTGGCTTGAACCAGCCAAAACTATGAAGTATTCAGTGATGATAGATATAGTCAGGATAGTAATCTACTCTTTAAAGGGCTCATCTGGAAGATTTACATAATCATCAGTTGGAGAGATCTGTACAGTAGATCTCCAGTTAGAGCACACTCAGCAGTGAGGTGTTAGCTTATGGCATTCTGCACTTAGCAAAAGGATGCTTTGCCCCCTCTTCTTTCTTCATATGTTAGAACGCCTCCAAACTTGAAGAGGGGAAGAGGCATATTATAAGTGAATCTGGGAGATGCTCACGTTTTATTACAGTGGATGGGAATGAAATAAATATATTCTTCTCTCACATTGACAGCTTCTGATTATCTGAAAAATTTTTGCCCAATAGCTCCGGTTCCCACAAACAATATTTCAGGAGACTTAAATAGCAGAATTTTATGTGAACTACCTGAGGGGTAGGGGAAAAGAAGCATCAGCTTATCCTGTTTTTCCTTAAGAGCAGAACTACTGAAAGTCTAACATCCATAGACCACATTAATTCTTTAGGTGATCATCTTCACTGATGAGTTACAGCAAAATGAAAACCATACTTCAGGATTTGCTACAGCCTCAGAAGGGCACATAGCATGCTAATGAGCACAGCTCTTGTTAATTTTAATTTCATGCATCTAAAGTACTGTCTAGCATTTCTTCAGTACTGCAGTAATTCTGTAACTGATGGAGCAGATCTAGCCATATAATTTTAAGTCCCTATAGTAGATCATCTTTTAAAAATGGTTGTCACTCAAACACTTGCAACAGACTTTTGAGAAGTAGCTCCCAAATTAAAAAATAGTTAAGTACCAGCCAATATGCACTACTTCTTTCTTTTCATTTCTCATCTGGATAGACAAAAGTTCTTTTGTATTGCCTGTCTAGGTGCTTTTAAAATCTACATAAACTTTTACCAACATTTCATTCTTAGTTAAGAAAACAAAGAAGAACATGAACAGTCACCTTTCATTTTTTACTACTTACTTCAGCTCTCTTCATGGTGTTAGGAAGCATAGATCAGTGCAACACAATAATAACATTCAAAATCTTGCCCTTAAACAAAAATTTGGCTACTCCTCAGAGCTTATAAATCCTGAAAGTAGAATTTGGCTGGTTGGGATTGGTCAGAAAAACAAGCACATGTGAGTAAAGTACAAATTATTAGGAGGAGAGACAAATGCTAACAAAAAACATGTGTAAAGAGTTAAGCTCCCAATTAATCCATTCTCGGTCTTGTCAGGTTAGCTCACATTTTACCCCTTTTCTGTTACCCTGTTACCATCCATCACTTTTATAGAACAACGATTTAACCATAAAGCCAGACACCTTCTCCTCCATAGTATATATCCTGTACTGGGAAACTTAAATGTCAAGTAATGTGAAGTGGATCAGTTTTTAAACACCATATCCACCCTTGGAAGTTCTGAGCAATGCCACTGCTAAGAGAAGTCAAAACTCCAGTCCCAGTAAAACATACAAAATCTGCTTTTTTTTTTTTTTTTTAATTGATCCTCTTTCTAATTCTTTGTAACATAATCTGTGGGGAAAAAAAAGGTATCTCTTTTACTCCTGGGCTATCTTAGAGTGAAACAGGGGGATAGTCTTTCTGTTGTTCTTCTTGGCTTATTTTAAATTTAAAGAACTCACTTGATACTCTAGACATTATTTGAACTCTTTCTCTTTTTAAAAAAGTTAAATTTTATTTGCAGTCTTTCTCGAATTAATTTCTGAGCTGCAAGAATCTAACTACAGAGGAGCAAATCAATGTTTCAGGAAACTTAATGTAAACTATCATCTTGAGGTGCAATATTCTTCCTTAGAAAATGAGGAGGAATTAGAGGAAATGAGGAAAACAGGATTTTGCAAATTTGGCTGCTTATTTACATGACTGAGTATGCATTTGGAAAACTAGTTACTAGTTTTAGGTACCTATTTTGAAAATTCTGATATGAGATTTTAAAAACATCTTAAAAAAAAAGAAAAAAATTGCTTGTTTAGAAACGTGTATCTAATAAAAAGCATTTCCATGCTGGAGACATGTATTTTCATTTAGAACTTAAATTCATTTGTGCTGGCGTATGTGACAGTTTTAGATCATCTTTCTTAAATTACTCTGAGTCAATAATCACTTCTAGTTATTTTTGGTATGGGAAAAAAAAACTCTACTAGTGATCAAAATTTGCAAATGCTTCTTTGTTTGCAGCCCTGTCTTGCTAGACAGCTTTATTTTGCCAGGGGAAGAAGAAAGGCAGAGCCCAATTAAGCTGCATCTTACTCTGTGCCGGAATGCTTACAAAGGGTAAGATAGCCGAGTGTCCCAAACATTGGCAACTAGTGCCATTTTAGATCACCTTTGTGTATCCTGCCTAGCCTCCAACTGCCATTTTAGTATAGCCCAGGTCTCCCACAGATCCTGTGCCATACCTGCCAACCCCGGTGTGGCTATCTTGGTTACCGAGATAAGCATCGTGATACGAGATCTAAAAAGGCATTAGATAACTCTGCTGGACTTATTCAGCCACCTGCATCCTACCCAACCTCACTGGAAGCTGCTGTTGATGGGCAACTTGCTAGGAAATGTGTTTGTTGTGTTCAACCAAATACTGGCAACAACCATGCCAACGCACAGACAATATGCACTGACTTTTTCGATTTTGTAAATAGGAGCTTTATTGTTTGTGATCTGTTCACTGAGACAACACTGGCTCAGAGAAGTGACTTTGTTCTCGTGGAGTAGGAAGTATACAAAGTACACACAATATTTACAAAGTACCTTAGTACTATTTTGACTAATTTTTACTGGAGAGTTAATGGTTGTTTCAAAGCTAGATTAGTCACTTTGTCCATAATTACAATCTCTTGAAATCTGCGTTTTGAATTGGCTTCAGGCCTAATGGTCAGAAAATAGCTCCGTCTCACTCTTAAGACTAAACTTGATTAGTAGCTCTGTAGATTTCATATTACCCTGATTTATAAGCGAAAGATCAAGAAAAGATGGAGTGCTGTACATAGAAACCTGTGGCATCATAAGCTGCATCTCCACGGAAAAGGTGCAAATGAACCTTATGTTCCTAGGCTAATGTTCGTAAAGATGAGCAACCACAGACACTCAGCTTATTTCTGTGTTAGCGTTTCTGCAACCCTAGATAGCATTATATTGGATAACTGGGTATTTAGAGCTTGCACATGAATTCAAAGCACCATCTGTATAATGAAGTAAGACAAAATGGACGATAAATATTTGAATAGACTTTTTCTAAAAACCTCATTTTTTCTGATTAGTATTTTGGAGATGTGTTATAGATTGCTCAAAAATGCCTTAACCATGAAACACTGCATAAGGAACATAAGCATGCATCAGCTTGCATGTGACACGCTTTAGCACGCTTGGAGGTATAAAGAAGTTTTGGCATTGTGGCGAGGCAATGTGTTATGTACATTGTGTGGGAGGATACACCATGCAGATTTGATTGCATCATCTTGCTCTCTTTTTTCTTTTCTTTTCTTTCTTTTTTGTGTTCCAGATGGTAAAACAAAGACTGTAGTGAAACCCATTTTCTCCCAGGAAGAGGTGGGAGGGAATTTTATATGAGCGAGAAACTTTGCCTCAAGTCGAAATCTGGGGCCTGGACTAATGAACTACCTGTAATTCAGATTGTACTACATATTGCTGAAACTAGGCATGTACTAATCATGAACCATGCCAAACTATGCATAATTACTATGCTTTCTCTGTAGCAGTAATTAATTTGCGTTAGCAACTTTGATTAATCTTTCTAATCTAAAAGTAAAGTGCTTCTCAGACATGAAAGGCTCTGTAACTGCTCAAGGTTGTTATTGCAGCCCAGTGAAGGGTATTTCAATCCAGTGGGGGGCAGGAGGGGGACAAAGCTCAAAAAAATCAAAGTATAGCTGGTATTTATGAACTAATAAAAACTGTTAACAGTTAAAGCAGTCTGTTTTGCCACAGAATTCATCGTCTAAACTACAGGCTTCTGTACCAGAACATTCCTCCTGAAAAAAAAGAGAATTGTCATTAATTCAGTAAGAGGGCTTCTCTGAGGGCTGTTCCACAAAGATGAGGGTTATGTGCCGAACAGAGGGACTGAGATTCCATCCTATAGAGGGCAATGCAATGTATTTAACGTTTGTAAAGTTGCAGTGCAAACTTACCCGTAAATTCATTTGAGTCTTAACCTGGAGGAAAGCATTGTTCTAGGCATGAGTGTTTAACTACGATACTGAGTCAGTCCTCATTATCAGTCCAAAAAGGGTGTCAGTTGTGTTGCCTGTGAGTGATTTGGACATGTCTGCTTTTCAGGAAATATATATGCTAAGATCATCAACTTAGACTATGTTGACAAACAGAGAGCTATCAGATGCTAATGTACAAACTGAATTCTGACATCACTGGAGATTAAAGTTTCCATACTTCATTGCCAACCTCCTGGCCCAAGCCAGGCTCTTCACCCAAAGGAATCCAAAACTGCTGAAAGGACTTATGTCATCAAATGGTGATTGTGATTTACCTAGACTGCATAAACTATCAGATCTACATGAAGTAAAATTTCTGAGGCAAATAGATGTGTCTCTACAAACCCATTACAAACCCCATGGGGTTTTTAAGTTAATGTTGTGTTGCTCGTTTTCTCCCTCAGACATGCTAATATTACAGATACTTTTTCTTGTTTCCCCTGTTAGCACTGTTTCCTGGCAAGGAATACTGCTGCATGTCATTCATGATAGGCAGAATGACATGATAATAATTAGGAAATGGATAGTCTAGAGATTGTTAATGAACTTCAGTTTGATTTAGATAATTTTTTAAAAATGCTGCTATTACTTCAAAGTCTGGGATCAATTCCGTTTTCACAAGTTAGAGAACTATTTTTAAAATACTTATTAGAAAGTGTAAATGTGATTCCTAGAATTCATAATTTTTTATGATGCTGATTCAAAAAGGGAATTATTTTTCATAGTTTATTTTCTTACAGTTGTGGTTTGTGTCCAAATATTTTATAATCATAAAGCTACCCTTTTGATAGCAGTCAACATAGACAATATATATTGATGTTGAAACAAGCTTTGTAGAAGACATTTTTTTAAATCAGGCATGGGACTTTACATTTATTAGAAGGTGTTCACAAAAATAAGGGTAACATCATGCATATTCTTTGCAACTAAACCCAGTTATGGTTACAATTTGGAAATAAATTTAAATAGACATATGGAGATACAGTAGTACATATACACTCTATTTATGACATTAAGTTAGTGTACTGGTAACTCTCAGCAATACACCAGAAGTCTACAACCAGCTGATGAAAAGATTGTATTAGGAGGAAGAAACTGCTTCAATTTCTCACATTATTTATGTGGCTTGACAAGAATGTCAGTGTGAATTGCCTCCTAGATTTGGGAGGCAAGAACAAGTCAAGACTATACTTTTGCAGTACAAAACATTTACACACAAAATACACATGCATTGCAATGCATTGGAAATGGGTAAAGCAACAAGAAACCCATTACTCAATGCTTTATTAACACAATTCTACAGAGGAGTCTCAAATAGGATTATATAGTTCAGTCACAGTAAGGCCACAATATTACAATGGATAAGGACCGTAGAATTCGGCATTCTGTGTTAGTGATAGAACCCTTCCTTCCTTATAGATTTTTATACGTGTTCCTGAATGGTACCTCATCAAAGTCCTCCTTTTTTTTTTTTTTTGTAAGTTTAACATATTGCTTAATACAACAGTTAGCACAGTAGAGAAGGGTACTGTCACAGGGAAAACAAAACCTATGTAACATTCACGTAGTTTTTAGACTATATGCTAGGTGCATTTAGATGAAGCTGGCTAGTCAGAAAAAAGACTAGCAAAGGATTTCCTCAAGTTTCGAATAGTTTCAGCTTTTGCTTCGTCTTCATTCACGGATGATCGGAAGAAGGATGATTCTGTGAAACTGAAGGCATTTGTCAAAGACTGCGACTTGCTGCAAGACAAAAATGCAACACGTTTTGTATGGTCATATTATTTACCAGCTTCCATCCACATACAACTCAAATAAATTATGAGATGTAGAGAGTTTGCATGTGAACAAAATGGACATTCAACACAAGCAATATAGTTAGATGTAGCATACAGAGCTGCTGCAATACAGCACATTCCTTCTGTACTTTGATTTAAGAAGTAGGATAATCTTTTTCTTTAGAGAACACACTGCATTTTTTACAGATCTGAACCATTGTATTCCAGTAAATTGGGTGATGTAAATTAGAACGTGAGGGCTGCCTGCTACATCCAAATCACCACCCAACACAGGATGATTAATAATTGTGTTTCTTAAGGCTGCAAACAGTTACACACGAAGAAAAATTAGGTATATCGGCAAGAGTTTGAGGAATGAATCCTGAAGTTGTAATGTGCTCTCTCTCTCTATATATATATACACACACTGGACATTTGATCCTTAAGGGAGGCTTAATGACACTTTATATCTTTAAAAAAAAATCCCCAAATCAGATATAATTTTTCTTGTCTATAAGCAGATAGTCTAGCAATGGTTTAGTGCTATCATGTAACTACGGTATAGGTGTCTGTAAGCATGAATAAAATAACATACAAGAAGGAAAACGTCTGAAGTTTAAAACTTCAGCTCATAACTTGTCAGATAAAGTAATATTTAAAAAGTAGGCTTGAATTTAAATAGAAAACATTAATGAGTTATAATCTTTTTACAAAGATATCCATGCATTAGTAAAACTAGTTAACTGATTCCATTTTTATCTCAGTACAGTAAGAGGATTTCAATTTTGGCTATAGTAAAAATGAAACACTTTTCTTATTCAGATTGTCGTCTGCTCTTCATGGTTTGCAATTTCTCTACCTCTAAACTAATGATGTACAGCAAACAGTGCTACGGGCGTTTTAGGTTTTTCATAAATTATAGTTGTGTTAATGAGAATAGACTGATAAATGTTTGTTTGTACTCACTGAAAGAGGGAGGGTGGGAAGCAGCACTTGACTTGATTAGTAACACAATAAGTAGCCTAATTAAATATTTATTCACAGATTAATAACATGTACATACAGGTTAGGCAACAGCATGTGGGTGAATACAAAGCATACACATGCAAATAGATAGAGCTAATCCTACAGGCAGGAGATCTGAGTCTTGGTGTGGACCTAAAACTGCTTCTTGAAAGTTAGAAAAACTACTTGTATTACAGCTTGCATCTTAAAAACTTTAATTTCTCCTTTTTTATTTTATTTTAAATAGAGACTATTCTCTTCCACTTGAAGAAGAGAAAAACGAATCTACATTTGAATAAGGAACTAAAGGAAAGGGAGGAAGCTGGGAAACAGTATGTGGTACCTGTTCTTAACTGCTTTTTGTAAATGTCAGAAGTTCACAAGTCAAATTTCAAATTATAAACTAGTTTCCATCTTGCTTAAGAAAATCGACCTCCCTATTCTCTACGTATACTTAAATAATGGATGAACTAATTTGAGTTTTATGATTATAAAACAGAATAAAGAAATACGCTGTCCTAGGAAGGCAAGGAAAATATTATCATCTTTGCATATTGTCACCTAACACATCTTTTGCACCGAATTGTGCTCAGGTGAGGACTCAGAATTGGTTCACACTAGTATTAGCATATGAGTAGGTGGAAAAAGGGGATCCGTGTTACTTGGGTGAAACAAAGACTACGTGCCAGTCTTTGTACTTACCAAAATAAGTAGAAAGTGTCTGTGACTCTACCGGCAATAGTGTGTGTCAGGATCGCTATGTTGAAAACCAGCAAATCATTGCTAATACCTTCCCCATGTTTTCTGGTCACTGGGTTTAAGCTGTGAGAGGGGATATAGCTACAGATCCTTTCCATATTCTTTACTGTAGCACACAGCTGGCTAGATACAGCAACAATAGCATGCTGTGCACTAAGGAATCTTCCACCAGTGAGATAACTACAGACAGTTCTCTGGGCGAGTCCTGCAGTCTTCTCTGAAAAGGGCCCATGCGAATTGCTCGTGCTATACAGTCAGTAGCCGTGTATAACCATGAACGAAGTGCGACTGTAAAGAACCGCAGTTTGGCAGCCACTGTCTCGCATGTTCATTTGGATTGTTTCTGAGATAGGCCTTTTGAAACTGGAATCTGTTGTCTGAGTGACTGCAAGGTTAAAAGTTTAAATAGATAAGACTTCCTTTTTTCTGTGCAGGGCTTACAGCACACCCAGATCATGAGTCAGTGACATAAAAAGGAGAAAACAAATACGAGAAAGATGATGAGTGTTCAGACCTAGTTAGGGCAGAAATTGCACAACTATTAAATGAAATTTAGTGTAGTGCTTAGGATATAACTAATGATACTGTCTTACTAATTATAAACAGAGAATAAGCTTTTTGAAATGTTTTAACCTCATTTTAGACTTAGGAACATACGTACATTTTTTTCTGAATATTAGACCAACTCCCATATTACAGTTACGACAATGAAATCTGTGTTACGAGGAGCAAAGAAAGGATAAAGCAAATCTTACTTAAGTTGTGGATGAGACTGAGGCTTCTGTTGTGGAGCAGGCTGTGGAGCTGGCTGTGGAGCTGGCTGTGGAGCAGGCTGTGGAGCAGGCTGTGGCTGCGGCTCTGCATCCTTTGATAATCTGGTGCTGGAAGGACCTTGAGCCTGGGGACGTGGCTGCTGAGTTGTAGGTCCCGGTGGACGCTGTGGCTGGGAAGCTGAGGGCTTTGCTGACTGCCCGGGGGGGTACATGCGCTGTGGCTGCAATGGCTCCTGGCTTTGTGATTGCATTCCTTGGGGTTGCACTGGGCCCCCTAGGTTCAGTACAAGAAAAACTTCATAATGTTATAGTATCAAAGAATTCTTACTAGATTTCTTATCCAACACTTTAAAATAATCCTTGAATGTGATTAATTCTACTTTTGAGGCAAAATTCTATTAATATGGATTGCAGTTTCATGTAGTCAATACTACTAATCACAGTTGGTACATTAGTAACTTGCTTGGAGCCCCTATGATTCATCCTTAAAATTGCTACGAAGTACCAAATTTATCCCAGCAGTAGTGGTACTGACTGCAAATCAAATCATGGAGTTACACCCAGTATCATTTTGGCCCAGCTCAAGGAGGGGCTGCGAGATAATTGAACATACCAGTAGTATCTATTTCAGCAATACAGCTACTGTTTTCTGTGTAGTTATTGCATGTTTGTGGCTCCGAAGTTTTAAAATTATTTCTGTAATATTCCTCTTAGATTCGCTCTTATAGCAGTAAAACAACTTTATACTGAAATTTTCCGGCTAATTTAAAGTCTTTTGATAACTTATTTAACCCCTTAGTGAAATATGTCAAGAACATTACAAGAAACACAAAGTCATTACTAATTCTTTACCAAGGACATCTTTCCACTGAGAAGGAAGTATATTGGCAAAATACTGTATGAAGTGTGAAACTACAATGTGTAGTAGAGACTTAGGTTGTGAAAGCCGTGGCTGAAAGATGCTACGTCACCATACGAGGGGGGGGTTCTGCTTTCTGACTGAAATAGTGCTGTGTCAGATATCAGTGGGCATGCTGCTTTTATCTCATTTCATGTGTCTGAACGTGGTTTTCTGGGCTGATAGTTGTTATAACTGAATTGTTATTCTTGCATGTGTCAAGGCACACACGAGTTAAGGGGGAGAAAGGACAGGATGAAATTCTGAGCGATTTGTTTGTATAATGTTTCAGTCAGGGTAAGAGCTTTGCTGAACAGTAAATATAGAAGACAACTGATCTAGATGTTCTGAACATTTGGGAATTTTAGTCTTAGATATTTAGTGCAACTAAAAGACTTAATCTGTTCAGGTCTCTAAAAGAAAACCTTCATATCTGGAAGTACTGCTGCAATACATGATTATTTTCTTTTAAATTGCTATTATAGTTAGCTTGTCACTTACTATATGAGATTCCAGTGTATGTGTCTGAGAACAGCATGTACTAATGCTTCAGTAAGTTTTAATACAGTTGTAGCAGTGTGGTTGGTGTAGAAAGATAAATAGCACGTACTGTATGTTAAGGAATGTGCCTTCATTGTTTATTAATTTGAACCACTTTTGTAGGAAATATTTGAAGGTGATAACATGGTCTTGCAACATCTTAATAAGGATCGTTTTCTTATTAGTCTCCTTTCACTCAATATTGAAAACCAGAAAGGTTTCTTTCCCCCACTTGTACATACAGGCTTGAATGCCAGAAACTTTACACTGAAGACAGATATAACTTTCTTTTATTGCACATTAAGCTGTACAAGATATTTCACATAAAAGATATACTGCTGTCACACTTCCAGCATTTGCTCACTTTCTTGCAGCTGGGTTGTACAAAAGGCAACAATCATGAAAGAAACTTTTACCAAAAATAACTCAACAAAACTGAACATTAAGCCTACACTGTAAAACATCTGTTCCCTGTTACCCACAATATTGCACCTAAGCATGCTTACATGCAGAGAGACATTTTGGCTTGCTTCTTGTCTGTGGTATGTAGTAATAGTGTGTGCCCTCATAAATCCTTTACAGTCAACAAGCTGAAATCCTATCTGAAACACCCATCTCTTCTTTGCACACACAACTCACATATGTCGTGTGAAAAGCACTTGTGAATACTTGTACTACTACATGCAAAAAATACCAACTGCTTTGAATAAAATCAATCATCAGATTCATTTCTTCACCCCAGGGCAGTATGGTTTGTTCACTTTTATGGTGTCTGGAGGTAAGGATTTGTGAACCTGATTCTAAGTGGAATTTTCTTAATATAGAACAAAATAGCCAATACCATCATCGGAATGATCACTGACCCAGACAAATGCTGATCACTAAAGCAAAATATTCATGTAATTTACTGATAGGTAGTAAACAGTAGCACTTACCACAAACATTTAAATAGCTAATAATGCATACCTTAATTCTCATCTTACCAGCCAGCTTGTACAAATAAAAGAAACACTAAGAATGATGATTCTCACTGATAATTTTTTCCAGTGTTTGTAGGGAAAACAGAAGTAGAACATAAGGCTGTTTTCCCTTTAAACAAAATTGTTTGCACTAAACTAATGGCCAGTACTCATCTTTGTACATATTCAAGATTAAAATTATAGTTCTGTGGCTCACTTGCAACTAAGCTTTATGGTATGCTAGCAGTGTGTAGCATGTGATTCTAGGTTAGATTTCTCACAAGAGATTAACTGCCTGCCTGTGTATTTCTCGTAACATTACATTATAAATTAGCTATGCAAAAATCACAAATAATTTACCTACAGAAAATCCAGCAGTTGTCAGGCATCTCAAGTCTTTTTGCATGTTTGATTTCAAGCAATTATTATTTATGTGGATAATGCTGGGACTGAATTTTCTTTATAGCTCTCTGGGTATTTCTAGGTTTAAAATAGTAGACCTGAGTTGGTAAAGAAAAGGGCTGACATTTTTGTCTTGCATTCTAAGCAAAGGGCAAGACCCCTGGCTGGTTAAAGGTACCTTGGTCTACCATCTCCTAACACCTCAGTATTTGAAAAAAATGAGCTCTTACAGGAAGTTTAACAGTCCTTGAGGTACTTCTCACCAAATAACCTGGGATTTACCTCTTAGGTAAGTATAAGATTTTTGAAAGTATTTGCATTAGTTTTCATTAAAAATCTCCATAGATCACTAATTCAGAATGACAACAAAAGGTACTACTTAATTGAAATAGGATACATTAAATACTCACACTTTCACTGAGATATTGCACATAGGTGGCCCATTTACATAGCTTTGTAGCTAATAATTTAATGCAGAATTACTAAAAATATGAATACCAGTATGTAAAATAGAAGATATTTTAAATATTCCTTGGGAAGAACTGTATCTTATGGAGTCACTGAAATATTAGACTTCCACTTGTGTATAAGTAAAACTCAAATGTTAATAAACTTTACAAAATTATAAATAAAAAGCCTCACTAACAAATTCTAACTTAGACTTTTAAAAATATATCTGGATCACCTACCTATTAGTCATGCACACGCACAAAAAAATAAAGGCTATGAGTACAGTGTGCACACACTCACAGAGTAAGCAAAAGTATTTAGATTTGAACCTTGGTGGTATTTTACTTAACGATATATAATACTCAAAAAATACTGTCTAACCATCCATAATGTACAGTTGCACTGGGCTCTAAAGAGGCACATTCTTTGTACACTGTTGACAACAGCCCTGAAATCACAAATTTTACAGAGAAAGGTAGGTAAGCGTTACACGCACAGACATGAACAAGTAAACAACCAGACGGTATAGTTGACACTGCATAGAAAAAACACAGTCCAGGTCAGCACTGAAACAATGCAAAAATTGAACAAAACTGGTATGTTTGCTTTTAAGATTGTGTGTTTGTTTCTTTTCTTTTTTTCATTTTTGCTTTAACCCTTGCTTTTAGTCTCAATTATCTAAGTAGCCTGGACTTGTTTTGGTCCTACTGCAACGCCATTACAGTCGAGAATGTACTGTAAACAACCTTGAGGTGGTGGTCGCTGAGGTGGGATTTTGTTTGGCTCTGGCTCCTTTAGTGATCCACTCTGGAAAATACATTTGAAAACAGAAGAGAAAAAAAATTAGAGTAGCTTAGTTCCAATTTTCCACTAATTTGTCTTTATTTTCATTAGAAATCTCTTTATTGGTTGGGGCTGAACATGTACTTTTAATTTATTCCAGATAACATTTTCTAATTTAGTTGCTGTCTGACACTAATCCAAAGCTGGGTTCTTAAAGAAAATTGTTTTCCCTTTGCAGCATGTGATCGTGATAGAAGGAGTGCCTTCTCAAATCTTACTTCTGTTTGAGTATGGTCTTTCTCCTTCACTTCCTAGCACCTTGAACGACTTTTCTGTATCTCATTGCTTCTGCTCTCTTTTTTTAGGATAGACTGAATGGACTTCCAACAGATACCTTTGTGTAATTTAAGAAGTATTTTATTTTTAATTACATTCACTTGTATCTGGAAGCACTAGCACAGCAGGATTTTTTTTGCTAGTGGTAGTTTCACTTCGATTTGCTGACTGTAAATGGGAAGGGAGATGGACTACTCTAGGTTAGCTGTTTTGCTAAGCAAAATGAAAGAAGGAAGCAAAAACCACAGACAAATAATAAAAATAATTGAAATTGCTTCATGCTACTCCATCTGACATGTTATTAGAAACACATGTAATACTTAACTTTTCAAAACAGGAGATTTATTTGGCAGCATCCTTTTCAAATGTATACTTGTCGAGAGGAAAAGATGGGCCTGAACCAAAACCTTGGAGCAGAACACCCTCTGGGAACATTAGTATTTGAATCCAAACTTTGTCTTAGTCCCATTTCTGATATTTTGAAAAGTGAAATATGTTAAATCTTTGGACATAATAGCTTGTTTTGGTTTTTTTTTAAGGACCCAGAAATTAAATTGCCATCTGTCAAGAGGGAAACCCCCCAGAATTTATTAAATAGTAAATGTAAAATTAATTAAATGTGTTTCTTGCAAAGCTTACTGTTTTTTTCTGATAGGTTTGTATTTGATCTTAGAACTATGGAAATAAATCTTACTCATAGTGATGTGAATTCCTGCACAGCAATCTAGAAGTTATACTTTTTAAATGTTACAAGACAAGACTCTATTGTATGCAGCTGTTGCAAATTGCTTTGTCTGCTTTAGCTACCTAAATAAAAGGACGCACGACAGGTCCAAAACTCTGATTATTCAGAGTTACCAACCTTCAGAAGACCAAATGAGGAGTAAATATGATACATACAAAATGAATGAGGCAAAATCTGATCCTTATGTTAACTGACCAGTTACATAGTTCTCAGTAAGCATCATTGTAAGGATGAGGATATGTAGAAAAGAATTTCGTAAGGGAAGACACAGCCATCAGAAAATTTTGAGGTGCTTTAGCTTAACAGAATCACTAAGGTTGGAAAAGACCTGTAAGATCATCAAGTCCAAATTTAAAGTCTTAAAGGCTTAAAGTCTTCTCCGTTTTGTTTCTCTCCTTCCCCTAATTTTCTGAACCACTTGTAAAAGTTGACACGCATGGCATGTTTCAGTAACGTTAAGTATTTGTGGTAACCACTCTGTATAACGCGTTGGAGCTCACTGAAACAATATGCATTTACATCAGTAACTCCTTGGTTACTGAGGAAATTAGCCCAGACCTTGAAAAGTTGCCCTAGAGGAGCTAACTCCTTTCAAATTCTAGCACCATTGTTCTGATGCACCTGGCACCTTCCTCTGTCCGCCTCGGGGCGTTTGGGTGCTCTGCCTTAGAGAGAGCCTGTGTTTTCTTTGGTGGTGTAGTGTGGCACACGGAGTGTGCCCTTAAAGGGAAAGTGTAAGTGCTTGGGTTTAAGGACCTCCACGAGTTTCTTTCTGGAGGGCCAAACAGATCATGTGACTTTTGTTAGAAAGCACACATAATATTTTATAAGGAACATGACTACGAGTACCATGCGATCGACTTCCTAGCCTTACAAAGGGCCATAAGCCAATCTATACGGTTCTCTGCAGTGGCAGAGGATGACTAGGGAGGATATGAGTGTCGCTATTTTTCTACTACAACAAAAGTAAAAGATTACGTAGGTAAAACTCATGTTTTATTTAGAAACTGAAACACAGGCTGGCAATTTAAATTCACATCTATTTTAATGTTAAAACAACATCTGCAGGGCCTCTGTCTCCTCCACGCCTTGAGGCTGAAGCAAATCTGCCATTTGTTCTTGCACTGAAATGGTCTGGGTTTTACCTGACACACCACCTATCTGACTTGACAGGACAACATCAGTACTTATGCAATCTGCATATCTCTCCATCTTACAAAGAAATTATTTTATCCTAAATTAAGCTTTCAATAAACCTTATAGAAGCTTGCTAATCCTTACCTCGACTGTTCTGAAAGTTTAGAGCCTTTGTGCATTTTCTGCTGAAGATGTATTTCCCCCTCTCTAGTCACTGACTGCAGCTGTCCTGATTTTACCACCCACACATCCTTTTTTTCACCAGATATCACCTGGTGCTTCCAGGAACCTCACCCACACTCCAGGCCAATCACATGGGTATATTACTTTTGCTAATTAGCCAACCCACCCAGGCTGACCCAAAAAGACTAATTAGCATTACATTCCTAATTGAGAAATCTTACTCATGGTTTTTCAATGGTCTGTAGTAATCCAGTCCTTTTCAAGAGTCTTTCTTTCAGACAGTCAGAAACCTTGATACTTGATATTAAAGACAGGCTTTGAACCAGTCTTGTTTGCTGTCCTGAGCCAAGGCCTTTAATAAAATCCAGGCTGCTTCTAAAACACCAGTTGTTGGCAAATCAACTACAGACTTACTTCTCACCTCTCCAAGGTGGTGTGCCAATATAATTGTAGGAGCTGCTAACTCCTCATAGGCAAGACAATCTCTCTGAACAGAGATGCTGGACTAGACCTGTCCTACAGATGTATTCACCCTCTTGTTTTTTTTTCTTTTTTCCTTTGTTGCCCAGCCTAGAAGCTCACCCTCCTACCACTTTCTTTTAGCACAAACATGTTTTCCTGCACTGCAGTTCTGATCTACAAACTCGCCTATTGCTTAGTTCAAACATCGCAGGCATCAAGGATTAGAATGCAGAATATATAATGGAAAATGACCCTGAACAGATTCTTACTTGGCCGCTCAGGGCTAAAGAGCAAAATTAGTAGTACAAAAGCTAGAAACTACAGTGTTTAGTATGGTTTAGGATTACCTAAGTGAGGTGTGGTAACTGCTGTTGTAAGGAGCCCTTTTGATTTTCACTTTTATGGAACACAACTTTCACATCACATCCAAATTCCCCAAAGAGAAGGGACCGCTGATGTTGATAGTAACGTTATATAGAACTGCTTATAGAATCTCTCCTGTTCAAAGGGGATTTACTGTTTATATAACTATTCTAAAAAAATACAACTTTACTTGTGGAAACCTCTAAGCCACATGAATGCTGCAAGTATACTATAGAGATTTCTCAACTCTGAGTATAACAATTGATGCTTTGGTTGCATAATGGTCTTTAAGAATATTGGCTAAGTTAATTATAGCCAGAGCAGAAACCCCACTACTTGTCTAGAAGATAAATGTCTCTAGATGTCTCCGTAGCACTTCCTTCCTTTCCACACTTACCTGAAACAGTCTCCTTAGAATTTTAGGGGTAGAACTGGAGGAAAGAACTCTTTGTTCTTCAAAGCATATTGTATTAGAATTTGATCAGTGGTATTACTTCTTTTTCTACTATCTATATTTATATAAACGCAGATTGGATTCATATACACTTGAATTTTGAATAGTCTGAAGAATGTTGAAATGGGTGGGAGCAAAAGCAGCAACTTGGCAGGGAAATAGCCCTTGGGCAAAAGAGATGCTAAACTGAGTCCCAGCAAAAATTGATTTTGATTTGGCTGAGTTTGAAGATTTTGTGAACTATAGTTGGAGCACGTATAGTTGTTTTTGGGTTTCGTTTGGTTTTCTTTGTAATGCAACGATAGAAGCTTTTCATAGGTATTTCAATATTTGAAGGAAAAGCCATGTTTTTCAGGTCACGAAGTAGAGGGATCAACTGAGAATTGCCAAAATACGAGCTGAGTTAGATCTCATAAAGGAAACGAGAATAAATTGTAAAACAATTAAGTGACAGGAGAACTAAGAAAAAATGTGATTGCTAAGCGGAAAGGTAATTTAGATAATTTAAGTAGGGTGTCAATAGTAAATGAATGTTTGAAGTGTCTTAGATTATGATAAATACAGGAGCAAGGGCAAGAGGGCAGGTGGGATAAAAGCTAAAAATGAGATGGAGGTAAAAATCAAAGATCTTCCTGGGCGCATATTGGTCAGACCAGATATTATTCATCTCAGAAATCAAAACCAGCTGACTCATGAAATACAGAATTCCACACCAGGTATCGCTAACAACTGTAAATGTACAAGTTACACTGCAGAAGGTTAAGCACTAATACTACAGGAATTACATTGTGGGTAAGGAAGTGGCTACTGAGGACAAAGGCAGTTATTGAAGAAAAACTAGTGGGAAGGACATAACTGGGATGTGGAACTCAAGTCGAATTTTCATTAATTAAGTTGGCATAAAAAAGTAGGTGGGTGCTACTAAAACCTGTAGATGATGCAGAGCTGGAAGACTACAGGATGAAAATATCCTAAAGAAAGAATGAAATTGATGAGTGGAATTAAAAAAAAAAAACAAAAATCCCCAACAACTTAAATGCAATGTCCAAAGTAATTTATTTATGGACTAATAACATGCATCTGTCAGAAATGCAGAGCCCACTAACTGAAATCTAAGGGGAAAGATTTGTGCAGTGAAAAACCCAAAATCTTATCACACATTCAGTGAAGTATTTCCCGTAGGTGTTAAGCATGCTGCTGTGTATCATTTACATTACCCCGCTCAAGAAGGATGAACGTAAGCTGATCAGGTGCAGAAGAGTATTATTAAACTGACCAGGCAGATGGAAGAGTGTATACCTACAGCATTTGGCAGAACATGTCTTGCTTAGTTTAGCAAAATGAAGGCCTGAATGCAGAACAGTTGCTTTTTATAAATATATTGTTCTGGTAAAGAACTAGGCAGGAAACAAACTAGACTAAAGGACAATGCGAACCAAGAAGAAATGGGTATAAACTGAGTAAAACTAGGCTGGAAATAAGCACATATTGGATAGTTTAGCAAAGCAGTAAGGTCTTGAAGTGGCTTTCTGATACGGAGCATCCAAAAATAAGAAACTCCTTAGCACCTTGTTGCTTACTGCTTTATACATCTGATGTCTAGTGAGTATGGCAGGGATACTTAGCGGTTGCTGGTTCAGACCTTACCCTATTTCGGGTGAATCTGGCATAGGTGATGTGTCTGCTTCACTGTGTTGCCAGTGGCGCTGAATGGGACTCCAAAGGTTTTGCTATTTATTGTGTTATATATTCCCTGTGGACTGAGAAAGGCAGCGAACAGGCCTAGTTACAGTTATAACGGAGAGATGTGGTAAGGCACACCTGAAAAAGAAGCCACCTTCACTTTGCCTAGTGCAAAGGGGGCAGCTAGAGGAGAGTTAGCTCCTGCTTTTTACAGTTTTTTGGAGTACCGGTGTTCAGTCTTGCCCTTCTCCACTGAGGAAATCTGTATGGAAAAGACACTCTCAGCAAAATAGAGCCAGCTTAGAGTTTCTTCATGTTGAAGCTGTGATAAAGAACTCAAAAATTTAGAGCAGCATTTGTTATTGCTTAGCCAACTTTCTAAACTACCTGTGTAAAATCTGTTAAGATCTTCCTCTGAATGGGAAGCAAAATGACTGCTAAGAGGAGAAAACAAGCTATACAGCTTAATTTTTACTTGGAATAGTATTTACAAAATGCACTGAAAAAGGGGTTTTTTTAAAACATCAAAAAGTATTCTAACTGAGGTTTTATAGACTAAGTGTTTTCCATTGCTAGATAACAAATCACTTCCTAGAGAACAGTTTCCTTCTTGAATATTTTTACACACAGTCATAAAAATGAGTACCGTAGTATGGACTCACTGCTGTTAAAAGGTACACTCCAGTATTTTCCCTGGGATACTGAAACAGGTGGCCTCCCGTTGTCCATTCCAGCCCTATTATTTTCTATTATTCTGCTGAACAAAAATAATCCCACCCACCCCCCAAAAAGATGAGGTTTCTAGAGAAAAAGTAGGATGTCGATTTATCAGGGAAAAAGTTTCTTAAGAAGTAGCATCACTTGTTGAAGCTAGATGGTCCCCTTCCAGAGCCAATCAGTAATTCTAAGGGACAAGGATGCAGTCTTATTTTATTGCGGCTCTTGCTTAAAGAAGCCAGATCTCAACTTCTGTTTTTGAAAAGGGAACATTAAAAGCCTGCAGTTGCACAGCAGCTTTCAGGCAGTTCTTTCCAGTGAAAAAATTGCTCCCCATAGACAAGGAAGGAATGTGGTCTATGTGATAGGAGAGAGCTCCCCCTGTGTGCTAAAGTAGCTGAGACCGAATTGCGTATGCATGCGTGTTTGTACCAGAGAAAGAGAGCTGTAAGGAATGACAGGCAAGTGAAAGTGGTACAACATAGCTAGAACACTGTCCACTTACTGGAAAGTTAAACTTCCTTACAGCTTTCTCAGTGTACATAGATACTGCTATATACATAGAGGATACGGTACCCTTTGGGGCTTGATAGTGTCAAAATCCTGTGCTGTTGTTCAAAGTTGTAAGGAAGATTTTCACCCTTGAACCCAGGGACTTTGACCCTGGCTGATGCTACGCTGCATCTGCTCCTCCAGTCTTAAAAAAAAAAAAAACAGACCAGCGGATTTTTGTTTTTAAATATGGGATGGCAAGCGATCCTTGCATGAACAGGAAGAGATTAAGATCTGCAGAACTTCGTCTTGAGCCACAAAGATCCGTCATTACTGGATCCATTCAGAATTGAAGTTTATGCTTTGAAACAAGAGAGTCTGGGAAAAAGATGGGGAAGCTAACTCAAGTCCAGTCTTATAACCCACATTTTATCTTAATATTATTGTATCAGCGTGACAGAACAGTGGAGTGGGAGGAGGCATGGAAAAGAGGTAGTGCACTGAGCTGAACACTTGAGCTCTCCCCCGAACAACAGCAAAGTTCAGAACTCCAGTGTATGAACAGAGCGCAAGACCTCTCCATCAACATGTGCTTCTCTTCTTGCTTCTCCTGGTGCAGCACAAGTACACAGCCACACAGAGGAGGTGTTGGTGGTTGGTCTGAACTCTGACAAGCTTCCCGAGTCTCTCCTAGGAGTTGAGATGTACTGGAGAATGATACATAAGCAGCTGAAGACAAGTGTGGTCTGCTGGCAGCTAGCCAGCTGGAGCACCGATCCAAAACTAGATTAGTGTCCGAAGTGATGGGGGGGAGGGAGGCAGGTTGCTTCTTTTTTTCTATGGACAAATCAAGAATATTTGAAAATGAGCTGCCTTGTTTTGGACTTCCCTGTAATTTCTCTTGGTGCTTGTCCTTGTTTAAAAATTTTAACACATATTTAGCACATGGTCCTTATTCAAATTAAACTGTGGCAATGACTGCTGGAGAGAGGGACAGAATCCTTGCAAGTTAAACATGGAGTAAAGCCAAACAGCTTTGCTTAACAGGTTATGATTTAAAGGTCAGAGAAATCAAATAAAAAATTCAAGTGGAGACAGAGAATGATAACAAAAAAAGTAGATGGGAAACACCCACCACAGTGGGGAAAGCAAAGGAGACCAAGGAAAAGCCTCCAAAAAAAAGATACTTCTATTAGGTTCAGCTTAAATAAACAAAAACAGAGAGTAAAAATAGATGAAAAATAAGACAAAATAAAAAAATCAGAAGGATGTTATATGATAGCAATTATAGCACTAAGACAAAACAGAGAGATCTAACTTAGACTCTCCTTTTCTATTGGTGTATCTGGCAGCTATTGCCTGTAGTGTAACGATGGGGTTACTGTTTTCCTTGGTTTAATTTTGAAAAGGCAGGTTTTTGCTCTATAATGGATTGAGGACATTTTTTGAAGTCTCCCAAAAAATGCCTGTGGGGCAAGAAAGGTATTTCTCACAGAAGTCTACTAAGTACTTATAAAGGCTACTCTGTAGTGGTGGGCTCACGATTACTTAAAAATTAAACGTTTTCTTTGTTCTTGAGGGTAGTCACCACGGAGTTTCCAAATTCTCAAAGACAGTGTCTGCTTCTGCCAATACAATTGGCAGATTGTGAGATGATCAGATCATCTGGCAGAAGGTAATAAAGAAGTTAACAGAAGAATAGTTTTGTTGTATGAAGACAAAGAGAGAACAGGATTGTTATTATGTTTAAAATAAATGGGCAAAAGTATCTATTCACTAGTAACACTTGTTACATTTTTCAGTTTTAGCTAGCATTTTGTTGCCTTCCGTATTGTAAAATCATTAGCACTAAGGCTATGGGACTATATCCTACAGACAATTGAAGTCATCCTAATCATCCTGGTCCCAAAAGCTTGCCTCTGTCAGGTGGCCTGTGGGGCTTTTTCCTTTGGGCTTCTCTTCTAACGAGTATTTTTGTGAGCAACTCTTTCTCTTACCAAGCTTTGCTCGGCTTGTCTGGAGGGATCATGTATTTTTCCAGGTAGACTGCTGGTGATGAGCATTCAATATATTCAGAAAAAAAAAAAATATCAGGCCACATCCTGAAAACTTTTATTTCGTTTGGATAAATTTCCGTTGATGTCAGTAGAAATTTTGACCAAATAATCCTAAACCTTTAATACATGCCCCTTAGTGTGTTCTCTCTTACAGTCTAAACATCATCAGGTCCCTTTAAAAAGGGCACTGCAAAGGCACACTTGTTTAGTTCCTGGCACATTATTTCAAAACAAGCTATGAAAGATAAGCACTTATTAGTGTTTCAATTTAATGATTCTTATTTAATGGATACATTCACAACTAACAACCAAAAGCATTTACGTAGACATTTATCACTAGCGAATATCCAGCAAGCTATTTACTTGTTACTTCTGTTCACGAGTGAGACTAAATAAGCAACAGAACTGAGCAATACATACGTATCTCCCTTAGTAATTACTCCATCTACTGGTACAGGATCTCAGTAGGTATTTTAAAATAGGTTATCTTAACTTTCATGATCAGTTTGTTAGTAAAATCTCTGCTCAACATTTGTATGTTGTGTCCCACTGTTTTTTTTAACTACTCTCAATAGTAAATATCTTAGGATTTGTTTTTAATATATTATAATACCTGAATGTTACGTTCAAATGCTCAAAATAAATCATGCTTTGTGTAATGAAATAGTGACTGTTTTAAATATATGGACATCCTTCATCCAGCAGTTAAAGTCTGAGTCTCAGCCTCTGTTGTGATCTCTGTCACTTATATGAAGAGCACGGTATCTGCCCTGAATAGGTCTCTTATTTAAAGGTGGACAAAACATCCTTGGTGTAGTGAAATATACGCTATCATTTTATACTTGTGATAAATAAACTTGACTGTTGTAAATCTAGCTGGAATGAAGTGTGCCTCAAATGTGGCCTTTTACCAGGTGGTGCTGAGCTCAGGGTCCATACATGTTTATTTTTTTCTGCTTTTCTTAATTCCATACATCTGTATTAGGATCTAAAAGGGTAACAGCTGTTTTTCTTATATTTTCACAAAGATAAAATAACTAAAAGGTTAAAAACCCCTTTGATTAAAATAAGCATCTCCTGTTCCAAATATACACAGCTAAACATTGTGTGTGTATATGTACACTTATATATACATGCGCATTAAGGCAGCACATTAAAATATATTCCATATTAAAATAATGAAAATCAATGAAATAAATACATCACAATAGCATTATAAGAAGTTTTCAAATAGGGAGCGTTCAGTGTTTGTAAAATGCATACCCAATTTCTTCCTCAATGTGACACAGCTTCTGTAATACGCTGTTAACACATTGTCATACTAAGTAACACAGAACTCTCAAAATCCCTTCTCCCACAGGAGAACAAGCCACAAGATGCCGCTGTGATTCAGAGAACCAAAACTCACGCAGTGAAAGCCATCAGTACCTTCAGTATTTCAAAAATGACTTGTAAAAATCGTTTTAACATGACAGCTTTAAGAATGGCTTTTGACTTATGCAGCCTTTGAAAGGTACTGTGATGTATATATGCCCCAGCAATATTTTTCATTGTTCCTTATGAGTTTTGATGACAATGTTTTAGATTTTCTGCCAGTATTTTTAGGAAGGCATCTTGCTGCTGCCTGACTAATCTTCCTTTAAGTCACAAAAATAACTTAATAAGCAAGGGAATGCTGTGCTCTTTGTGATGTTGTGTCGTTATGGATATTGTGTCTCTGGTGCACAAATTTCTTCCTTCCATTAAGGATAATAAATTCCTTGTTCTTTTGTGGATAATGCAACGTGGTCTCAACAGAGCTGGACTGGAATAACATTTTCCTAATACGATTTTCCTTAGCTCCAACTGCTAACATGACCGTAATCATTTGCATTTTACAGTAATACTCATGCCCAGTGTAATATTCTACACAGAATTTAGTTCATCACAATTCATATCATGACTTGATAGGCAGTTTTGAATAGGTGTTTTACTATTATTGTTTTATATACAAATGCTGCTACAGAAACAAGCATAAAATAGCCTGCCCTGAGCAACCACCTGCAGAGTTTTGCAAACCCAGACAGCGGAAGTTTCAGCAGTGATCTTTCCTATCAACAGATGGAGGCAGAGTGAAGGGATTCCACTGCCTAGAACACTTCACTGGGCAGATTAACCTATTGGTTTGGTTTTTAGGCGAGTTTTGAAAATGGCTTCTCAAAAGATCTGTCAAAAGTATTCAAAGAGGTTACAAAAGGTGGAAATTTAGATTTCCATCATTTTATTGCCTGCAAGTAGAGCACGTTTGTCTCATGGAAAACTTCTATTTAAATCACCTTCTTCGATAAAGTTCTAGTACGTATTTTCATCATGGTTGTGAGTAAAACAAGCTGTCATGTTTTTAAATTAAATAGAAACAACTTAATTTTTGGAACGAGTTTTTTGACCATATGTAGTTATATCAGATGGAACTTCTCTGAGTCCAGGGACTCTTGCTTTTCTTTGCAGTGGGAAGACTTGTAAAGTAGATGATAAGAGCAAAACTGGCAAGCTGTGAATCCTGTAATCAAGAACACTTTCTAGCCCAATACGGTTCAATCATGCTGTCAAAGGTATGCAGTAAACTGTAGCCTGGGACCACAAGAGAAAAGCATGAGATGCAACACACAGAGCTGCAAACCGTAGCTTTTCTCCTTCACAGATTCTCTGCCGTTCTGTGTACCAGTAAAACTTGTTATAGAGCCTGTGCAGGTGCTTGTAGATAAATAAGTAAATATGTGATACACAAAATATATAGTAAAAAATTCTCAATATATCTGATATCTCAGATTATAGACTTAACGTGTTTAAGAATCACAGGATCTGCACTTCTGAGGTTTCAACACAAGCAAGACAGTTGTTTCAGGTCCCTGCCTTTGGAATTTGCTCCTGGCACTGTGACAGAGAGCACTTTGTTGGCCTTCAGAACATATTGCAAGGCCAATCATTTCCGTCAAGATTTGGCTGCATAGCTCTAAACAAAGACTTATTTTCCTAATCATTGATTTGTTGTCTGATGGATAGTTAATTGGAATAGTACTGACCATTGCGGGCATTTATAAATTGAAGCATTCTTTTACGTACAATGCACCTAATGCCACAGTAGTGGGTAGATTACAAATAATTTTTAAAAACCCACGCAGATAATAAGAGAATTCAAAACATGGCACATCTATAGCTGTACTATTGACTGTAAACTGTTCATTTAACCGCAGAAGTAGAAAAACACATAAACTACACTTTGATATTTATATTACTTTGGTTTCTAAGACCACACATAGATATGCGCAAAGTTCATTTGGGATCAATTACTGGCTTTGCATTTTATGTGACCTGCAGAAATATGCAGTATCCCCCTGCCCCGCACATGAATGGACTGTATTTCTCAAGATTAGGAAATAATTTCTCAGATTAGAAAAGGGGAAGACTGTTCAAAGATGAAAGGGACAGCTTGTTTTAACAGACTGATTTTATTCTTAGGAAAACAACCTAGCTAAAAATTAACAACACGTGAGGAGATACCTGTTTTAAATACTAGAGATCTGTTTCAGGATTTGTCCCTTAAAGCTGGGAAGGTTAATGGGTATTTGTAAATAGTATCTTCTGCAGAAATTCAGATCGCCTTTGTCTGTCCTGAACTAGTGGATAATATGACAAGACAAATTTTAAGGAAGCAGAGTCTGATGAACTGAGAGGAAAATTAACAAATACTGCAAATATTCTGAAGGGATATCTCTGGTTTTGGTCAACTGCAATCCGTAATTTAAGGATAGGATAAAGAAAAGAAGATTGATGTTGAATAACATCCTGTTGCCATTAGCAAAGGCTGAGTTCTTCAGTAACCTAAGTAGAAATCTAGTAGAAGTTCAGCAGCTAGCCAGCAAATACTATCTGGGTTCATCCAAACCTTTTTTTGTTTAAGAGGAAAAAAACCTTTTCACGGACATGATGAGTGACAGCAATGACTGAGGAATTTAGGAACTTTCTTAAAATGTTCCTTGTGTCCTGTTTTCATTCTGGACTTACATAGGCAGTTCTTCTTTGGAAATGAGTAAAAACTTTATTTGCATACAACAGCTAACCAGTTTCTTTGGATGACACCAATAACCATAAACATTCTTCCTCCCTTGTCTTCTTTAAAACCCAGGGAAGGATGCCCACCCAAGGCCTTACATTTTTTTCCCCAAAATGTGAAATACCAAATGCTCTAAATGACTGTGAATCTTCTAATGTTACAATAGTGTCTATTACTATTTTAAATTTTGATTTATGTTGACTTGTACACTCTGGGCAACTCTAAATTTGACTCTTTGCTTCATTTTAATATATGGCTAATTTACTAGTCCTAAAAGAAACTGTATTTTGGCATAAGGTGATTTCTTTTTTACCCCTCCTTGTCTTTCTTTTTCAGTGCCCTTTACAATGGACTTGAGTCATGTTGGATGGAAACTTCTCCATTGTATGTGGTTCCGTGGTTGAAACAATTTTGTGCTTAGTTTCAAGTGGCTGTAATATAAATAGAAGCCACATCACTTTTTTATGTGGGATGGTGTATTTTTATAACTTAAAGCATGATGATATATTTGAAGAACAAATTAGTCATTCTGCCTCAAGAACTTGTCTGTCTGAGGTATGCCACAAAATTGTTTTCAAATTGTTTACCTGGTGTGGAGCCTACTGGGAGTAAAAATAGATTCTTGATTTAGGCTTGGTAATTCCTGTATTACAGTTTGGCTTATTCTGTTGCTTAACTGATTACCATGGAGCTGCGCTGGTACAGAGCAGCAATACAGTCCTTAATAGTTTATTGTCAGAATGTATTGTCATCGTTTATTCCTTCAGTATATTAAAAGAAGTACATGAAAGTTGGTAGCTGATAATGCTGCTCTTGATCAGGCCTGCTGCCTAGCTATGAAGGCATAGAAGATGCAATTCAGCATTAATATAGCACTTTTCAAAGGATCATAGAATCGTAGAATGGTTTGGGTTAGAACAGACCTTTTAAAGATCATCTAGTCCAACTCCTCCCGCCATTGGCAGGGACATCGTTCACTAGAACAACCTGAACTCTCTCAGCCTGACTTCATAGGAGAGGTGTTCCAACCCTTTGATCATTTTCGTGGCCCTCCTCTGGACCTGCTCCATCAGGTCCATGTCTTTCTTGTACTGGGGACTCCAGAGCTGGGCGCAGGACTCCAGGTGGGGTCTCGCCAGAGCGGAGTAGAGGGGGAGAATCACCTCCTTCGACCTGCTGGCCACGCTGCTTTTCATGCAGCCCGGGAGGCGGTTGGCTTTCTGGGCGGTGAGCGCACATTGCTGGCTCATATTCAGTTTTTCATCCACTAGTATCTCCAAGTCCTCTCTGCAGGGCTGCTCTCGGTCAATTCATCACCCAGTCTGTACTGATATTGGGGGACTGCCGTGACCCAAGTGCAGGACCCTGCCATCCAGGTCCCTCTGGATGGATCCCTTCCCTCTAGGGTACTGACTGCACCACTCAGCTTGGTGTCATCTACAAACTTGCTGAGGGTGCACTTGATCCCACTACCCATGCCATCGATGAAGATATTAAACAGTATTGGTCTCAGTACAGACCCTTGAGGGACACCACTTGTTACTGATTTCTATTTGGACATTGAGCTGTTGACTGTGACTCTGGATGCGACCATGTGGCCAACTCCTTATCCATCTGATAGTCCACCCATCAAATCTGCATTTCTCCAATTTAGAGGCAAAACTTTTATGTTCTTAGAGCCTTTTACAAAAATACCACACTCTCAGGAGTTATTTAAAGGATGAATAAAATAAAATTCACATTTTGTGAGCATGGAAATGGAAACACAAAGATAATTTCCAAAGTCTGAAAGGTAGCAAGGCCAGGGGCAGAATTCTGCACTCCCACACTTTAACTATCAGGCCACGTAAGATAAAATAAGTGAAACACATCCATTTGCAACCTTTGACACAAGTTTTCTAGCATGCTAAACACATTTCACGAGTTTCCTAGATTTGAAAAGTATTTTTGTGAATTGCAGCACATCAAAAAAGATGATGATGTAATTCATTTCTCACAAGAACAACAAGAATTGTTGTCTTAGTATTCTTTCTGACATCCTCAGCGCAAAGATTATCTATGACTATCGAAGAATATCTTCTTATTATTTCCGTGATATTTTATACAGGTGTAACTGAAAGGAAACAATACAAAGCCTGGTAATTCACTGAATCCACAGTTATCAGTTTACTGGTAGAACCACACCAACACTTGCACTTGATTATCTCTGGAGGTAATCTCATTTAAGTATGACAAGCCTATAAAACATGTTGGTAAATTCTTGAATCCTTGTAGTTCAGGGTATACCTGCATAGTTTTCCAGCCAAATTCTTTGAGGAAAATTTTGAGCTTAAAATTATAGAGTAAGATTCTCTATTTTGCAAACGGAAGTTTCCTACCTGAGGCTGCTGAGTGGCAGTGGGTCTCTGAGGAGATGGTATGGGAGTTTTGGACAACATTTGGTTCATTTTGCTTACGACTAGATCAGTTATATGTTGCCTGTCTTCAGTCTGATGCTCACCAATCAGAGGCATTGCACAGTCCATGACCTGTAAAATAAAACAATACATCAGCTATTGATACGGCACCAAAGTAAACTTATTCCACATCTGTGTGGAATGTCAGGTCATCTGTTTACTTAATTGTTTTTGACAAAAGTGAAACCAGATCTGTAGAAATGGCCTATATTATGTCAGAAAAAAGCCCAAGTGCAGGATATGGGTCAGCAGAGCAAGAGAACAGCAACTTTACAATGTCATCCCTTTCCAATCTTCAAGCAATATACAGGTTCAGTATGATACTTGGGCATACACTCTCTGGGGAGCATGACTCCTGTGGGAAGCACATAGCAGATACGGAAAATGAGGTTGCATAGGCTATTCAGCGTCTGCTGAAAATCTGAAGTAATGGTCTGTGCTTCTGTCTAAGCTACATTTCTGAAGATTTTCTCACGTGTTTTTGTCGCTCATACCATGTTCATCAGCTGAATTAGACCATGGAAATGCAAACTAGAACTTCAGCTTCCTAGCTATTTGCTGGATTTCTGCTAGGGAAGGCTGGATGCTTATCGATTAATGAAAAAATTTAAATAAGATCTTGTTACTATTGAGATGCTTTTTTGAAAAGTAGTGCAGCTGATGCAAAAAAGAAGTAAGAATTTCTACAAAGAAAGCAGGATATCAGAGAGGCAAATGAAAACGTGCACATTTCCATTCTAAATGTGGCAGGTTAATAGTGTTCAGCAATAATTTAATTCAGCTATTCAGATGGATAAAACTAATTCTGAATACAGTTCACTTAAGTGGGTTATAAGTATTTATTATTTCTACAGTGTAGCTACTTTTGGTGCATCTGTGCTTGTTTCAGGGGAAATAAAAGCATAATGTAATAACCCCAACTATTATTCACAATGGCACTGGACATTCTTATTTCAACGATAAAAGAATTTAATCCCCTTTTGAGAAACCGCAATCCTTTTTCAAGATGCATCAAGGCTATTCAGAAAAAGGTGAAGGCATGTCCCCTGCAGCCCTGCATTCTGGTGTTTCTCATAGGTGTGGATCACAAGTGACTGAGGCCTACAATACAAACAACTGTGTTAATAATTAATAAGAGGCTGTCAGGGATAAAGCAGTTAGACTACATTAGCAGTAATATACTGTATGGAAGTCATTTATCAGACCCAGTTAGAGTCTCTGTACAAACTGAGTTGTGTCCATCTAACTTTCAGTCTGTGAAAAGCTGTCCAGCTGCCAAATCTCAGACAAGGTTTCTCACTAGTGTAGGCAAATCACGCACTAGACACAATAATAAGCTGTGCTGGTAAGAGAGAAGGTGGTGGTGGGTGAAGAAGGAAAGAATCATTAGTAAGGGATCCTCATGGGTTTTGCACAACTGCAGAAGGACTGGTTTTATGGGGGTGTTTTAGTGCTTCCAGAAGTGCACCTTCCTGTATCTCTTTGGCTTCTGAGATTCCTTCTCTTTTGCAGGTAAATGGAACAAGACTGAAAAGGTTCAACAGAGTCAAAAGAGTGCTGGAGGACTCTTGCTGCCACAGGCAATTGTAAGTGCTAATGGTCAGAGAAAAACCTTAAACTTCCCTCACTCCTATTCAGTCTCTAGGAAAAGGACTAGAAAGAGAGCTCTGCTATTGGGAGGCAGGGCAGTTTTGGCTAGAAAGGTTGATTCCCATCTCTTCAGGTGGGCATTCTGCTGTGGGTTCTTGCCTTGAGCTATTTTTGTTAGCTACCCAGCTTGTGTACTTGAAGGGAAGATATTGAAATTTTGTGATAAGACCTGATTCTGCAAATAGTTACAAGGTGGAAGAATTTCGTTATCTGTAGGGGTGACAAAGGGATCAAAGCGATGAGCATAAAGCTAGTGCATCTGCATTGTGTGGATCCCTCCTGAGGTGGAAGGGATATAGTGGGGAAAACAAAACTCCATCCATCAACCTACACCGAACACTTTATCTCCTTTATAGACAAAGAGCACAGTTTTACCTTCCTTCTTCTAGGTATTCAAGTGCTTCTAGGAATTAGACACACAGTGTGGGTATTTAAAGAGACATTTGGATTTAAAAGGACATGCATGTTCATTCTAACACTGGAATGTAATCTTTCATCTTGCATTGTAGTTGGGAATGAGCTGCATTGTAAATGCTATTACCTAAGCTTGAAGATTTTCAAAATATGGTAAGTGCTATAGAAATTCTTACTGAGGCTGACAACAGCTACTTTGCTCTAATAATGAGATTAGTTTGAAGCCCAAAATCATTTGCATTATTCTTCTGTTTGTTCCTTTACAAGAGACACTGGCATTGTGTATTGGCAACCAAAATGTTGGCAACACTTGTTCTGGGATTTTCAGATCTAGGATGTCTCCTCTAAGCTTCCTCACAACTAAAACGATTTAAAATAACCCCAAAGTAAACAATGAAATAATAATTGAAGTCCAGAGCAAATGTTTCCTAAGAAATGAATGAACATTTTTCCACTCTTGGGCCACATCAACAGTGTTGCAGAAATGCTTAATAATTACACAGAAAGTTTCTATAAAATTTACCATATTTTTTTATATACATATTTTTAAGTGGAACATAAACAATGTTTTTAATTAATTGAGAGAAAGGTATTGAACCAATATGAGTTGTTATTTCTGAATGGGTAAAATGTAGTGTTGCTGGTTTATGGCTCTTGAAATACAAAATTTTTGTGGATTTACTTTAGTATTAACGTCCGCCGAGTTACTGCTATTTCTTAAAATTGTTGTAATGCTGAAAGATCCACTTCATTTTATCATGAGCTTTTTCTTGCAAGAGTAATAGGCATAATGCCTGGAGGGAGGAGGCAACCATGTGTGCCAGATACTTTGGCCAGGACTTTAAAGTGTTAATAATGACTGAACGTTAGAATGTCTTGATGTTGGTGTGAAGGACATTGGATGTTTGGCTGTCTGCTGCAAAACATCTGATTTTCAGAGAGGGAGTTATGTCTGCAGTCTAAAAATCTGCCCCCCCTTGAAAGCAGGCATTAATAACAGTTATTTCTTAAAATATTGCCCCTCTCACTCTCAGGTATATATTAACCCCCCTCTTACCCAACAACAGAAGCAACAGTTCTGTTTCACAAGTGTGCAAGGAAAACCTCACTTTGTTTACAATCCACTTATATTAAAAAAAAAATTGGAATGACTGCGAAACAAATTGCCTAAAATAAGGTCCTGCCAAAGGATTAGGCAGGATTAAGATCTGGAGGACTGGGTTCTGACTGAATTTCTGGTTTTAAATACTTCTGTAACTGCAAGTTTACATATAAACTTTCCTTAGGAGATACTGCCATGCTGTTTACCAGAACATGTGGGAAAAGTATACTTCTATGGCTAAGGATAAAAAAAGAAGCCTTGACGTGTTGCTCAGAACTTCATGTCTGCTTCAGTAGAGAAGATCTGACATTTCTTGAAGACAGTATTTTCAAGCATAGCTGCCCAATTCACATATTGAGGCAGATTCAAACACATATGACATTAAAAACTATGGCCATTTACTCTTGACAATCTTTTGTCACTTGGACAGGCTTTGGTGTTGTTCAAAACCCTTTTCTTGTTGCCATACTTGAACAAATATTGTTGGCCAAAGATATGCTGAACCTAACACTGAAGAAGTACTGAGTCAGATGCCGAGTCTTGAATAATGATAAGCTATAATGTGTTCTGGCACTTTCCTGAAGTACAAAGATAGTAGCCGAAGTAGTAAAAAGAGAAAGTAAGGCATCAGATGATCAAGAAAACTACTGATCCCAAAGTGAAATGTCACTAAATAGCTGAGTGAGTAGATTACCAAGGCTTAAAAGCAGTTCAACTGCAGGACACTGTTCAGTTTAATAACTGATTGGCCTTGAGAGGCAACGTGGGTGGGTGGAAATCGCAGGTGGCAGGAGGTTGAAGGGGTTTTACGACTTGCACTGCTGAGAGGGAATGGCTGGAGTGTCCAGAGCACAGCATTTGCACCCAGCCTTGCGTGTGGCTGCTCAGACGAGGCTCCGCTTCCCTCTCTTACATTATTGCTTCTGTGACTCTCAGGGATAGACCTTACTAAGATTAACCTTACTAAGAGAGTGCTTCTGCTCTTCCTTGGCAAAGAAGCTGAGATCAAGGTGAATACTTTACAGGGTGGGTTTTGTTGTCTTTTGTTTTTGTTTTTTTTTTTTTCTTTAAGAAATCATTGATCATGGTTATCAGAAATCAGTAATGTTTTATACAAATGTATCTTAAGAATTAAAAATATTTTGGGTAACTCTAACAGGTTTTAAAACCTGTGAATGACTAACAGGAATGTCATGCTGGCATTTTCCCCACTTTAGAGGACCTGACAAAGTTTAAACATACACAAAGCATCCTGTTTATAAATAGTCTATTTACAGCCTGTACTAGTTTTAAAATACCATTTAAACACAGCCAGTTTTTTTTTTCTCAGTACCTAGTTCAGCTATTTAAAATACTGGAGTCTCCCACTAAGAGGATTTCATAGAAAAAAAAGACATCTGTAATTTATATGTTACTTTTGCAGATGCCAGTAAAAACATGGGTCATAATGAATTACCGTCACTTAATTCGTATTGCTTCTATCTTTTATATATATATGCATTTCAGTAACCAATTCTATGGGATGAAATTCTCTTATCACCCAGAAACCATATTCTGAAATTGCACTTAACACATCTTTATATTAAAGTGTAAGAGACTGAGTGTATATATCAGCAGTAGTAACAACTCCAGCAGGATGTTTAAGTCAACATGAAACTGTGACAAAACGAAGCCCTGACCTTTCAGTGATATGACCCTTTAGTGAATATTTTAATCTGTGCACTCCGCTGCTAGTGTGGGTAACACAAGTATTTGAAAGTTGGGCTGCAAGACTGAGACTGGCAAGAAAGAGAAGAGAAATGCTGTTTAAGTCTGATGAATATGAAAGGAAATGGGATGGGATTAATAAAGGAGCCAGGGCAAGTGTAAGATATCAGTAATTGCAAAGGGATCATCATGTTTGAAGGAGAAACTACTCTGCCTGCCATTGTGCAGACATAGTTCTCCATTACATAATATGTTTACCACCAAAGGATTAAGAAAGATCTCTTGCTTAGAGCTTTGTGAAGACCCAGCCCAAATGGTGCTGGGAGAAAGACAGAGTTGTGGAGGTGAAAGGAAGGGCAAAGGTAAAGAACCCTGTTGATAGAGTGGAAGCAAAAGGTGTTTGTCAGCATGCAGAAACACAGAGGAACATGAAGGAACAGACAGAGGGCTTGCAAGCCAGAAGTGCCCAAGGAGTCAGACAGAATAATGATACATGGATTTCATATGGAAAAAGGCCTACGAATGACAGGAGAAGATACGATAATTGGTAAGTGCAGAGGGAGGAGGAAGTAATTTCATTGCGCATCAGGGTAATTTTGAAGGTCCATGCTTGAGAGTGTGAGGACTGAGAAAAAAACATTTACTTTGGTCTGTGAATAAGAGAAGCTGGATTGTGTCGTTGCTATGTTATGAATGTGTTATTCTTCTGTGTTGTTTTTGTGGGAGCTGGATGTCTCCAATTGTGGTGAAAATTTTGACTGTAAAAGCAGAGGCTGATACAGATTTTAATTTAAGAGTTCTAAGTATGGGGAAAGTAATTGACATTAAGAAAAACTAATAGTGTGAGGAGGTCATTTAAGACTGAACGGGACGTAAGAAGAGATGGTGTGATTTCTGAGAAGTAAGGGAGTGACTGGATATGAAGTAATCACGGGGCTTTCCCTGAGGTCTCTATAGCAGATGCAGGAATAATTTGTAATTGGAAATGTAACCACACCTGAGAAGTCGGTAGGGGATAGTACAGCAGAAAATCAGTGGTGACTGCTAGGAAATTTTTACAGTCCCTCCTCTAGTGGGTGAATAACAACATTTGCGGAAAAAGTAAGAACAGCTGGGAAAGTGAATCAAGCGTTCCTAAACGAAGGATCCAGTGCCTACAGACAAATGTATATGGTCTTGGTTTAATCTGGAATGAAAACAAACCAAGCAAATGATTTCTATGTCCAATCAAAATCAACGGATGAAGCTGAATTTGTATGTTGCAAACCCATGCAAACGTAGTAGATAAAAAATAAAGTGTAAAAATATATAGAAAATGCAGTTAATATATCTGAGAAAAATTCAAGCACTTTGAAGAGAATATGTGGAAGAGATTGGTTTAATCTACAAAATGACAATTAATTTAACATCCCAATGAATTTTAGCTGTATTCACCCCCTTATTAATAAATTATGGTTCATTATGAACAAAAGAAAACATTGAGATGGTCACATATAAGAAGTGCTATTGTTGCTAATTTTAAATTTAAAAAGTTACAGGTACTTTGACAGCAGATACAGTAAACATAAATATTATGTGAAAAAAATATTAGTGAATAATTGTTCTTAGGATGGAAACCAAAATATTTGTTATTCATGCAGATCAATAATTATTGCTCCATTCAAATGAAAACTAGTGTCCTAGCAAAACAAATTTGCCCCATTCATTAACTATGTCACTAGATACACTTCATTTTCTTTTCTGTCTATAAGAACAGCTGATGTCATTATTTCTGGAACGGTGTCTGGAAAATTTCAGTGGATTAAATCTATTACTTCCAAAATATAAAAAAAGGCCCCGGAAGAGTTAATTGAATAAACTGAATTTTTTCTATCACATGAAGCACACATATGAAGGAATATATTAATGAATTCATCACTATGCATCAGAAACGTGGAAAAATCTTTATTACAAAGGCTGTTTTTTCTAGAATTGTATCTTCTTCACCATTTCTTATTAAGTTATATTAAGTCCTATTAGGAATAAATAAGTTATAGTAAGTCCTATTTAGGAAATATAGGAATGCTCCTTGTTTTGGAAATACGAAACTTCACAGACAGATGTGGTCTTAATTATAACTTAGTTATAGCACCAAAAGAGTAATTTTAGACTCCTAAATGTTTGAAATTTCTTATAGTACCAGATCATAAATTATGAGAGGCTTCTGACTTTATCAACTATTACAGCTAGATTCAGTTCTCTTACTAACCTGAAGAGAGGATATTCTTTAATGGATGGAAAGCCACTTACGTATGTAAAAAAATCATGGCCGTTATTATTTGCCACCCCTGCACATATTTATATGCCAAATCACCCAATTTAGAGATAAAGTTATGTTTTTTAAAAATCTTTGTATTATAGGAGATATTGGCAGACGTGGTAAGAAATAAAACTTCTGCCTCTCTTTTTTCCTTCAGGATAGGGTCCTGAGCAACTGTGACGTTAGCCATGCCGTGAGAGGAAAGTTGGGCTAGGTGACCTCCGGAGGTCCCTGCCAATCTAAATATGTCTATGATTTGTGATACACCACTGACAAGGATATTATCGAATATTTCTCACAGAATATATTTTCACATCTTTGTCTAGTCTTTGGTGCTGAATTTTGGAACTGTATATGATTACGATAGACGAATAAGTAAGCTTAGGTCCTGAGCGCTTGGAAGTACAATATTAGAGGCTTGTGCTCATTAAACTTGTGCCCTGGTCAGTGACATAGCTCTGTCTGAACTATAAATCGAACAGTATAGCTAGCTTTTCCTAGAAAGCACAACTTTAAGTAAAATTGTGGACAAATACTGCATGAGGTACAGGTTTCTTCTGCCTTTGCTCCCTTCTGATGTATTCCTTCATGTGCTTTAGCCAATCTTATTCAGGACACTGAATATGGGGATACAGAAGTCTATAAAAGACAGCATGCTTAGTGCTGGTGCTGTACCACTACACCTTACACAGTAGATACACTCTGGAGTTGGTGGTATATTTCCTAGTAGTTTGAGAGACTGCAGCACCTTCAGAAATGGTGTCTATTACACCAAGACTTTAAAAAAAAAATCAAATTGTTTCTTAATTTCTTATATTGGCTTACAATGGCTGAAAATATTCTTTATGAAACCCAAACGGTTTGCATCTTTCTAGGTCATAAACCACTTGGAAGCAAATTTTAATATGGCTTAGGGTAAAAATAAGCGAGTAGAAATAAGACACCTGCAGCAGCCACCCACCCATTCAATTTTGAGCAAAATTTGGGAGACTGCCTGTGAGGCCACTTTAAAGGATTCTGTTACATTTGTTCTCTTTTACTGCATTCATCATCGTGATACGAGGTTTTGTTTAGTTTCCCAGAGGTTTGGTTTTCCAAGAATGAATCATGAAAGATAATATTCAGTGGAGTCAGAAACATGAACAATGCTCAAGTATCTGTTCCTTCTAGTATTAAAACTACAGAAGTAGTAATTTAAAAAGGGAAAGATTAAAAGTCCTTCTCCTATTTAAGAAGTTAAAGTTTAATGGACCTTAACTTGATGTCTTATTAGCAAGAATTGGTGAAACAGTTAAAAAGCTGTATGTTGCAATGATGTGTTAATAAAATTCTTGTTTTTACAGCTTGTCTCTGGCATAATGATGCTTGGCAGCTGAGTATTCCAACTGAGGTGAAACGAACAGACCCTAAATGAATAGCTAAGATTGTTACAGAGAATAATAACTTGTCCTTCCTCCTGATCAACCGGACAACCCTTCCTTTTACCTAAGTGATTCTTTAATTAGTTCATTGCTCCCTGGTAGGAGTTTGGAGATAGTTCTTTGGAGTATAGCAGCAAAAAACAAGAAGAACCACAAGGTTCTTCTAGAGAAGGTAATTTCTTCCAGGGAACAACTTTTAGAAAACCATGTTCTTTTAAAAGTCAAAGTTACCTCTTACAGCCCCCATCTAAGAGAACTGTAGAGAGCTTGTAGCTTCCCAGAAAAACAGAGCTTCTATTGTGCTTGAATAATATTATGACTTCAGTATTTTGTCCTGCCTGTCTTCAGACAAATTGGTCTGGATTTTTTTCCTGGGGATGCATAAGGTATCCCTCAACTGCAGAGCAAGAAGACACAAATGGACATCCTTCAAAATTCTCCTGGGAGTAGCATTTATAGCAGTGTGGAAAGATGAATGATACACTAAAAATATATCCTTTTTATAATGTTTGGGAAATAATAGTAGTATTGGCTTCAGCTTGTTCAAATCTCTAGGGTGGCTACAGAAATATGAAGATACTGATGCACAAACTAGCACTGAGGGACCAACCCAAAACTACAAAATGGACCCAAATCTAGCACCCAAAGCTATAAAATGTGAGAAGCTGTACTTACACTGCAATTTTTTGGGTTTTTATTACATTGCAACCTACTTGGTCAAAGGAACATGCACATTGCACGAGGGAGACATTTACAAGGAGCTAACAGTAATAAAGATCTGTATATTTATTTCATAATAAGGTTTACGTAGGCAGAAATTAAGTGTCTAGAACTATACTTCAGCATCACTAAACATCCTTAATTTTTTTTTCTTTCATTTTAGTTCTCTAATCATTCCATATTATTCCTGAACAGTCATTACTCTACTTACACAGCAAGCACACTTTGCGTAACTTGAATGGCCATGAGGCTTTAAAATAAGTTATTTAAAAATTCTTGGCCTTTTAACCAAATATACATAGAAGAGAAACTATTAGAGAAACTAAAACAGAAAAAAAAAGTATGTTTACCCTTCTTGAAGAAGTGAGGCATGATGACTGGATCTAACATTAAGAACCAACACATTCTTACCTGCAACGTAAGCGTACCGTACTAGATCATAGATAAAGAATCACTTTACAGTGGTGTTTTTTAAGAAGTACAGCTAGAACATTAGGTTCATGAGAGACAATGTTGTACTGATTCTCTAATATCAGCCACTGGTACAATTTGTTGCTCCATGGTTTTGGGGAATAAAAGAAAGCAGAATGTTAAACCAAGGAATGACAAAATGACCATCACAAAGCAGTTGAATGGCTACAAGACTAAAATAATAAAATTATTGGTATAGGATAAAAAAGGAAAGGACAGTATGAAATTAATTAATAACCCTCCAGAAATAGTCATATAAAAAGTCATTTACATGGTAGAGTTTCTAACATTAGTTTAGAATGGATTTTTGTAAGCAGATGAGTTGTTACATGTAATACTTAAACACTGTGGGTATTTTAAAACTATTGTCTTGGATTATGCATGTCCTAAAGCTCTTGTTGGAACATATTTGTCAAAATATGTATTATGTACTAAGTAGTTATTCCTGTAAAATGCTGCTCTCCTAACCTTATTACAGAAAATCCCTCTGAAGTTAATTTCTGTCTAGAACGCTGAGTATATGAAGGATCCTTTAGTAGAATTCTACCCTAATTCACATTCACTCTGAAGCTGGACGACATATATGTATGCTTTCCTATTGGTGCTTACACTGACTGAATGTTCAAACTGAAAAATCAGGAAGAACATATCTGCGTACATTAGTTCATACATGAGGAAGTTCGTATGTTTCTTGTCAGATCATATCTGCAGAATTAAAGCATCAGTAATACAGAAACATAGAGTTTTGTAGTAGGTGTAGCAGTCACCATGAAAACATGAGAGCAGAGGTTTCAGTATGGGACTACAACTGGACTGAAAACCCAGTATTTACGGACTGATTGTCCTGCTCGGCTACTGGTCCTTGATTGCAGCATGCACATGCTAGCTTTAATAACACATTTATTTTCCTGTGTTGAAAGTACACAAAAGGCAAAAATTTTTCCTATACTGGTGCAGACGGTCTTCTACTCTTCATTGTATGATAGAATTATAGTGCAATAACTGTTAAAATTATACTGTAATAACTGTTGATGTAAGCTGGCTTTTTAGAAGCAAATGATCGTAAGTTTTACAGATGTTCTGTTGGATGTGAACTTTGCAAACAATTCTACATTTCAATGTCTTATCCAGATTCTAAATATTCTTGCTGATGAGCATTACCATCTTCCAAACAATTCAACTGATTCTGTAGAACAGCAAGAATTATCACGCTTCTATCCACTCTTTCTTTTAATTGCAACATCTATTATGTACACTACTTAAAATGCTCTATAAACCCAGTTCCTGATGTATCCCGCAGCTCTCAGAATTCTGTTTGCTTAAAAGTATGCCTGCGTCTGGCATGGAAAATCAGGGCACTTGTTCAGAAGCAGGAAGTGAGGTATTCTGTTGGCCCATTACATAATTTGCACTGGCTATTTCATTTTCGGAAAACTGCTCCCCCGTCTCCTCCTACCCCACAGACCTCCCAGGCCTGAGGCAGGAATTACTTTGTGTACCTGACTTCAGCGGAAGCTGATGATGCTTGCTGGCTTTGCTCAAAAATTTGAAAAACTGTGCAATATCAAAAAAATGTGGAAACAGTTGAGTTCAGTGAAGGAAAGTGAAGTGCATTTAGTCCGTCAGGCATTTGCTAACTGAGGAACGCAACAGAAGTGTCAACTGTTAAAATAAGGAGACATCCTTCGCTTCCATTGGAAGCGGAAAAGGCGCAACTATATTTGTACATAAAGAGCAGGATGAGAAGAAAGTAGGGAACAAAAGAGATCGGCAGGAGGGACTAAGTAGTGTGGGTCGATGCTGATAATTTCTCAGACTAGCTTTAGCTACAGTGTAGAAGAACCAACATTGGTTTATGTCTGAAACCTCTAGTTCTTACAAGAATATCCTTGTTAAATGCAATCCTACTCCAGTTTTGGATCTTTTTGCATGCAGTCTTTCAGTTTTTAACTACTATCTTATAAGGCAAGGTAAGTAAGCTCTTATGTCTTAAAATAGCATACGTTTCTTTATTTTATAGTTTAAATTGTGGGGTCAAAATTTATTGGATGAAAGCCAGCCAAATCAGCAGGAACTATCTCAAATGTAATGAATTTAGATAAATGGGTGTGTGTGGAAAATGCTGAGACCCATCCTCTGAGACGTTTAGGGGCTATAGGAACTGCAGAGTATCCTACAAAGCTTTAAATGGCACATGGAGGCTGCCAAAGCCCAGCTGCTGGAGAGGAGCTTACTTCTGAGCAGAAGTCAATACCTTCCCAGTAAGCAGAAGTGTCTGGGAGACACCTGTGGCTCCAGCCAAGCTGTGAAGTAGCACACACAACAAATCTCATGTTCAGGAATTTCCTCTATATTGTATCATCAGAAGTCAGAGTAGTCTGTTTTCAGAAAGAGGAAAATACTTCTTTTTCTCTCTTTCAAATCTGAGCCAGATTTCTTTGGGTCAAGCATTACAGAACTAACAGGAACTTTGGGGTGCAGTGGAGGGGAAAGACCGCACTACATGAAGGAGTAAGAGAGGAGGTTTAGTATTGAATCCTATATTTTATGCTACAGTGAATTTTGATACAATAAGACACAGTAAGTTCTGATTTGGTCAGGCAGACTAAGGAAACAGGATTTCTTGAAATCTTCCTCAGCATCTCAGCAGGGAGTGATTAATTCTGTTTGTTTTACCAAAGGTTTAATGCTGCAAGCTGCTCAATCCTTTAAAATACTGTTGATCGATTTGGGAATTATTAGCAATTGCAACAATGATAAATAAATTTGTGAAAGTAGAAGAGAAGAAAATACATAGAGCTGTTTAACACTGACAAAACAAAGATTTTTACTTCTACAAAGCTTTTCTGTTATAAATGGATACAAATAACTAGAAAGGGTCAATCCATAATCTCCAGATTACTCTCATGGTTTAGAAAAAATACTCTTACTTTCACTTTAGCAAGTATCAACCTCTTTTGGAGTGGGAAGATTCTGAAGATCCTTGCCCATCTCCTGAATAAAATTCTAAGAACATGGAAGATACTGAAGAAATCCTGAATTGTGTGATAGGCAAGTGATGATCTCTTGTTTTATGGCTAGAAAAAGTTATATTTATCCATGATAAGGTAAATGAAAAACTTAAACTTTTCAAAATTGTCTACAGCAGAAACCTCTGATTCATAAGGAATCAGATCTTAAAGGTAATATTTAGGCTAGAAAAAAGCAAAGTTGTTTCCACTTCATTCTTAATTTCCCTTTCCATGTAAAGGTATAATTTTGCTGGGGTTCCCTTGGGATAGCGCTATCTATAAACCTTCCAGGAAAAACTGGTAAGCCTGCTCAGGAAAGAAATCATAAGGGTTGGGAAAATGTGACATCCACATTTGGTTTTGTTTTGTAGTTTGTGTACATTTCCTCAAACACTAAAAGACATTACCATATATATGGTTACATTTTCCAGCAAGTGTTGCCACTAACTTGGACATGTGGTTTTGTATCATGATTTAAACGTTGCTCAAAAATACACAGCCTTTCCTGAAACACAAATAAGCCAATGCCCAACTATCACAAACGTTCCTTACTTGGGTGTTCGTAGTATATAAAAGCATATATTGAAAGGAGTAGGATTGCTTACCTCGAAAATATAATCCTTTCCATCCTTTCCATGTACAGCTTTAACAGCACAGATGTCCAAACCACCAAATATTTCAGAACAGGTGTCAACCCAAAGCTTGTACCTGTTTCATAAAAATAATTTTTTCTGTGAGTATCTCCTCAGGCTCCTGTTTTTCTAAAGGCTTAACCTAATAATGTATTTTATATAACGTTTGCTCTAAATTCAGAATTTTCACTATATTGTCAGTTTTACTGAATTTGTATTTCCCAGAATAGTAGCTTAGAGATTCTGGCCCGATTACTCTACTTTTCCCAGTAGAATCCAGAAAAGCTGTGGCTCTGTATCCTGACCTAGTATGCTGGATTCTGTCCCAGTTTATACAGGTCCAAACACGTGTCTGCTGAAAACTGTGAGTAACCTGAAGATAAGATATGCTGAAACAGAAATAACATTTAGCTATATCCCATCCTGCATTTCCAGTGCCCTTATGCTAGTACAGCTTGCTAGTTGTGGCTGTACGTTATGTGAGAACTCCGCAGAAGGAGGATTTATCATCTGACCAGTTTTTGTGGCTTCGGTGATGCCAGTTGGTTTTAGAAAGTACAGAACAGGGCTTCTGTTTTCCTGTGAAATACAAACTTGTGCATCTATGCACAGATTCAAACGTGACAATCCTCTTGCCTATTACGCTTGGTAGTGTACTTAATTATGGATAGGGTTTATTCTTTTATCAGGAAAACTAGAATGAGAGTCTCCGTCTTAAATTACGGACCCAACCGTATTCCAAACTAGCAATGATAGCTTTATACGTACATCACCAAACAAGGCAAAAGAAAAATCAAGACAAAACAACCCTTAAGATGAAGCAAGAGAAACAGACGTATGACACTACGTAAAAGTTACGTAGCGTGCAGACATGGATAATGTTCTTCATGTAGGGCTCTAGACAACTACAGTAATATTTGACAGAAATTTAAAGAATTCTGAGGAATTCTACAACTCCTAAAAGAAAGGCTAGTGTTTCATACAGTATTGAACATAAGAACTCCTCCATTTCACTTCTAACCTCATGGTAAGAAACAGGGACTGAGGAATGGACAGTTTACCCATTCTACATGCAGTAATATGAATTATTTTTCTTGCCTGAAGAGCTTTATCCATCCTATGAATAGAGAGATTATCTGACTAACAAGGGAATGAAGTGGGACTTAGTAGAAAGAGAGCGAGGCAATTCCTGTGATCAAGTACAGAACTGTTAGTGACATAACAGGGAGGAGCCACAATACTTTGCTGGGAGCGTTCTGAAGTGATTGTAAGCTGTGTGTCCTTGCTCAATGGCAAGGCTTGACTGGCAGGACACAAAATAGCATAGAGAACTTCCATTAACTGATAGCGTAGCTGTGCACGGGCACCCGTAGGTGATGATAGGATCTTGGAAGGTTATATAGGCAGATATCACAGTTCCACCAACTGAAGGACATGTTTTGCTTAAAAAAACCCCCAGTTTTAAGGCAACCATTTATCATAAACTTTTTTCTCTTTCATTGGCTAGCATTTGAGTATAAGTGAGAGCTATTTCCTTTTACAGACCCACTCCTGCTCTCTCCTGATCCAGCCTTTGAGCCATGATGATAGATTTGCCACATCATAGTGTTTTCCATTGCAAAAAAATTGATGTAATAAACATAGCATTTGACTGCACTGTAGGATCAAAGGAAACTCGTTGCTGGGCTGATAGTCTTATTCATACATAAATATCCCCAGTAATAGCATCATTTCCAAGCAAACTTATTAGGTCACATTCTTTATATTTTCTTATACCAAGTCTGTTCCAGTGGAAAAGTTTTTCTTTTAAGCAGAACACAAAGAAATTGATACAACTGTTTGAAAAAATCCTGATGGTGGTATTTTAGCCATGAAAATAATTTTTTTTTCCTCTGAGAAACATGTTTTTTTTCCAAAATGAGAGGTTTTTTTGGATGCCTGACAATTTCAACATTTGTAGATGCACTGACTGACTGGACTGCTTGCATGCACTTGCTTATAAATAACATTTTTTTGCTGTAAAATACCAACATGTATCTTAGAAAGTCATGAGGACAGCAAAACTTGTCTTTAACAGTAAATATCTGGACTTTATAAGAAAAAAAAATGAAGAAGTTTTCTTTAAAATACCAAAACATCAATCAGATCTATGAAAGCATTTTTAATAGTCTATCTTCTGCCAACAAACACAGAGCTGGAAAAACACAGTTACATTTGGAAAGAGAGGTCTTGGATGGACTAGCCTGTAGTGTTTTAAACTCCAGGCTTGCACAGTAGGTTTGACAAGAGGTCATGGTTCTTATTTTCCCAGAGCCAATATAGCGTGCAGCAGCCTTAGAACTGACAGATAATAAAGTATTGTTCCTCACGTGTCTGACATGAAGTATCTGGTGTGCCAGATGAGGTGTGCACAGTTAGCATAGGTCTCTATTCTTCTGGTCCTACCTGGGGAGCAGTGCCTCTCTGAAATAGAGGGGTCAATAAGAATGCGTAACATTGAAACATGCTTGTTCTCTGCCTCGTCGTTGTCCTTTCCTGTGCCACACTCTTCTTTCCTTTCTAAATTTCTAGACTAAGATTTGTATTCAGTCAACAATGTCAATTCAGACAGTGCTTTTAAAACACTTCTTCCTAATTCATGAGATGCATTATAAATGAAATGCACGTGCATCAGATTTGATTGCTTCTGGTATGCTGTTCAACTACTTCAACTCTTCAGAAAACTTCAATTTTCCCTTCTCTTCCTTGCTCTGCTTTGTGCACTTCAGTGGGTAACCAAACAAAAAGCGGGGCTACGTGATACATACCCTTCTGTTATGAGAAAACATCCATCATTTCGATGCTTTTGTCTTCATCAGCATAAAAGAAGTTTTATTTTGTTGGCTACTGTATTTTAAATGGGAAAATACCTCTTATGCTCTAATTATCTTTCATTCAAAAATGGAAGCACAAGCAAAGCACATAGAGCATTTATAGTCAGGTAGCTAGGCAAGGTTAGCACTTCATACTTATTACGCATACTTGATATTGTTTAGTTTTCCCTACGACAAAACTAAAGTGCCTGTGTTTTTACAGAGGAATAGCTCATGGACTGTAATTATACACACTAAAGCACACTCTTTCTTTTCCCTCTCAGTGAAGGCATAACCTCACTTTCTAAAGGAAGGTGGGAGGGGAATGAGAAAGAGAAAATAATGCGGCTCCACTCCATTCCCAGAGGGGAGATCAGTGAGGACACAGTCTAGACAGGGGCTGGACAGCAGGGAGTTGTAATTCCCGTCTTATTTGTTTTCACCTTTCTCAGGGCAGGCAATGGTTCAGTTCCTGTGTCTCCCTCAGCTCATAAGAGGGACCAAGTTGTAGGTTCCAGACTTTAAAAAAAAAACAAAACCAAAACAAAAAAAAAAAACCACACCACCAGAAAAGACTACTGTTGAACTTTAAAACACCTTTTAAATTACACTTTTATTGTACAGACTTTTTCAGCTTCCACTGGTAGCAACCTTTGGAGAAGCTGAACGAAAGAAAATCCATACCCATCAAAAAGCCTCACAGATTATTTTGCAGGGAAAAGAGGTCTATATGTTGTGGAGGGACCTGGAGCAAATGAGCAGTACTGAGAGAAGAGTCCTGCCAATAAAAGATCTGAGCTTCAAAATGGTACTGCAAGGAGAACGTGTTTGGCTGGGTTGCAAAAAGTATCCAGCCTAAGGATGGGAGAGAAAGAGAAAAGCACAGTAAACCCATGTACAGAGCTGGAATGATGACACAAGGGAAATAAGCTTCAGTATATCCCAGCGTCTGGGTAAAAAGCCTCACAGTGCAGTTTAGTGGAAATTTCAAAAATGAAAAATAAGCAATTTGGCAGGACTGAAAGTAGGAAAGAGAAATATGATTTAAATAGGCAAAGACCAGATTGCTTGGTTATAATAGATGATGTAGACGGAGAAAAGTTTAAACCACTGTGGCATGGGGTAAGACTGTTAGGTAGAAGAGGGCAAATAAACCAGAGGAAATGATTGACAGGTTGAATCTCAAAAATGGAATTTTCTGAGGGAATTCCAGTAGTTTTCTAGGTGCAGGTGTGGATGTGGGAACCCAAGGGTGCATGTAAGCACCTAAAGCTAGTACTTAGTTTGAGTAGTTAACTCTGAGACAAGTCATACGGAAACTCTTGGCTTATGTTTTTCATCTCATTAAAAGATTTTTTTCCAAAATGAAAGGGAGACATGCATTTACTGTGAATTGCATATCAACGATGTAATTTAAAAAAAAATAATTTAAAATAAAATTCCATTCTTTTTTTTTTAATTACCTTTTACATGAGATTCAACTTACTTATCTGACATAGCAATTTGTTCCAACATTGCAGAGCCCGTGTTTGTCTTCCAGTTTCCAGATATGGAAGTTCTCCTGAAAGGGGAAAAATATTAAAAAGGCAGCTAGTGGTTTTATATTTTCACTATCTCTTAAATTACTCGGATTTTCACGTGAATACTATAGCAGTATTTACACCTTTTTCATATCTGGCAGCTTATAACAGAACATCTAAAACACGAAGAATTCTGAAAGGCATCGCAATTGTTGGTAATACTCACTTCAGTGTAGGCATGTTATGAAGAATGACAGTGCTGTGAAATTTCTGTTCCCCATTTATTCATTTAAGATTTTTTTTTTAAAAAGACTATTATGATTAAATGAAAGTGTTAGCAATAAGTTATAAATGGATTGGATACCCTGTAACATACTATTACTGCAAATGTCAGGAGACTGAAGCTTCAGCTTCTTGTTTCAAATCCATACCACTGCAGAGTTAGGTCCCCATACTTGAAAATTAAAATATCTATGTTTTTAACATCTCTGAAGTGATCTCAGATCTCTTTTAGAGCTGGATTTTGGTTTCTCCTCCAGTTTTCACTCTTTGCTAGTTTACTAATACAATCAAAATGGCTGATGTCAGGGCTTGAGTATACCATCTTTTATTTAATCTCCAAGAAAAAAAAAATCATATAGTTTTTTCTCCTCAGACCTCAGGACTGCTACCAGGGCTGAGAAGATTACTGTTTTCTGAAACCTAAATACTGCACTGGGAATAGGCTAAGGATACAAATTATGAAGTGTTTCCAGTCAGTAAAATAATAGGAACATCTGTAATGTATTAAAAGTATATTAGGCAGCAGCTATAGTTCTCTCTCCATTTTTCTATTAACCTAATTACGAGGGTCAGTAGCAATTGTGGGGGAATGTTGGCTTTTCTATGGGAGTCTCATAAAGTTAGCTGCATTTTAAAGCATGAAGTTCTTCTAAGATGCCACGTTCTTTGCTGATGCGGGAGAAACTAGTGAAAGGGGAAGGTGCACGTTGAGTGCTGTGTGTAAGGTAACTTTGCCCAGTAATAAGGCCATTTTGTGATTTCTGCTTCATTTTTTAAAGTTATATTTATATATATGTGTGTACATACAAATGAAAACTTTTAAGTTCGTTACTACTCTACACACATACTCTGCGTCAGAGAGATAATACTTCTCACAAATCACAATTCAACTCTATTGCAGACTTCTCAAAAGCATTCGTTAGCATGTACAATGTAAGATGTCTTTTAGGAAGCAAGATGTGACCAATTCAGAAAAAAACAGAAAAGAAGACTTGTCCTAAAGACTTTTAGCAAGTATTTAGTTCGAGATCCTCAGCTGCACTGATGTAATCTCAGCACCACCGACTAGAAGAGAAAAGGTGGTTTGCTTTAAGCCATGCTTTGAGTCCACAGCGTGCGGGGTCCCCTGTTGAACCTGAAGAAGTCTCAAGCCTGGCTGGCTGTAATGATGCACCTGACGACCAGGTGAGGACTGAGAGGAATGCTACAGACACAGACCTAACTGGTGTCATCTCAATAGCTTGTGAGCTGCAGCCGTCGGTGCTAGGTCTGTCACACAGAACTCCGAAGCAACAGGGCTGTTCCATTAGACCATGGCTAAGTGACACAAAAGTCCCCGACCAGACCGCCTGGCACTTTAAACCTTAGGTATGATTTCTGTGATTCACATGTGATTTCTTCTACTGAAATATGTAGGTTTCCCACCCTTCTTCACTTCCGTTCTGATAATTGCTAAGGCTCTTTCACATTGTTATTTCCTCCTCTTTTACTAAATACTGAATACAGAAAACAACTCCTAACACTTTTGAGTGCTTTACACTTAGGCTTAACATGTTTTCATTTGATCTGCTCTTCGTAAACAAGGAAGAACTGTTTTAAAATTGGGGAACAAGGAATTATGATTAGTATAAACAATTCATAGTAACTTGAGCTTCCCCGTTTCAAACACCTTTCTGCTTCATTTAGTACCATTTAAAGTACGCAATCCAAATTGTCTGGACAGGGACTTGTCATCAGAAAAACATGTAGAAATGTCTACCTACAATTCTTGTGTAGATAGCCTGCTTAGTGGTTTGATTCTATAGCACTGTCTTTCTTTGATGTGCTCTACTTTTGTTTTATTGACCTTTTGATCAAAGTACATTCAGTTATGGATTCAGAGTATTGCTTTTGGAGAAGAGATTTAGATGTAGTGGTTTTGTATTTCTGTTTTTCTTCATTGGATGTGACCCTTTTAACTCTATTTCCTTGAAGTCAGATGAATTCTGTAATGGTACCAAGTGTAGTTAAGTATGCGTCACAAAACGTTTTGAGGAGCTGTGGTATTTAGAGGGACCCAATGTTGCATTTTGGCTATAATCTTTACTGACAGATGATAAGCACCAGTGTTTTGTGAGTCATGGATCCACTTATACCACAATTTCCCACAGAATTATAAAACTGAAGCTCTTAATAACTCTCTTTAAACTACAAAAACAAATGTTCAGCTGGTATTTTTTGTGGTGGCTCTCTAAGTACTCTGTTCCTGTGTCAGAGAACAAAATGAGAACCAGCTGTGAAACAATATTCTACTGACATAATGTATATGCATGCATATGAAGAATTTTTCAGACATTTGGTAAATCTTTTCCTTTTCATGATGCTTTGTTACAATGGATCGGTATTTCATTTTTTTGTGTGATTTAACTGTATGAAAGAATCTAGAGAACAAATGATTGCTAGGCTTTTAGCATTTGGATGAACCCGTAGTTTCTGAGTAGAAACTTAAAAATAAATGAAAGGTAGGAGGAACAGGCTGTCACTTTAACTTATTTTTGCTGTCCCTTAGGCCAACTGCTTCTTTTGTGAAGAAGAAACATGTATGTTTGAAAATTATAAATTTACCATGGCTGACTCTTCCAAAATTATTCTAGAGACTGAACAGCATTGAAATTTCAAGTCAAAGAAAAAAATGTAGGGCTCTCTCCTATGAAATGCAGTGGTCCTATTTCTACCATAAGCAATGAACCATCAAGTTGCTAATAACTGCATCTGACTGCTGGTATCTGGCGGTGTGTCATAACCATTAAGAGTTGGGCTTTATTCCTAAGACTCTGCCACTCAGGAGTTGTAAGACAGAGACAAATCAACTGTGTTTATAACAAACAACAGAGGAGGGGAGAGATGGGTAGCACAACACAAGAAATCTGCCTGTCAAAGCACCAACAAGAGAGAAAAGTACTATCCTAGCCTCAAAGAGACAGGAGTGGTTGTATGAAAAGGTCTGAAATATAGAAAGAAGGCTGACCGGCGACTGGAAGTAGAGGGAGAACAGGGCTGTTGAATAGCACCGGGTAGAATAAAAAGGGCAAGGGAGAGCCTGGGGCAATAAAAAAGGCTAGGTATAAGGGGTAAGGACTAAGAGGCAGGAAGGTGGAAGTGCTCTGGGAAAGCGGTGGGACTGGACCAACAAATGGTTTGGAGAGATATGAGAGAGGTGACCTTGGGGTGTAGGAGTATGGTGCTATTAAAAGAAGTAGGATGGATGTCTCCAGATATGGGGCTAAACAAGGAGAAGTCAACAGTCTGGAACACCAATGTAAGACAAACAAGCAGAACTGGAATTAACTTCCCTGGAGAAGTCAGGGGCTAAAAGCTGTATCATTCAGAAGCATTTGTTTATGATTCTTACTGCCTACAGGGAGAGGCGGGGTAGGCCCAACACACCTGAAATTCTGTAGGGAGCGTGAATTACAGAGTTTCTGTCCTGCATCACGAAGAACACTGAGTCACCAACAAAGGATTCCCGAAACCTCTCAATCCTCACAAGCTATTTGAGTGTTCTGCCTTGCTCACTGTGTACAACTCAGATTTCCAACACAGTTTTTGTAAAATTTAGATAGTTGTGGGTTCAAAATAAAGCAGAAGGATTGAGTGTCCACACTGCTGGATGGACCTGACCTACGGGAACAGTATTTCCACCCAGTTCTGTGTTGTGCTTTCCTGAGGCCCCTCAGCTGTACAGTGAGAGGCAGATGGACTACTGCATTGTTCTTGAAAGGCCTAATCTTTGATGTTCTTTCTCAAATACCCCTTCAAGTCATATGTCAGGAAAGGCCAGCAGTTACTCATACATTTGATCTTGTGACAGTAATGTCTTAGGGGACAAGTGGCCTTCCAATATCAACCTAAGGAGATACGTTTTGCCCCTTCCCCCAGCCCTGGGCAAAAGGTTCTACTTTCTCATAGTGCTTGTTGGCCGTTCCTAAATTACTTGACGCTTAATGCTAACTCTGTCTTTAATATTATAAAACATTTTACCCATTTTCTTTAACCCAGCTCCAACTTTTTGCTTCTCTTAGTATTTATGGTTTGCTTGGAGTTCAAGTGTTTTCACTGATAAAGAACTTGACTGTACCATACAAATGTCAACATACAAGAAATCTCTGATCCCTCCAATGCTAGAGGAGTTCCTAGAGAAATATCTTTGCATGTGTATGTGGGTGTGCATATGTAAATGCATATGTGTATTTTTATCCATGTTTTGTTATATTTTTCCTGCCTCAGAATTGCAAGCATGAGGGAACAAATACATGAGATGATCTAACTTGTCTTAAAAATATGAACGAAATGAGTGTATGTCAGATTACGTTGCTTGATAATTGAAATAGAGTAAAAAGATACATAAATACAGTTACCATGGATCAACTACTACATGATAACCCGTTTTGCTGCTCCAGTTTAATGTTGTCTCTGAAACTGAAATGCCCTTTTAGCCTCTCGTATAGTCATGATCTTTAAACAAACACCTGGATTCTAAAATTAGAAAAGATCTTCATCCATATATGTGAAGGCCATTGCAAGATCAGACTTTTTCTTACGTGTCTTATGTTAAAAGGAGAGTACTTTGTTCCATTAAAGTGTTACAAATTAGGTTGATGCGAATGAATGCCATCTAAATATCCTTAGAGGGAGAAGAAAATTTGACGCTAAGTTGGTGAAAAGATACAAAGGAATCTGATTTAACCAGTCCTCTAGAAAAACAAATCCCCTTCCAACTGCTCCTTTCTTTAAATGAAAAAATAAACAAAGGTTAGCAGGAAAACCACTCTGGCAGGCTCACCTGTTGTCTTATTCTCCTCCTCCCAGTCACAATCAACTTAAAAAAACGTCTTGATAAGTCTAGAAAGTCTAAAATACTGTCTTTCCAGAGAGTATGACAATGGAGGCATGGAGTCACCACATCAGCTCAGAGACTCATCCAACAGTTTTAATCTTATTGGTGCTTATCAATTTTGAAACAAAAGGATGAAAGAAGATAAGGTTTTGGCTCACATGTATGCTTTGTAGTTACTGCCTATCTTTTGGATCCTGATGTCATATTTGGAGTCTATGAAGGGTTCAGTGGTGGCGTAGGTCTGAGTAAGTGCTACCACGCTGGCTATGTCCTGAAAATCGTAGTGGTTGTCTACCTTGATCTGTAGTCATCATACCACAAGTAAACAGCATATACAAAAGAAAAAAGAGCAATTAGGAATAAAATGTAGAATTCAGTTGCAAATGGCATTCATGAGAAGTATGGTTTTTGACAGCATCAGTTTATTAAAAAAACTATTGGATATTTTATCTGATTTCTAGATTCTGAAACATTCCTGCATTAAAGTATCTGGTTTTCTAGGCAAAATACTACCTGTTCACCTGTAGAAAGCAATTTGCAGACAGTGGAATTTTATTTTGCTTTTCAATTTTACTTTTTTTAAGTGGTGATTGTTAATTTTAGATCTGCAGGCTTTAGAATTTTTCAAGGTGTGATAGTATGCAACACTAATTGATATAGAATTCCCTTTGATTCTGTAAATAGCTCATGTAACCAATTGTCTATGGAGCCCACCATGTACTATCCCATCCTATATCTCCTGGGAGGGAGGAGATGAAGGGTCAGGATATCCTGACGAGTGCGCATTCTCATGGAGCACAGAGGGTTGGCTCAAGACAGTAGAACCAGTTTTTCTCATTTTTCCAGAGTCAGGCTTTCTAGGAGTAGGATTTCCTAGTTGTGGAACACTGTGTTAAGACAGTGAGTGGTACTAAACCTATCACCTTCAATATCTTGAAGTAAGAGGGAGGTGGAAAAGTGGGGAATATTGATTTAGGGGGAGAGGGAGAAGGAGCCTTTAGAGGACAGATGGAGGACAGAAGCATTACTTTTGGACAGGGAGGGCACATCTCTGTGCTTGACTTAAAGGAAGCTGGCTGAAGTGGGGAGAAAAAGTGACTCAGAAAAGAAGTCTTAGGACTAGTAGGAAGTGGGAGAGGGAAACTGGAACTCCAAAACACTGACCCAAAATACATTTCAGAATGGTGAGGAAAGGAGGCAGGGATTAGTATTCCTCATGTTATCTAATATTAGGAGAGTTTGCAACTCTTTGCAAGCCCAGCGTCTTTTTGGCTTCCACTGTCACCTGGTACTTAAAAGGGAACCCGTGGGCTGGAGTGCCACAGCTGTGAGAGGGGACTTGCATATTAAATGGGGTCTGGTGAACCTAAAAGAAGTCACAAGGCCTAAGTATTTGTTCTCAACTCTCAGATGGAGAACAATACAGGGTAATTTGCCGTTTAAGAGCCACAAAACCAGACACAATGCCTGGTTTCCACTTAGTTTCTGAAAACTTAATAGCATACACGAGTCTCATTATGACCAATGGAAACGCTACTCCTAGCAACGCCTTTAGGGAGGACTGGGGTACGAGGAGAACCTTTGTTTGGACTCTGATGGTAAGCATTTCACTACAAAAGACTGGAATTTAATCTTTAAGGATTTAAAATATTTTATAGCTAAAAAAAAATCTAGGTTTATTTCTAGAGATTTGATATGCTGAACATTTCTGTGTATTATTTCCCTTCTCTACAAATGAGGTGAATATTGAAAGTACCGTATAAGCATTCTAATACTTCACATATGCAATCCACAGAAACTGCAGTTGAAGCAATTAGTGGTTAATTCTGCTCTCAATTACACTGGCTGCCAGATTTCCACTAACTTACTAAGTACAAAATAAAGCAAAACAGTCATAGTCAAAAGAACATAACATACAATGTAATTTGCATAAATTACTGAATAAAACACAATTAAATCAATTTTCTATTTCTATTGCCAGTGGCAAATATTATGTTCATGGAGCTTTTGGAGAGTCAAAATGATAAATGTAACTATTGTCCGATGATTTGTTTTAAAATCTAAAGCACTTCAAGCACTGAGGTGTTTTCAGTGAGAGAAAGTGGTTAATCTGTAATGACTAGAAATTTTCACTGATATCAATGAAAGCGGGATTTAAATCATATCCCATTGAACCATCATTGTGAGATAAGTGATATCAAAACAACTGTACTCACCACTGAAATGCAATTACTTTGAAGAAAGAAAGCAGCAGTTACATAGTGGTATGAAACAATCACAGAGAATATATTAAGACAGGAAATGAAGAAAAGTTCAGTATCAAGCTGAAACTAATAAAGAACCAAGGCAAAACTTTCCTATATTCCCAGGTCCAAAAAGTTGGATTGTACAAACAGACCTTGACTCTTAAATAGTTTCACTGCAGTCAACTAAATCAATAAAGACGGTTCTGCTTCAAGAAAGCATCTCAGCACGTTTCGAAGAACGTCCTATATAGGACAACGCATAAACTGAAAAGGCATCAATGTGAAAATATATTATGCGTTTGAATCTTTTCCTAAAGAGAGGTGATTTCTTGAATAATATACAAGCAGAGATTTGCAAGGGTAGGGATCTGAGGCAGAATTTGGACAGTGAAAAGTTAAAATATCCAGGAACCAGAAGAACATGCATATTATTTTAGACAAACACCCGGCCTCCTAACATGCAGTAAGTAGCATCTGCACCTTTCCCATGCCTGAATGAGCATGTCCAATCTTCACCACAACAGGAAATGTTGGCATTGTTAGCTAAGGGGGAAAACAGAAAAGATGTATTAGAGAGAGCAACCATGAGTTCGATAATTAAGCTACGTCATTTATGAAAATTATTTAAACATGAGCATAATGCAGCCAAACCTGTTCTTGCCACGTGGTTATTTGAACTGTATTCGTCTATGTAAGACTATGTCTTCTGATGAATTGCTGTGTATGTTTTCCGAGTGCTGTTATTCCCAATACATACAAGTGGTGTACTTCTATCTTAACTTTTTTGTATGTCTTTCTTTTGACTTCACTTTTTAAACTGAATTTCTGCTATTTCCTATTTTGTGTTTTGCTACTGTGTTTTCTGACCCATAAACTCACACTCTCCAAGGTTATAATCATTAATGATGTCAAATTAATCACCTTTTTCCTTTTCCCCTTGATTTCCATCATTTAGCAAGGCTGTAAATTCTTTTTGTGACCACTTATGAAAGCAATGATGTCTTATTCACCAAAAAATCTTTCTTTAAAGGCAGATCCTAGCTTCTGTTACAGAATATCCAAGTTCTCTAGCAAAGGCTCCAGCTTCTGCATAGAATGCAAGTAATAATTCAGCCATTGACTAGGCAATCAAATAGGCAAAGGCATATGAATATGCTTTATTCAATCAAGTGATAATGGTTCTGTCTCTCAGAAAGTTCTGTGAATAACCAGGGTTTTTTCCATCATTCATTTGAAGAAGTTTTAGATCTCCCAGTCATGGGTACAGCTGTTACTTCTTTCTCTTTTTCTTTCACCTAAAATGTGCCTATATTGAACCTCTACCAACCAAGCATAAATACAAATACTTAGTAGAACAGGATTATAGCTAGAAATAAAAAACTGAACACCCTCAACATGTAATTAAACTGGGCAGCAGCAGGACAGTAAGTGTTACGGGGCCTGAAACCTTCATTTGGTACCAAATTTTAACGCAGTAAATACAATCAAAGGCAAAGCTGACGCTTTAGAAAATAAACTAAGAATTCTTAAAGATGAGAAATTTATTTTCCAAATACTTACAAAGGATTCTCAAGAGGTTAAATGGAGTTCACACATCTCACTGTGCTTTGCACAACGTTGCACAGAAAGACGCGCACACAAACAGGTATTTACATGGAAAATGTCATGGGATTGTAAATATTGATATTAAGATCAAGAGATAAAGAATAGGAAGGTCACGTGGCTTTTGGTAACATCCAAACTTACTTGTAGGGGTATAGAACTAATTAAAACTCACACACGCTTTCCCTAGATTTTAAACATTTATTTTCAATATGCTTTTAAGGATGCCTGCTTTAAAAATACTTTAACTGAAAGCCAAATCTGCACAAGAACAAGTGGGCATTCACTGCAAGGTACATAATCTTTATTACTTACTGTCAGATTCCCAGTACAATACACGAATCTCTTTTTTTTTTTTAAATGGACTTTCCTAACATGCATCCTGCTGCAATATTGTTTTGTTCTGATTTCTTTTTTTAAAACATATAAAGGACATTTAAGCAAACAAAACCAAGTTGCTTGTTTTTTGACAGAGTCTCACTTTCTGCTCTGCCTGATCAGAAGAAAAGGGTGGAATCTTTGGATCTACTCCTTTAACATACCAGACTTTCGAAGCCTGATGAAACTACAGGGTCCTACAGTTGTCATCGACGCAACACAGGCCATGGAAGTTTTTCATTGCTTTCTGCATCAAACTCAAAGCTATGTCTTTTCAGGAGAAAACCAGATTTGATTTAAAGACTTGCAGTTATGTAAAATTTACTGCAATCCTAGTTAAATTATTCCACTAGTTAAGTAAAGATGTTACATACATATCCTCTGCCAGGGCATCCTTGAGATTTGAAATCAAAGATTACCTTACTCTTACTGCTTTATATTACGTGCGTAACTGTAGCTGCCACATTTCAGTGCCTGTGTAAAGGCAACTTGTATTTTCTGCAGAACTTCTGTGTACTTAGGCTAACGCTGTAGGAACCAATAACTATGAATACTTTGAAAGTCTCTTATTTAACTCTTGTTTAGGATCCATTTCAAGGGATGGTCTTTAAATCCAAAATACATTGAATTGCTTTTTACAGATCTGTTTCAATCGAACCGATTTAAGTTAAGGCACGTAAGCACAAAAAAACCTGATTAGTTTCAAAATAGCCAAACGCACTTGTAAAAGCATTATACAGTAATGGTCACCTATGCTGCAATTTAAAAATAAAGTTCTTGCTAAACTGTAGGAATGCAAAGTCCTGTATCGTCAACATCTAGTCACTTACTTATTGCTTTCATAGTTTAAAACCAGCCACTTTTTTTCCCCCGATTTTTTTCTGGGGAGGACGGGGAACAAATCATTGCCCGACTCAAGATTCATAAAGGCAGCACCACATTTTGATGACTGAACTATAAACCACTGAACCGGGGTTTGTAATGGAAATGCTGGCAGACCTCTAACTATAGCAATACAAACGGCACTCCTGTAATTAAGAGCACCACGTATCTTCCCATGATTCCAAAGCTGTGGAATCCTCTGTGGGCCACAGGAACAAACACCAACTCAAACTGAAAAAAAAAAAAAAAGAAACTCTGCTTTCTCCTTCAGAAAAATGCGCTAACATCACTTAAAGCAACAGAGTTCATTTTGCTCTGGAGTCCGGTATCAAGATTTCATGCGGTACACCACAGCCCAGCACAGACAAAGAGAAGAGGTGGATGCAGGGGAAAAAGGCGCCCAATACTGCATTTCAAACATCAGACAGAAAAACAGCCAGGTAGCACAGAAGGCAGACAAATATTACGTTATCTCAGTGCCTCTCCTGTTTCTATCTATCACTGTCACAGGCCCATGAATCCAGGCCTGATGAAGTTGAAGTTATTTTGGTTTTTGAACAGCATTTCCTTTATTCCTGCTTTTACTTTGATTACCGGAGCTTTCCCTTTGTGCATGGGGACTAGACACGTGCCATCAGGCAGTCACTTCCCCACCGCCAACTGGTTTCCAGCTGTGCGTGGTACTGTTCTGTCAAGCAGTAATAAAGCCTGAAATTTCTTACCGAAATTATAGAAAACTTGATCTGAGTCCTCCCCCCACCTCTTCCCAATCTGCTCTTTTATGGTAATTTCTGGCTTATCAGAGCAGGCAGCCTCAAGACATTTCATACATTCGGGTAAACATTATGAACGATACAACTGTGATAGTAACAGCGAAAACTTACCAGCTCCACGGGTTTCCTTTTAATTTACGTTATAGTTACTTGGTAGAGAGATACCTTGAAAGAAGATCTAGCACGTATCAATGGATCCACTTTAAATGGAGCTGATACTAACAGGACTCATTGCATGTTTTCTTTGAAATGTATTGTTGGGGGGAAAGGCCATTTTACAAAACTATTGCTTATTTTTCAAAGGTTTTCTTAAATTCAGAAAAGTATAAATTCTACTGTGACAATTAAAAAATGAGGGAAGAAGATCAGAGAAGACCGACAAGAGAAATTACATTAAGAAATTTGGCAAGTTCATATGATAGAAATGGACTACACTGCATGAACCCTTGCACATACATACAATATACATGAAATACATCTGAATATTTAAAAAAAAAAAAATTAGGATAAACAGGACTTCTGTTATAACTTAAATCACAATGCAATAAACTATAGTTATTAATTAGAAAGAAAACAACATACATGTCAAGCATGCAATACAATTTTCTATAGTTCTATATGAATATGATTGGATTGGTAATAAATATTAGTAGCAACTGGAAAAACTGTCATGGCTCTTTGTAGGAACCCAGATACAAAACAGTTGAGATACATTACTGATATTTGCTAACTCGGTATCATTCATCAAAATAACGTCACTGAGTATTAAAATGTTTTATCAGCTCCTAAAAACAACAAAGACGGATTCAGTCTATACACTTTCATTTCTGTGGTTTTAAATTCTTACACTGTTATTTTAAATAAATGTGAAGTCTCAGTTCAACAGACCCTTAACTTATTCTAAGTTGCACGGCTCACTTCCGTGACTAGGACTAGGTGCTATTAGCAGTAGGTGCTACTTTGATCTGTGAACTTGAAGATGTGTGCCCTAGGAAAGCAAAAAGTAGATTACGTTTTGCCAATAAAAGGCTGTAGTAAAGAACCTTTTAGAGCAGAATCCTTTTAAAATCTGGACAACAGAAGTCAATTCCTAAGTTTCAAACTGAGAAATATTTAGCATGGAAGTTGCTTCACTGAAACGCCATGTTTTAACGGTTTCTGTCATATACTAATAGCACGAATTAAATTTACATACTAAATGACTAGTCAAATCTGATGGTTGTTACCACAGGGCACCTTCAAACTGGGCATTCACTCATCTTGACATGAGTCTTAATGAGTACAGCAGTAATACTTTAAAATCTCTTGGCAGACTGGGCACTTAGACGTCTAAGTGTTGGAAGTCTAGCCCTGTCTTGGTTAACTGCACCACGGAAGGGTTCAAGGACAGAGGAGAAGGAGGGATTAAATATTAGAAGTGATTAAATCTGTAATGGAAATACAACAGTATATATGGGTTTACAATGTGACCGTAATATCCTGTCTGAAGAATGTTCATGTTTTTAATAACATGTCTATCTTTTCCGCATCCAAATAACTAAATATTAGTATTTTTCATTCAAGAGCTCATTTGCATGCCACTTAACTCTTTACTATCACTATATTTTACATAACTACCATTTCTTTTATTATTTTCAAGGCAGACCAGTTGCAAATAGTTTTTTTATTTTATTTTATGGTGTTGTATGAATTTCACTAAAATTGATTCTGTTGATCAGGCCTAATACGGTTTTTTTAGATGAACACATTTGAAGTTAATTGGTGTAGTGCTCACAGGAGCAATTTTTCTAAAAGGAGTGGGTTTGATTTTTCAGCCGTATACATGCAACAGGACTACAGCAGCTGACAAACTGGCTCAAACTTGAGCGTCACTGGTAGAGCTTCTACATACCATGAGATCTGGACTCCACAATCTCCATAGGTAACCTGGAGGCCAACGTACAAGACTCATACTTTCAAACTGCTTCCAGCAACTGTAATATTCTTTAATTCTTTTAAATGACTGATAATAATACGGACAGCAACCCCTCAACATCTCTCACAGTCATGGATTCGCCATTCATTTTTCACCAGATCTATTCATATTAGTTCGATAACAGCAAAGACAGTATGGTAGGAACTCATGGCACAGAGTATTTCTCCAATTTCCCATTTGCTCTTTTTGTTTCCCATACTATTGACAGGCAACTAGCAAAGTAGTTGCAGTGAAGTTATTTAGATTTACGAATAAACAAAGAGCCATCTCAAACAGGAGTTATACTGATGGAATTACCAAATCCAGAGAGAAATTTGACCCAATATTCTGCAGTTGCTGAATAAACACTAGTTAAGGCAAGCATGCATTCACAGCAAATCATTTTGAAGTCTATCACAGAAGCATGTTTCTCATGTCACCAAGTCTCTCAAAATCAGGTCACGACATCTGTTGGGTTAGCTAGCTTGAGACCACAAAGCTTTTTGAAACTGCTGGTGTGGGGAGCAGTAAGTTATCATCTTCATTAAGGCTTGAAATGCTTTGGATTTTTACTCTTCTGTTGATGTAAGTTATTACATCAAACATTCCTTTTCCATGTTGCTAGGATGATTTGCAAATTGGATTCAAACACAAATTAGGTTCAAAGATTCATTAGTTACTGGTCAGAACCTATTTTAAATGCCTGAAATCTGAAAAATAATACTGTACTGCTCTGCTGAAATGTCAAGATATTTTCAATATGTTACATATGTTGTTTTCATAAAAGAGTTAGGGCTGGCCTAACTTCTGTTCTGATCCCACGTATTAATCATTACACTGAATGAACAGGGAAATGTGGAAAATTCAATCAAAAACACTGCAATTACTGATCTTTGCTTTTGCTAGAAGGTAAGAAAAAATTGCCTAATTAAAACAGTTAAAAGAGACACTGATCAAATGATATGGGTGCTCCAAAAAAGCAAGCAGCTACGGTGAAAATTGCTGTTAACACATCAGATAACCATTAAAACCATGGGTTCCAGAAGACTTCATGAACACAAAGGTTTGAAAGCTCCTGACCTCTGATCTAGAGATGCACAGTAAATAGCTAAACTGGCTGCATTGAGAACATATTTCAAGTTTCAAAACTAAGCATACCCTGCCAGCCAAAAATTAAAAAAAAAAAAACAGTTAAAGATAAAACATACAGTTTCCCCCTTCCTCTTCTCTGGAAAGTTGGTAGAGGATTTTTTTCTCATTGAGAAAAGCAAGGAATCCATATTCTTCTGGAAGATTTCATTTGTTATCCAAACGTAGAGTGTTTGTGTAAGTATTCTTTAGCATCATTCAAAACACACGGGTATATCCATTGGCCTACAGTATTTGGCAGGCCAACTGTTACCAAGCTTAGGATGCTTGTTGTGTTGAAATCCCCGTTTTGGAACTGCCATGTAGTATGTGCAGAAGAACGAAGGAGATACAGTTGGACATGACATTTAAAGAAAACCCAAACCAACAAACAACCCAAACCAATGAACAATACAAAAAACTGCTCAGTGTAAAGGAAGGTTCCTTAAAATAGATGCTACAACTCTGACCGCTGAGAATTTAATGAACAAAATTATAAAGCTCATGAATACTTATCTGCTAATGTTATGCTCATGAAGAACCGCCCTGTTTTTACACTATACTGCTACCTGTATTTTCAATGCACTTTAATGACAAATAAAAAGTAGACTCCGTAGTCTGCCGCAGTACTTCTTACTAAGAAGTACTTAATTCTTCTCTCTTCCCTGAATTCTTTGCTATGATTTCCTTTAAATTGAAATTTGTGTACTGTGCATGCAGTTCCAGTGTAGCAGCAGGCAAAAAAAAATCCTGTTGCTTGAACATATCAACAAGAGTCATGTCCTTCCAGTGAACCTGACAAAATAAACTTAACTTGTGTTTACAAAGAAACAAAACACACATTATAACTAGAGGCAGCTGGCAGCACCATTAGTCTGGTGAATGTAGGTTCACCCATTAGGATTTGTGTAGCGATCAGAGATTTGACATCCCCTGCTTACAGACATATTTCTGCCTTGTCAGTTTATTTTGTTCTAAACTCAAGCCAAACCTAAGGCTCTTGGTCAGAAATCCTACTTCTTTTTTTTTTTTTCCTGAATGGAGTCTAAGTTAGTTGCAGGGTGTGACATAGTCTTACCATAATGATTTTTGAAGGAATTGGTTGATTAAGGATCGACTTTGAAATGAAAGAACTGTACACACCCGGTCCCGTTAGGTCCAGTGACTAAAACACAGCCCATCCCCATTCACACACACCTAGGAAACCTGTTGGTTATTGGCACTGCAGGATATTTTTTAGGATATTTTTTAGGATATTTATAACACTGCCCAGAGAGCTCTATATAAACCCACCATGACTAGTCACTAGAAATACTTTTTTTTAAATTTCATCTAGCTATGAAGCCCATATACTCTTAACTAGGTTCAAGTTTGAAGATTAAATGGCGTTTGCTAAATTCTGACGATTATAGATATTTCTAAAGACTATAAATTTCATGCATACAAGTTCTCTGACAACAATAAAGCTGACTTAGAATTTGAAGCACTTCTCCTAATTAGATGAGCATGAAAATCTAAAAAGCCAGTTACTTTCATGATTCTCTTTCTGACGTCACAATAGCAAGGATAATTATTATCACTGCTTCTTAACATTTCACCTGCATCAATGTTTTAAAATTGAAGATTCTTTGTACTATGTGCTTACAAACATAAGTATCATTTTATTGTATTAATCTTTAATATCAGGCCACCTAAGATTTCATAAATCTGCTTATCATGCTTTTTACTGTAGAAAGAAGTATTCTAGTTTGATATACTTACACAATACCTACAGGCACCATTATCATCTTCTCTAATCTGAAGTGAAGGTTATTTAGTTAACCAGTAGATGGCTAGATAGTTAACCAGCACAGTCTTCATCTGTATTATTGTTTGTATTTTTCCATATGTAATGGAAAGAATACCTATCCTTTCCTATTTCAGAAATTTTCTGGAGTTTACAAGACTGGTTTACTAGAGTGTCATCCTGTGATTTCTTCACTGTAAGTCTATTAATTTAAAATAAATCCTTAAAATTTAAGCTTCATACACTAAAGTGCTCAAAGGTTTATAAGTTCTTCTGCAATGTAAGTATTTTTGAACAATGCTTACAGTTACATAATATAAGCTCTTTTATTTCCAAGAGATATAATTTGAATTCTTGTAAATTTACTTCAAACTCTTCTAACTAAGATATAATGTAAAATGTAACCAAAGCTGTATATAAAAATAAAACTAGGCAAAGATCATCTGCTAAAAAGAAAAGAGAGAGAAAAAAAGCCCTCTGCTGGCAGCAATACAGAAAACACAGTTTTTTTGAAGGTAGTGTTCACTCTGGCTTCAATGTCCTCATGGCTGAGTTGACTAGAAAAGCCACAATAGGGAAAAAAAAAAAAGGGAGGGGGGAAGTAGTGACAAAACCCTCCAGATGTTGCATAAACATGACTTACCTCAAGTTCAGTGTTTAAATATTTATCTTTCCAATAATCCCCAAGCAAAGTTCATTTAACCACTCTAGTGCCATGTAATTTATTTATGGAATATGCATCAGACTAAATCTAATTTTGCTCTGCTTACTTTGGAAAAAGGAAACTAAAAGTGAAATAATGAAGGTGGCCTTTTATTCATTTTCTTCTTTCCCAGAAACAGGCAGGAAGAGTCCTAAATCAATAAACAAGCAGAAGACGTACTTTCTCTGGTCTATTTGGTTTTAAGAAAACACAATCGCGAGATAAAGTCATGGCTCAGCCATGCAACAGCTCTCCGTCACCAGTGGGGGTAGCCCAACATATTCCTCTCTTAATTAAGAAAAGCAGAAGCATCTCGCTGAAACAGCTCTTATTCTCAACAAGCACAAAGAACAATTTGGAGATGTTGAGCCAGATTTTCCACTGCCTCGTATCTTGACGGAAAAAACTAGGTGTAAAATTCTCTCTGCCTGGAGTAACGTTTTATACCCCCCTTACACAAGTGGCAACCCAAAGGAGAATCTGATATGCTTTGTATTATCTTTTTAGAAAGATGGGCATTAAAGAAATCTAAAAGCTCAAGTGGATAAAAAGCATGGAGCTTTAGTTTGATTAGTGTGCCAGGTAACCAAAGAGAGGCAAATGCTCCTTAATTGTGATTTCTTTATTCAAAACAGAGGGTCAAAATGGCTTAGAAACGAAGTAAGTGCAATATTGATTGTTCCCAGGGAAATGCTGGGCCACCTCAATTCCCACTGACACCAATGGGAGTTGATGCAATATTGGATATTCTGAGCACCCCTTGTACACGGTTCCTTCACTTGCCATTAACACCACCTCATAAGACTGGACCTTAAGAAACCAATTCCTTGGTACTCACTGAAATCAATACAAGCTTTGACATGATCTTAGTGTATAAAGTTACACTTTCAAGTAAATCTGAACCAGGAAATCAATCTAAAATACCTTTGTCCCCACAACTGTTTTTCAATTACAAAAGAATAGTTATCTAAATCAGCACAGAAGTGATCTGATGGTAGAAAAATCTTCTCCTTTCAATACCTGTACAGCACGAAAACAGAAATTGTCATTAAAAAGAAAAACATTAAGTATAACGGCGGTGAATCAAAAAGAGCGGTTCCTACAGAGCTCTAGTAGCAATTCTGGAGAAGACGAAATCTTTGCAGAGGCAAACTACATTTTGATTCTGTCATGTCAGTGTTTCACTCCATTCCAAACAGTCTACCAACTATTTAGCAAACTGCTGCCTCTTAAAACCAAGTAACATTTTGCCACCTTATAAAAAAATTACCCCAATTGCTATGACTATAAACTGTATGGGTTTTTTTAACTGTAGTATTTAGGAAGTGATGGCTATAAATACCCTCCCTTTTGAAGCAGGGCATGGTGGGGTTGGGTTGATGGTTGGACTTGATGATCTTACAGGTCTTTTCCAACCTTAGTGATTTTGTGATTTGGTGATTCTGTGATACATGGAGGCACTGGGACTGAAAACCCGTGAAAGCTCATCTATTTTGCGAAATACTATTCTAATTTTGAATTTTCTATGCAATTTTACAGTTTTTGTACAGGATGTGTACTGTGACTACATCAGTTAAACTGAAAGGAGTTTCAAGGAAAAAGAAATGCAATGCCAAATGAGAACTAGGGAGAAAAGAACTCTAGCAAAGCATCAAGAAGACAACAGATAAACTGTTACTGTGGAGAATCCTGCCTGCTATCATTCTCAAGTAAGATTCATTTGCCACAATGGAGAGAGAATAAGATGGATATAGATAAAAAATTATCCTCCGTAGACTGCCAGAAGCTAATGTACAGAGGAGGCAGTCCAACCAAAAGACACTGTGTAGATTCAGACTGCTTGACAGCTGGAAGGGACAGCAAGGTGTCCCCACTATAATTAAAGGGCCTTTGAAAAGGTCTATGGACAATCCCTCTGCAACACAGTTCAGCGCTCCTTGACATAACTCAAATATCAAACTCAAGCCTGCCAGAGAAATACTCATCATCAGTACCCAGGAATCTATAAGCTGAATGCACAGCGTTGCCTCTTATGGAAAATGAAACACGGAGGGGAGGCAGCAGTGCCAGGAGATAACATCCCAGTACGGGTCAGACAAAGGTAGTGCTGTCGGTGGATTATCCTGCAAAGCTGCGATGCTGCAAAGGGCTGACAGGTGAGAGGAGAGAGCAGATACAGGGAGGAAGGGCGGGCAAGAAGCATGGAGCAGAGCTGATCTGGCAGTGCTGCCTCTCCCCATGTCAGCTCTAAGGGTGAGGCACCTCACTCATCACCTTTCGCCCCCAGTAACTCCCGGGGAAGAGGTGAAAATATCAAAGTCAGTGTGAGTTTGCTCTGGCGTTCAGGGGAAGCAGTAGTTCACTCCACGGGACTTTGCATGTATGGCATCCAACAGAAGGAGACCTAGTGTTTTTAATACGGGTCTCTGGGGGCTGTTAGAAGAGAACGAAACAACGATGGTAATTAATGACCAGAATGCTGTGGATAGATGCTAGTGCTTCACAGTAAAAATTAACAAGGATCATGACAACCCACAGTACAAAAATCCTGTGCAAAATTAGAATTCCCATTGAGAAGAGATAAAGCTGATCATAAATTTGACTGTAGTCAGGTTTCCTGCCTTGTTTCTATATTGCACACATCAACAAATACAATGGATTATCCCCAATCCTCTTTATTTTCTTGCATTTAGTAGAAAACAGAAGTTAGTTGTTCAACTCTAGACTTCCTTAGCTAGACAGAAATGAGAAAGTGCCAAGTGTTTTTTCTACTGCGTCAATAATGAACTGAAGGAATCAGTGACTATATCCCTTGATAAATGAACTTTCCTGTTTCTTATTAGCAAGCGTTAGCTGTATCAGAGTATAACCAGGGAGTGGGCACTATTTCATCCTGCTACTCTTCATGCTTCACCAGTGTTATGACATAATTTGCTATGATATCATGGCTTACTTATCAAACTAAAGGAAGATTGACAGCATAACACACAGCGTTGTGAAAGAAGCCCTGTACTGTTAGTCCATTTCTACAAATAGTAAAAAGACCAAGTGTTTCTTTTGCTTCAGTCTGCTTATATTTATAAAACATTGGCTATAATTTCTCTACTGTTATTTAAGACACAAGATTATTTTGCTTAAAAGTTAGTCAAGGAATATTTCTGTCTTTTGGGAATAATCTTTGTATTTTACAAGGCCAAGATCTAACTAACACAGAATGGATGCTGAGCTTAGGGTTTCTTTTAAACTAAAAGTAATTTTCCTAATACAATGAAAAATACTAACAACATACAATATAAAAAAGGAAAGCGCAGCTTCAAGCTAAGACCTAATGATATCGGTAGAACCTACAGGTAGTATTTGTCTCCTCTGATAAATGGACTAAAAATGCATTTTTTTGCATTTGTGAGAGCATGTTCTTGAGTAGAGGGATTTCCAGCCTTATTAAAATCTCTTTCAAATGCCAGGATGTAAATATGTCTTTGTCTAAACTCCGATAGCAATTTGACAAAACTTACTGTTTCAGAATGAAGATTTATTGGAAAATAGGAGTTCTGCTGAAGTTTCAAAAACTGTTTGCCTTTTAAATTGTAATGATAATGATTGTATCAATGTTGTCATGAAGAAATGAGAGATAGACCTACCGAAGAACTGCTCATTAGTTAGACTTGCGTGGGAAGCAGAACAGCCAGTTTCAAGTGCCAGCTTTGAACAAGTCCACGTACCCTAGGACTGACTGCTGTACGTATCTGCCTTTCCTGCTGTTGCTGTGACCAGCTGTTCCATGTTGGGGTCGAGAAACCTTCCAGCCACAAGTTTCACTAAAATCCACATTGCTGCTGAAAGGTCTTGTTGTGTACAACATGTTCCAAGCCCACCCCTTCCGATGCTGACTGGGTCTAGAGAGACCTACAGGGAATACATTTCTCCGGTAAGAACCTCTCTTATGGCCATTGGCTTCTCTAAGTGCTTTAAATATTGCACCTACGTACAGGTGGCTTTGAAAGACTTTTAAAAATTATTTCAAGGGTAGCTGCAGGCAATACTTTGTAAGATTGTAATTAAAATGTGGTTTTATGGCATTTATACAATTACCATATGAGATTTGTTTTTAACGTGTTTACGCTTCTATACATTCAGTTGAATGTCAGTACTTAATTCTCAACTATGTCTACAAGACAGTTGTGAATTAATTTTTGACTTCTCACAAACTTATGTTTAAATTTCATTATGAGCATAATATTTTTAGTTTGATTGTACAGTTAGTTTGAGTGCAGTAGATGTAAAGGTCTTTAGGACATGCAGAGTGTAGTAGTTTGATGTGCCGTTCTGGACAGTCTTAGGCAAAATGTGCCTTAGTTAACCATCGAATAGGTAGAGCTGCATGCTCGATGTAAGAGAAGACAGTTTGCCCAGCATATTTCTTTATTATTTGAATTTTCCTGAACCAGTGATCAAATTGGTCTATTTAGATCGTCTATAGCAGCAGCCATGTGATGTCATCTGGAAACCAACCAATGGCTCTCAATTAATTCCTTCATCACTTTCCCGTCCTACTGCCCTAAGCGAGACTTGAAACTCAATCGTCCCAGAACTACTGACCACAGAGGCCATTAAAATACCTGCTTGGGGGGTTTTTTGTAGCCGCCCTGTAGCTTGAACTTCCTGTGTAAGGTCTCAGCCTCACATCTTTTTTATCTTTTCACTCACATGAAAGCTTCCTGAAAGAAGGAAGTTTCCTTCAGGTAAGAAGGGAGATGTTAACAGGTCTAAATTATTTTCAGGTGTTAGTCCTGGACTTGGATCCAACGTTATGATTTGAAGCCAAAACTTCAGACTGAAAAAATAAAAATCAAAGTATGGCTGCTTGAACTAAATCAGGACACAGTGTACAACACTCCTGGCTCAGTTTTGAAGTAGATCTAAAATCTGAAAACGAGACCCAATTCTAATAAATCTGAATATTTGTTTATTTTTGTTTTTTTTTTTAACAGATGGAGTTTTTTTCGGGGGGGGGGGGGCGGTGGGAGTGAAAAAAAGAATAATCAGAGCACTAGTATTTGTAAAACTGACCTCTTACTGTTCAAAAATAAAATAAATCTGCTGAGGTGAAACATGTAGGCATTTATATAACGATAGCAAGCTACTTTGTGTACACCTAAACCTCAAGAAAATACAATTTCACGAGTCTGGATTGAAATGGTTCAAATTATGTTAATGAATTTTCAGTTCCTAAGCTTGACTTGTGAAGTGACAAAACACGCAATCCTTTAAGCAGTTCTGTCCTGCATGTCAATCTATAGATGTATTTTATTACTCTCTAATCAAACCTTATGCTGGCTCCCTCATGAAAGAACTTCTTTATAAAAAGAGGGTGCATACAGGTTACACATACCCAGATTGCTACAGCAACAAAAGAGCCGAAGTTGAAAAAGATTTCTGAACTCTTGTATTTATGTCTGAGTTCCATGTATAACATGAGCCAGAAAATACAGATACAGATCTGTGTTGATTAGAGCTTACATTAATAAGGAATACAGAGAAAGAGCCGTGCCTCCAACATACACCACTGGTATATTTTTCCTTGTTATTTTACATTAAATCTGTGATGAAATAATAAAAAATGCCTTTTATTGCAGCTTTTCGTTTTAATTCATTATTCCTTGTAACTACCAATTGTTCAAGGCTGACAAATAGAGCATTGAAACATTGCCTTTTCATGAATGAAGTTCTGTCCAGCCTGCAAACAGGGACGTCATTTCAAGAAAATGCACAGAAGTGCAGGGGAAGATCAGGGACTGCAAACAAAAACAGAGCTTAAAAAAGGACAGCTTTGTGTACTTGACCAAACTACAGAAGGTAGCAGGACTAGTTTTTAAATTCAAATGGGAAGGAAATTTATTAGAAAAAGAGAAAATCTTTCTTCTGCTAAAGATCATAAAATCAGCTTCAGATACTTGTAAAAGATGTTTTTGTAAAGGCTTTTTGATTATTAATAGTTCTACTGACTCATAACAGCAACGCTGCGATGCTTACTAAGGTAACCTCTCTTCTGGTACAATAACTTTCACCAATGCTGTGCTTTTTCCTTAAAGGAAGGCGGAGTTAGGAGTTAGTGTCAGGGCCATAAATAAGAGGGTCCTATGTCAGGGAAATTAGAAGTCAGTTAACATAAGCGTATACTCCGAGCGAGCATTAGAGGGCTTTCCTAAACCATCCAAGTCTGCTGAAATTGAACTGCACGCGGAAGCAATCAGATAGCTGTTAGGAAGTTTAGATATAAAACCAACAGTAAGAAAGCATTTTCTCTTGGCTGGCCGGTTAGCTGTGCTTAAGGCAACATGAATCCTGTCCCGAGTACCTTGTTGTTTTCAGTGCTTCTACTTCTGACCCACAGAATTCGGGAGCTGGTGGAGGCGTGCAGCTGTGCCCCCGCTCATCCGCAGCAGCTCATCTGCGACTCGGCTTTAGGTGAGTCAGAACGGCTACGGGCTTTGGCTGGGGCGGCAGGAAAGCAAATGGAGCTGCTCTCACGGCTGCGGTGGGGTTTTGTACAGCTGGAGAGGAATAGCTGTAACCAGGTGGCTTAGGCTGGCCAAGGATTTTAGAACAAAATGACTCCAGAGATCCCTTTTAAAGAGAGGGCTACGGAAAAGAAAATAAATGGCAGTAGCTGTTCTGCTTTTCTTGTTTTTCCAGAACATTTTGTGGTTACAAATTGTTGAAATTGCTGTATTATTTAGGGTTTGGGTTTTTTTAATAGGAACGGCTTCTATATTAGGTCCTAACTTAGAGCAAGCAGGGAAGAATACCTGAACTTTCAAATGGCTACTGTTAGCAGTATCTGTAATAGAATATTCTATCTAAATATGTGTGCTATATGTAAACTATGCATATAGATATTTTTATAGCACTTGGGGGGGGGGGGGGGGGAACCCCAAAATAAAAATCCCTGGTGATAACATGTTGAAACACTTGATCTTTGTTCTGCTGTACTACAATTTCTTTAATTGGTTATTGGGTTTTTTTGTCATTTTCCAAAAATACTTGAGCAGAAAACTGATAGGCCCTTTATTTTCTGCAGATAAACTGGCTACAGCAGTTCTGTATAAACATAATTTTCCAGTCTTGAGGAGAATTGTGTTTCATGATATTCAATCAGCACCATGGTTGTCAAACAACTTATAGAAAGAAACTAAAGATCTCAAAATCCGACTGCATGGGGATAAGAATATGTGACATTTTGCAGTCTTTTGATTTCATTAGCTGAAGCTAAGGCTGGTTAGCTTCCATCTAGTGTGAACAGTAAATGTAGAACATGAGTTTCCAAAGTGTCACAAAATTAGCATCTCTATGGGGCAGGCAATACCTTCTGCATACTGATTAATTGCTTTTATACCCTGACAGAAAATCTTTGTAGCCATGACAAACTCTATGCTCTGTTTGTGGCCATCAGTTAAATTGTTTTTTAATCTGGTTGTGTTAAGCAATCTTTTTCATTAAGTTACCTACACCAGGCATCACAAACTTGGGGTGGTTTGTGGAGGGAAAGAAAATAGAAGTTTTGCTCCCAGGAGCTTAACTATATATGTGTACATTGAACTGTATTAGTCTGCTGCATTCCGATACATAAGGAAGTGATAGTTTTTCAACAGACTTAATGTAGAGATTTTTCTAAATAAACAATTTCACAGTATAGAGGAAACTCAAAATATTAATTATGAGCCATCTTCCTTAGGGAAGCCATTCTGGCCATTCTTATGATATATATTAAGATTTATTCCATTCTTAGATACGTGTTACAAATGGCAGACATACGCTACTTTTAAATTGTATTTCAATACTGACGATTGTAAAACAAAACTACTTTATATTTGGACTTGATGCTCAAGCTCTCACTTATATAAATATTTCTATTTACGTAAACTGTACCTTTTGGCTAAGGGATGTTTTGATCAAGGATACCCTTCTTTAATATTAATAATTTTAACATAGCATTTCTGTATATCATAAAATGATAGAGATTTAGATATTCATTCATATAAATACATGTATGCATATTTTTACATATGCATTTGAATATATGCACAGATAAAACCCACTCTAAGCATTTATGGAAGAATTATTTGATTTGTTTTGGCCACAATACCTTGCATAAGCAGAGCAAAATTACTTTAAAGGAGCTGGAGAAGACCTGTGGAGTTTTCTGCCCTGTGTAAGAGAAAACTCCACTAACCAGCTTGGCAAAGACAGCTCCTCCATCCCCGATGCCAGCAGGCTTTGTTTTTTCACCTGCGTCCAGGCAGAAGGCTGTGGGCTGGGGCTGCCCTGGGGAAGAGGGCAGCAGCAGGCTGGAGCCCCGGGCACGGCACAGTCCCCTGGGAATGCAGGCTGTGCCTCCACAGCTCTGCTTGGGTTTAAGCAAAGCAGGCTGGAAGCCACACCTGTGTCCTTAGGGCCGCCTGGTTCTTCCGAGGGATGGTGAAACCCAGGCCGTGCTAGGAAGTATCCCACGCAGTAGCATACCTCAAACTTCTCCTGTTAATATCACCATACTTAAAGGTTTAGGTTTTTTTAAGAAGATTAAATTGAAGATTTGTACTTCAACATTTTCATACTTCCAAAATATCAACAACCAGAGAAAAGGACAGCTCTTCAGCTACCAAAATCTATGGGAGTAGAATGCTAATCCAGCTGTTTGCTGAGACTTCAATTTTTTTCTGTTATTTTTAAGTTCATCCATCTATGTACCCACAAACACATTCAAGTATTTCCTTGCAGAATAAAACCCTAGCACATCTTATTAAAAAAAAGCAACTATGCCATGCCTCTAAATTCCACAGTAAAGCAAAAACTGAGAGAAAGTCTCAGTCTTGCTCATAGAGCTACTGACCATTATATGTCCCTCAGTTACTGCATTATTTCTCAGTCTCACTATATATCTGTAACATTTTTAATTTCCTTTAGGATCACTTGTGATTTGGGTGGAGTGAAAATGGAGGTGGAGGGGGTTGAATCAATAGACATTACTTGACCCACTAACTGAATGTGTGAAGCCACTCAGAAACCTTAGCATTTATATGAGATACCCACGAAAAAACCAAGCAGAGAAATTAATTAAGTCTGGGACAAGCTCTTTTCACTTTTACTTTTGTTCACATGATTAGTGCTGTGACACTTTGTCTTTTACTGTCAGGAGGCTTTTGTGGCTTTACTCTCATTCTAAATACCCACAGCTACCACACAACCTGAGTAACTTGATAGAAATAACAGGCTTTCTGACAGAGCTAGAGTAAGAGAGAGCTGCTGGTCCTGCAAGGTGCTGGCTAAAACTAAACCAAGGAATGAGTGAAGAGCCCTGCAGGTGTGACATGGTTGTACACCGCAGGAAGAACAGCAACGATGGGCAGTAAATCACGAGTGCCACACCAGTCTGCCAATTATCTGACCTTGGGTTTGTTAGTTAATCTTCCCACGTAGCCTTAAAAGGGTGTGATTTTGTACAAATCTGAGCAGTTTTCATGAACTTCTCTAGTTTTAAATGTTGTTTCAAAGAGAGGTAAATCCTCATTTGTAGGAAGTGCCTAGCACCATGAAGATACACACCTTTCACAAAAAAAGGGAGATACCTTCCTCTTGTGTTCTTCTAAACAGTGCTGAGGCCCTCCTAAAATGTGCTGAATGCCTTCAAACCCCAACGAACACCTATACTTCTCAAGAGGACTTTCACTGGAAATGGAGATGGGAGGTTTATTAAACAGCAATTCCATGCACTGCACTGCTAATTATCAGCACTGACCCCCTGCAAGAACCCAGGAGGCTTTCTCCCTACGGAAATGAAATGTGATGAGGACGGGCTGTTGAACATTTCAAATTCAGTAGCGAGGCACCATACTTTCAAGCCAATACAAGAAAATTCCTCTGACAACGGCTTTTTTTGGAGAGAACCACAGATGCAATTGAGTTTATCAGATAGTGTCAAGACAACAGATTTCCCTTTTGCCACTGATTTAGTCTTCCTGGACTCAATTCTAAACCAATGTTCACATCAAATTAGACAATCTGTAGAGAGAAGTGGTATACTTGGAGAGGACTGATTCCTTTCTGAAGTCTGGCACTTTTAATTCACGCTGGTCTTCCCGCCTTAGGCATAAGCAAGGTTATTTTTTGGACAGTAGGACAAATACATAAACACTCTGCATTTCTTAGCTATGTAACATCAGTACCCCACCTTTAAAGTTAGATGTATGCTTTCTGATTTAAACTTATTGTTGTTTTTTCTTAAACATCTATCAAAAATGATATTTTTACTGGATATTGGGCACCACACTCCAACAGAAATGACTAACAGATCTTGAGTACAAATAAATATGTAATATAGCTTCAGAGAATAGTTCTATAGCTTTGGAGAAGAGTGGCACATTTCAAAATATGATGGAAGCTTTACAGCTGGAGCTTGGCAGCATTTTCAGCCTGTTAAAATCTCATAAGATCACTGAGATCAGGCATTGTAAAGACGTGCCAGATGATATATTAAATTTTAATCACATTTAAAAATAACAGTAAAAATTTTATTTAAATACACCAGAATTAAGTTTTCAAAGTCAGCTCCTCTGGGATAAAATTACAATATGCTATTTCTTTATTATTGAATTTCATATTAAAACTTTCATGGCTCAGTGTTCCACAATTTTGCCTCTTTGCAATATAATAACTAGTTTTGTACTGGAATGGATTAATTTGTACATTATTAGAGTGGGAAGTAACTTTGCCTGATGGGAGAAATCAGCTTTGGCAAATGTATTAAAAACGTAGACAGTACTTCTTCCAAGTTAGGGGAGAAAAGGTGAACGGTGAAATTAAAGTAGACTTTATATTTTATTCTTACGATATTACGTTATACGCACTCACCATATTAATCTCACAGAATCTACTTGCTGTGAGCAGGGTGATTATGCAGATACTGATTACCTGAATGTTTAGGTTGATGAGCACCTTCAGTGGGGGTTTTGACACAAAATTAAGCAGCTGTGTAATTAACCTTCATGCGTTTGGGAGTACAGTGTTCACACAACCAGTAATAGCCATATCACGTGACAGAAGACCATCAAAGACAGGGATGCGACAGACCTTAGTCATCTGTGAGGGCTTCAACAGAGTCCCATAAGAAATCCCGACTCTTGAAGCCGTTGCTTGAGGGAATGGGCAAGACAGCCTCGCTGTAGAAGGCTGTTGGCAGACCCTGGCAGGATCCTGGCTCCCAGGCCATGCTTTCAGACACCCCACTGACAGACATGGGGTCATACAGCTGACGTCTTGGAGTTGCCTACAGTCTTTTGGACTTCTCCTCCATAGCGGGGAAAGATTACAGTACTTGGCATATGATCTGCATTTATATTACTGTTCTGCCAAATGGAGGCAGATCTTACCGCTTCATAGCAACGCCCTTCCTCTAGAGCGGAAATCAGTGACAATAATGCATAGGTATATTTCTAGAGTAACTTCTCACCGACTGGAAAGGATTATGCAGCTACCGTTTCTCAGGGGTCCCACACAGACATGAAAGCTGAGTTTCCATTCAAAGAATTGTGAATTCCATTCTAGAAATAACGTACTGGACTTTTGCTGTTCTAGTTCTCTCAAACAACAAGAAAAGCACAGCACCTGAGCATGTTTCTTGCAAGAATTACTATGAAAAAGAAGTTGCGAGACTGTATTACTGCCATTGAAGGAGCATGCTGCCAGAACAATATTTGCAGAACCCGAATTATATTAACCAATGAATCATCTTAAAACCAGCTAGAAATTATACTAATCTCAAAAGTACTGTTATTCATATTTGGTAGGTTTAATGCAGAGGTGCTGAAAATGAGGCAATTCTCTCAGCAAGTGGCTGAGAAAAGCTCAATTCCAGTCCTATGCTCAGCAGAGCCCCACAAGTGTTCAGAAAACGATGGTGGCACGTAGGAATCATTCACAGTCATCCCCTTCCCAGTGTCCACCGTTGGCTATATGACTAATATTAAAGTTCATTAACAAACATTATTGAGAAATAGACATTTTACCCTTAACTCACATTTCAACAGACCCATAAATGATGTAAATACCAAAAGCACCTTTCACCTATTTTGGCTGTACAATGTCCTACCAAAGTCAGTTCTAAAAAAGGGGATAGGTTTCTTTACTTCTGTAAGTAAGAAAGAAATACATAGGAATTTTTCTTACCTGTCTCTTATGCATACTTTTATGCACATTAATAGCATTTCCAAATAAAATTTAAAACCCCCTAGACAACATGAATCCTAGGAAGTTAGTTAGTTTAAAGTAGCTACTGATGCACTTAGAGTGAAGCTCTTAACAAAGAAAAGATATCTGCAACCCTGCAAAGGCCCATCACTGGTACAAATGCCTGCGTATTACAATTAAGTTATAATTGCAGTACGTATGAATTTCTTGGCATCATAGCCTGAAACTTCCAAATGCTTTCAAAAATACAAAAAATGACTGCAGAGATGCTGTGCTGTTAATCACTACTTACAACTACACGTATTTATACCTGTCCTTGCTGAATGTTCAATAAGGCACCTCAATATTCATGTTCAACAAATTGTTGGAGTGCTGTGATGGGAATCGCGGTTTGAGTCCTTCCATTTGCAGCTAACATTTAAGAAAATATTAGTGAAACAGCTTCTTAGGATAAAGAATGAATTTCCTGTTTGGGAGTAGGAAGTGCTACCTGAATAAGATCTACAAATAACCCTACATCTACTTGAGGTTTTAAGATAGAAGCAAACATTTTGAGAACTTGCTTCAAAATTCCATGCCTAGTTAGTTTCCTAACTTACTTTTCAGTTCTGAATTCAAAACTTGAATTGCATTGCTGATATCATGCAACTCTAAGAAATAATTTCCAATCTTCTGTAAATTACTGTTCTTCAGAACCCTGCCATTTAAGCATGAAAAAGGGGCTCAGTCTGGAAAAATGCAGTCACTCTCCTCTCCTTTCCTTTGCTCGTTGAACTTTTTCATGGCAGTGTTCCCAACAGCTTAAAAGTTGTAGCTGTAAAATGAGGTGGCATCATGAAACTGAACAACAGGACAGAATTCTAAGGAGCCAAATCCACTGAGCATGACATTCCTGTCAGTTAGAACATAGTTGACAACTGTAAAATAATTTAGCTTTAGTGAAAAAAACAGAGCTGAGTATTGTGTAGTAAAATGAAATCTCAGAAGAATTATGCTAGTTGCCTGATTTAGAAGTAACTCAAGTAACACCGACTCATTGCTGAGTATATTATAAATGCAGGATAAGAAAACGCAGAAACTGCGTTGCTTTTATTTCAAAGCATGCATTATAGTGCTGAGAAACTAAAACCCCATGATTTCAAAAACATCATTCTACACACACTGCGTGGAAAACAAAATGCAAGCTTAGAAACAAAGATTAAATAACATAAAACACAGAACATGAAAGACTGCCAAACTCTTAATCCTATTAATCTACCAACTTTAATCCCTAACTTTCTCATTAAAATGTATCTCAATAACGTGGGGTTTCTTCCGCGCGGAGGAAGGGGCATGCAGCTATGAATGGAAATCTACAATAACATTATGTATGTTGTGCTACAGACTTTAGAGTATAAAGAGAGTGTTATTCTTCAGCTGAAATTAGGCAGATGTTGATTACTAGTCAAATGATGTGGTATTTGAGGCTTGTGAAGTAGAGAGAAATATTTCTGGTAACATGAGTAACAGCTGTAAAAACAGTGCAGAAAAATAAAACTGACCTTGAACAACATTAGGAAATCATGCTATTTTTTAGGTAATATTTAAGTTAAAAGAATACCACACATCTGTTAAAAATACACTCGCCTCTTCTATTTGAAAGTTTATAAAAAACTAGATTTTAAAACCTCACTCATAAATTGAATGTATTCTTCTAATTAAAAAAAAAATTAAACCGCATAATCTTTTGGTTTAACAAGGAAGCCAAACCCGATCAACTCTTGCCTTCAACACAAGGAATTTTTGCATCCTGAGCCAAAAACACACAGAGATTCCCAAAATCCTGACCTACCTGAGAGTCCTAATGAGCTTAAATATAGGCCTCCTACTTTTTGAAAGCCTCAAATGGAACTGCATTTTGGACGGAGACTAGAACAGTTTTGTGTTAATAAACCACAAAAGAGTAACCAAATTCTGCAAAGGGTTTGTGTTGAAAAAGAATACAGTGCAAATTAATATCCATATGAAATGGTGATAAAATAATCCTTGGTATCTGCTTTATCAGCTTCAGAAGTATTCATGGGTTTTTCAATACGGTGAGTTTTTGGGATGCAGTAATTTCTTCTGAATAAAAATGCCATGAATAACTGAACAATGAAATATCCTAATTTATCATCTAGAAAAGAAAGGTGTTTCACTGCTGTCTTGTGTAACTAAACCATTTGCTCAGTGGCTATATTAATTGGCTAGAGGGACCTATACTGATGAACATATTAAATCTTTTCAAACGTGTTGGTGACCTTTCCCTGCAATGTGCAATATGTAGGTCTAGCTCCTTCTTCTTCTCCTTGTTTTCCCTTTTGCGTTGGGTTAGTAGAATTTAGGTCTGGACTAATGCTTACTTTAAATTAATCTTCCCCTTCAAAAATTTCCGTGGGGTTCTTTTAGCCCAAGTGACAAAACTTTACTATAAGGATTTGGTTTTTCAGTTACAGGTATGATTGTTATCTCACCACACTACCTTCTCATGCAACTGGAAGGAGCACCAAGACTAGGCAATGCTCTTCCATACATTGCTTTCCATAGAATAAAGGAAAAAAGCCTGCTATTGTTACAGTTACGTTCTTCAACAAGCTCTGTGGTTACAGATCCAAAACACTGGTGTCCACATAGTCCACTAAGTTCCACTATTTTTCTTTCTTGTGATTTCAGAAAGTGTGGTTCAGTTAATTACTCTGCTGCTGATTTAGTTATTTTACAGACGGCTATAAGCATTTATTGATGGAATATCAGAAAACTAAAATACAAAGCAGGAAAAAGAAAATTGTTTTTACATCCTAACTACCATAACCGTCTTTTGAACTAAAGATTCCTTGATTTTGGGTCTAGGAGTTGTGGCGGAAGAGTGAATAGTAACAACGTAGACTTACAGTTAAGAAATCCATCCTGCAAACACAGAGGAATAGATTTTTTTTTTTAGATTCACTCAGTTTTGGGCCAGTTTTGCTGCTGCTGCTGCATTCTGTTTATATCTAGAATTGAACTAGTACAACAGCTTCGAACATCTGAGTTGGGTTACAGTTTGGAAATGAAACTGCTGTTTGCTGATCTGTCTTGTTGAAAGATAAATTGATAGATGAGCTGTTTGCTAAACACTTCTTCTTTTTCAGCTGTTTAAAGATAATTCAATAGCATCTCGCTTGGTTCTTAAAAGAGAAAAGAAAGCATAGGGGGTGTAATGTTAGTTTTCCACTCCCAAAAGAATAAGGATGATCTAGCATCTCAGCAGATATCCTGAAGTAATCATCTATCTCTCTGTTGAAGTCTGGAACAATTAAAGGTTTGCATAATAATTCAGAAATCAACACTGCAAAAGAATGGTTGCTGTCTCCTTTACCTTGTAAGCATCAAAAGCAAAAACTGCATGGAACACCTGCACTGTATGGCTGGGACAACATCAGACATGGGGAAGATTTGCCAGAGTTAGTCTCAAAGCAGTGTACAGTTCTATCTATCTCATCACCAAACTGGCATTATCGTCAATAATTTGGCAGCACTCCTGTGGGAATCAAGGAGTCATCTCTGATCTCCCACGAACACTATGTGAACCATTTTGACAAAATGCATCCATTTCGATTCAGTACCTAGACTCAACTTCCGGAACCTAAACACATGGATGCCAAATTCTTCTTTAAAGAAGTTAAAAATCAGTACAATAAATGAAAAGAAGATGAAGCCCTTTCAGTGTTCCTGACAATTCCTAACAACTGGATTCTGAAAGATCACAAATAAATTTGAGTCAATTTGCAAAAGTGCAAGTTGCCTATGAGTTTAATTCAGGTTTCTTATCATAAATAAAGATACGGATTTACATGCCTCCAAGCTGAAAACCAAATAACTGAAGCAGTAAAAAGTAGAGTAGTTTCTGAAAACAGAGTACAGACCTTTTTGCATGCAGTACAGATCATCTCAACTCAAAATATGTGAAATGGAGTTATAGCACTAGCAGAGCCTTTTTCTGGACGCAGAGCAGAGCAAAATGAAGAAAATTATAAATGGGAACAGGATGAAAAATAACGGCATTTTTATGAGACTACAGTTGGCAAATCCTTCAGCATGAACAGAGAAACCAGAATACTTGCTGCTAAGGGACTTGCTTTGAAAAGGTCTAAAACATTTCAGGTTAAGGGCAACTTATTAAGCCCTGACATTACTCTCAGGGTACTGGCACTTGATAGTATTACTCATTACTTTGTTTCATTGAAACGCAGCAGACATGATCCCTGCTCCAAGCAACATACGTAACACACACAAAGATTTCCACAACTACCTACCATATCAATGGATACACATATTCTCTTACTAAGGGAATAGTATGTGAATGCTGAAGTACCTATGTACGGTACAGACATCTACTGTATTTCACACCTCTCTTCTTCAGAGCTTTCAAATAACTGGGTGAGCATCACTGCTAATTCTTTTGGAAGCTAACACATGCAAATCAAATCCTGAAACGCAAATGTAAGAAAATAAAAATCTTCATTCTCCTAAAAATTATTTCTAAGTCTCTAAAATAATCTCTTTTAAAAATATCAGGGTGTATATAAAGCTACATGTTAGGTATTTGATTACTTACTTTAAAACATTATTTTAATGTCAATCAATCAATAACTTTTGCCTTCTTTTGAACAAATTGCCGCCTTCTGGCAGCATTAGCGATACCTGTGAGTTTAAGCCAAAGTTACGATACTCCTTTTGTATTGCTAATACTTCTTTCTTCCTTTCAGACATATTTTGAGAAATTATACTCTTTTCCATATACAGATATATGAACACATGACAAGAATATTTAAGCAGGTTAATTTGCTTTCTTCATTGGTGACACTCAAAATCTTTACAATAAGCAAATGTGGCAAGTCAGTTTGTTATATAACTGAACAATTTAGCATATTTAGTTGAAAATATGGCAGAGCTGCATAGGGAAAGTGGTAATGCTGTACAGATGGGACAGTTGCTCTAAAATATGGAGTAAGACATTTACAACCTCTCGTACATTTTAGAGGTTTTGTCAGCAATATAAATCAGCGGCCAATACACACTATTTTATTTAGAATTCTGTCCAAGCTATCTATTATATCTTTTCTATCCTGTGCAGTATTGCTTTGAAGTGGTTTCATTAATTTTTGTCTGTTGTGACAAATTCTGTGCAGATTCCTCTTCCTTTTTGAGGTTAAGATTATTCTCCTTGCCTGCTGACTCTTTTCCCTCTCCGCAAGAAAAGTTAAGCATACCAAATGTTTAGTTTCCAATCTAAAGAATAGATTTTTATTTTGGTCATATCTCTGTACTCATGGAACCCAAGTATTCAAAACTGTGTTCTTGGGTTCCTCTGGCAGCTTTGATAACATTACCTGCCAGTATTCTTCTTCAAGAGACCAAGAGTTTGTAGGATTGGACCATAATATACTGGATATAGTATCTATGGCATCTAGACACAAAGAAGGTAAATGAAATAGTGTGTCTATACCTGATTTTTGGACTTTATCTTGGACTCCTAGCATTATTTTACCATAACTTGAGTTCAGGTGAATACGGTAGATGAGGCCAGTTCTGCTCGCTAACTTGTAGTTAGTTTGCTTTCTGGTTGTTCACATTTAAATCTTTGGCCAGTTACAGATATATGTCTGACTTAAGCTGGAAGCAAATCTGACCTGCAATTGTGTATGCTGGCCAGACTACTCTGAACATAGAAATGCCACCTGGAGCAGCTCCTTGGTTGTAAGGAGGGATGAATTACAGTCCCTTCTGTGAGTTCAAGTTTCCTCTCCTCTCCAGTCTCATACCGAATCCGCTGTATTAACTCACCCCCAAACCTGAAGATGGGCGCTGCTGAAAATCTCATTACCAGATTTGCCCCCGCTCTTCTCTTACAGAATACGAAGTATTTTAATACTCGTGTACTACAAGGAGGGGGTGCTCCTGGACTGTGCTGATCACTAATAGAGAAAAAGCGACAGGGTGTTAATAAAACCCGTTCTTTCTTAAACCTATAGGTAAACACTTTGAAGATAATCACCTATCCTTCGTTTGCAACTGTTTGTCAACAGACAACATCTGGCTGCGTTTTGGTCTGGCTGTAATGTAACCGGTGGCACTACCAACACTGTACTGCCGTCTCTAGTGATTTCAAAGTAGTTTATCCCAATATTCAGATGGAAGTCATCAGTATTATGTCATTGATTAGTTAATGCATCAATTCTGGAAGTTCCCCTCATGACACTGCAAAATTAATAAAGGCATATAAAATTAAGAAAACTTTTTATAGTGAATTTAAACGAGCAGTCCAAGTTCTTAAAAACAGACAGCCATATCTTTATCAGATGGTGTAAAGTTGTATTAGCACCAGTAAGAATTACCACCAGGTAAACTGAGGATTTACTATGAATTTCTATTTTGATACCCCCAAGTAAGTAACCTATTTTGATAACCCTATTTCATACTGAGGATTACAAAAACAGTGTAAACATAAAGGAGCATACATAGAGTTTTACAAATGTTTCATAGGAAGCCCTTCCCCTCTCCACTATTCAGAATGAAGAATGGAGATCTCAGAACGGAGGAAAAAGTATACGCCTGGAAGTAATACAAGAGTGTCATCACAGAAACAGAAAAAGCCATTTCACATAAGAACCCTCTATGGGCTGCAAAGCCCAGATTCATTTTAGTTGTTTCTTGGTTTACAATGCAATTATTTTAGATCGCTGGACCTAGAAACTTGACCTTTACAGCTTCAACCAACCAACTTGAATTCTCTTCTGCTGAATGTTCTTTTGACGAATGGTTTCAGTGAGCATATAAACCTGAGACGCACTAGAGCCACTGTCATATTCCAACCATGTTTTCAGTAGCCTATGATCAGAACAACAGACCTACTGAAGTGCAGGAACAGAGGCAACTGAGTAAGAATTACTGCAATTTCTGTAGTAGTGGTATTTACTTCCTTTCGATATATAAAATAGCACTGGATCTCACAAAAGTGTTTGCAGTGAGGCAAAATCCAGAAGAGCAGATCTCTCTAATTAATCTCTTTTGAGAACAAAGAGTCTATATATAGGCTCGTGATAAAAAAAAAACACCACCCCCCAAAAAAACCCAACCCAACAAGACTTTTGGACACGAAGAATTTTTGAATGGAAATATCAAGTTTGGAATAAACTCAAGGTCTCTGTGGTTGGGGCTGCTGCAGCTGTCCCTGTGGTATTTCCCCTTGACCCATATTCCGGGTGTGATCCTCCAGGAATTGGAGACATTTATGTAGCAAGTTTAAGCTACTGCACCCCAAAGAGGAAAAAACGTTATGATAGATAGATAGACAGAAGTTTTAAGTAATCTTATAGTAGAAGGGTGAGCAGAAACAGCTGCATATTGCATATGTGAATGTTTTCATTTTGGTGAAAGGACATATTTTTCTATATAAAAGTTAATTTGAATATAGGGGCTTTCAAAATTATGTACATACATATTATGTGCCCATAGTTCTGCTTTATTTCATACTGCATACCCTGACTGATATATAATTTCAGAAAAACACTTTTGTTTTCTATTTTTTGCACATTTGGATACTTTCTTCTATCTGTTCCCATAAATATCTGGGATGCCGTCCTCAACCCATCCAGATAACAACAGTACCCTTTGATTTAGATTCCTCTCCTCCTGCCACTTACTCCTTGTCCCTACAAGAGCAATAGCATCTGGCAACAGCTCGATTGAAGTGTCAGACATTAAAGAGACAGGTAGAAATAATTGCTCAAACATCACTCCTCATATTTTAGGTAATTAAATGAAAGGGCTAAACTGAGGCAATAAAATAGAAGAAGAAGAGAGCTGCATGAGTCATTACCTTGCTTGTAACTTTTTAGTAACTTAACAACTTTCTTTTCCTGTCAACATAGTTTTTTAAGTCTCATTTCAAGGTTTTTGTAGCAGAGCTGATTGTGATTATAAACTTGTATGATATGAAACAAACTTTCCTGATTTCTTGAGAGAAAGACTGCTTTAAAGTGAGGAAGATTAAATTTCTATTCAGATAGCTATGCCATAGTCTGTAAACTTAGTCTGAAGTGAACTGGAGGCTACAACTGAAACAGAGGTTCTTCCTCAAGATGCCTATTTGAAGGATGTTGCTACTCCTAGTTCTGATCCCAAATCTAAAAAGAGACCTCATTATCTGGACACATCAGGACTCACTGCTCTTATTTTCTTACTGAGGGCTAACCTACCCCAAGCAGCAAGAATATTCAGTGGAAAGGATGGAGAAGAAATCCGAGACTTTCATTCACAGTTGAGGTAGCTGCCTTTTTTTGGTGCAGCGTCAATGATGGAGGCACTGTTTCTAAAATTTGCAAGTGGCCTTAGAGGTGCATAAAAAGCGATAAATCAAATCCCAGGGCAAAGCAGGAATACAAACGGATGGCACAGCCCCAGTACTATGGCTTCCTCTGCATGCAGAACCGCACTTCTTTGTTCATGGACCTCAGAATCTACCACAAGGGTAAGGGACAGGATTTAGCCCTTATTTTTACAAAAAGCAGCTAAGGCATCCCAGTCTAGACAACCTTGCCCTTCTATTAATTAACCTACCCACTGCTGAAGGACTGGAGCTCATTAGCTATGGAGTTTTGCTTTAAGCTGCAACTCCCTAAGCAGAGATATATTCATTTACGAATCGTAGCTATTACATAGTTTATCACCAATATGCACAAATCCAGTGCAGCTAATATTTCAAACTGGATGCATCCATCGTCACAATAATCTATAACGCTCTCTTAATTCTAAAAGACAGTGAAATATTTTTCTTCTGATAGAAATCATACCCCAGGAACAAAAGTACTGAACCAAACCCAACTTAAGTAAAACAACAGCTTAAGAGTAGTCTTCTCCTAGTTCTCCTAGTACTGTGATCTTAACACACTTGACAACTTTGTTCAGGATGTAGCTTGAGTGTTTTTAGAGTCCAAACAGATGACAAAAGAGATTTTCAAAGCTCCAAGTGTCTGCCTCCCTCTCTGTCTATCTTTAAAATTTATACCCTTTTTAGCATTATTTTTATTTTACCTATATTTTATTTATTTTTAGTCTTATATATTTAAAATAAGAATGCACATCAGCAGTTATGATTTCTTGTTCTTATGTCCAGCAATATCTTAAGTATTTTCCTATGTAAGTATTTTTCATTGTATAGTTGCAGATATTTAACAGATTCTGGGGAAAAAAGATCTCATTTATTCATCAGTTTTTGCCTTCTCCCTTACCCCCTATTTCTTAGGATAATAAAGTTAATCTGGAGAGTAAATCTTATTTGTTTTCCTTTTTGAAGGAGTAATAAAGCTGATTACTTTTGTTGAGTAAAGTTGCCTGTCTTCAAACAATAGTACTGTGACCAATAGGTTAAGAAAAAAGGCTAACTAGCATCATCTTAAAACTTGTGTAAATACAATAATACTATATAAAATAGTATAATCAAGAATATATTATTTAATAATACTAACTTGTAACAATGAGAGTAATTCTTCACTAAACAGTTTTCCCTTTGTTAATGCCTTAGTAATAACTCAGAGTCTAAAAGAGATACTACTTTCAGGGAACATATGAATTTCAGTGGATGAAGCGCAAGGATTTACTTTATTCTGATTCCATCTATAACTATGACTTGGTATGGGGCCTTCAGTATTCTGCTCAAATTCTTTGTGTCTCCTCTTTAAAAAAGATGGTCATATTTCATTGCGTGTGCCACTATACTGTGGTAACATTAATATAATGGCAGTGAATTTCTTTTTAAAAAAGCCCCTAGTATAAGTAGTTCCTCATGACCATAAAAATCTCTAATACACAAGCTGCTGGTACAGTTTATTTACTGGTAAACAATTAGTGTAGCTGATTTCAGAGAGAAACCACACAGGTTTGAGAAAGATGCGGTTAATGCCTAACTTTCTACCCTTATTGTATATAGACACTGTTGTATTGTATAAAACCCAACACTTTTCCCCTTACTGTGTAAATACAAATATAGCTGACAGCATAGTAAGTTCTGTCCTTTACCCAGTTCAAAATTACCTTTTGTTGATGCAGAAATGTTTGGGAGATGTTTATTATTATTCAGGAGAGAAGGAATAAAAATACTCTTAACACATTTCTAACAATGAATGTCCAAAAGCCAGGCTGATTTACTAAACGGAATGTTGTCCTCCTCCAACCGCAATATGCCGTGACACTAGTCATCAGAGCAGCAGTTGCTCAGAGAGGCAGCAGCCTCACGCTAGACTCAGCATAAACTTCATGCTACGGACTCAGCATAAACTTCACGCTACGGACTCAGCATAATGGTGGGAGCCAATAACTGGCAGTATGATTTCTGTTCTGAGGCTCTGCCTGACCCCCGCAGGGCTTGGGTCATAGTAACTTCCCTTCAGTTCAGTCACCTGAGACAAACTTCAGCTAAAAAGTGGGGATAAAAGTTTAAATTTTATAAAAGTACCACGAGTTACAAAATACGAGTTCTGCAGAAATGCTACATCCTACTACTGAACTATTAGAGTGAATGTCTTTTGAAAAACATTGTATATTTTTAAGGCAGAACAAATTTGAGGCAGACTGAATTACTGGTATTGGAACAGGAAGGCTATGTGTATGTATTTCATATATACAAATTCCTCATAAGGAACCAATAACTGTCTGACAGATAAAATGACATTATTACACTAAACAACCAGAGGTTGTTCTCAGTCAAACAGAGGAGAAGCCAAGCCAGCCCTGGTATACTTGAAACCATTTCTTGAAAAGAAGTGCAGACTAGGAGGAATCCCAAGTTATAACCACCCTCTGAACCACGAGTGAAGAGAGGGAGATGGCTAGGCCCAGGAATGCTAAATCAGGAAGTGCTTGTGGTTAAAAACAGAAGCAACCACATGAATAAGAGGTTTTAGGAGACAGCTAGACGACGCTGATTGAAAAAAAAAATTAAAGCACAGAAAAAAGAAAAACAAAAAGGATTAAAAAGCCCCAAAAGATCCGTGTGCATTTGAACCTGGTTTTAGGAGAATAGAAAAGTAAAACCCAAATAACTAAAGATTTAGACATCCTGTAACAATAAAACTTCCTTGTCGTTAAAAAAAAAATATCTCAATTTGGTCTTCCTTTGCCATCTGGAAACTTTCTCTTAAACCAACAAATGAATGAAACACACATAACATAAAAACAGTTTTCATTTTCTCCTACACACCCAGAAAAAGATCTCTTAATGACAACCCCCAAAATGTTATACTTTCAGCCTTGCATAACTCTATGGAGACCCTTATATCTCCATGGAGACCCTTTGAGCTATCATTGACCATTTGTAATGTTCCTCTCAGGTGCTAACAAGCCGAATTTCATAAAAACATGAAAACGAGTAGTGCATCGATATTAAACAGAAGGGGAAAAGTAGTTTTAATTATCCTACAAACATTTGCATTGAGTAGGCACGAAAAGATTTCCTGCATCTAAAACACTTATGGTATTAAGAAAACGATGGAGCTAGCTCCTAACTGTTGTTCCACCCCTTACCTTCTATATTGAACAAACCCTTTAATGAGAAAACCTTTTTTTAGGAAGTAATGATGCAAAGGAAAGCAACGCAAAACAAAACAACGTGATTCTAATTTGACCTTCCCAGCAGTATAGTACACACAATCCACACCACTTTTTATCTGGAATTAGATCAAAGCACTTAAGAAGTACTGTTAATTTGTGGGAACATAACACATCTGCAGATGATTAAAGAGATGCTGCCACTTAGCATTTGAAATTAGGTATTTGCTGTTCATACTTAAAAGAACTCTTCCAATCCAACCCGTAAGTCTAAAAGAGTTTAAATGGCTTGGGAGGAGGGAGCATTGTGCCAAAAGATAGAGGACTCAAGCTTTGAAGCTGTAGGCATCTGCATCATGTTGATTATTACATCTAGTTTGCTCTGATAATAAGTAAGGAAATGAGAATTGCCCATTATTAGATGGGACTGACCTCTATTTAGCTGTAAGGAAAATTATGATCTGGGTTCCTTATTCCTTTTCTTTAGGTAGGATGTTTAGAGGTCAATCTAGCAAAGAAATGTTTTTTGGGGAAAAGCATGGTTTTGGTGCCAAAAGATTTTCATTTACATCAGCTTGATTTTTTGTCAGTGAACAGGAAGTATGAGAATTTCCCTGGAAGAGTGGTCAAACCCTGGAACAGGGGCCAGGGGAGGCTGCAGGATCTCCATCCTTGGGGATACTGAAAACTCAGCTGGACACAGCACTCAGCGTCCTGATTCAAGTTGAGCAAGGGGTTGGACTAGACGTCCAGAGGCTCCTTCCAACCTAACTTGTTCTATGAAACATCACGCCTGTTTCATACTGATTTTGATACAATGGTTCCTTTCATAATGAAAAATAAAAACAAAATAAAAAAGAAAGTGTCTGAGAGTTGCCCTCATGCTGAAGAATAGTTTCTGGTCTCTATCATACCTGCATAAAGTGGCATACCTGTGACAGAGCAAGCAAATCCAACCACTCCTGTCCAAAAATGCAGAAGTCCTCACACAGATCCATCTCTGCCCAATTGCAAATTGTACTTACAGTTGAAGCAGGGTTCAACTGTTAATTGCTCCGGCCTTTGCCACTATCTTTCCATGCAGATACAGATTGTTTGTTCTAACAAGTACCACGTCTGCAGAGAAGCTGCAATAGCGGCCATCCAGAACTGAGCAAACCAGGACTCTCAAGACTTTTTGGGGGTAGAAGCCTCAGAGAAAATTTCGCCATATACCATGTTCTTATAATCCTGTTATTCTCTGTGCCTAATAGTCCTGGTATATTTTAAACGGTATACACAAGAGAGATGCCTTAAACAAACAGATAGGAAAACAAACCATTTCTTAGAATCATAAAATCTCCTATTTTCCTTGTTTAAATAGGAAACATAAAATGTGTCAAAAAAGGGAGTCATTAGTTCACACAGGTTAACACAACTAATGATGTGTTAAGAAAAATGCTAAAATCTATAGTCTCAGAAAAGTGAATGAAAGACTATTCTCTTCTTACCTTCTGATTTCATGCATAAAATTGATGCTTTAATCTTGCCTGGCATAGTCTTTCAGAGTCTATTTAACTGATCAACAGCTCTTCTGTCATCAACAGAAATGTCCCTTTCCTTTGCCCACTGATTATAATGAAGGGCTCTTTATAAAATTTTACGGGATTCAAATCTTCCAAAGATTTTGATGGACAGTTTTTGTCAAAACTGAGTGGTAACTTAATTCAGATTTCCAGATTCATGGAAATTCAGATTGTATCATAGGCAGCCCACTTATTTTTATTTTCAGGAGTTAACTCAATTTAGTGTTCTTATAGTAACAAACCTTAAAATCCACTTCTAGCTGAAGGGTAAAAACAATGCTAGAATTTATCAATACAATTTTCACTATTGCTTGTAAAATTAGGCATATGCTTATTTTCATTTAAATCTTTTTCTGTATTACAGTGATTCGAGCAAAAATATCCAGCGAAAAGGTGGTTCCTGCCAGTGATGATCCTCTTGATACCCACAAAATGATCCGGTATGAAATCAAACAAATAAAGGTACATGGAATCACTTAGCTATTTTGAAGTTCAATGCTGATAACCTATGTATATGACTACAATTTAGCCCTAGATGCTTTAAGCTGGAACAGGCTCCAACTGCCTCCACGGTTAGACCTAGGCAAACTACAAAGAGTAAATCAAAGTAGGGGTAAAAAAAAAAAACAACAAAAAAAAGAAAGCTTTTCTGACATTCACGAGTTACTTGCTAACTATATTCTGACGACAATTTTTGTTACTCACAATTGCTTTATGAAGACTATGAAAATGTACTTCAATCTATGAATGGCTTTCAATACATTTACTGTTTCTGGTGGATACTTGATCACCTATGTTGCATTTTAATATTGCAACTCTGACTGGATGATGCAAACTAAACAAAGGAAAGCATTTCCAGCTGAAATAGCAAGGACCTTTGCTCGTAAGTAAATAGGGGTATTTGCAGAAACAGGAGCCTTTCCCTGATATTCATATAAACAAAACTCCATTTGCATGAATGTTGCTAGGAAAGCAAACACAAAGTTGGAGCACCCAAAAATACAGTCATTCAGAACCTCACAGGATTTTTCCATTATTTGTCCAGCTCCAATAAGGAGACATAGTCATTAAAGTATGTTAAGAAAACATATCTTGATCCCATTCAAGTCACCACCAAACTCTCACCGATATAAAAAAGATCATGATGTACCTGTTTCTGGAATACACAAAAAATAGGTAGTCCCTTTCAGTTAAAATGTACTAGCGTGCGTTCGTGGGGGTTTTTGTTTGGTTGGTTGGTTTGTTTGTTTTAAGTTTTCTAGGTGGTTTTATCTCTCATTTTCCAGAGAATAGTATTTTGTATTATTTGTATTAATTTGTATTATTATATTTACTGGGAACACTCAAGTAGATCATTATGAACGACTACATGCTTTCAAAAAAAAAAATTCAATCCTTCAAATTGTATGAGTAGATCACCTCACAGGAGTTTTACTACGAAAAATCCATGGTGAACAAGACTTCTGTTAAGGTTTTACACCAATTTCAGCAAGCCAATTCTTTTTACCTTGCTACATCAAACCCCAAAACTCTTCACCATCTGCCACTTTTGGTCTTAAACTATTAAGGATGTTTTCAAATGTTTCTTTACAGAAATAAGTATATAAATACCAGAGCAGTTCTCTTTCCTCCCACTAGCACTTCAATTTTCTGTTGCTACCTTGCAACACTTCAGTAACTTTACAGAAATGCAAATCATCTTATATGTGAGCACAAAAAGAAGAATGTGAAGTCTAGTCTGTGTTATTATTTTCAGTCTATAATCCCATTCTTCAGTAACAGCGCGCTGAAATCTCTGAAATACATTCATATATTGGAGCTGCTTTGGAGTTTCTCCCCAATTTTCATAAGTGGAGGCCTATTCAAAACTCAGGCGTTGGTAAGAGATCTTTATTTGATTCCGCCAAGCTTCAGAAGGCAGGTCAGCTAGGACTGGACAAACCAGAGAGATTTATTTTCTAATCAAAGACGCTCTACATCACTACATACAAGCTTAGACTAAAGACAAATGGGTCATAATAGTCCCACCCTTCAAATCCTTACTTCTGGCCAGAAGAGAGTTAAGCCTGGCACGCAGGCTGCTCAGCTGCGTCGGGACCCAGCTCCCTGCTCCGTGTCTCCAACAGACCCAATGGAAGGATTTTTGTTTCAGATCTCCGCAACACAGAGTGGGCGAGCGAACAGGAGCTTCTGTAAACTGCAAATCTTTTGGGGGATGGCTAGTAAACTCAGCGTGGCACTGAAATAAATCCGTAAAGGCAATTTTGCCTGCACCTGGTAAATCGCACAGGAACTGACAGAGGGTGATGTAACCTGTTATATTCTAAACATATAACTGACAGTTGGCATACGGGTAAAAATGAAACAGGACTGGGTATACTGAAAAATTACTGAGAAATAGTCACTTTTACATTAACTGAAGTTTAATAGGAAAGCGTTATGGGTAACACTGCAAAGTCCGCACCAAGTTACTAAAGTAAAGAGAGAGGAATTTCAAAAAGCTCATGCTTGTAAACATTTGGTAAGCGTAAAATAATCAATTAAAATAATATAATGTTGTATACAATCGGCCAGATTTGGCCACCTCAGTGGAGCGGGACAATGCACAGACTGACTAACGACATCACAGAAATAGCTTGTCAGCCCCATGCATCAGCGACCTCATTTGTGTATCTCAGTTTCCTGAATAACTGAGGACTTGGTTGACCAGAGCAATAACCTGATAGCATTATTTCTTACCTTTTCCCTCAGATGATAACATTTAAAAGAATCTAAATCAACAGCGTATGCCAAATGGTAGGATATTCCTTTTTCACTGTTACAGTCTTTCTTCTCTTGAGTGCTTACAGACTAATTTCTCATATTGTAAATTTGATGACCTGCAGTTATGATAAACTGAACAGTCCTTTTAATGTCAGATGGCACTGATCCCGTGTTTCTGGCTAACCCTGTGCATAAACATTTACAGGACTGGGGGATGTGCTAAGAATTCACTTTATATAACAAAGAAAGTAAGAATAGACTCTCTAATCATCTCTTCTGAGCTGTAAGATCCATCAAGCTAAAACATGATTATCGAGTCAGTATTCGTTTTGGTGAATACTTTTTACGCCACACACATATTCACACTTCCCTCAGCAATTCTTCTTCCCTCTTGGAAAAGAAACACAGAACCTATAGAGGTTAGATTTTACTGCAACTGTAAATGCAGCAAAATGCTGCTGTTTCTCTTTTATGTTACTCTCTGGGCTACTACTTCACGTAGTTACTATGTACTAGCTGCCTGCGTCTAGCACCTACACCCTGAGTAAGGCAGACTGAAGGGCAGCAGAAGCAGGGGAGTCAAGTTCCAAAGATGGCAGGAATCAAACGGCTCTCAGTAGGCGTGAGGAAGGCCTGGGGCTCCCACTCAAGCACTGGGTTAGCAATCAGGCAGATTCTCCGCAACGCACGTGCAGCCTGACTCCTGCTTCCTCATTTGGCATCTTTCCGAGAGCTTTTGTATGGGGCTGACATACCAGACTACCTCAATTGGATAAAATCTGACACATTTTCATCGTCATTATATATGTTTTCTACTATTTTCACTGCTGCTTTGTGCAGGATAGTGGTTTGTTTTGCTTTGGTTTGGAGTGTTTGTTTTTTCTACTAAGTATTTCAAATTCACATCTAATATTTTTGGATCAGAAGCCCAATGACAACAACTCTGGCTTTTTTTATTCCATAAATAAAGCTTCAGAAAAATCAACATATTACAGTGTATTTTCTAGTGCCCTGTACTATTTAAACCTCCTGAGAGAACTTGAGTAACACGAACACATTTTCCAGTGACGCCAGCTGCAACTGGGAGAGCCTGCCCTTGGGAGCTGTGAGCCTTGCGATCGTCCACAGCTGTCAACACACAGCATGATGTCACTAAACGGGGCCCCCGAAGTGTTGGGCTTTTGGTTATGTCATATTAGGTGATGACAGGCATCCTGAGGTTGATTAGCATCTTATGGTTCCTTCTCACATTTGGACACTACTAAATTTGTTTTGATCTTTTAATAGCTCACTTTAAGAATTATTTTCACAGTTGGAAATGCTAGTTAAGGAGCAGCCATCTGAACTTTGATTCTGAACCTATCCATTTTGGTGTTGCAGCCTATAAATTCTAAGAGCTGGATCCCATTTTCCAGCAGTTATTTGAGAAGGTCGCATTGGGCAAAATTCTGGATGTGGAAAACCAGCTTGCTTTAATGACAGACTATAAGAGCAATGCTCAGTTTCTTAGCATGTTGCATGTCCTTGAAGATGCACACCATTACCGGGATCAAGATAAGATTTCCCGTATTAATATAGTGAGAAATTTCTGCAGCACCTTGTTTGAGATGAATGGCTGTGTCTGCGTTACCTCTTACATGGAAGATGCCAGTAGAATATAACTTGAAGAGAAAGCTTTAAAGATCCATTAAACACATTTCAGTTAGTGTAGAGAAGGGGTCTAATTGTTGGTATTTTCTCATATGAGTTCAGGCTTTAGAGCCTTTTTTAAAGAGATGCACCATATATTTCTTTCAGCTATTGTTTGCAACTGTTTTTTCATGTTTGTTTTCCGCTACTGACTTTCTGTTTCTGATAATTTTCAGATGTTTAAAGGATTTGAAAAGCTCAAGGATGTCCAGTACGTCTACACCCCTTTTGATTCATCACTCTGTGGAGTGAAACTCGAAGCTAACAATAAAAAACAGTATCTTTTGACAGGTAAAATATAACAAAACTAATGTACCTATAAAACCAGAAGTAACTGCTTAGAATGACTTTGCAAAAATATGCCAACACTTGTTAAAAAAGAATCTATTTATGTACTATCTAAATAATATAAACACAATGAAATGTACAAATTGTGTAAAGCTGTAATTACACTGTGATCTTACATGTTTTCCATCCTTCATCCGAAGATCTTAAGGCAGTTTCAAAGGAAGTCAAAGTCAGTAACTACCTAATTAGTAAATAGGAAGTATGCCATTATTATTTGTTTAAAACCAACAGTATGGATTTTCCCAGGCATGCAAACGTGTTTAATGAGACCACACAAGCCTACGTGTACACAGATTTGGGGTTCTAAGCAATTACAGATTTTCCTGTAGAGTCCTGAAATCTAGTTTAACATGCTACTGCGTTTGCATCCATCCCTTGCTGGCAGATTATCAGCATCTTTTGAAAAATTTCCTTCTTAAATCTTTCACATTTATTTGGCATGCAATCAGCTGATAGTTCTCTCAGTTATAGTTACAGTCATTGATAAAAGTGTGACATATGACTAATTTGGTGCAATTAGTTAAAAACTTCAGATATTCTTGTGATTTATTTCAGTATTTAGAAAACACGTTTATTTGCTTGCCTTATTTTTCTTATTTTCCATGCTGTAGGCCAAATTTTAAGTGATGGTAAAGTCCTCATCCATTTATGCAACTACATTGAACCATGGGATGATTTATCCTTGTCTCAAAAGAAGAGTCTTAATCAGAGATATCAAATGGGCTGTGGCTGCAAAGTAAGTATAGAACAAAACAATGTCTAATGGTGGAGCCCACCTTACAGGCGCTAGCAGCTTTCACTGGTGGGAACTGTTCTCTTATTCATCATATATTTTGTATTATTTGAGAATAAATACCATTTTAAAGAAACCTGCAATATACTGAATTAATGTACTATTTCACGTTTAGATTACTACCTGCTACATGGTGCCCTGTTCAATCACTACACCAAATGAGTGCCTCTGGACAGACTGGCTGATAGAAAGAAAGCTATACGGGCACCAAGCCAAGCATTATGCCTGTATCAAGAGAAGTGATGGCACTTGCAGCTGGTACCGAGGTGGTCCTCCCCCAGAGAAGGAGTTTATTGATATCAGCGAACCTTAAAACGATCACTTCCTAAAAAGCCTTGGAGTCTAATTCCATCAAACATTGCACGCTCACAGCTTTGAACTGCCATCGTCTAATGTATCTGTTGCTTAGAAACAAAAACAAATTGTCCTGTACAGCTAAAGTCCGAGTCTGTGGAATTGGCACTCACGCAAGATGAGGAACAAATCTCCTGGAGGTAGCCACTCTGTAAAGTTATGCTTTGTGCAGAGAGGCTCAAGCTGAGAATGCTCCTCTGTGTCCTCCAAGGCATAACGAGTTCCCCTTTTGCCAATACGAATGTACAAGAACAAAAGAATTGCCAGAAATCTGTCCCCTGTTTCTGTTAACCTACAGATTAAGAGAGCCCCACATTGTATTCCAAATCTTTCTGATGAACTACGGAACGTTTCATAGAACTATTTTTTTCTGTATGAAAGTCTTCCGATACAGAAAAATTATTGTACAGTGTATATGTAAAGTATTATAACAACGTGCTATAAAAAAAACAGATTCAAAAACCCCTGCTTTTCCTTATCTGTTGAAACAAGTTGAACACTTCTGTAATTAAACAATCTGTGCTCCATATTCTGTATGTTACTTATGTCATATCTTTCTTTGTCTACATTGTAAAAAAATTGTAACTTTCATTGATAACTAAGTTAAAAACCAGCCCTGATAATCAAAATCCTCTTACCCAATTCAATATTCCTATGGACTAGCTATACCTTGTTGTAGGACAAGCCAGATGTTCTAATGCTTCAGCATTTTATGGAACCAACACAAATAATGACAGGCTAAAACTGCTTATAGTTACAGAAATCATGTCTATCATCACAGCAGCTCTAGTACTTGATAATGCCTCTCTAAATACGTGACTAGGTCATTGTATTTCAGCACTGTTAAAAGCCTTGGCTTTAGAAACTCATGTAAAAATACATGCAATAGATATCAAATAACTTGCGCTGCAAGTGATTTCTAAAAAGCTCTCAAATATTTGACCACATTTAATAGTTTAAATTTACATTAATGATTTTTCATTCATGAATACCCATCGTATGCTGTCATAACTAATTCGGTAACTCATTAACTTATACGAGAGAAGTGTTACAACATATTTTGCCTTTTAGTTTTTTAGTGTCTTAACTTTTATGAATTGATTACTGTAGTTAGTAACTAATCTCACACATATTTAAGTTTACAAAAGTAATTCAATTGACAGTGGTAAAACTTCAGAAATTATTTCAGTAAATGCCAAAGTTTAGACAGTTGCCCAGCTGCTTGCGTTCTGGAAACTGGATAAGAACCATCACGCAGGACATGAATCTATAATAGCTGCCATTTCTGACACATTTTACTCTCTCCAATTTTCTACATTGGGTTTCATTCACTTCATTCCAATTGTGGCTAGAAATTACTCTCATGTATTCCTCATATAAGAATTTAGAAGAACAGGCAGAGATTTAGGCAGGTCTGTTCTCATTTGGTTAGATCGGGTTTATTTAAAGGTTTAACACAAACACTTTACTCATTCCTGCTAACCACAGCGTGACATTTCCAGGCTATGTGCTCATTAAGAAGCAGAGCTGTTATTGTCTATTGGTTCCACAGTCCAGCCATCCAAATAGTTCCTTGAGTCTGTTTGCTATAGAGTCCTTATAAAATCATCAGGACTTAACCTTGCAAAGAAGATATGTACGTCTTTAAGTGTATAGGCATCTCTAATTCCATTCAATGCAATGAAGTAGTAGTTTGGACATAAAATTCAGCATGTCCCATGTATCTTGTCATTCCCTACGATATGTTGTACTGGATATGTAACATACACTTGCAAAAAACCTGTATAAATGATTTTTATGACATATTCTGTTTGTGTTTCTAATGTTTATTTTGACAATTGCATGAATCCATATTTAAGGGATCGACAACGGCAGCTTTGAAAAAACTCTTGTGAGAATAAATTTACTTTTTTTGTGGCTAAACTTACACAATTCCAATGAAGTGCAAACGGTGCAAGGCCAACAGGAAGGCATGCCATTATTCCTTTGAGGAATATATGTCCCTTAATAGTCAACATTTTACTTTTTATTTACTGTAAATTAGTTTTGCTCTTTTAATTTACAATCCTAAATTAAAACACCATATATCTGTGCTGCCAAATGTAAAGCCAAGCTCGTCTTCTGCTTTGCTAAAGATAAACAATTCCCTAACACTAATTTGGACCATAGACTTTATTATGGCTACTTACATAAAGGAAATAAAAAGGCTACATTTCTTCCACATAGGAATTGATATTGCAGAGACAGTATTGACAGTGCTATTTACTGTCAGTGCTGTGCATTTCTATTACTAATTTACAAAAAGACTTCAAAAACAGGCCTTATTTCCTCATGTCAAACCAAAACAATTCCTAGAAAAGCCTGCAAGAGCTTAATAACCATACAAAGTCTGAATCAAGCACATGGCTAATTAATATTCAATACATGTACAGTGTAGCATTTGTTTCCAAATCCATTTTGATGTAATGGTGTCTTTCAAATAGCACTCTGCAGCAAACAGATATTTTCTGCTTTTTAACTCAACACACTTCTGTTTTTATTTCAGTTTTATAGTAAGTAGACCTTAAACTCAACTAACCCAACTCAGATTGCCTTCTTTATGTACCTTGTAAAAATGTTTTCTTCGATATTTATGAACAAACTGTAACATGAATTGTATGCCGTAATTAGTTTTAAAAACATTTTATATTTGACCTGCCATAAAATATCCCATATGAGGTGTTTCAAAATCAATGGCCGTCCACTTTGATTTCTGTCTGAGCATAAATCTGGCCAAACTTCCCAAAATGGATGGTACAAAGATTTTTTTTTTTTTCTCATCTCAATAAATATGGCAAGAAAAGCTTTAAAAAAACCCTCTCAGAGTTTTTATTTTCCCTGAGATTCAGCACTGATAAAGATTATGAAAAGGATTAACTACGATGTGGGCTCTCGAATATGTTATTTTCCTATCAAGATTTTTACTGTAGTGGCACAGATATATTATCAACAGCAGATTATTTTTACAACATTTTATTTTTACTTCTTGAAACTGTGTATGTGGTATATGAAAGGTTAGAGCAGAAATATAGCCTGGTACAACATTTGATTTTAATTTGAAAATGACTCACATGACTTAAGATACGAGTAGGGAAAAGAGCAGAGAAGGGAGACTGTACAGGTGAACGGTGGAAAAAAAAAACCATGTTGAATATTGCTGGTTTTTTCCTCAATGTTCCAATTAAGTTTTAATTAAATTGTCCAACAATTACGTTGAAAAAGCCAGGTTTTTTTCCATGACAGAGAACATAGGAGGTGGGAATGCAGTGAAATAAAGGGAACTAATTACTGAGGGAAAGGCTGTAGATATGACTCAACTAGCAATGAGTTCAAAAAGCCTTACAGTGTTTTGTATAGTTTTAATCAGTCTGAGATGAATGTTGCTGTTTCATTAAAGCAGCTCCATTTTTACACAAAAGAATGGCATCTTTGTTTATTTACCTTTTATTGCCGTCTAAAGACTCAGTACAAATGATCAGCATAGTATGAAAGAAGGAAAAGAAACAGAAGCACAACCGTACCTCTGGCATGCTCAGCTGAAAACTCACTTCACAGAGATTTGGAGTTTTCCCCTGCTTGCTCCCCGCCCCCCAACTGGTGTGCACTGGAGGGGAGGGGGAGAGCTCTAGGTTACGATTTGGAGAATAAGAAGGGAAGGGACTAACACAAAAGGAACTACCAAAACCTGTTTTAAACTGTAACTACCAAATTCTGTAAAAGTAAATGCAAATGAGGCCGGCTATTAATAAACAGTGTTTAAAAAGCCAACAAAATTTAAATAGCATGACATGATTTCAATTTATCAACTAGAAGACTCTGATACTCAGATCATCTTACAACCCATTCTAGAAATTTGAATAAAATGTTATCTTGTACCATGGTGCTGATTATTTTTCAAGCCACAAAGTTCCAAATAATTTCTTCAGAAGGAAGAAACAAACAAATGAGCTTCATCACAATCAGTTATAACAGCACCTCTAAACCATGTATGGCAATGCAATACCAAAATGCATTCATTTTCTCCAGATTAACATTCATTACGTAGAAGTATGAAAAAAATTACTCAGCTGTGGAGAACATTAACATTCAAAAGTTCAAACAAAAGGCAAATAACTTATCAGTTCAGACATTAACAAGCAACATAGAGGAACGAAGCGGGGGGAAACCACCCAAGTATTTGTTATACTCTTAAGCAAAATATGCCTTATAAGCACATACACACTTTCTTGTCTGTGTTGTATTACTGACTTTGAATTCAATCCGTTGTTCAAGACAGCAGTTTGCAATTGAACTGGCAGACCTTCTACAGGGTCATACTACCTGTAGTATACCATACTACCATAAAAATTAAAAGCTAACACGTTAATTCTTGTCCCAGAATTATAGGGTATTTTCTTTGTTTCTATGTACTGCAATTTAACAATGCGTTAAAAAGCCTGCTTTTTCAATAAAAACACAGAATCATAGAATATCTCGAGTTGGAAGGGACCCATAAGGATCATCAAGTCCAACACCCTGCTCCTCGCAGGACTGCCTAACACTAAACCATATGACTAAGAGCGTCATCCAGATGTTCCTTGAACTCTGGACAGCCTTGGTGCCCTGACCACTTGCCTGGGGAGTCTGAATAATAGCTGATAAAATAATGAAGAACAAACAATAAATTGTGTGCAGGAAATGATAAACCAGCTTTAATCTTGGACATTCTCAGGGAACTGGAGAGATATAAAACTTACTACCATTTAAAAAAGCATATTGCAAAACATGAGATGTGGTTCTGCTTCTCCACCTGTTACGAATGAATCCCCAAGGGATTCGTTCGTATAATACATTATACAAATAATAAAATAATTATAAAATGTAAGTTTTATAAAGTTGTATATTTTTCTGACAAATCCATCAACAAAAACCCCTTCCATTTTGAAAAGACTGGACTGTCTGGGACAATATTTAGATATGCTGCTCCGGATCAGCATGATTCTGCTTTGGCTCTACAAAACGTCTGTGTAGCAACTTCACTAAATACATAACTGTGGTTACCTCTTTTCTGTGGTTACCTCTTTTCAGAGGTGTCGTATGTGATAAAAGAAGTGGAATCATCTGTGAGTTAACGGTCCAAAGAAACCAGAAAGAACTGGCAAAACAGTATGAAAAGCCATCCTGCCAATCTTGCAGCACATCAAAAAATACAGCTTATTGTGTTTGTTACCAAAGATGAGACAGATGTGGGAGAAAGGAGACTTCAGAAGACATCTTAGTCAACTGCTGTCACTGAGGCTTACCTTAGATACCACCTATGATAACGAAGTGCTAGCCAGAGTCTCCAGACAGACACACAGCAGTTACAGCCTGGGGACTTTACATCAACAGCTAATTAACCTATTTACCGTGACCTTGCAATGGTATTTGAATCACAGCTATGTGACATATGCTGAATGGATTATATTCTAAAAATTGATGCTTCTGTGCTAGTCTACTCAATCAGCAAATAGCCTACCTCCAGTTTCTCTCAGTGCTGAAAGTGCTTCCTCTAGAAAAATATACCCAGGAAAGAATTTCTGCTTAGAAACCATAAGAAAAGTAAGAAAAAAAAGTCTGCAGCATAAGCCAGGTCATGAGTAAAGGTCGTAAGCATTATTTTTATGAATGCATTTATGTCTGTAAAGGACTGGGAATCAATGTCAGCTCAGGTACATGAAGAACACAAGTCATAACCACCCTGATTTTAGACGAGTTCAAAGTTCTACACTGACAGGCACATAGCCTTGTGCGTCATCTACAAAGATAATAAACACTTTGAATGTATCATAAAGGACTAGGTTGAAAACAAACCATAAAAGTAACTCTTGTGCTTCAATGTTGTTCTGTGTCTTTATAAGCACTTAATGTCTTTAAGATCTAGAAGTTGGTTAGCTGAAAAATTACTACCTTCACATCTGAAAATCCTCCAGTTAACCATCACAACGCTTTCAAGTGGTCACCCAGTCTCATCCCTCTGAAAGCTTCCAAAATGGCTTTTAAAATAGACCGTAAATGGGGGCAGGAGGGGGAATGAATTGTGTGTTTCCAGTTCCTGTTTTACAGAGACAGTAAGCAAATTTAGTATTTGTATTTGCACGTACCATTTCCTTGTGATTTGGATAGAATGTTTGCTCAATTAAAGGGAACTTCTCCGGACCCAAAGTTTTGTAGACAGACACCAGCTGGGCAAACTGGAAAATAAAGCAAAACAAAAGGAAAAGCTTAGGAGAGAAACCACATTCTACCAAAATGATCTCATACTGTCATTTTGCTTCTTGTCTTCTGTGTTTCATAAACTCAGCAAATACACATACACATTATACACTTTCTCTCTCCTCCTCTCTCACACGCACACCTTTTTAATCCATCCAAGCTATGACTTCATATACAGAGCAACAAAGAAAAATACCTCTAAGAGTTAAGCCTTCACATGTACAGAAAATAAAATACACTGGAATACTGGTTTTCAGATACCTCAGAATCTATATTTTTTTCAGCTGATTTTGTGATAATAAAATCACTACAATTTCGCATTTTCTACCACCTTTAATCTAAAGATCAGACATATTTCACAGTAATTTAGCCTCTGGCACCTCACTGACATTGAAAGGCAATTTTGCAAAACTGGAAAACAGAGAAAAGCCATAACTATGCCATACGTAACATGTCAGGTGAAGAACAAACAAGAGAATTTCACTTTCCTAGGCTCTAGCTGTGTGCTACAGCCACATGGCCATTCTTCCACTGCCTCCAATCAACAAAGATGTTGATAATTTAAACAGCTACATGTTATTAGCATTTTTATTAATGTTTTCTTTTGAGGCCCTTTCTCTGACATGTCCAGTCTACCGACAAGGTGGACAGTAGTAACTTGACACAGAAAGCAAAACAACATTTAAACACAAGACGACAAAGAATTCTTTATTAAATAGAAATGTATTTTGGGGCTGTTCTTTCTCTTTAGTGAACAGACGAACTCTTCTGTTGTAACTTCAAAAACAAAATCACTCTTGAAATCACGGCTTAGCAAGTGAGGTTTCTAGGGAGCAAGACGCCTTTGGCAGGCAGAAGACCACTATTGTTTCAAGACTCCAAAGCTCTGGCTTGTACATGCCTGTGATGTGTTTAATTGTCATTATGCCAACATGAGACATAAACAACTTAGCACAACAGTTTGAATAGTGGGATTTGCTGGTTACAAACAGGAAAAAAGCAAAGAACAAAAGAACTCTGTCCATAATGCAGTTTGATCAAATACCTACTCTGTTAATGCAATTTAGGGTGTAGGGATACTAAAAACTGTTTAAAGGGAAAAAGAATGATGAAAGCTTTGCATCGCAATTCCAGCTGGCATAGAGAATTTGTTTAATTTAGTAGTGTTTACTTAGGTTTGGTAAAACACATATTTAAATTTTGAAGTCCAGTGGAAAATACTTTAACGATGAGTAGTTTTCACCAAAAGCTTAAGAAATTCTAGTTGGATAGTGTGCTGTACAAAACAGACCTCAAGGAAAGGAAATATTATCACAGCTACCAAAATAAGGTGGTTTCTGAATAGGATTCCTGACAACTTACTATTTATTTCTCTTCTTATCCAAGATCCAAATTCAAAATTTCACAAGCAAATATTGCCTATTAAATTACATGATTTTTGCCAAACAGTTGTTGTTAAAATAAATCTATTTACCTTTCTTTAATAAAAACCTTTAAAAAATCATATGATTGTATTTCCTGTGATTCTTCCCTTATTTTCTGTCCCATTTTCACTGAAAGCAAGCAAAAGACAGTGAGAAACTGACACTCTTTGTAGGGCTTGTGGCATTCACTCAAGAGGTACGAAAGCTATTATTCAGATTAATACTAGCAAATGTTTGTTTACTTACAATAGTATCAACCACAGATAATACACATCTATCACTATAAAGTACCCTCTAATCTAGTAATTAAGCTTTGAAATAGCATGTAGGAAAAGTAGGTTTAAACTTCCTGAGGCAGAGGAGAGAAATAACTCAGATTTCCCACAGCCGGGGGGGGGTGATTTATCCTTTGCCCCTTCTGGGACACTGCTTCACCTCTGTGTCTACAATTTTAGGAATCTCGTGTCAAAATTTTTTCCCCAAAAAAAGCAACTTGATAAATTCAACCCCTGTTCACATAAAATTCTGCCATTCTAATTGTACATCCTTAAAGTGCTGTAGATGTTTCTTATTTTCCCTAATTCCTACTGGGCAATTTATGAAAAATAATTTCCTTTCTGTTTTAATGACCTTCTATCAGTTTGTAAGTGTAATCTGGACTATACCTTTTTATATTTTCCTTTTGAGCAGCTGAACATAACAAACATCAGTTATACAGACTGACGCAAAAGACCCCTTCTGAAAAACCTGTTGTATCTGGACAGTTTGGAAGCTATACGGAGCTTACAAATAGGCTGAATACAGAATACAACAAATACCGCAAATACCACGTTGCCTGCTTTTCTATCCAAACCAGGCTTTAAAGGGCTGCTGAAAACTACACTAACAAGTTTGATTCGATGTTTTTTTAGACTTTATAAAAAACAACAAACCCCCCCCCCCCCCCCCAAAACAACAAAAAACCCCCACCACCATATTAATGTTTTGCTGTGATTAGAGTTTTGAAAATGTTTTGGTTTACTGGGCTAGCTAATATGACCTTAAATTACACCTTTAAATCACAGTAAAGTTTATCCAATTCTTCCCGAGGCAAAAGCATCATCTTTTTATATGATAAACTACTGAATTATGATCTAATCCAACACTGAATGTTTTCAGATATGGGATGTTCATGAAATAGAGAATACTGGCAGAGCTAGTCCATATTTAAATAAAGTAATTTATATGGATGCCGAAAACTGTGGGAGATTTTAACAATTACCTAAAAAAAGAACCTCATAGAGCTTAGTATTTCAGCAGGGGTCTTTTCAACGTACTAAGAAAAAACAAGAAAGTGGAAAAAAGTTCTTTTAGCTCTTATTTCAACTACCTGAATTTACTTCTCATTTTCAAATTTCGTATCTTATTTTCAGCTTGAAGAGAGATATTCTCAGGTACATATATTTATGGTTTTCAGATTATTTTTTAACAGGAAAACAGTGGGATTTTGTAACATTCTTTGTAATGTCAGCTCTTCTATTTTCTACTAGGGATTAAATGCTTTCACATCTTGGCCTATGGATTGTTCCTCCATAAAAGAGCAGGAGAGTGCCAGCTGTACTTTTTATCCTCTCCAACAAAGTACGACACAGATAAGAAGAAATACTTAGTCAAAAAAGACACTTACTCCCTTTGATTTCATATAAAAGCTTTATGGGGTTTCATTACACTAAGAATGGAACACTATAAATTCGACTGCATAGACCGTACTGTAATCAAGCAGCACACAGTTACAAAAAATCACTTTGCCAACTTCATAAAGATTGGAATAATGACCTTGCTTATCACTTTAGATGAGTTACAATGTGCTTAATTACAAGCGTGTCATCCCTGAAATGCTCCGATTTTTTCCCGAACAAACTGCATAAACTTTTTCCTCAAAGATAATTAGATACGATATTTAAAATTAATTACTCCAGATGGTGCTTTGTGTTACCTTTAATTCCAGCAAGCTTCTAATCTCTCTCACCAGACTGAAGGATATAGATCATTGTCCATTCCACTGGAGAATTTCCTGGTATGTTGAATAAGATTTTCATGCAACAAACTACTTCACATTTGCCTGTACACTTGTTCCCCACCAGGGAAGTACCACTGAACTGTGTATTATAAAACCTTTTCTGTCAGAGATTTTCCTTTATTGTGAGTATTCATTATCTGTGCTCTTCACCAGTTGAGGCTTGCTTCTCCTGACAGTGGAGGAACTCCAACCGGCCATCTAATACTTCATAGTAACAACTAAAACAATCACAAAATTCTCTGGATAGTCTGTTCCACCAAACCAGATGAGTTGGCATTCTCTAGGACTAGAGAAACAGGAAAACTTTGATGGGTGAACACTTTTTGAATCCCTCTGTCATAAAAAAATGGTGCTTTTAGCTGAGATTTAACTTTGACTGCTCTAAAGTGTGGGCACATCTACAGAGTGAAGAAAGGCCATGCAATGCCAGTTTATTTCTGGATTTCCATATATAAAAATTTGCCTTTTACCAAACGTATTAAACATTTATCAGTGTTTGTGGGTGAAATTACTAAAATAAAATTACTAAGTTTCTAATATGATCTCAATACTCAGTATTGCTGCCAGCTTTCTTTGAACATGCATTACTTAAAAGCAGATGATGCAAAACAGTTTAAAGATCGGGTTGTTATGCTGATCAAACGTTTAGACAGAGTGAAAGTTTCATCTTGCTGTGTACTTAAATCATTCCTTTGTAAGACTAAGAATTGATGAAAGACAGCTTTCCATGGCAATGCTGTAGAGGTTCCTAGTATTTCTCTGTGAAATGCACACTAAAGTAAATCATGCCTAAATATGTGGATCATTACATGTGAGTGCGGATGGGGGCCTCAGCAATTGGATTTTCCCTTTCAATATACAAAGGGAAGCTCCCTTCTCCCTATAACGACCTGCAGAAGTCTCTTGTAGGGGCTGTAGGTTATGAAGCTAAAAGATGAGCTGGTTTACGTTATTTATGTTACATTTCTATTAATGATAACTGATAAAGAAGACGACACATTGACTTTTTAATCCTCTTCAGATAGCACCGTGAAAAACATCCTGAAGTCCGTTTTTAGGCTGAAATGTCCATTTTTAGGCTGGGGCTCAGAAACGTGGCTGGTCTTTCCAGAAAACCACGATTGCCTTGTAAGAGTAAGAGATGTTGAAAAGCACAGACTAAGTACCATTAGCACAAACATATCCTTGGTGGCCAACAGATTGAGAGACAAACGTTGTAGACCCTTCAGAGGGAACAGAAATGAAGCAGTTGTGTGGAAGGGGCTGGGAGGCTACATTTGACACATGTACTCTGTGGGAGTGAATTTAACTAAGATTTTTCACTATGCCTGTATTCTAAACACAGTTTCTGTATTTCTCTTTGTGGGTTTTGATTTTATTTTTTTTAATTACTATTAGTGAGAACTATCTGTGTTACTCTTTTTATGACGTTCATAATATTTGTTCTTTGTTGCAATTGGCCTACATTTCTTCTATTATGCTTTAGTAAACACTAAATACTTCTCCAGAAGGCTGAGTACATACACATTTGCTTTGCTATTTGATACCTAACACGAGAATCAAGGGGAACAGACTGCTGACTGTAGCTTACGTACCTCGTTCTGTCAGCAGGAGCTGACAGACAACTTAATGAAAGTATTCAAACTTTGAAAGTCAATTCAAAGTTTGACATGGCAACTGAACAATGAAACATCGCCTACAAATCAGTTTAGGCACATTAACAGAATACAGAAAAGATGGGAACTGACAAAAGAACTTGATGTTCCTCCAGTAGTTTTCCATTATTACGATGCAAAGCCAAAGACAACACAGTTGGACTATGAATGGAAAGATAACTTATATGGACCCTGCATCATAGTTCAAGTGGTAGTTTTATAACACAGACGAGTTGTTTCCTAACCCTTTTGCTGCCCAGCCTCACATGAAAACATGGTGATGATCTCTGCCTCACCAAGCTGAGCTGCAAAGCCCCACCGCATTTTTTTATTCAGGTCCTGCTGCTTGACCTATCACTCTGGGATTAGCAGCATCTCCTCCTTCCACCTTTGACTGCAGTTTATATTTCCTCACCTTCTTTATCTCCAGCTCCCTCCTTACCCTCTGGGGTGCTTGTCTGCATCTACTGAGACGGAGCTACTAAGCCTGTGTGGATTGTGCTGACCCTTCCCAGAACCATTTGGGTGCCTCTGCTCCATGTTACCCAGAATTTCCAAAGGCATTTATTTGGCTTCTGCACCTCTCTGCAGCATGAGTACTGCAGCCTGTGCTACCTCTGAGAGGCACATCTCTCCAATTGCTAATCACTGCTGTAATTAACTGCTGGAATATTTTCACCACAGAATTACATCTGATGAGATACACAAAGCGCGGGATGCAAAAAAAAGCCTTAAATAAAAACCTCATGCCCTTGTAAGAACTGCATGCAGAGGTCTCACCTACAAATTACCAGAATGCATCCATGAGAGGAAAAAAAGGTTTTCTACAACAGTTAGAAAAGCAGGATTAAAAACAAACAAACAAACAAAAAAACCACCCCAAAAAACTAGAAGAGGATCACAGTCAGAGACATGAAAACATTTCATCTTGGCTTGCAAAGTTGGGTAGCAAGGCATCTGGCAATGAGAAACACCTTGGCTCATGAAAGGGGTGGTGACAAAATGTGTAAACAGTGAGGAAAGTGAGATTTAAGGAAGACATGCGGATTAAAATGAAGGAAAAATAGCTCTGAGCATAAAAGGTAGAAAACAGATCAAGACATGTTTGTTAGAAAAGAATTAGTGAAAATTAGTACCATGAGGCCTACATCAAGAAGCCTTCTGGAACTTTTTATTTCAGAATGAAAAGTTACAGAGGGAAAAAAGAAATTTATGGAACTGAGTCATTCAAATAAAAGCTATGAGGACTCCTTCTTGGGTGCACTTGGCAGCAGGGAGAATGTGCAGTTTATTCCACTATTATGGGAACATGGAGTTCAGTGTTCTGCTCAAGAAAACATTTATGCACCTGTTTATTTTAATAGGATTTGGGCATGTGCTTAAGCACTTCTCAAAAGGGTTTGGGGCTCACTACAATAAAAAGAGATTTTATTGTTTTGTGGGGTTTTTTAAAGGTACTAAAGATCCTGAGATTTTCCAGTTAAAATAGTAAATTTTTATAAAAATACTGAACTCCATGAAACTTCACAGTAGAGGAGGAAATCTATCTTTCCATGCAAACTGGGGTTTTGCAGATACAGCCCTCCTATACTCATTGTTAAGGAGTCCTGTAGCTAATGAAAGTTTGTGCAGGTGTTCAGATGTGTCTGTATGAAGTTATCTTCAGAAACAAAGTAATATTTATATACTTAACCATTGAAGTAAGACGTAAATCTCACTTTAAAGCTAAACATATGGTTAAAACACATTTTTTTTTTCTTTCTTTTAAATTGTACATAGATGCAATCATGTGCATCTACAACTTTGCTCACAGAATTCAAACTCAGTCCAACTGGACTTCTTACCTACATGGACTTTCCTGTCCCGAGATGCTTCCCTCATTTCGGCAAGATAGGGGAATCTGAAAAACTTTTTCTCAAATGATCCACTGGCAAAGCTCAATAGTAGAATGCCGTTCCCCAGCCAACACGCTCTCTTTTAAGCCCAGCACAGAAAGTCAGAGGACTTCTCGGAGGTGGCCAGCATCCAAAGAGTGCAATACTTTATAGCATTTTAAACTGCACCATAAACTAAAGAAGATACTTCACAGAACAGGTATGTTAGTTACTACACCTCATAAAAGGAACAAGGACAAGTACACTTTGCATCCATTTCACACGTGAACTGCAGCTAAGAATAGAAGCTAAACATAAAGGAAGGACAGCAAGGAAATCAGACGGCAGCAGCAGCACTGGTGGGAGTTTTGAAGATAATGCGGGAGAACAAAACTTGGGTAGAGGGAGAGAGGGGAGAGGAAGGAGTGGGGATTGCGATGAGGGAGCCAGCACAATGGGAGGGACTTTCCTGGATGGCTGACAAAGTCCTTTTTCAGGAAGGGGAGTCTAGCCCCCAGATTCTCCTCGTCACTGAGTCACCATGGTCATATATAAAAGAAGCAGATATAATCTCTACCTAGATTTTGGCTAGAAAAAATTATCAACTTAGGTATTTAAATGGGGAATATAACACACAGGTTTCCTTTTTAATTAAATAGTAAGATTGCACAAGAAATTAAACTTAATTTTCATAATCTGGCCTTCAATTATGGGTATTTGACTTAAGCAAGCAGAAAAGAGGCTTTTTGAATTTCAATACTGTAGCAGGAATGGCAGATAATACAAAAGATATGAACCTCAGCTTTACAGTCCTGGTTTTCAGGTTAATCTTACAGCCTTTACTTAAATAGAGTTCCTTTCAGTAGAAGCTAAGAAATGGTTAAAAGTCTGTTTCAATTTTCTGCCACTAGAAATGTTCAATGCAATGAAAGTCTAATGGATGTCAAGAGCTCCCACTGCTGCTCTTCAGTGCAGAGAACAGGGCAAAGTGACAACAACCTAGCACAAAATTCAAGAATGCAGTAAAAAAAAATCTGAGTCTACTTCTGCATTATATTGGCCTCATGAGAGTAAACGCTGGTCAAAGCAAAATACATATATATTCAGTTTATATATAAAGTACTTCATAGCTCAAGCAAAGACTGATGAATATAGAGATGTAAGAATTACTTGCAGTACGGAACAGAAAACAAATCATCACCCCACTGAGGTATATTCATTATTTAAGAGTCTCTGATTTTTTCAAGGATTTTGAAGTGAGCTTAGAGATTGTAGGAAAGCAAAAACATTTAGCAAGACTGTAATATTGCCTTTCTATTGCAAGGATAGATTAAACTTACAATAGCTCTATGAAGAGGTGCGAAGAGGAAAAAAAAACTGCTAAGTTTCTTTGTTATGCATTTAAATGAATAATTATTTATGACCTTTGCTCCAATTTAATGTTAAAACCTGCTAGTAAATGCTCCTTTGACCAAAAAGCTTAAAATGTTTTCACCTTCCTTCTGACACAGTTTTGTGAATTTACTTTCAGCTCTCGCACTACAAATCCATCAACATGTTTTGCTTTAACTGGCAGACTGAGCAAAGAGGCCAAAACCTTCATTGGCTGACAGAGAATTAAACTACAGTTTTTTATGCTTAAGAAAGTTCTGCTCGGATCAGTGCTGGAAGAATAGCACATGTGGACAGTTTGTTCTCTGGCTGCCCTATAGATACACAGACGTCTGCCTTCACTATGTCTGTAAATCCAATAGCCTTCATATGAATAAAAGCCACAAAACTGGTGTTAGAAAGACCTCTACCATTCACGTAAATATTTGCAAATAGGCCAACTGAATTTGTTCTGGAGATTGCCACATGTTGTCTGATGAAGCTGTTCAGACTTTACCACCCATGTGATTGCACCCGGTGCCTAAGCAAGCAACTCTTCCCTGCTTGAGCTTGAGAAAGAGATGGACAGCACCTGGCTTCCAGCCCTGAAGCGAAAGAAAGGAACTTCTCTTGCTACAGTGGCTTCCTAAACTGTAAGGGTAGGAAAAGGTCATTAAACAACTTGTTTGGGTGGGCTCTGGCTACCTACTGTCCCCATCTTTGGCTATCAAGTAGATCAATCTTGCCAGACTGGTTGAAACAACAAGGAAGTTCAGTGCTGGCTCCGGGTTTCAGCTAATGAAATACGTAAAACTATAGCCACTGACTAAAATACAGGTCTTAACATTTCTAAGAGTTATAATGTCAACAGACATTAAATATGAACATCCCTAAATGTCTTCCCTACCTGAATTGAAGCCAGATTGCAGGTATACACTCTTTAGCCTTGATCTTCAATAAGACCCCCTCTGGCATATAGAGAAGTGCAATAACCAGCCAAATTCTAGCCCATTTTTCAGTATTATTGTGCAAATCTTATTCTTGGTAATGAGCATGGAATTTTCTTACAGTGCAATAAATATTCGGTAAGAAATCTATCATTTCTTTCTCTAAACCAGACATGGAATAGCATTGAAAGGTCTCATAGATTTACAGTAAACAGGTTTTCAAAAGACTTTTCTTCTTGCACACATCCATTTTATTTGATATTCGTTCTCCAGAAGATACTTTGACACAATATTGAAACTCATCTGCGTGGTTGCGTCTGCCTATTAGCGTAGCTTCAATAAGTTGTGTCAACAGGAAGCTGGAATGAACAGAGCTCATTTCTTTTATATGCTCCTGCCTGCAGAGCACCTACGAGATTCCTGCCAGTGCCCCAATCTGTTGCTCGGGATTATTAAAGTATAGCTTGAAGGGAGAAAAACACAAGAGTGCAACTTCTAATGGCAACACACGAAAGTCATCTGCGAAAGAAATGCAAAACAAAATACAACACGTGAAGGCATAGAATTATGTAAGCTTGGCAAAAGGAGCAAAAAAGAAAAATGTCAAGGAACTTGCAAGAAAGTATTTGGCTATCCGCTCACAAACTGTAGGAAAAGAAACAAACAGGAACTGCGAGATTTATAATACTACCAAGTTTGACAAAAGGAAAAGCCATAACCAGCCCTCTCTCAGAATGATTGCAGATGAGCAAGGAAATAAATTTTGGCATAATGAAGTGTTCTATGGCACTTTTCTTACATTTAAAACCCTTAATAACAATAAATTCCTACAATGAAGCAAAGTCCCAGTGATCTTTTGAAGATGTTTCAGTACGAGACGGGTGCACATCTGGAGCTCTATGCAAAAAATGCCAGGATCTTTCAGCTGTCTTAAAAATAATAGGTATGTCTGTCTTCTGGGTCTCAATTCCACTCTGCCAGCTTTTGAGCACAACACAGTTCCTATTTTTTTCCTTTATTTCCCATATTACTGAACTGCTGTAGCAGTTTGTCACTATGCCAACAGAGTTTACTTCACTTGAGGCCAAGCCTGCTCAGCGCCCAGCCTTCCCACCCATGCAGTGACAGATGTCTCCTCACAAGCTGTTACAGCCATGCAGTAGCTTGACACGCTACGGTGGGCTTTCTACAGCCCCTCTGTGATTACATCAAGTCAGTATTTCAAGCTAAATACAGACTCCTCCACCAGCATGGCAACAGCAAATTAAGGTCACAGTGCTCACAGATGTTTTTTGTAGGCCCATTATTACATTGTAGGTTGTGCCATCTCCTTCCCCAGAGTGAATGTGTAATTAATGTATCAGCAGATCCTTGAAACCTTCTATACCAACCACTGTTAACATAGCATCTCAAGGCACATTAACAAGCGAAGAGATTTGCAGCCAGCTACAGATGTTGCTATGTTTTTCCTCTGCATTAAAGGAAACAGAACTGCTATCACAGAATTGGACTGATTTTATGAGAATTTTCTTCCTCTTCAATCACATACACTTGGTCTATACCATTGCAGCAATTCTGTAATCTCTGCAGTGTTGAAATACTTATCGCTATCTGAACCTAGAAGTAGCAATTAAGCTACTATAACGCATGTAATTAGTACGTCACAGCCCAGGTTTAACTAAAATAAACTCTCTATAGCAGCCACAGACATTGAACCTTTCAGTCCCTGACAATGAAGTCAGAGTCTGCATGTTCAGTATACTCACCAGTTAACTCTACCTCACTGCATAATTCCACTTACTGGCAATCTGCTATACGCAGTATGGATGAAGAGCTAATAATCTGTGATATTCCAAGATTGCATCCCTATCACCAGTATTTGCAACTGAAGCTAAAATCAAGAGCAAGGTTCAACTGATGTAAGGACTTTAGGCATGCAAATTTCACATAAATCTTAATAGGAAGTATGCAAAAGGATACATGCAGGACAGAAGAAATTTTTTAAAAATTCAACCCACTGGAAAATCCTGGGTTTTTAAAAAGTATTATTTCCCCAGCCCAAATCATAAGCATGAGATTTCACCTATTACTGCAAGCACTGTCATTATCACCACATTTGCCAGTTACTTCCAGCCTTTGCAATTACTTACTTCGCTTACCTACATCATGTACTATCGAAAAGACTAAATACAAACTCACACGCCTCAGCTAAGGAATGTGTCACTTATTTCTTGAATGACATTTTCTAAAGGAAGACAGATAAAATATCTAGGTTGTTGCTTTAAATAATATCAAATCATAACTTTGGGTAATTAATTATGCTTTTTTTTTTCTTTTTACTGTTCTAAAACTTCTGTAAATGCTTTACAAAAGGTTCTGCACACCATTAGACATGAGTGTAAGATGGATCATGAATCCAATGAGAAAAGTATACATTTTTGCCTCATCTTAACTCCAGGTAACTGTAAATTAAAGTAGGTAAAATTTTGATCTCATTTGAATGGGATGAGTCATGCACAAGACTGTTACTTTGCAACATGACAGTGCAATGAAACATTCCAACGTGGTAAGAGAGGGCATGAACCTTAAAACGGTTCCTGCACAGCTCTGCAGGCACTCACTAACAAAGAACTTAGTCTTTATTTATAAAACTCATGCTTTCCCCCTAGGTAAGTAGCTTTCTGACATTCTTACTAGCATTTAAGTGAAATCCATCTCACAAGCCAGGATCATGAATTATTCATGAGGTAGGTGGTAAGTATTTGCACAGAAGTGAAATAACAGTACTGTAATAATCCCAAATCATTAACATATTTCAGTATGCAAACATCTCACCACACACACTCATTTCAACATTTTCTTTGCCATGGTTGCTAGCATCCTAACTTTTCAAAGGGTTGTATGGTGCTTTGAACTTCTGACATGCATTCAAAGGAACTACGTATGTCCTGACACCAGAAAGCACAAGCTTTAAGGCTTGTTTTCAGAAACGTTTTTAGTATGTTCCTGGCAACCTTCCCACCACACCCCCATCTTTCAGGAATATACCTCAGCTCAAATGCAAATCTGCTGACTGCTTATTGGCAAGGACATGGAAACCCACATGTGTCTGCAGACACAGTATGAAAAGCGTTCCGCTGAAAAATTAAAGGCAGGGGCTTCCGTTTCTAACGCAGGGTGTGAATCTGTCCTCAGGGTTGAAAACACGCTGTGCTGGAGCTGTATGTTCGAAAAAAAGCAAAGACCTGATACTCTGAAGAATAGTAATTAAAAAACCAAAGATCATCTAGGTTGGATTCTAACTCTCATTTTTTTCGATAGCCCCTAACTTTCCTGACTTCCCCTCCTAGCAATTCCATACTACTCCTGATTTTACACTGATGTAAGTAAGATCAATTGCCCATGACTAATTCAATGATTTTTCATCCCTTAAAGGCCTGTTCCATTGGACACCTTGGGTTTTTTTCTGCTGTTACAGAAATTGCAATTCACTTCTGCCACTCAAATTTTATCTGCAGGGAAGTCAATCTATTTCTCATCAATTAATAAAGATTGTTACTTATGGCTTTTATCTGGAGTTCTGATTTCTAATTTTTCATAAGGCTTTTGAACTTGCCATTTTTATAGAAATAGTTTTCATAGAAGTAGCAGGTCATCCATGTTAACAAAGGAATTGTCGAGAAAGGCATCCTGTGCATGCTATGAAGAAAGGGGGCTAATCGATGGTAAATCTCAGCACATGCTTGCTTACTTGCGCTACTGCAAAACTGACCTGGACACTCATGATTGCTGAATATGCCTTCTGAAACTCTTTCTGACAGTAAGATGTACTTTACAAAAAGATACATATGTGTATGAAGTGGAACATTTTCTTTTTATATAAATGTTAAGACTACAAATAATATAAAATGTAATCAGAATTAGAGTGAATTCTAGTATTTAAGCCATGATGAAAAAGACAGAAATTTAAGTCAGAAAATGGTCTTAACTGCAAACATACGATTTCAGTTTCACCAAATCATGAAGTTTGGTATATAAAAAAGACAAGACTGGCAGGTGGTTCAACACCTTTAATCAGTGCTGTAAATGTTGAACTGGTTTCTGATCAAGGAACTTACCAAATAATTCTGCTAGTTTTTTTCTAGTTACAGCATAACTAAGTTTGTATCAGTTCAGCTTAAATATGTGTCATTTTAACAGTGGGGAACACTGCTTGGTTCACTGGCCTAAAGAACATCTAGGAGCACAGTATGAGCATCAATGGGTTTTCGGCTTACTGCTAGCATGCAGCAACAGATTGAGGAGTGCACCCTAAGGCACCCAAAACCTTTGGTACAGTTTGCAGCAGGGATTTCACATAGGTAGGGCAGCGTGTATGAGTTAGGTGTAATCAAACAAGCTAGAAGATAATATTAGCGAAACCAACAGTCCCTGGATTCTGTTGCATTATTTGATCATTCATGGAATTGGCTGAATCAAAGGATCAATGGATTTTTACCCTCAGAGTATTTATTCTGGGCTTGGGTTGAAACAGGTTCGCATGACTTCTCACAGTGTTTACCCTTCCTAAATCTGATGAAGATTCCGTGATGCTCTAGGATGAACATGGTTGTCTCTACATCTCCCACTGCCACAAAGAACAGAAGTTGGGATATTCCAAGTTAAATGCCTAAACAAGCCCCCTCGTGTTTGTACAGAAACTATGTTTGTGCTCAAATTACGAGTCCACGCTCCTAAGTAGGATCCAACTGAAGTACAGTGCCACCACATATTCAGAATGGGAACCAATCACACGTTTGCAGGCTTCGCTTGTGGTCACAGGTAGTTAAAACACAGAATTGAGCCCGCTGCTGGAGCAAAGCGTGATCGTCTTCACAACATATGAATGTTGCCTACTCAGCCACCCTGTCCATGGACTTGCAGTAGAGGGCATAAGTTCAGGCCCTGCTCTCTCTAGTATGTACCTCAATGAAAACCACTTCAGGGGGCTATAGAAGATAATTAAAACGTGAAAGATGCTAGTTTGTAGGATGTGACCTGTCCAACACTTTAAAATGTCTCTAGAATAGTTATTTCTGAGAGGAAATACCTAAGAGATGTGAAACGGACTCTTGCTGAGGCTGTGCAAAACTTGAGTATTTCAAACAAAACATACTTTGGGTGTCAAATATAGAAATGGCAAGGTAGAAAAATCTCAAAGGAAAAAAAATCATGCTACTCTATCTTCAAATAAAACAAGACCAGCTTAAACATATTTTCATTTCATTTGTATCTAGGCTGAGACAAACTACAGAAATTTCAGCCAAAAGGGGGCTTTTTGCAAAAAGCAAAGATACAGGTATGGCAATGCAGAAGAGAGCCATTTCATCATGAACTGTTATGTCATACCTTAAAAAACCTCTACCATAATTCAAGACTATTTTAAAATTATTATAACTCTAATTTCAAATAAGACCTTATAAGCATACTGTATTATTTGTTTGTGAGGTGTACTGTACAGAACAACAAAAAAAAAAGACATGAAACAAGACAATTATTTTACACATGTAACCTTATATTTGCTGTTGCCAAGTCTTCCAGTTACTATAGTCAATATTCCTATAACTCCTAGTTACTCACAGTTGTTATTATTATAAGAGTGAAAAACCATCAGAGAAATTTTATGTACAACAAGACCAGTTGCAAGAAAGAGATATCTTTATCAGTTTGGTGGAAGAACAGCCATCACACTAATGCCACCAGAAGAATATGACAAGGAGGAATTACTAATTTACTTTTTATTGCATCATTATTGCATATAAATGCTACTGTTACTGCTTCAACGCCCAGCTTTATTGCACACAATGAATCAAAGCATTATGAAATGCCACACAGGATAGAAAATGTGATGTATTAAAATAATGGATTCAGCAATGTGCAATATGTATTCTGAGAAGTTATAAATGCTCTATCAATTATTTATTCCCCACTGTAGTTTACTGCAACATAAAAGCATGATAAAATTAGCTGAAAGAGGTCTATGTTAAAATCTGCTGACAATTTTTGGGAGGGATTTTCATAGTTAGTGTGAAAAAATAAACATATTCAAGGCAATAAAAAGTATTATGGTAAAACTTTCCTTTGGTGTGAAGAATACTGACAACTGTTCTTTTCTTGCCCAGACATCAGAGGAAAAAGTTATGAAGCTTCGGCTATTTATGACAAGTGGTATTTTTTAAAGTTTCATTAGCTCTTGGGCAACTGAGTACATCTATCAAAGGAACAGTGATTGCACCATTGATAATCATCTTTTACAGCACCTCATTTTAACTTATTGCTACTAACGTTTAGTTCTCTATGAACCAAAAAGATCACCAAATTCTACCTCCATCACTACAAAGCACATAATGAAAAACTGAATTGGCTTCTACAGTAAAACTGGCAAATATCAGAGATTCTCCAGCGTACCTCATTACTCTAGGTGTAACTGAAAAGAGTAACTCCTACCCCATAAGCACAAGATTATGAAAAGAGCTTTCAAATGAGGAAACTAATAGCTTCAGATTTCCTTGCTAAAGCATAGCCCCAAAAATTTCACAGGCATGAGGAAAACACTGGCTAAAAGTCTGTTTAAATTATGTTCAAAACCACAAATATGAAAAATATTCTCAGCTTGCTTTTCCCAGACAAATTGTGAATAAACACACTTTCCTCACTTGAGGAAGTATGTTAGCAGTGGATAGGCTTTCTGTTACTTTCCTCACTTATTTCATTATTTGTACTACAAATATTTTTTTCTCTCTGTCTCCACACTGCCTACACTAGCTCTTTGAAAAAATGATTCAAATATCTTAGTTTACTTTTTACTCCTCTAACTGTTGCTTCACTGCTCTGCTAAGTAACTTTGCAGTTTGATACTTAATATTCATGAAAGGGAACTAAACAAGCAAACAAAAAAAAAGTCACTAACTGTTTTTGCACCCAAACTTTTCTGTACATCACTTACCACCCACGGTTTGTCGCAGAAGTTATAGATTGATTCCAGGGAGTTGACGCTAGGGATGCCTGCGTACTGCATGCCGATGATCAAGTTACGGAAATCTTCATTTTCTGCCATACTGAATGAATGTTGTCGAACAAGGACAAAATCAGGCCTGAATGACCTAGCAAGAAAAAGATACATTGCTAATGGTCAATGATCAAATTGTTTTTCCTTCAACAGCAAAATCTTAAAAGGGAAAAATATTTAGCTGATGGACAGAGAAGTACTAAAAGAACACTCAAGACAAAGGTAAATGCTACGAGACAGAAAGAATTAATATAGCGTTATGAAAATCTATAATGTATCATTTCTTAACCACTGTTCAGAAAACATCAGCATCCAGTCAATAATGTGACTCCATTAAGAAGAGAGAAATAATCATGGCTTTTCAGGTTGTTTTCCCACTGAAAGACAAGTCATACATATAAATTCCGAGTATGTTCTTCCTTTACGTACATCAGTGCCTGTGCAATGACCACCAAAACCAAAGCAGGCAAATGTCTCTGCCAGAAACTTAAGCTTCTTGGGAACAATTTTTTTTTCTTCACAATTATTGTCAGACTGTTTTAAAGACAGTAAGAGATGAAGCAACCCCACTGCTCTCAAAAGGAATCATACCATAATTGGCAATAATCACCATTCAACTTCTCATCAAGACACTTGTCAAAATGAATTTCTGAACTTACAACTGCATTTTTTTTTTCTCTTTCTCTCTTGTATTCAATCAGGATTTCCCCTGCTGCAACCTCTGCGGCTTCTTGTCCTATCACTATGCATCTTTGAGAACAGTCTGACACTGTCTTCACCCTACCCAAACCCTGACATTTAGTTACTGAAGAAGGTTACGGAAAACAGAAAACATAATGCAACAGGACAGAGCCACCCGTACAGGGACAATTCGCTCCTAAACTTGACTGTTGAAAGATTCTCCTCCTCATTCAAATTTTATAGGTGGAAAAAACACTGACTAGATTGAAGCTATCAACCTCATGAAAGAGGTATAACTGCAGGGTAAATTAAATTAGTGTAGTAAATTAGTGTACTTATTTACACGCCTTGAATAAACATAAGCTGTATACTGGAGTGGAAAAATCCAAAGATTACAAAATGATTCAGAAATCTCACTCCAGTAAAACAAAACAAAACCAAAATGATTAACATTCATGTTAAAATTGCCTAAGCAGTTTTGAGATTCCAGACTGAATGCAGTAGTCAAAGTGTGTTAGCTGGATTCTTAAGTTGGCTTTCAATGTAATGCATGATTTGGCAAAAGCAACATTATAAAGATTTGCTGTCAAGAGTCATTAAAATGGCACTGTAGACCAATGACCAAAACTTGTAAAGAAATGCTTGCCTTTAACAAGTTTCAAAAAAAATATTTGTAGCATAGTTCTGAGAATTTGTGATCTAGGTTTCATGGTGGTGTGCCAAGTGTTTGAAACAAGGAAATTCAATTTACTGGCACAGCATGAGTATAATACTTAGAGGACTAATGATGCCTTAATCAAAATTGCAGACCACGCAAGGAAAGAGAGACCCCCTCCATCGTTTAAAATAGTGCTAAGGGGATTACACATCATCTCAAACACAGCACTGTGTTTTTAAATAAAGGCACACAGCACTGTGTTTTTAAAAAAAGGCAAAGAAAAGAAAATGTCCTTTAAAATACCAATTTAATGAAACAATTGGGGAATTGGGGGAATGTACTTTAAAAAAAAAATATTTTGCTTTGCAAAGACTCCTCAAAGGGACATGATACATTTACATAATTGTTCTAGTTCTGTAACTACCGCTGGATAGAATGACTGTGTATACAAAAGAAGGTCATGAGAAAAATTTTAATCCTGGCTCAAGCATTTGTAAGATCCAAAATGTCAGCATTATGTAACATGAGATATCATTTTTTATGGTTTGATTTTCATTCACAAAAATGAAACAAGCAGGTGCCTGTTACACAGCTTTTTCCTCCTAAACTAAGGCAGCAAAACTTTGTCATTGAAATTTCTATGATTTCACTAATATTTTGCTCAGAAATATATGATACAAGGTCACTTTGGACCTCACATGAATAATACATAAGACTTGTCATCTCAGTATTCAGGCCTTTTTAGTAATATTGGTCAATATTCAATATGAACTTTGATAGTAGTGGGACCAGCAGTTTCTCCCACCTCTCTTGATAGTTGAGACAGACAGAAACAAAGGAACATGCCACACATCCTATTGTCTGAGCTGTATTTAATGCTGTTTTTTTATCAGCTGAAAACGTAAAGTAATATCCATCACTATCTCTGCATTACTTAGTGACACAAGAAGCACATTCCAAGCTTCAGGCAATAAACTTCACAAACCAACTAGGCTTAAAGCAACATAAAGCACTTACCTGAAGATACAGAACATTTATGAAAAATACTTTTGTTTTTCAAAAATATTCTGTATCTCCAGATAAATTATCATAGAAACAGAGAACTGCTGTCCCATCATGCCTGCATATCCTTCTCACACCAGAAAGCATACACACGTGTGCAGATATCTCACATGGATTTGAGTGAAATTTATCAACTTCAGGGACTTCTATTTGGTTAAATAAATTACCCATAAAACTGGTAATGCTATAAAATCCTTTGACATCTCACTATCAGAGTTATCTGATGACACAACAAGATTTCCCTGTTTCTTAACATAAGCAGCAGTTTTACCCAAGTTTTCTCATAAACTGCAAATACACATCCTTGTAGATGCTATTTTCTGGAGGTTCTCAACTCACATTAGATATTGAGATGTTTTGATGCTAACTTGGCCTCAATATTTTTGTTCCGTTTGGAAAATTCCCTGCAGAAAAGCCACTAAGGAGCAGTGATCAAGATTTTCTGGCTCCAAAACTTCTATCGTTGGGAAAAAAAAAACAAAAAACAAACAAACAAAAAATAAAATCTCTTACTCTTCTAAGGAAATTACCTTGTGGATTTGGCATAAGTGGTTGTTGTATTAAGCTGCAGTATTTTCAGAACACACAAGAGATTAAACAGTTGCGAGTTCTAAAGCATAAAGTACGCTTATTTTCAGTATTTTTTCACTGATTTTTTTTACTTGAGTGAGTAGACATTTTCAAATCTTTTATTTGGATAGATGTTGTGCAAAAACACGAAGATACAAGACATGCTGTATGCTGTCCAGCTCCCTGAACTCTTACTCTTGCCTGAAGATAAACATAAGCAGTGAACTACCAGGTCACTGTTAGTGGCTTGATCTACCTTCCTGAATGCAACTGTTCAGCCAAACAACTGCTACTCTTAACTCATACGTAACGGCACCGGCCAAAATATTAATTCCCACAAATAAGACAAAATATAGGACTGCCTGAAATAATTTTGCTAATAGTTACTTAAGCTTTTACTTTGCCCAGATGTACCCCTGTTTTCTCCCCTTACAGTTACAGGGCTGTTCATGTCCTCACTGAAAAAAATGGTAAAATTACCCTGTCTTCAATTGGAATAATCCTTTTTGGACAAAACAGCCTTTTGGGAAATCTCAGACTTTTAAATTGAAATCTTTCAAACGGGCAGTGACATTCCAGTAACTATCCTGGGAGAAGTGCTATGACTTGGCCTGTTTCAATAGTAAATATTCAACACTGGATATAAATACTGCTCATCCGGAAAGGTCCAGCATGTACAAAATCACTAAGACTGTCTTTTATTTCTGAAGCAAAGATAAGACCTGAATCAATAACCCTCACTCCCAATCATGTGTTCTTTATACCAGACTTCATTCCCATCTTAATCAAATCCATCTTTCATGTGACCAAAATGTCAAGAGATTTCCTTCCTGTCCCAAACAGGACTTACTGCACTGATCAGATACTTTATTTCCTACTCTTCATGCCAAAGACTGAGGTGCCTTGCATCAGTCAAAATCCCTATTGCACATATACAAAAAATCATTCAGTACCTTTCAGATGCATACGTTATGCTGTTTATTGCTTTTTGCTGTTATTATATTTAGTTTTTCTTACCTGACAACTTTAGTGCCGTTTCGAAATACTTGGATATCTACTGCATAATTGCCATCAGCATGGGCTATCAAGTTGATTTCTGAAAATTCTGCCTGTGAAAAGAAGACTCGCATTAGTCAGTCTGGTTTACTTTACCTTTATTTTCCTAAATTCCTTCTTTTAAGTATTAGTATCTGAATTGCTGACAATATATATTTGGAATCCAATGAGCACTAAGAGGATATTAATTCAACAGTGTTAGCCACGTATAACACGTCACATTTGAATAAGCTCTAATACAAAGAAAGCAAAAAGTCGAAAACTTTATGAAGGACTGTGGGGCAGTAGCAAGTGTATTTCCTCATTCATATCTGCACAGAAGTGTAGAGATTATATTTTTGCTGTGTATGGTGTTATCAAAGAGATTAATACAGACTCAACAAATGCTTTCATAAAGTTTTGAAGAAAATAGTACAAAAGCAATGTTAAAATAACTATGATAAATAGAATATTTCCCTATAGCATTTAGTGCTTCTTTGTATACTTTACCCCTTTTTATTTCCTTTATGTGCATTTACTCTTCTTTTTAAAAGATCTGGTGCTAATAAACAATTGACTCACAAAATTCAGAAATAAAGACCTTTTTCAAAGGATCTTCTCACATTGGAAATGTGGAATTTAAAAGGAATCACTTCCATACTCTGAATCTACAGTTATTTGAAAGGAAAGGACAGGATGTTTTTCATTTATCCACAGTCTTTCATCAGCTTAGACTCTCAAGGCACTTTACAATAACATTACACAGCAGAATAATTGAAATGCAGCCAACTGTCTTCTAGTGGATAAATAAAAGCGTCTTTGCTATCCCAGACAATACTACAGAATAGAGAGTGTCAGAATTTTCGTTAGTCTCCTCTTGAAAAATAGTATCACTGAAAGTCTTCCTAAGTAAAATCTGTGTAAGGTTTTCAGAATTTAGTGTTCAGTTAAGACAAGGTGTTTACTACTCTAACCACCGTTCCAACTCAATAGCTTAAGCTTGTGCTTGATTTCAAGCATGGATTTCTCTTCATTAAATCCCATACGCTTATATACTTTCTTGGATCAGGGTTACAACGTTCTAAACACAAGGGGCAGTTTTAAGATTATTGTAAAAACAGTGCAAATGGTGAGAGATTGAAATATTTGTGTAAGTGCTGACAATGCTAAAGAATCATTTAAAATCTATTTCATCGGAGATTGACAAGTGATCTCTCCAATTAATAAAACATATTAAACAATTACAAGGATTCACAATACAGATTTTGTAGTTTAAAAGCTTAGTACATGACAGGAAATATTGTATGTTATAGATAGGTCGCTGTAAGTGGTATAAAAATAAAATAATGCTCTCTGGTATTAGCAAAAGAACACTGAAGTAGTTGTTAATAACCATTTGTATACGATTGTCACAGCATTGATGTCTTACAAAGTGATTAGTAAGGTTCAGAAACTTTCAATCTCTTACTGATTGAAGGTGGTTCTGGTCCTACAAGAGACCATATGAAGTAAATTCTACGCTTACACAGAGCTTTTGTTAATATTAAAAAGACAGTGTGCATGATGTCAACTGCATGGTTTGATCTAGCTGTAAATGGTATTTTGGGACAAAATAGCTTGTCGTCTTTTTCCCGTCTCTCCCTCAATACTCTTGAAGATACCTGGCAAAGCTTTCCATGTTTCCAAGCCCAGAACATCAGCAGATATTCAATGGTGTAAAGAATGGAGCAAAGCTAGATGCTGTACTATAACAGTGAGTAAGTTGAATCCACACAGCTAGTGATAATTTTCCCTCACTCTTTGAAATTTCAATGACAAAACAATTCAGTTTAAGTACTGAAGCTTCTTACAGTAGCATCTATTTGTAGAATTCAGGATTGAAAAGCAGTGAAAAGACTTACTTACTTCCCTGGTTTCAGATATCTAGCTCAAATAAAATAGCCATAATTCTAATGCACCGTGAATTCTATCTCCATATTTATTCACTGCTTTTTTAAAAAAGCCACATGCTAGCACTGCAACTGGAGTGTGTGTATATTCTTAAGTGAAGGAATTAGTGCAATACATGTAAAACATGTAATTCATGGAGTGGCTGGGAAATTCACAGTCTCTAAGCAACAACTTTTGAATATGCTATGTTTTTAATGTTGCGCAAAATACGGTCAGAGTCCTCTAAAAAGAGCCACATTAGAATGAAACATAATTAAATCTTTGAGTGTTCTATGTAATTTGTGAGCTTTTTTGAAGTACAAAGAACTATGTATCTATCTATACATACATGCCTATAGAATCATAGAATCTTTTAGGTTGGAAAAGACCATTGAGATCATTGAGTCCAACCGTAAACCTACCAAGTTCACTGCTAAACCATGTCCCGTGAGCGTTACATCTACACGTCTTTTAAATACCTCCAGGGAGGTATGTATTTATACATATATATGTATTCGTATAAATACACAAATATAAAAATATTATTCAGATTAACTCATTTAGTTACCTGTTCAACCTTTATGTCATATTCTCCATGGACCTTTTTTCCACGAAAAGCCTTGGCCCTGCAGGAAAAAAGGGAGAGAAAAAAAATCAAGGATATATGTATCTGTAACCAGTAGGCACATAAAAGCTTCCTGTACGGCCTTCAGTGTCTTGAAAATACACATATATACCAATTGAATCTACCTACTACACATACACAATTCTCTTTCCTTTGACATCCTTGTATCCTTAACAACCCATCACGCAGTATTTTGTGACAAAAAGCATACATACTGTGATTTTCAACATTAAAGTGTATACTAAAGTATACTGAAATACATATTTCACAATTAGTTATTAATGTCTAATTAGTACCACTAAAATGATGCAATCCTGCTGTCATTAAAGTCAACAATGCTAGTGGAAGAACCAAGCTTCATAATAATCAACGGAAAACACCGCCTTTGACAACATATTTCTTAAGGATATCTCAGGTGTTATGTATGATGGATGGTAGAAAGCAAAGAAAGTGTTTATATTGAAATGGCATACGAAAATACTGCCCAACAATTAATTCTGTATGAATATGCATTTGGTAAGAAGATAACAATGAAGAAAGAATTTGCATTACTGGTTTATACTGGTTTCTTGCAATAAATACACATGAAATATGAAGTTTGAAATCCATCATTTTATTATAGGAGGTGCACACTCAGCAAGATATATCAAATATTTTTGCCAATAACAAAAGTAAAAGTTAAATACACTGTATCACAAGTCTAACTTAAAGAACTATTGGTCATAATTTATTTTTCTTTCCAAATTTGTTCTGAAATTCCATATGGGGTATATGAAAATTACCTCTTTACAACTTTGAAGATGTCTGGATATGTCTTAAGTTTTATAACGCTGTTTATATTGAAGCACCAGCTGGACCGTGTTAATCTAACAGGTGCAGGAAAACCAAGGACATCTGTATTACCCTGGGAGAAGTCCACAAAAGCCAGACCGAGAGGAAGGTATCATGTTCAAAGGTAACACCACATCTGCCTCCGGAGAAAAGCAACCAATTTGTAACAGACAACTTAAATGTCTTAGTTGAAAAACTAAGATTTACCACTTCGAAAAATATTTAAAACTCCAATTCTGATCCCCATGAGCGCTAAGTCCATTGCAGATATTGGAATGTGCTCAAAACATTAGTTAATTATTAATTAGTGAGATGCTATTCCTTTAAATCAGTCTTTCTACTTAAACATCATTTAGATGAGGCAACCTTTAAACAACTAAACTGGCATGATTCACATTTCAACAAATTACTTCAGCTTTGAAAATAAACAGTAAGTACTGAAGTTAAGCAATCTGGGGCTTGAAAACAAGTGTGACATTTAAACATTTAAAGAGACTTAATTTCAAAGTAGCTTCAACCAACTTTTATAAAAATGTGTAATATTCAATAATATTCTCCAAATGTTGAGCCACAAACTGCAACAATTTATCTTGATATCTCTAAAAGATAACTTACAGCAAAAAGTCATGACTTAGTCATTTCAGGCCAGATTCTAAGAACTTCTTGCATGAGTTTGCTGTGAAGTAGAACCTAGCGTTCATTTTGTTTACTGTACTTAGGACATACACTCATGCCCTGCTTGAATTATTTCCTACTTGCAATATGAGAAATGTGCAATCCTGAAGTCATTTATTACATGCTTAAAATTAGTATTTTTTTTACTGAGGGGAGATGGGGAACAAAATCCTTTGCTGTTACTGATTTACAGAATTTCACCGAACTGTAGTTTGAAATTTCTGTTATGCCTTATTACTCTCAGTACTGAGCATGGACTCAAATCTCGGAGCACCTCTGTAGAAAGGAAGTAATGCTTTCAAGGTCAGGATCACTAGGCAAGGCATTTGAGAAGAGTGTGAGGTTAGCTGTCAGCATGAGGAAAGTTAACAAAACAAATATGCCCCAATTCAAGTAACATTTGGCTGCCCATTGTTGAGGATTTCTTGCATTGTATGGAGGGAAGATAAGCAAAGAAAGCGGTACCATTATTCATCTGAAACTCGCTGTGTAAAGCAGTTGCTTTCCAAAGCCTAAATGTAGAGAAAATGGACAGCTACTAATATGAATGCCACCTACCGGAGTTATTAGCATGACCTCTTATAGGCAGAATCTTTTCAAAAATATGTGAAATATTTAGGCATTTCTTGCTTCACAGTTCATTTTCTGGATAAAAATCTTGCGCATTTAAAATTAAACAACTATAGAATATGCAGTTGCCACAGATGCAGCCTAATATGAACTCATACTACTTACTGAACTTTGGCAAGGACAATGAATGAAGTAGCAATCACTAAAAATGTTTCAAATATATACAAAAGACCTAAAACATTTCCCTCAAACTACACAGCATCTACCTACATATGTTTCCGCAGTATCTTACTGTGCCATGAAACAAATGTGGTTTCATTTCATGTAAACGAACAAAATATTAAAACTGGTGCCACTTTCAACTGGCAGCAAAATCGACAGGAAAATCATTTGCTAACATGCAACAGGCTCATACTTCAATTCGCATTCTTTAACACCGCAACACAGAGCTTTTTCAGCAGCAGTCTTTAATAAAGTCAAAAACACGTATCCAGCAAATATCTGGGGTCCAGTCCTGCAAAGCACTGCTCATGTGCGTAAGTCTCCTATTTTCACAGCACTGCACACCCTTAAACACTGCAATTTGCACTTGTCGGTTTAGTGCAGCACTTGTAGTCTGATTTCTGTACAAATAACATAATGTGCACAGGAATCAGTTCCATTTGAACACTGATTTCTCAGCATGTCTGAACAGTGAACTGGGAACTAATTACTGATCCTATCAATAAGCAGATCATATGCTCAAAAGTAATTATAGTGCCAGTTTACTATAAGAGGGCAAAAGTTTGTTCATCATTTAGAACAGGAGCACCCTCTAGAGTACACAAATTGCAGACTGTCAACATTTATAAACAGCTGGCATAATTTACTTCAAGCAAGGGTTTGTATGTATGTATATATATGTGTACAGTAGTCTCAAATGACTGGTTCAGTGGAATTATCATATGCCTGTAAACATTTTGGCAGACTACTGACACAGAACCAGCCAGACTTCCACCAACTTAAAAAGTGTGGTACACTAGCCTCAGTGACAGAATAGAAAATGTTGAACAGAAAGCAAGCTCAGTCTTCAAATTCAAGTCTGTTTAGAAATAACTAATTATTTACAGAATCACAGAATCATTAAGGTTGGAAAAGACCTGTAAGATCATCAAGTCCAACCATCAACCCAACACCACCATGCCCACTAAACCATGTTGATTCAATTAAAAAAAAAAAAAAAAAAAAAGAAGAAAAGAAAAAGACGTAGATTTAGACTCAAAGTTTTTGTACCAGGAAAACTATGGTTTGTATATGCTGCTCTAATTTCATGCTGAATCAGGAATAGTCAATCTACCTCCAGCAGTCAGTATTTTCTACTAATTTAATGGAAATATGACTGTGTCTGAGATGTCATCAGCATCCCATTTGTACGGCTAGGCGATCCAGTAACACAGAGTGCTAAAAAATATGGAACACTGGCATAATCATTGAATGACAGAATATCTCACATTGGAAGGGACCCATAAGGATCATCAAGTCCAACTCCTTGCTCCTCACAGGACTACCTAAAACTAAACCATATGACTAAGAGCGTCGTCCAGACGCTCCTTGAACTCTGACAGGCTTGGTGCTATGACCACTTCCCTGGGGAGCCTGTTTCAGCAGCCCACCACCCTCTCAGTGAAGATCGTAATGTCCAATCTGCACTTCCCCTGACACAGCTTCATCCCATTTCCTCGTGTCCTATCACTGGCCACCAGAGAGAGGAGATCAGCACCTCCCCCTCCGCTGCCCCCCTTGAGGAAGGTGTAGACAGCCATGAGGTCAGCCCTTAGCCTCCTCTTCTCCAGGCTGAACAAGCCAAATGACCTCAGCCGTTCCTCGTAAATCTTGCCCTCAAGGCCTTTCATCATCTCAGTCACCCACCTCTGGACACACTCCAACAGTTTGATGTCCTTCTTATATTGATGTGCCCAAAACTGCACCCAGTACTCAAGGTGGGGCCGTACCAGCACAGTGTAGAGTGTGACAACCACCTCCCTCAACCAGCTAGCAATGCTGTGCTTGATGCACCCAGAACACAGTTGGCCCTTTTGGCTTCCAGAGGACACTGTTGACTCATATTCAACTTGTCATCAACCCGAACCTCCAGATCTCTTTCTGCGGGGCTGCTCTCCAGCCTCTTGTCCCCCAGTTTGTACGTATAACCAGGACTACCCCATCCCAGGTGGAGAATGGGGCACTTGCTCTTGTTAAATTTCATACATAATACATTTGGTAATCTTGTCTACTGTCCCATGAAAAGATATTGAACAATCTAATGAAATTATACATATTAGAATTAACATTTCAGTGATATAATCTAGACACATTTTAAGCACATGGTCTTTAAGACAGCAGTTTTGTAAATATATTTGTTTTCAACATGCAATCAAAAGAATCTGCCAAGGAAATAATGGCTTAAAAACATGATCACATACATATTATGAAGCTGCAATAAAGGATCATTTAAAGGAGTAAGATCACTACTTCTTCCATATGCTGAGGACTTTTTAGACTGTTATGCAGACTTCTGTAAATATATGAAAACCGTAAGAAACTGTTATCAAAAGTAAGCATATGGTAAGATTTGCATAGTGTTATCATTTTATGAAGATGGTCACCTATGTGACCTAATCCACAATCTACTGAAACCAGTGGGAATCTCTCTATCAACATCAATGGGCTCTACAACTGCCTGACAGTAACAACATTTGCTATACTGACTTCCAACCAACCAGCCTAGCTAATGAAATTCATCATTTGGAACTGCTATGATGATGCTATTGTGACTAAATAGGAGAACTTATTAAGAATACTGTAAACACGCTGGTTTACAGACCTTCTTCTATTTACTTGTTCCATGTTTCTGCAATGAGAGACTGTTATAAAAAAATAAAATAACCTATTTAAAACCTGACTCTTAAAGACCTTGATACTCTTAAATATGTTACTCAGATTCTGCAAAGACCTATTTGGATTTAAAACACGTTCTTTTTTTCTTCTGCACTGTGAAGTTATACTTTTGGCACTTGACCCAACCAGTATTTTTCTCTCACATAAACCAGCTATGTTTTCTTAAGCTATTACTTCATACAGAAATTGTCTTAAAAGAAGCAGACCACCACCACAAATAAGTGATAGAACATATCAAATTCATGACTTTCAGTAGTGCTCCCTGTTGAGTTGGATTTCATTAGAATAGTGATAATCTCCATTACCAGGAGCCTGTAAATTTGAACAGCAGCGCATTTTATTGTCTCTGAAATAGCATGGCTTATTTTAACAGATTCCATAGCTCACATTTGTATCAGGCCAGTTAAGTTTTGCTGTTAATCACTCGGTTTGATGAAATGTCAGATTCAATGGAAGCACCGTAACGGCAAGGACGCACGGATTGTTCTTTCCCGTTATTCACTGTGTGATCTGACAATCCACAGAAACCCTAACTGAAACTTGATTAATTTCACAAAGACATTTTTTTCCCCCAGTACCACAGGCAGGACACAATTAATGCAGTTCTTCATTCTAAGTCATAGACTAGCATTTTGAAGGGGAAAATATACTGTTTTTATAAAAAAAAAAAAAGAAAAGTGCTTGCTTCTGCCAATAAGGTAACTTATAAACGATTGCATTTTAGCCTATTTTTTATCTATGAAGGTCACAATAGAAATGATTTCTGAACATTTTCTTCTATGCCCAAAGGCACAACATGGTCATATTTTATTGGATATCACATTGTTTCCATTGGTACAATATGTCTTGGTTTTCACTGTGTATCTTTACCTGAAACCACTGTCTCTACTAGTACTATATCAATCTTGTCAATTGTAATATACAAAAAGAGAATGACTAGGAACAAAACCAAGCACTTATGGTCCTAGTGTATATTAGCACAATGGAGCCATCCCAGATGGCCTAATATCGGAACCTATCACATGGTTAATTCTATCAGGCTAACAGGATTTCTTCATTGCTGATCTGCCCAGTTCTATTGAGGATCATGAAAGCACCCACGCAGTTCAAACTTCACAGGGCAGTAGAAAACGTCTGTATGAAACAATTCTCCTCTGGTACAGGGCTTTCCTTCCCTGATTTCTGTATCTTGGAGCTAAGAACCTTGTTAAATAAATGCTTAAAAAGCAGATCTCCTGTGTGCAGCCTTTCCTCTGCAGAGGCACTGAACCATCATACCCTTCCCCATTCCCTTTACCAGTGATGGCTAAACTCATGAAAAAGCAGAGAGGAAACATTTTTCAGTGGAGGATTTTCCTGACCAGAGAGTAGAGAAGTTGCCCAAAGAGATTCACCTGTAAAAGCATATTAAAAAAGAAAGTATAAACAATCTAGAAATAAAGAATACAAGCTTATTATGCAGCTATTATTCCATTTCCCTTTCTGTGCTGCACATCCACCTTGTTAGAAAGGGGGTTTTTTTCAGAATATGTGGCACCTTCAAAGGCTTCCACAATCTCTGATTCAATCCAAATTTTTTTTCTCCTAATTTACTACTAGTCTTTTTATTTTTAACAAATTATCCTATCCCCTTGGCATACATCAGAATGTTATCTCCTTTAGCCCGATTATTTAAACAAAACAGAGCCATTTTATTCTTTCACAGCACAGATCTTCCAGCCCAAGAATCATCTTTGTTGTTTTAATCAGAAGCCCTTCTATCTGTCACTCTGTTCTGTGCGTGAATAAAGTGTTTTCACTAGAGATCTAATCAAGAAGAAAACGCCTCCTACTCTTGAATCTTTCATTTGAGCTTAAATTTTCTGGGTCTTTTGAACAGCACGCTTTACTGAAAATGCCTAATTTTCTGCCCACTCAAGGTGAAACAAGTACTCTTTCATGACCAAATGCTAGTCTGCCTTTCTGGTAATGTCTCAAAATCCCACATCTCCGATTATGTAATATTTACCATTAGCCTATTACTTCTGTGCAAGATTTATAGTCACGATGTAATTTCTGTGGGCTTTTTTTTTTTAAAGTAGATGACAAATGAAAGTATTTTTAAATGTTCATTCCCTCACCGCTAGAAGACCTCATATGTGATGCAACATATTAGAACCTTTTCCAAATCTGTTAGACTCATTAGAACAACTACTACACTTTCCCATGGTTAGGTTCATAAAAATATTTTGTACTCATGAGATGAGCAGAAAGTCCCAACTTTTATACAGGAAAACATCACTAGCTAAATAACAAAATATTGCTGTTCTAAATACTGATGAAGGTTTTAACGGTTCTTAGTGTTCTAAGGCTCAAACCGAATATTCTGCACCAGTTGCTCTAAGTTCCTTAATCCTATCTACTATAGCCAACGTAGTTATAGTGCAGGCTAAAGTAACAAAGTTAAATTTGTTATTTCTAAGTCTCCCTACCAACTAGAAAGCCCATTCTTTCCAAGTTCTCATTCTGTTGACAACAAAGATAAAGTAGTGCAAACGGTCAATGAGCAATTCTACTGTTTAGAAAGTAAGGCACTCTACATTATCTTGAATTTGTGGCAAAAACGTCACACAATTCAGCCACTGGTTATTGGTTTATGACAGAAAAACCCAAACCATCTAGAAATAGCATCTAGAGATATTTTAGCTTACTTTTTTCCTTTTGAGTTAAAGAAAATAAAATGAGCCTAAAAGACTTCAGATTAACAGAAGGTAATTTCTGACAACATCTGGAACGCCATAAACACCAGCATGGAGTGAAAGAATCTTTGACACAGAATCCATGTTATCAATAAACTCTTCAGCAGAAATTTATCTGCCTTTTAATTATTCTATTTATACTGAATTCTTTAAGGTGCTTTAAATGCCTCTAAGCAAGATGAGTGACTGTGTGAGGTGAGAAAATTTGAATCATTCACACCTGGAGACATTACAAGGTGATACTTCATATATAACATGTTGGGCTATCACGTTGTTCGAATTTTCACCTTTGAGGATCCTGCACTTAATATAGAAACCGTACCTTAAAAACCTCTCCAGCTACTTCCCCTCTGTGCTCGTCCTATAGACGAGATTCTGAACCAACTAGTCAACATGAGATAAGAAAGAGGGGAAGTGTGCAAAAGTCATCCATGTCTGAAGAGAAAGGGGGAGAGATAGTGCACACCTTTCAGTCACAGCTTGTGGTTAAACTGGATTTAGACCGTCAGTCTTAATATCAAAACTTAAACCTTCAGCCCCACACAGGGACAAGACCCAGGGGAAACATGGAGTAATGGGAGAAGAAAGGATTGCCACAAGTGCCAGAATATCTTATTCGAGATATACATTCACATATATACACACACATACACGCACAAAACCATACTCAACCAAAAGAGTGGCTTTTGCAGAGAATGGCAGTGATGGTGCAGGCCAACTCTGAGTACTTTTTTTCCCAACTGGACCCCCACAAGCATTTCACACCCTTGCAGCAATACTTCTGTGGCCTTACCGATATTGAACTAGCTTTAAATGAGTGAAGCATAAAAAGATTTTTCACAGATCAGCAATTGCTTTGATCTTTGGCTCAGAGATCCTTTCACCTCCATCACGTACATCTGGGGCCTCTTCCAATTCTATTACTACCTTAATGTTACAGGAATACTAGAGGCCCCGTTTGAATCAAGACCCCAAACAATCAGTGTAAAACAGTCTTTGATGTTTCAAATTTTTTTCATGCAACTGAAACTTATGCTTAGACTTAAGACAGTCATGTCTGCCCTGTTTCTCTGAGCAGATAAATTAGAAAACCTGGTCTTCCTAGATCTCCTTAAGTAACCTGGTTTAGCATCTTCATAGATGCAGTAAAGAGAGTATATGGTTTTTGCTGCCCTCTTCTGTAGGAAGAAATGTACATCAGATTGGCTAAAAAATTGTTTCCGACCACAGATAAATACAGACCCATGGTCATCTTTCTGGCTTTAGTCGCTTTAAGGTAGCCGCACCAGTTTCAAACCTTCTTTGAAAGAATAGCAGGGGCCAGGTAGCAGTCAGACATAGGAGCTGGTCGAAAACAGGGGAAATACTTCATTATCATAAAGTTAAGTGTATGCTTGTGGACATTATGTGTATGCTTGATGGACGTTATGCATGACACATAGCATGAACCTAACTTGTAAATAGTTTCAGATCTACTAGAAAAAGCATATTAACAACAACAGTACAGTCTCTATGTACTTAACACAGCATTAGCAAAACTCAAGGAAATTAATGACTGACATAAACATACATTAAATGAATAGCAATTGTTAATGCTTTGTATACTCCTTTCCTATTTTAAGTTGAATTAATCAATATTATTAAGGGGTGTTTTTCTCCCTCACACGCATGCACACACACACACTTACTTTCCATTGGCTTCATGACAATCTCCTCTGACTCTAAATAAGATTCCCACTATATCAGAAAGCTGGGTGGTACCTCCAATGCAACTCCCCCCCAAGGAAAGAAGGATTTCATGCGCTGTGCTCAGCAGAACAAAAATATTAAGTTATCTGTTATTATGGAAGAATGAGCTTCAGAAACACGCACTTTATCTACCCGCTAGCTTTGGAGGAAGGTCCAGAATGCTGCCAGGAAAAACCCATTGCTTCAAGATACTCAAGTTACAATAGCCATCAGAAACGCATTATACTGATAATTCTCAGTGCAAATGGATACCAAGAAAATAAAAAATACTTTTGCCAGTATCACTTTTTCACATTTAGTTTGTTGTTTGTTTTTTTTTTAAACCACATTTTATGCCACGTTCCACAGGGAAACACATGGAATGGTGTAGCAGATTACCATTTAGCCACTTCCAGGGTACCTCCGTATATTCCTTCTCTGGTAATACTCTCAGACATACTGGTACATTTATGCTAACAAATCACCACTATAAATTTTTTCAAACAGGATACTACATTAGCGAAGACCTGAAATTATAGTACTTGTTTAGTAACTCCTGCAAAACGTGCATGAATGGGGGGTTCTGAAAATACGGCAAGGAATATATTTTAGCAATATTCTAACCCTTTCACTAAAAGGAATTGTCTTTTCTGCTCAGAATTAAGCTTCCCAAGTAGGTTATAAAACTAAACTAACCACTCTGTATTACTTAAAAGTATAATCACATATAATTTCGTCTGTACTTAAAATATCCATGTTTGGTTTATTGGTTTTAATATTCTCTAAAAAGCCAAATAACTAAGAGCCTGTGTTCCTGAGGATTTTCAGCTTCCCACCATGGATTAGAGAAGAGTAAAATTTTCCAGTACTGCTGAAGTTAGTGAATGATATTTTTCTCTACAGTAAACTGGCACCAAACTAATACACTAGACTGGAAGCACTACCCAACCCTTCCCCAGGTGAGGCTGACCTTGGGAATATGGGCTTTAAAAATTCTTACACAGCAACGGTCCACAAAACTAAAAGCCAGGTAAAGTCAATTGGGATCTGCAACACAGCACATACCATGAGTCTCAAGGATGTTGTGACAAAGGGGAAGCCATTAAAGATGAGAAACATGACCAGGATACATGACAATAACTTTCATGAATGTAGTGTCTGACAGGTTTGGATTTTTGTAGGCAGCTGTGCAAACACTTTATTTGCTTATAGCGCATCTAATTAGGAGCTGAATAAAAAAAAAAATCTCCATAAGTGATACATTCATTTTGGTCTAACTATGCATTACGATAATACAAAATCCCACAATTGCTCACACCCTCCTCATTATTTGTAAAACAAAAGTGATCTGAGTTTTTAGTGCTTAATGAAACTGGAATCAAACAAGTCCCACACTGTTCCAAGTGTTTGCTGTACAGCTGCACGGGCTACTCCCCGCAAGGTCTGCGTTACACTCAGGTCACATTCAGCTCTGGAAGTGGAGCAATACATAACAGTATACTGCACCTCAAATCTGGGATTTCAAAACCCAGCAGTGTGCCAATCTTTTGAGCAGAAATCTCCTGTTGAGGCTGTGTTGCAAGCCCCCCAGCAGCCCACAGCCCTAGCTGACTGACAGTGAGGAGCAGAGGCAACAGCTGAACACCCAACTGTATTCCAACATCTCTTCCCCTTCCCAGCTGAGCACTGTCTCTTTTTTTGCACAACTAAATGCTGTCAAATATGAGATTCACTGCCAAAAAAATGGTGGTGTAACAGACATGAAATAACTAAGGTACAAACAAGCATTCTCTTTTGACATATATTAAAGCATAGCAATAGTTGTAATAATTCCGTAAATGAACGATTCAGATTTATGGGATTAATTCCCCCAGTGCCTATAGGAGTGAGAACAGGACCTGTTCTCTTTTGCACACAATAGCAAAGGCCGTTCCAAAATCTCAGAGATCTGAGCAGATCTTCCCTCTAGGAACTGTACCGTGGAAAGACTGCTTTAAATTTAGTTGGCAACATATAGCCTGTTAGTCAAGGATGCCCAAGAGATGAACTGAATCCAGCCCCACGTCATTTTGTGGGCTACACCCACCCACTTCAGTCCCTAATGGGAAGTGGCTAGCTTACGCTACAAGTCACCTCTCCACTAACGGGTCCTTGGGCAACCACAAGTCTGCAGTCCATGGCACCGATTCATTTGGATGGGAGTTGTTAGAGAAAAAGACGGGAGTACTTTCCCATGAAGATACTGCCATTTGGCAAAGATCGAAATAGCAGGCATGTGCAAGCCCTTGTTACGTAAGAGCCAAAATCTGCAGCTAGTTACTGGTAAATATTTTTGCTAGTGAATTTATGACTCTGGGCAAGGATGATCATCCTGGTGAGTAAACAGAACATGAACAAATAACAGCATTCAGAGTAAGAATATTTTCTTGATTGTTCTACAATAAGGCCTGTTGGGACAAAAATTCAGGATGTGGTGAAAACCCTTCAGATTCAGAGGCCCAGGATATCCATACTGCAAGTTTAACTTGCTTAAGAAAGAAAGGCTGCTACACTCATTGTAGTTTGCTACTGCAGCAACGCAAATTAGTCTGCAGTTATATCAGTGATTGCTTTGAGACAACTCTCATATCAAACTCCCACACAGTGGCAGACTGCCAGTTTCTTCTGAAAATCCTTCTTTTTTTCAGTTGTGAACTAGGAAAAAAACCAGAACAAAACAAAATGAGCAAGTAATCCCTAAACTCCTAACAGCACAATCAAAAGAAAATTCAGCAGGATTTGCAGGCATTGCTATTAATTTTTTTAAAGCAAATCAGAAAAATATTTCTGAGTACTCTTGAAGTCAGTATTTTCTATCTTTGGTCCTGTGGATGCCACTTCAGAGGTTCATTCTTATCCCCAGTAGTTTTTATAACTTTATTTTCTGTAACAGCATCTATTTTGTATAGCAATCAGCAACAAACCTGATTGCCATTATGTTCAGTAACTTCTTTTTAAGCTCCTGTAGTCTGAGTTTCTCCATTCTCATTAACTGCTTGCCACATTCCACTGTCCAGCAGGTAATTCAAAAGAAATTCACACTGTCGAGTTACAGACAGAAACTTACGTACTTATTTTTTTGGTAAAGATTTCTTATTAGTAGATCTCATTTTTTGATACTATATTGTCATAACATTCATGAACGGTATTTAGTGAATAAGGACAGATTCATCAAGATTTAAGGACAACCAAAGCCAGTCTTAGAGACTTTTAATAGAGACTGTCACGATTATGGGTGTTTCTTCTAAATGCATTTCAAATTCTGTCCGTTCAACCAGAATTACTTAAGACAAAAATTCTCTTTAAATTATTTTGCACCTTCAGCAATTTCATTACACTTTATTAGGATGCCCACTTTCACTACTTCGCTGGAAAAGGAAAGCAAAACAGCCCAAGATTAACATCTACAACGTCTTTGTTTATGTAATAATGAATCTCTAAGTGAACTGGAGCTTCTGCAGAAAGTACCATGTATTCAGAACAAACCCAGAGCAGGTTTACACCCACATTTTGGTCAGGCACTGCCATCTGCTGGGAAGGCCTCGCTGGGAACTGCCGCACCAGAAAAATCAAAACTTCACAGGAAAAAAGAAATATTTTTAGTTTGGAGTACTTACTAATTTGTCCATCAAAAAGTATTAACTCAAAAGTAATGGTGGTTTCATTTTTAACTGAAATATTAATCGTTGTGAATAAAGTTGGAGCAACTAGAAGTAATTTGAACAGTGATTCCCATCTATTTACTATTGCTACTAGTAGCTACAATGCTACTAGTGCATTGTAATTCTGCTTCTACAAAATTTCTGAGGGAAAAGAAAAACCTGAAGCATTTTCTCAGTTGTATTTTAGGTTAAAATAAAACAAATGAACTTATCACAACCCGAGCTACAGTGCAGCTTTTCACAAATTAAAAAGATACATAGGTACAGTGCTGGCAACAGCCAAAAGCCTCCGCTGCCTTTTGCTTTTACATTTTGTCTCAGCTTGAGAGACTTAAAAATGTAAAAGTTTAAAAAAATAATTAAGACATAATTATTTACTAAAAAGAATGACAGCTAGATTAGATTCCCTAAAGCTTTATTTCTCCCACCACAGAAAATCTCACGCATAAAGTTGTGCCACGTGTGGAAGAAGGGAAAATGGTAGGCTGCACCTACAGCTTGAGACCTTGTGTGCTTGTGGTCCCCCATTATTGAACGTAACAGCCCTGTGCCTCTTCTGACTCGTACACAGCTCTCAGATCAAGCTGACCATCTGACAGGTAGGGTTAGAGAGAAAGAAAAGTTGCAGTCTTGTGCTCATAAATGAATACAGGAGAGGTCTAGATGTCAAAAACTGTGAGACAAGGAAAACTGGGAAATTCTCCGTACCAGTTTTTGACTTAATTTTTCTGCATCATTCAGCTGGAAGAAACAACAGGACACATGGTCACTTTTAGTCCAGTTTATCATTAGGTATCTATATAAATAATAAAGAAATAAGCAAAACTATCCAATTTTCATAACTTGTAAGAGACTAAATCCTCTCCACCTTCCTTTACTAACTTCCACTCAAACTATCACTTCACCCTTAGAATACATTCCTTCTCGCAGGACAGTGCATCTAAAAGCAATCCAGAACACCGTATTTTCAATACATGTGCTCAGAAAGGAACAGATTAGGGTGAGCAGCTCTTTCCAACGCAGTGTTGTTTCCTTGGTGGGCCCATGAAAAAACAGAAGATCATTATTGTACATTCAAACATCCACGATTTCCAGTTAGAAAAATACTTTGAAAACACTTCCCCAGTCTTGTGCCAAATGGGACTGTATTTTGCACTTTGCTGCTGAGGAAGCAACTAACTGGTAGGGCTTAATGTTGCCCTTTTTCTTAAAAATGTTCCATAGTCTTTAACGACACCTGCAACGTGCTCCAGCACATCCAGAAGTACAGAGCCTACCGCTACAGAGTTCCTACCTCAGGCTGGGCCACAGTGCACTCACCCCCCTTCTCTCTTACCGAACACATTTCACATGCCTCCTCCCTAACAAACATATCCTCTGTTTACTAAAACACAAGCCAAAGAGCTGCTATTTCTATAACCAAAGCAGGCAAAAGAACAGAAATATTGAATAGCAGAGCCTTGCCATGCATCTATTCCAAGGAATCTTAAAATCCTGAAAGAACATGGATTACTGTATGGTTCTCATCAGCACGAACAAGCAACAGGCCAACACCATTCAAGGTAACACGGCAAGACTGAGAAGACTGCCTCCTGACCTCTACATCTTCACTTCCAAGTTGGAAATGAAAAGACAAGCACCAAGTGCTTCACAACAAATTAAGGGAAGGATTTCTGAAGCAACAGAAACAGCAAATATGAATCTTTCTATATTGCCGCTTTTTTAAAACACAATCTTCAAAGGTAGTGGCCAAGTCTTAAAACACTTCATCCTTTCGACACTTGTGTGCATCATCATGTTTTGAGCACCTTTTCTGCATTTGACAGCTTGAAGAAAGTTGATCTTTTAAGGGCTTAATTCAAAACCACAATATTATGATACTTTGATGAATTCCCGGTTCTAATATGAGACAATATCAAATGCATCACTTGACTTAGATTTTACTGAGGCTTTTTTTTTTTTTACTATCCTCCTATAAAAAGTATTACAACTTTTTGTCTCATCCCTGGATTCACACTTTCTTACTCCTTTTCCCTTCTTCCCACCCACCCACCCACAGATATTTAAGACTTGAGAGCTTGAACACTTCTCAATCACAATGTTTATACAAAGTTTATATTTCATTATCACACGTATCTTTTTTCTCTTTCTGTAGGCAGGCTATAGGTCTCAATTTTCTGCAAGAGGGTCTGAAATTTTTTATCCTGTTTGCCTAGGATGGAGTAGTCCTGGCAACCAAGTTTAAGTAGACTCCAAGGACTAGTGGTTTCTCAAGGTAAAATTTCTCACTCAAATCCTGCAATATGCTCCTTTCGGAGTATAGGCAGAAAACCCATTACCCTGAACAGATGGGAGGTAGTCTGTGGGAAGACAAAATCTGTTAGAATAAAAAAAATAATAAAAAAAATCTGAGTCACAGGCCTGATAAAAATCACAAGATTGGCTTAAGAGATCCCTGAATTTTAAGAGAAACGTATTTTAAGGAAAATAGCACACATGATTCTTTTTATTTGCTGTATGCTTTTGATTCCCTTCAAAGGGAGTGTAAGCGTATTTATTTGAAAGGAAAGCTGAGATTCTTACTTGATTCCAAAAGCTGCAACCTTAATTAAAAAAAAAAAAAAAAGATGCTCACAAGAAGATTCTGAGTGTTCACAGTATTAGGACAGCTAGTAAACTGTGTTGGTTTTTCTGAAGGTGTGGAAAAGCAATTGTCAGCCGAACTTGGCTGCGACTTGAACAGCTGCTATGCCATGACTACTGTTCAGCTCTCAGGGAGATCTCATTTGAAAACAGTAAGGACATAGATCAGGCCCAAAGAACACATCGTTATGTTCATTAACGGTTAAGCTTCCTCTGTGATATGGGAATGTTTGTTTTAATCCTCAAACTTGCTGAAACAAGTAGTTCTGATTGACAAAAACTTATCTGATGAATTTGAAATTGTCACAGCTTGAGAAAGAAGAAAAAGACATGAAATTCACAAAAACAGCAAAAAAGATTAAAATCAATCATTATTTTTCATTTAACTGATATCTTCTTTTTCCCAGGGCAGTGCTGTAGGCTCTTTTAGAATGATTTGCTGACACTGGTACAAAAGAGTTGAGCCTCCTAATGACAAAATCAGCTATTTCCCACAAAAGCTGTGCCCTTGTTCTTATACTTTCACCCCCTAGCTAGCTAGGAAAGCATTTTTTTATGGAGTGAGATACAGACAAACTCAACATTTGCTACATGCTTTCTGCTGTCTTCCTAGTCACTTAAAACAACGCTCCCCCCTTCTCCACGCCATACTTTCTAACAGTATGTCAGTATAGTCACTACCAGCTACTTTTCCAGTTTTCTTTCCTTTCCCCTCTTAGGTTCTGTTTTCTTGCTGCTGCTTTATTTTTTTTCAAGCTGTTTCTTTATTGCTTTCATCCTCCTTGTATGGTCAGCAAAGTACTTTATGTCAAATAAAAAAATTGTCCTAATAATTTTGTAATAGTTTTGTGCAGTTTCAACTTTACTTGCAGTACTTCTGTTTCATGTTAAATTAGCTATTTTGACAACAGATGTCTAACCTAAAACTGAAGTGGTGGGTGTATGTCTGGGTATGCCTATATTTATTGTATACAGATGTATACATACACATACATATGTACGTGTGTTTAGAAGTCTGCAAAAAGTCAGCATGTCACACTTCCTTTACTGACTCTATAAAACCCTGGCTTTCTTTTAAAGAGTGCAAGTATTGTATCAGAGTCAAGAATCATTAATTATGTGGTATTTTGCAAACCATCACCAAGATTACAGAAGGTAAATTAACACAGCGAAACCTCCGTTAATAACCATTCCATCATCCGTTGCTTAACCTCCTAATAAAGGCATAGCAAAAATACACTCAGTAACTAGGCTTCTTTTTTTTTTTTAAAACCTACTGTGCCAGCGATTTATAGCTTTCTGCACAAAGCTTAATTGTATTTTTCCTGGGCTTCACATTTCTGATGAAGTTCATCCCAGAACGCGCAGGCATGTGCTACCATGCAGTCAGTGAAAATTTGTTGTACTGTCCACACAAATATGACATGGAAGCCGATGATGTTCATAGCGACAGGCATGAAGACAAGGATGCAGGAGAAGGTAATCTACAGTAAACTGAGAAGGAGTGAGATTGGAAGGAAAGTACTAGTATAGCAACAGGGACTGTTCCTCAAATCAACCCACCGATGACTTTATATCAACCCTTCCTCATTGACATGAAGAAGGGAGGCAGGACTGGACAAGTGGACTTGGAAGAAGAGGAGCAAGAAGCTGCAGAGGACCAGTCCAGAGAGACAGAATAGTTTCACCACCACTTAAAGCTGGCCTGAGCCCAATGCTGTCAAAATCGACCATCTTCCTTGGCCCTCCCTGTGGCCACAGCTGCACTTTGCCACCCCAGTCCGGCATTCATGAAGCTGCATGGCAAACCAGGTGAGAAGAACGACTGAGCTGAACGCTAGTGATTTTTCTCGCTGTCCCAAGAACATTTGTGCTGTAAGTGAATCAGCAGGAAGGCAGGGACAAGTGAGAATGGCTTCTTAACTTTAAATGACAGCAATAGAAGGTGACCTTGAACAAGCACAGAAATGGATCCACAAAATCCAACTTTGTGCAATTTGTAATTCTCAACAAATAGCACAGTTCTATAGGGCTACACCTTGTTAGTAGTTCCTTTTAATTTTTTATAAATATATTTATACATTAAAAAACCTTTACATAAGTTTTATATGTTTATTTTATATTTCTATATAGATATATATTAAAATTCCTTTTATATCTATAAAAATTTTACTCCAATAAATTATTTGATCTATATATATATATGATATATCATATGGTATACATTTTTAATTTTTTGAAAAAAGAAACCAAGGGAAAATTATTTCATTAGCTTGCGGTATAAAAGATCAATATGGCAAATGGGTGTAATGGCTTTTAACCAGTGCCTTCTTTTAGTAAGAATTTAATTATATTAACCAAACTTCAGAAAAACATTTCTTGGAGTAAAATTTATGCTAGGCTAGTACAGTCCAAGACTCCCCGTGGAGTCTGACTCACCAATCCTCTTAAGATCTTTATCACCTGAATTAATACAGGTTCTCAATGCCTAGTCAGTTATTCCAACGTTGCGATATGAGACTAAAATGAAACCATGGAAAAGAAAAACTCAACAGATCTCATTGGAAGAAGGGCAGAATAACAACACTGAATTTTTTTAATGCCATAGGGTAAGAAGGCTAAAGACTAATTCTGAATTATCAGTAGCATTATCACCATCTACAGTTTGGCATTATGAAATCCCAAATACCATTATAAGGAGCCCTTTAAATAAATCTCAGTTATCAGCTGAATACAGATGAGGACAATGGTTGTTCTCTCCTTCACTTACAGTGAGGTTAAGATCTGCCAGCACACATGATAACATTTTCTTATAAGCTCAAAAAAGAAAAGAAAAAGGGAGGAGAAATAGCTTTAAGAAGCTCATGGAATCAACTGAGCTCGCTCTCTCTTCAAGAAATTTCCAAGCAAGTCAATCCTTAGGCCAGACAAAAGAACACAATTACATAACCTATCTTAATGTGATATGTATGTTCCTTACTCTGAAAAGTATCAGACTTCAAAAGACATATGCTACTGTTTACTTATTTAATTTTAAGCACTTTAATGTACTATAAATTCATAGATTAAAACTAGAAAGGGAAGGAGAATCATTGCAAAAAGCACAGGTCAATTAATAGAACAAAGAAAAAAACTAAAATCACAGTTTTATAGGCACAGGGGAACAACAAGATGATGCCTGTAAGAAAACTGAAAGAATAACTCCCTAACATATAGTCCTAGGTAAAGCAATTTATTTCCCTCTACACAAATTTCTCTCTCTCTCTCTTAAAAAAGAATGGCATTACTTCAAAAAGGATTTCTCGGACAAAAAAAAAATAAAAATCAATGCAAGGTTTTGATTACGTAAAATACTAAACCAAAATTATTCTAGTCTCGTTTCAACCCATGACTCACTGCAGAAGTTATTACCATGTGCCTGAGTCACCTGCACACTACTCGTGCCTCAAAGAAAGACGCGTAACTCAACGATAACTGACTCATAATTTAACATAGTAATAGTAGATCACTATTACCCTGTTCCAACAAGCATTTAAGTATATACATACAGAATAATTTATAGCAGCTCAATAATATGTCTTTTCTGACAAATGTTCATGTCCCATTCGTTTGACTGAAACACATTTATGTATTATTCTGAATAATGAGAGAGACAGGCAGACAGTTCCCACTACACCAAAAGAGTTCACATCACAAAACCTTTTTAGAGGGAAGGCAATTGCTTCATGTGGACCAACAGCACAATTAGTTTCAATACTGGTGACCTTGATTAGAGGAAGATTTTGTATTTCAGCTGGAGGCAAAAAGCTCTCAGGATGAGAGATGTGAATATCCACATCTACAAGAAAAACGTCTGAGCACTATAAGCATTACTCATTTTTGCCCGCTCTATCTTTTATCTGTGCAATTTGCTCTGCTAGTTTGGTCAGAGAAGTGTACGAACACCTGCGTGTCATGGGCCAGCTTGTGCCTGACAGATTTAATACACAAGAGAATGTCAACAACCGCAGAAAAATTTCTGCCCAGCAAAAAGACTGTCCTTTACCTCAAAACATGTTCTTTGCAACTTCCAAATAACTGGAAAATCATTAACACAACTGATATGTATTCCATAAGAAAGATGTGCCTGATTGCTCAAGATGATTTGGGCTGAATGATAAATGAAAATCCGGTACCAAACTGGATATAGATAGTTTGTATATGGATCCATTAGAGCTCTTAACAGACTTCCCACTTAGTGACATGGGCTTTCAAAATATGACATCTCAATAGTGTATTTATTCTTAACACCATAATGAGATGAGAATCTAATTTACAATAGATGAGAATGGGAAAGAGAAAAAGCATTATATATGATAACATTTTTCAAATAGAAATAAGAAAATGAGAAAATATTTGGCTTCATGTGCCTTCATTCTCAGAGCTCACATAATTTAAAGACTCGTATAATCCAATAAAGTAGTAGTTTTTCAGGGACTTTATTACTTCTGAATGCTTCGGATTGGCAATACTGCTGGTTTGCCAGCATTCTGGCGTGCATAAACTGATCTAGACAAAAAGAAATCCCTATATTTTTCATTACTCCTAGGAGACTGTTCTTATCTTCACAAGAATAGAGAAGAAGGAATTACCACAACAAATAGGCCATTTCTCGCTACTTGTTTTCTCCTACCAAAATTTGTATTACGGCTTCAAAGACAGACTCGTTTTAGAGATTCCACAGCCAAAGGCAAACCAGCAGATGTCTATCCCTCCCCCCCACCGTTACTAAAAATGTGCTGACTTCCTTATCTGCCTACATACGGCTTCCAGCCTTTTTCAGGGAAAAAAGAAAAACCCTGTCCCAAAGAGCACACATCCATTTGTATATTACTCTACCCTAAAAGAGTAGTAGACAGGGAGCTATTTATTCCTCCTCCATCCCATATAACTACAGATGCTATTCTTAACTGTCACTCTCATTTTATATTGTTCATATGGTGTAGGACAAGGCGCGTTCTTTTCTTAAAGCCATGCTCACTACAAAACAAAATGCAACCATAATTTATTCCTTGCAAATTGCAAGCATACCTCAGATACCAACTGGCTTTAAAACTAGAATATTAAATGAGTGTTTAGGTATCATTTATCATTCTTTTGTAATATCAGCAGTGCAACACATCATCTTCTAAATTTCATCATCTTCTGCCTTAATTTTAAATCTAAAAGTATGATTATTTCATCCTCTTTCACAAACACACAAAAGTCTTTAGTGTGCTTGAAAGTATGAAAAAATCCCTCAAATATACCTGACATGAAAATTATCAGTAACCAAATCTCCTCTGGTCTTCAAAATTTACATAGTAAGACAGCCATAACAATGTAAAAGCTTGCAAAATCCACTCAGTTATGAGGGTCTCTGTTTTTAGGTAAGTCCTTTTGCATGTGATTTAATGCTCATGGCCATAGCTACATTTGAGTGTTTTAATGAGAAACAAGTTAGTACAGGTGGCACTGTAAGAAAGCCTGCAGAGGAAAAAGCTCAAAGGAATTAAAAATACAGAGAAAAGTGTGGGTTGAATGACAAAGTGCACTGTACTGAAAGGGGAGTTAAAAGGGACGCTAATGAAAGGAGTTCAAGACAGTGCCAATTCATTTGGAATATAAGCATAAAAGATTGCCGGTGATTCTGTAAAACGTGATGACTCATACCTTCTCTCTTTCTCTTCTATCCACTGTGATGCTTCTCAAACCTTATTCGCTTTTATTATTGTCTCTACATTCCTTTTACTCTTATAATGAATATGGTACAAGTTGATTAAGACACCTGATAAAAGCAAGGACATACTGAAAGGTCTACTGCAATGAAACACACGAGCTACTTTAATAACCTGTTCACAACAGCGTTTAAAACTAAGAGGACTTTTTCACAGTATCTTGCTGCTGCGTTTAAAAGCATTAAACTTATTCCATCTTAAGAAAGAAAAACTGCTTTTCTTCCCTCTGTGAACATAAATGGATTCAAGTACATGTTACCCCAATTTCCTTTCTTTTACAGCCACACAATCTTAATAAAGCTGAAATTTCACATATGGAATTACAAGAAAAAAACCCTACCCTTTAGAAAACTATATGCCAAGTAATCTTTAAAATATCTTAAACTGTTCTTTCTAGCAGAAGAATGAACTTTCTAATCTGAAGAACTATTTCACATACCACAAAAAATGTTTTAAATGGCTATAAGACCAATATATAGAAAAAGTTTGCTAAACAATGGCCTTCCCAGTTTCCAAACACGGTCTATATTTGTATTTTCTAATAGCTGTCATTTTTTAATTTATTCGTTAACAAGATGAGAGAGCTGTCAAAAAGAATGGCTAATGTATAAGTAACATGCAGGCAAACACACTACCTGGCATACAGTATATAGTCATATATTCTAAGGTAACGATATTGCAGATCTCCTCTGTGGATGCTTTGTGACATTTTAGAAGCAGTACTTAAAAGGCAGATTACTCAGGATTTATCAAAACATGATTTGAAGGTCACATCCCGAGACACTTGAAATTATTAATCACACTAAAATTCTGGCTATACACATACATTTTTTGAAACTTAATATATTTTATCCTTTCTCTCCAAGCCTTTTTACCCACCAGTGTCTACAGTGGAGGGTAGCTGAAGGAAAGGAATTTTTTTACTTTTAGGCATCCAGTGACATAGGGCTTTCCTCAAAAACAATAATAAAAAGCCACACACAGATCCAGAATTCATTACTACCACTAATTCTGTAACAAAAGGATCCATATTAGAAATGACAGAAGAATTAAACTGCTAAGAATGGATGTAATAAACTAACATCTGCTGGTACAAGGGCTCGCAATAATACTTTTATCTTGAATTTAGCAATACCTGAAATAATTGGTGATGACAAATGATGGATTATTCCATATTGTTACATAACTGAATTACAAATGGGTATTTTGTGCCTGCATTCTGTATCCTTCATCTTCCCCTCTCTCACTGTAGTGCTCCAGCGGGATTTTTTCTAGCCACAGTTACACAAGTTGACAAAACTGCTTATACACACACCCCCACTTTATAGGGAGATGCAAACAAAGGTGCAAAGCATTTTATTGCACTTAGCATTCTGCAAAAGTTCCTACATAGTAAAGGCAGGGAGATCTACCATAAGTTAGCTGTGCACAGACTGACTCACGAGTAACTAGGAAATTAAATCCTCCCTGAAGGAACGGTCACAGCTGTGCATTCTTATATGAAAAAGGACCACAAGTAAAATTAAAAATAAAAAAAATTCATTCAGTCACAGATCATGAATTTATATTCAAAATATTCCCCTATAATTGTCATCATAAGACTCTCTGAGCTGAATTCAATATAAAATGTGTGTTGACTTTATTACCTTACTCACTCAGACTTGTTTTCTAACAGATGGCAAAGTGACTAACTCCGACCATGGGATCTCCCTCTAGCAGCAGCTTACAGAAGAGTGGACTTCCCTGGTGTCCAGCTGACTCAAGATGCTGCCACCTGATTACGAGTCATTTTGCCCAAACGCCACATAGAAAACAAAGATGCTATAATACTTTTTCTGCAATCAATTTATGTCTGAAATGTAGAATCATAAGAATCTATCACCTACATTCAAACGTACTTCTGAAAATTAATAACCGGTCAAGGCAGCAGCATTTCCATCCTTCTCACAACTGTCACAGTTTAACTACACATAAATATTGATGCCAAGGCCTGTGGCCATTCATCCAAGCGAAACAAGGCACAAGGCCCATGCTGACTGCAGGCGTAGTAAGCAGAAGGGTAACACAACAAAGCAAAGAGCAATTGCGTACTCTCTCCTTCGTGACACTGTTACAGCAGGAGTAGAACTGCTGAGGAGAATGCAAATGCCTCCAACTGCTTCAGAGCATTATTTCGGCATGGCGCACCACTGCCCACTGTTATAATGTTATCACAGACACTGCAGTATTTTTATCATGTATATCTGAAAAAAATGCTTACATAAGTTGTTAGTGTATAGCTTCACACACAAAACCATCGAGCCTGGTTGGTACAAAAAGGGAAACAGTACAGACTGTTGAAAGACTACGGTAACCAGTGGCATGTGCCAGGCATCCTGCAGTATATAAACCTCAGTAGAAGAGAGACAGAGACACCTTGATCTTCGCAATGCCACTTCTCTCACAAAGGATGAGGACACGTGGTCAGTGACACAAGCAGATTTAGTCGATTCACTGAACAGGTATATTGAATATGAACACGAACACTGAGTACTGTATTAAATACAGCATAAGCTATCAATCACTAAAAGCTTATTACATGCACTTTCTTCTGTGCAACATATATTTAGTGAAGAGCTGCAGTGTTTCTGCTGTCTTCCCTGAAGCTGTGCTTCAGTCCTAGAGCACGATTTCCACTGTAATCGTGCCTAAATTTCCACGATTTAGGCACTTAAGCATAGAAATGCCTAAAAATAAAGCAAGTACTTCCATTAGCAGCAGCACTTAGCAGCTGAGAAAAATCAAGCTTCACATTTAAATTATGCTTAGTAGAGCAGAATCAAATCTTTCTACCTGCTGAGCACCAACTTTACTTACCTCACTTCCATCTTCCTCCCATCAGCAAGGATATAGCATTATTTGGGCACAAATATGTACTGGAGAATTTAATTATTGTAAAATCATAAATACTGTAAAATCATAAATACTGTACATAAACAGTTGATAAAACCAAACTCAACACAACAAATAGGAAATCATAAAAGGGAAATTAAACCAAAATAATAAAATCTTATATCCAGGAACTAATTAAAATTCCACTTGGGAGAAGACAAGCCTGTAGATTATAATTGGCAGAATTCTGCTCCCGCATTTCTGCTGAAACTGTGTAGCCACTGTGTTGGATAGAATATCCAGAATTAATCTTGATGCCTTTGGACATGTTGCGTGGTACTTCACACAACAGACTTCCACATCACAAGTCAGCCCCACCTGATGGGCTATGTCGAGAACACCTGCTTGGAATTGTGCTGCTAGCTATTCCCAGCACCTGTTCATAGAACACCATTTGCCCATTAGCAGCTACCAGGATGAAATGGAAGGAAAGCTAGCAAAAGACCTGTAAGCAGCACTACCGAATGATATCCACCATAAATAATAAAAAAATACCTTACATACTTGATATCCTAACAAATACCTGAAAAAAAATTAATTACTAGTCATAGGCTTGTCCCACTGATATTAAAAAAATAAAAATCACAATATGAGACAGAATGTGTATTTAGTCTGATGAATCTCATGCACATACATACACAGTTTTTACTGAAAAAGTTAGTTCAATTTCCCATAAAAGCAAGGCTTGTGCGATCATTCTGCACCCCTAGGAATTTCTGAACCTTCTGGGCAATTCCAATCAAATTTGAGGGAGAGACAGAATCTTACAATCCATTTAGCCCTGTGAAAGTAAAAAAAGCAGTAGAAAAATACTTAAAACAGCAACTCTTCAAAGCGAAATAGCTAGACACATAGCGATAGTTTGATCCAATCATGTTAAGCATCTTCTATGCAATTTTGGATACTCCTCTAAATCCTTCGTTTCTTCTATGTTTATCTTGAAACCATTCCCTACAAAAGTACTAAGAGATCTCTTCAGAAAGAAGGATGTTGTGTTGGCATAGGGAAGTTCCCAGCTGGCTCTTTACTTCTTACTGAGCAATGATGAACAGTATCAGAAAGGGATAGTCAAACAAATAGCTTTTTGGTGTGGTGTGAATCTAAATTTGCTCTGCTATTTCCTGCAAGCATGTCTGTACGCATATGGTACATTCTAAAATCCTGCTGCCAGTTCCATGCTGAGCCGTTCCCGTCTTCCATCCAAGAGTTCAGCTGAGCGCACCTGCTGCCCTGCACACCCATTGCTGCTGGCACTGTTACATACCACTATATCACAGGCTATGTTGTTCAGTGGAGAAAAGAAACATTTAACAGTTTACCAACTGGTTTAGGCAGAACGCTGCTGTGCAGCTATAGGCAGAGAAATATGCAATAACGGCTGGTGTGAGGAAAGGCTGTGTGTGCAGTGTATCCCTCCGGAAGGCAATTGTCCACCTCCTTAGAATTATTTCTGAATTCTCTGTCAATTTAGAAATTTCACACATATGGAGAGCAATATAACTGACATGAATTTGGTTTTTTCAGTCAACTTCCACAGACTGCCTTAAAATAATCCATGGGCTAAGAAGCCAGAGACACCACCTCTTAAAGTGCTTGTCTGCTATAAACCTTAAAACCTTGGCTTTCTTCTTTGTGACATTCAAATTACTTTGCTCTCATAGACTACATTTCAGCTGGTGTCTCGTGTAATCTGCTTGAAAGGACTTGGGTAAAATACGCCCCATTTCTGGCAACCAGGCCAGCAAACAATTCCCTTCTCAGCTATTTGACTATAATAGAGACAGGAGTCCTTGATGTCCCTCACCTATCTGCCCTCATACAGAAAAAATTACAACTACCAAAGGAGAAATTTTAGTGCCATCTGCCTCTTCCCAAAAGCCTTCTCCCCTTAAGATTTCACAGCTCAGCTCTCCAGCCATGACAAACTCCCTAGTCTTTTCCCACTGACTGATGAATTCCAGCTGCTTATTCCTTGGAGTCCGACGAAAGGACAGTGTACTGCACCAATGATGACCTCTCGATGATCCTTATGGGTCCCTTCCAACTCAAGACATCCTATGATTCTCTGATTCTCCATCAATTTCAGACTGCTAAAATGAAACCACAGTACAGATCAGAAAAAACCCCTGTATTACACTAAGCATCCCATACAGATATGTGAGCACATGCACTTTACGAACAGAATACAGTTTCAGAAATGCTGGGTAGCAGTGTTACAGAAGAAAGTCAATATTGGTCGCATGTGCAAATAGTAAACAAATTCCAGAATATTGAGTACCCTAGGTCAGTATTGGTAGGAATGATAAATATAGATGTGTCAGAAAGATCAACAAAGTTAGTATAAAAAGGTATAAAACAGACAGGTATGTTTTTAAATAAAAGATTCTCAGCAATGAATTTTTCTCCCATTTCCTATCAAATTTTCTCATATAAAAAAATAAAAATCACAAACTAGTTCAAGCAAGATTTCTGGTTCTTAACTAAACAGAAATTCTGTAATTTACAGTATGCCATATTGGAAGAAATATTAAATTTTTAAATTCCGGACTCCAGTCAACCTTGCAAGGAGAATATATTATAGCTTATGTAGAAAGGAAGAAGACATTTCACCCCTTTTATCTTTGGCATATAAGTTTCTGACAGTTGTTTTTCTACAGTATTTGGTGCTGCTTTTATTGAAATTATTGGACTAAATAATTGGTATGATCTAGTATGGAAAGTTAGAAGTTAAGCTTTCTTAGTGTTAATGGCAGCATTATGTCCAACAACAAGAAGACAGAAATACAAACAGATGCCAAACAATTGCATACATGGTATTGATTTGAATAATTTATATTATGGCTTGTAAAAATTATATATAGCCACTTTGTTCAAATTCAAAACAGTAAGCAGTTCCAGAGGAAAAGCAACTGTTCATGCAATCAACAGATAATGAAACACACAAAAGAAACTAAAAAAACCAACCTCATCTACCAGCCACGAGTTTTCCTGAGGATCTAACTGCTTCAGTTAATGTATTTCAAAATCTATCCAGATTTTTGTTTCCAGGCAAAAATAAGTCAGTACAGAAAATAGCTTCTCCTCCCCTCCACTGTTAAATTATCTGTAAATTAGAAATGCTCACTCCACTTGCCTACTTTCTCAGCAAATATATTAATTCTTTTATTTTGGCTTCCATCTTCCAGTTTGGGGACATATGCCCTTGTCGGAAGGTCACCAGAAGTTTGTGACAACCCAAGGGTAAATGGGGAAGGTGGAAAAGCACAAGAGATGAGTAACTAAGGCTACATGATAAGAAATTATGAATGAGGTCACAAATGCAGAGTAATATTCTTTCTCCACTTTGGCAAGCTTTGAATCAGTTCTGACTGTGGTATCACAGAGGCACTACTAGAATTTGAACCCACAAATCAGAAAAGTAAACAAAAAGGGTCGAAATATTCCTCTTCCTTTGTAAACATCCTCACGACATAAAGGAAAATGCCTGTTTTGGATAATATTATCTATACAGTTCTTTCACATTCACAGTTAATTTGGCAGGGAGTCTCTTCATTTGAATCAAAATACAGGGGAGAACATAAATTTGAACAAACTGTATCTGACTTAAAAAAAAAAAAAAAATTAAGTCCATAACGAGTTTCTCTGACACTCCTGTGTTTAGCTTCTGGCCATAAAAAATACCCCAACACCTGTGTAAATAACTAAATAAGGCCTTTAATAGCATTGCTTTGTTATGATTATTAAAATACCAGGGATTGAATTTCATAAACTCTGACTGTGTGAGAGAAATGAAGAGTGAACTTGTGGTACAGAAAAAAGAAGGAACTTCTCAGAAAAATCTGCTAAAAAGAGATAGTACTAATGTTAGAAGATCTATTATTATAGCTACACGATTTCTTCAAGAAAAAAAAAAGCTGCGGGATTATGCTACAGGTTTTGATACATACACATAGATTATCTCTGAAAATCACTTGAGCATAGAAAAGCACATTGTATTAAAGATGAGTGTACATTGCTCAATCTCATCTGCTTGCACCTGGTAGGTTTGCACACGTATTGGTATACTTACTACTCTTTTAGGGTTTACAAATGTAATAGCATTTTTAATCTGAAATGGATACTTGAAACAGTTTAAAAATCTATATTTTTTCTTTTTCTGATTTTCTAATGATGAAACACTATTTCGGGGCAATATTAATTTTCTGATGTAAAGAAATAGAATATGCACTCTCTCATCTTTCTCTGTTTTCCCCCCCAACTTTGGATATTGTAGATTGCATAAGAGGCCTTCTTCTCAATCAATAGCTTTTTCTTTTTTCGTATTGCTATTTTGTCTTTTTGAAATTTAATATTATTAATGCTGAACCCAGGGCCAAATTATTAAATGACTAAGCAAAAATCTTAAAAAATCTTGAAGCAATTTCTTAGAAATTATAATAGAAAGAGGTAGATTAAGAAATTGTTTTTATTTCTAAAACAACCATTCCCTCCAACACAGACCTTACTTATTTTATGCAGTGTTGTCATCCAGTACTTATAATGTCTGTTGGAAGGATGGCATACTGATATCCATTGACAAGGAAGTTTTAAAATATGACTGCAAGTCCACAGCATCATGTTTCTCAAGTACTTTTTGCAAATCAAAACCCAATTAGGACACTACTCCAGTTGTTAGGCTCTAATGACGCTGTGCAGTAATCATCATAGGCACAAATACTCTAATTTAAAAGCAATTAGCAAGCCGCATCATTTGTAACAGAACATACTGAATATATCCAAAAACTGGCTGTGCCTTGTACTTTGTTTTTTAACACTTCAACTCCATTTTTAGCACTAACAAAAAGAAATTATTAGCTCAACCTGTAAAAATTTGCTGTTATATTATTTCCAAAATCAAACATTCCTTTTTTACCACTGAAAGCATGTTTGCTATTGGAAAAACAGTTCTGAAGAAAACTGAAAAAGTATTCTGTACAAAATTTATTTAGGAAAAAAAGATAAACGTGTATTTTCCAGCAAAAGTCCTAAATTTGCCTGATTTTAACAGGTAAATTTAAGAGCTGTCATGTACAAACAATATCCTCTTTAAAAGAAGGATGGGACCATCATTAACTGTCATGAAAAATAAGAGAAAAGAAAATGAAACTTTGGGGGTGATCCTCCACAGCACACAGAACTTCAATAATCCAAAATTATAACTGAAAGCAACTGATCATTTTCAGCTCCAAAACTGTATGTCAAAACAATACCTCTTACACTTACTCAACACTTAAGAATTGGATTTCTGTTCTGCAACCCACACCCATAGCACACCTTGTCTCTTAAAAACAGATGTTACTTTTTATTTCACTTGCACTGGGTAAGCTAGCTGTATTTGTCAAATCAAAACTTCCAGTACTTTATATATAACGAGGTTGATCCAGGTCCCTGTAAAATCATTGGAATATAAAGTTTAGACCATTGGAAAAAAAGCAAGTCAAATACTACCAATGAGTTTAATGAGCACTGTCTTTTAAGTCTGAAAATAATAGCATGTATTATTTTATATAAAATTATGCTGATCTTGTATTTTAGCAGAATATATTACTTTCAGAGGAGATGACCGAAACAGATACAGACACAGACATTAACATCATCAGTACTTTGGAAGTCTTCTCACTGCCTTTATTGCTGACAAATTTTAGAACCTGCAAATATCTGCAATGTATAGCCACTAATGGTTAACAAAGATTTTATTATGGCATAAAGAATACAGAATTTCTTCAGATACTAAGCTATGACTTCGAGAAATGGGTGGTTTTTCAGTAAACAGACATGACAGATGGGATTTGCCCTGCTCACAAAGTTAATGTACCATGATATCCTGCTGGAAGAATTCCAAAGGGTATGCAGCCTTTGCTGTTCCTTAATATTTGCAAATTTCTATTAAAAAATGACGATGGCACCGAACTTTTAGCAGGTACCTCTGACATTACCAGATCTAAATAAATTAGCACAACCACCAATCTGTTGTGCTATATTAAATCATGTCACGGATTAAAGCTACCCTGCGTCACATCTTTAGGCAGTTGCACATTACGTGACACCACGAAGACATCACACACTAAACGAGCTCCTGCTAGATACAACAAGCTCTGTTAGGAACCACTCCAAAGTACCAATATTAAAGAAGATCCTACCACAAGCAGAGTACAGACACACGTATTCCACAGAACAAGGTCCTGCAAAAGCAGGAGATGGGTTAAGGGTAAAAAGCAAAGGCGTGGAAGTATTCAAATTTTTCCAGTTTGAACTCCTCCCTAGAAAGTACAGATTTCCAATAACAGACAACTGTGATATCACCTTAAATTATTACACTTTGGACTCACCTCCACATATCTGAAAAGTGATCAAGTATCAGCAGCATTTTTCATCTTTTCAGCTCTGGAGTTGTGCAACCCGGAAAACACAAAATTCCATGTAGCAGATTATTTATTTCATAACTTATCTCTTAGACTGTATGTACAAATTAAAGTCAGTAATGCTCAAACAATTAAAAAAAAGAAGTAATGTTGGAAAACTGCAGAAACAACTGAAAAATGTCCTGGAACTTGTATGTGCCTTTATCAAGGAAGAACAGACGAACTACACCAAATTTGAAACACCTCTGCTGCCGAGGTTTTACTTGCTCTTAAAGTACAGCACATTTACAAAAGCTCTTTTAAAAGCATTTGCTTCTAACTTTTGTTAAGAAATTAACTAAAAGTCAATCCTGAAGTAACAAGAAGTGCAAAGAAAATAAGCATCAGATACCTGAAGTCCTTTTAGGATGTCCTTTTAAGTCCATTTTGCTGCAAATACTATTACGATTATCCTCAGATGTCAACATGTCATTTGGTAATAAATGTTTATATTAACTAGGTGTGACTTGCTGCTTGACAAGCAAAATTAATCTGAAAGATTTTGTTACTCATACTGCACGCAACTTTGCTTTAGTATGTTACCTGCACAACTCAAGTCCTAAAAGAATACTCTGTTTCCTCAAGAACTAGCAGAATTATGATATTAATTTAGAAGTTTATCTTTAATTACTATGATTATTGTCCTCTTGTGGAAAAGATAATCAATGTAAAATACAGATATTAGCCAGGTTCATATCCATTTTCATAGAGACCTCAAAAACTGCCTGAATAAATTCCATCTTTGACTGAAAAAAAAAAAAGGACTGGCAAAGCAACATCATGTAAATATAATTTAAAAAAAGGAAAAAAAAAGGAAAAAAATAATCAAACTGTGACAAAAATCAGGGAAGGAGTAAAGCACCTGAACACAGAAATCCATGAGGAGTACCATGGAAAATGAGAGTGCAAACTTAAACAACAGCAGCAAAAAGCTCTAGAGAAATGACAAAAAAAAGATATAGTGTGTGTGTATATACTATTCCTATACCACATGTACCTATTGGTGGTAGCAAAGAATTTAGTGGCATGTACAATTCTAAAACATTCTTAGCAAGATACAAACACAGCTAAGACTAGAAGAAGAATTACAGGTGAAATTTATTTCGATTGTATATAAACTGGAAAAAAGAAAAATGTTAATTCACAGTACATTAATAGTAAATCATTTTGTTAAGGACAGGAAATGAAGAACAACTCAAATGCATTGGTCTTTCTTTCAAACTGTACACTTAGAAGCAGCCACTATGTTAATCATAACCTCCTATCTATGAAATTAAAGCTATGCAACAGGTTATTTAAGAATGCAGTGAGAGTGACCTGGAGCTGACCTAGAGATTTAACCTTCCAACACAAGACTTATCCAGGTTCTATGGGACTGCAGATGTTAGTTCATCTTACCGAAACATACTCCAAGAACTGATGCTCTGAAGTGATGACCTCACTTACGAGTCTCACAGACTGATTTCTTTCCCCATAATACCTAGCACTGGCAACCTCTGCAGGTTTTAACTGCCTCATTTTTTTAGACCCTCTCTTTGTAGACATCTACAAAAGATGAGGCAGTTAGAATCGGAGGGGTGGGATGGTTTATTGTTTGGGGTTTAGTTTTAAAATCCTGTATCTTCTTTACCCAATAGTTTTATAAGTTAATGTCCAGGCAAAGAGAAGTCCTTATACCAATGTGATGGAAATAACAAAGGGAATTTTATAAAAATCTTTTGACTCCCAGTAAGAGTATATTTCCCTAATACAGTTACCCGCAGTTCTCTTGGATAAAGAGAGAAACATCGTAAGTCAGAACGTGCATGATCACAGAATCTCCAATAAAGGTTCATCCTCCATTGTGGTTGGCATCACAGAAAGATTTCTGTCGAGATTTTTTTCCTTGCAAATTTGAGACATTTGTCATTGAGACATTTGTTTCTCTCCTTATTCTTCCATACAACACATAATAGAAACATGTACTGCTATAATACAGTAATAACACATCCTTTTTTCCACCTAAGTACTTTTCTTCATTTCGTATGGTCATTTCTCCTCTTCCAGATCAAACGTGCTGTCCTTATCTTCCACTGTGATCTTCTCTGTTGTTTTAGTTCTACAGGTTAACTCCTTTCCTGCTCTAACCCATCCTATCGTATTCTGTCTCACTCTGATCCACCTATGAACTAACTCGGACACATGCTTAAATATCTCTTTATTTGCCCATGGAAGACAGTCCTCTGCCTAATTTAAGGTATTGGCTGAGTAAAATAAACCAGGAACTGACTTTTCATGTGGCAAGAAAACTAAGGGTTGATGCATTCTTCTGATATTAGTATTCAAAATAAAGTATCACGCTACAATGAGTGCTATTTTCTTTCTATACCAGACGTAACTGCCATATGAATGATATGTATTTTATAATTTATAACCATTTACACATCTATACATTATATGTTTATGTAGTTTTATAAATTTTATGCATATAAATGTAGCATTTACAATGGTTGACACTTTAAAGATCACTAAGTTATTGACATGTAAATTGAGTTCATTGCCATGGAACAGTTTCCTTTCTCTGTTACTTGCACACTACTTTCTTTCATTGCTGTAAAGTTTCCGCACAGGGCTGTTACTTGTTTAGTTAACTGGTTTTCTGCAAACTGGATATGAGTTTATGTAACTGGATAAGCCTAATAAGATTCTAATAAGACCTTACCACAGGAAGCTGAAAATGTGCATTACCCTAAAGACATGTATACTTTAACATGGCCATAATTTGCTCGTAGTTCACTTACCCATACCATCTATATTTTCAAAAATATCCTGAGCTTCAGCATTGGTCTCCCTTGATAAAAAGCACATTCCAGAAAGCTGGTGAGTTGACTCATACACTCTACTTAAATCTAAACTGAATATTCCTCCTTTGAAGTTGGTAGCTGAATCTTGAGTCAGACTTTTTAAAATCCATGGACTACCATGCAATTTAATAGAAGATTTTATTAACATGCCTGCAAAATTCTATTTTTATATATTACTCCACTTCTAGAAATGCAAAAGAAGAATTAGAAATTATTTTACATTATTAAGACAGCTCTCAAATTTTAAGTATTGTGAAACAAAAGAAGGATAGCACATCAAAGACTCAAGTTTGCAAATAAAGGTAGAGCATTGTTAAAGATATAAAAACAAACATCCTACTACTGCATCTCCGTAAGATAGCTTCACTTTAGCTATAAGAGATATGATGCATTTTATTTCTGCTTTTTAAAAAATATTTGGGTACTAACTGGAGGCAAAATGTTCAAATGCAAATGATTCAGCTCTCTGTAACTGAAACGGGCAGGATTTTGAATAATGAAAAGTTGAGGCATGAAAAAAATGAAAACTTTCACAAAACTAATCAGCACAGCAATCTATATTTGAGCTATACTTAGAAATAAGTAACATAAGCTCTTAACACTTGGCTGTCGCAATCTGAATAATTGCCATATGCTGTGTGTGGAAAATATATGCAAATATATTATGTGCAGTATAAGTAGATCCTGCCATAAACTCGTCTGGATGGTTTTTTTTCTTTTTCCTGTCACGGCAACACAGTAAAGCCAGTGGTTAATATTCACTGAATTACAGACATATCTTTCAATGCCACCAGATTTAGTTAGTATTAGTAGGTCCTCTTCTTTATGTTTCTGAGGTGATTTTCTGTGCTTGAGGAACTCAAAGACACAAATTAATGGAAACTGGAACACTTCGTACCCCCTCCTCACTAACTGGTATTGTTGCACAGGGGCCAGATGCAAAAACCTCCACCCTGTGGTTTAAATCCTTTGGTAATGTAGAACCTGAGCTTCCACACAGTGGGTGGAAAAACGTCTTACACGTTCCCTAGAGCACAACACATGGAAGTTACAGCTGACCTAATTAACACGTCTTCAGTTGAAATAAATAAATAGAGTTCTATTGGGTTGGTTAGTATTAGCGAAATTCTGTTCCTAGCAAAACCGTAAGTTGTACAAAATCAAGTATCAAATTGTCCTACTGCAAGGTATCTGTAGCACTCAATCGCTCATCACTGAAACTAGCTTTCCAGCCCATGGAATAAATTGTGCTACAGTCCAGGAAAGACATTCACTGAAAGACATTTGAAAGTTGTGTAGAACGTAAACAAAACAATTACCTTCCTACATCACATCTAGGTAATACCAGTGAATTTTGGTAAATGTATTCTTAATAAAGTAAAAAAAAACCCCTAAACAAACAAAACCCCCCAAACCCCAAAACAGAACCCCCCTGAGTTTTAATCTGACCCTCTGACTTGAGTTACAATGTAATCACCCTTCATAAAAGCAAGCAGTAGCGTACAAGAGAGGAAGTATTCACTATAATCAGATTATCAACATATATTAGGTTAAGAAAAGTTAATAAACCCCACATTTCTAAGCAGACCCTCTCCTCTCTATCAAGACTTATCCAGCCTGGTGCCTGCAATCCAGACTTATTTTTTTAAAGCTCTCACTTGCTTTTATTGAAGAGGATCCTGATTTAGGGATGGATGTAACTCTGTATTGCAGAACTTTTCCTGGGCTTTATTAACATTCAAATCCTTTCCTGCCAAAGGAAGCCCTATGATCACCGAGACAACTAGGGTACTAACTTAAAATCTTTCTTCATGATAATTTCCAGCCTATTTCAAGCCTCATGCTTCTTGGTCACAGCTATATGGAATATGTAGACTGTAACCAGAATTTCCTAACAACTGCAAAGAAACAGCCCACCTTTTGGACAGGGCAGAATTGTATCCCCTTTAAATAAATACTGCAATTTTGTCAGTTCATAAGCATTTGCAAACGCATGCTATGCAAACAAAAAACCTGAAGTAAATGGTATCCAATTTCTCCTTAACAAAACATAAGGGAAGTTCTAGTCTCTGCTTCACCGGTAAAGTCAAATGGCATTTTGCTGGGATTTTTCTGCCTCTAAGCGTTCCCCAGAACCACTAGCTCAGCTACATCATTGTCAGGCATGAATTGCTGTGGTGAAAAGCCAATGATGTGAACTCTACATTGGCCCTACAGTTAGACCCCATCCCAACAGCATAGCTCAGCTTTGTGTAGCTTTATCTGAGCTCCCTTCCTCATCTCTACGCAAATATACTTTCTAGGCTTTCCCCTTCTTACCCTAAGTAATTGTGAGACGCTCAAGGATTTCTATTTTATTTTGATGTTGAAAGTATTTTTGTAAGTAAAATGTAAGTATTTCTAATGTCTATTCATAATATTCCCTACTATTTAAGCATTATTCAGACCTGTACATGAAAAAAGTTGCTAATGAAACCTGAATATCTAAATAAAAACAAGGCAGTTCAGGAATTTTGCAATGGAATACAAAGCATACAAGAACACATGTATGTAATAAAACTGTTGGTGTTTTGAGGGTGTCTATGTACTGACATTTCACACAATACTGAAATAACTGATCATTACTCAGAAAGAAGGTACTCAAGGTACACAACAGATTAAACAAGGTACTTTCAAAAACACTTCTCAAGGTTGAATCTCGATAATAGAGATTTATAACTTTCTAAAAAGAAAATGTGTATCTGCATAAGCCAGCATTTTCTGTCATGTGGTCTTATGAAAACAACATTTATTACATTATTAACACATATCTGTTGGGTTATGTCCCTGTCACCTGCAAAAGTAATGTTTATCCTGTCATTGCAACTGAGAGATTCAGAAGCTAAACTTTTCCACTGGGTAGAAAGAGAGAATACTTCTTTCCAAATTGTTTCATATGTTAAAAGCATATTATTGCAGTAATTTTTTTTACATAGCTTGTATGAAGCCTTTAGGTAAAATGTTCACAGATCTGTTCTCCTCCATTTCCGTTATCTTTCCAATTCCTTTACAACACAGTTCCCCTCCCCTTTTTATTTTCTTACATTAAACAAACTCAGTACAAGCAATTATTTTGCAACTTTTTATGCAATTACTATTTTTAAACTGTATGTTATATTGAAAAAAACTGCGCTTCTAATTTTTATGGTCTATAGAATCAAAACAGTTGCCTGGATGATAACTAGTAACACTTCAACTCTTTTCCTGGAGTCGCCGCTCACTCTCAGTAGCAAATCAAATCAACAGGCAGTTTACATGCTGAGAAGCAGTAAAAATCAGTTCCATAAAAACAAAAATCATAACTTTATTGCCAAAATCTGGGATGCTGAAAGGTTGGAGCTTCTTCTTTAACCCCCCAGTTTAGTGGATTATCATATAAGAATTTCAGTCCTGTAAGCAAATAGATTAATTTAAGCTCCATATATTATAAAATATATGAAGCCTTATGTTTAAGATCTCATGACTGTGCCAGAAAGTTTGCTCTTAAGATCCAATTGAACCTTAATGACTGCCAATTGCAAATACAAAACAAAATTAATTTTTAGTAGACCACATCATGTATATTAACAGAAAATCAAGGAATCCTCAAAAAACCACAACTTTATCTCAGGACATACTAATAAGAGGCTTCACTATAATTTTTACAGCTGCCAACCTTTTTTGTTGCTCTTACAGAACCCATGAAAAATTTATTTGGAAGCAGGGAAAGGGAGAAAAGGAGGGTGTGGACTTACTGGAGAAAGTCCAACAAAGGGCCATGAAGACAATTCAGGGACAAGAGCACCTGACGTATGAGGAGACTCTGAGAGAGCTGGGACTGTTCAGCCTGGAGAAGAGAAGGCTCAGAGGAATCTTATCAATGTGTATAAACATCTGATGGGAGGGACTAAAGAAGGTGGTGCCAGACTCTTCTCAATGCTGACCAGTAAAAGCACAAACAAATACAAGAAATTTCATTTAAACACATATCATGCTGTTTTGCACAAATTGGAATGACTATTTGGCTAGTAATTAAAAATTTTCTTTAAATCATCTCTGTCTACTGATGTGACAATGCATTTTGAAATCAAAGTTCACTTTAAAAGGGAAAGGACTGTGTTTATTCTGTGCTTCTACAGCATCTAGCACATGCCATGTGTTTCTGGTTCAAAAATCAAGCTCCTGCATGTCACTATGATACAAACCAGTCACAACAGAAAAAGCATATTGAGGGCAAAATATTATTAGGTTCTGTATCAAAAGGCCTCAGAGCAGTACGGAGTCTGACAGAATAAATAAAGTGCCGGAGTGCAAGCAGACCCCCCTCTATACGGTCAAACACAGTTTTAAATTTCCTGGCAGTATCAGACCATCCTGACACATGCTTGGTATTATTTTAATCATTTCCCATTAATTAGACCAAGTAACTTATACATATACAGCATAGCTGAAAATACAAAATATATTTCAGTAGAATAACTATATGCTGGAGCCAATTTTCATTAATGATTTATGTAAATGGATGTATAAAATAAAGGCTTTTCCTCTTTTAAATACCATTTCTTTCAATTTCTTCTTTTAAATACAGTTATTTCAAGAAATAAACTGCTGAGAGCATAGCTCACATTCTTCTTGCCATGAACCCATTTTTCAACTACGGGAAGTGGAAATATACCGAGCATCTACTCAGCACAACTCTAAATACAATCTCCTGTATATCAGAGAAAGCTCCGTCCCCATTCTACTCAAACAGCTGCAACTGAGTAAGCAATTTGTATATGGAGGAGATTAAAAAAAATAAAAATCATTTAAGCAGGTGGACAGTTACTGGTGTGGAGAATTTGTTTCCCTTCCTGACCTCAGTTCTTATCCACAGAGTTGTAAATAGCAAAGACTGTATTTCATTTTTTCCACAGACCCTTTGGGAGCCCTCTCATAAGAATAAGGAAGTAATTTCTGTTTCTCTCATGTGTTCCTGTTCTATATTTTAACAACAAGCCCTTTGTCACTGCTATGGCTCATCTTTGCACTAGCTGGATTGATACTTCTTTTAGATTTTCCAATGGCAGATGTGACCATCAGTGTTTTAAGTTCTGCTTAAACAAGGCTTAGGTACCTTGAAATGGTCATTCAAACAACAGCTTCCTACGCTTCTGTTTATGCATGCATACAGCTCCTGTAATGTAAACAAAGCTTATGCTGAAATCGTCCAAGTTTATTAGCAGGTCTGCTGTTTACTCATTCGATTTTTTTTCCTGAACTGAAGAATGGCACATACTAAAAAGGCAATTTATTTTTCTTTGTTCACTACAACTTTAATGGACTTTGAGAAATTTATAAATGTATATGATTGATGGAAAGACTAATATAACAAACTGAATTTGGATTGAGCCTTTTTTCCTAACAGGTGAAATAAACAAAATAAACATAAAACCATTCCTCAGCTTCACAGCCATATTGGCATGTGTCCCTATCTGCAGTTATGTTTTCTCTCAGTCCTATAGGTCCCAGAGTAAATCCAACATAAAGCAAAAACTGCAGTGGGGTGGTTTTGTCGCGGCAAAGCACAGCATTTGCAGAAAAGAAAGAGGACTTCTCAACATTGATGTAATTATCATAGCTGGAGATTCATTTTTGTTTTGTCCAAGCCTGTTATCAAGTGCAATCATTGACAAAGCACCTAACTTCCACCTGTTACACGCATTATTAAAATGACTCTGTGAATGCCACAGTCATTAATTAAAGCACATAGCAGGGGGAAAAAGAGTTGATCAGAGGCCAGTTTTTTCTTCTGAGGTACCGCCTTCCCTTTTGCAGAGATATGTAAAATCTTGCGTGTTTCTAAATTACTAGCTTATGAGGAGTCAGGCAATGTATTAAACTTCCTCTGACTTTGGACATATGAACACAATGGCAGTACGTCTGGAAATACAGCAGTGACAAGAAAATACAGATAGGATTACATGTACCACTATGAGAACAGTAAAGACAAGAACTGTGTGTAGCTTTACATGCATTCATGCACTAACACACATTCCCCAAAACGTGCTCAGTCAACTCATGAGTTTAGTAGCAGGGATAAACCATCTAACAGTCTAATTCAAGAAATTCTCAACAAACATCCCTAAGTACCCTCAGTCCTCTGTTGATTTTATTGGTAGAGGAACCAACTCCAGCTACTCCAGATAGGCACCTTTTAGTACATCACGTGAAGTCATTTCAGGTCACAGTAATCCTGTTTGATCTTAAATCTAAAGAAAACCTAGGACTGTTTTGCTGGGCACTGTAAGGAACGTGATTCTGGAGGCACAGTTAGCAAGGAGAGCTGAGTTTCCATTTGCTTAGAGAACCTGAGAATTAAAACAAACAAACAAAAACCAACCCACGTTGCAGGACTGGAGATCCACTTCCAGTCAGCTTGGAATATGAAGGTTCCTAGTTAGAGCACACCTTGCTCTGAGAACTGGAATCTGATCAATTTAAGATGACATATCATGCCAAGTTAGACCTGATAAATCACAACACCTGAAGAAACAGGCAGCATTCCATGTTTTTGCTGGAACAGCAACTTACGGTAGTCAGGTTTCTCGTGAAATGTTTTTGCAGCATCAACCCTGTTCTTTTGTTACTTAGCACAGACAGCTTTCAGAACTTATGCTATCTTGTCACTTTTCTTAAAAGTACACACACAAACCTCACCAACAGAAATGTGTTGAAATAGCACGTTGGGGGGTGGGGGCGGAATTCCCAATAAACACACACAATCAAGCAATCATACTTAACAAGCAGAATAAAGGAAAGAAAGAACCCCAACCTAAAACATTTACATTATTAAAATGACAAATGCAGCATTTTTATTTCCTCTCAGTGGGAGTATAGGCAAGGATCTGGATGCAAAATACTAGAAATCACGTTGAATTGAATGCAGTATTTCTTTCTTTATAAACATAGAGCACTGCTGATTTTATGTCTCTAAATGCAAAAGAGCCTTTTCCTGTCATTTAGCCATTTAAATATTAATAAGCTTTCAGTCAACCGCTAAAACTGTATTACAACATTACTAAAAGGAGATAAAAATGTGAGGACATTCACAAATGCACTGAAACAAGCCACAGAAGATTACAAAAATAAAAAAATTAAGATCTGCAAATAAGGATGAATATTTAAAAGAACACACATGCTGGGTGATGCCAAAGGTGCACCTGGCCTTGATTTGGTCTCACGTGGTAGCAAAAGTCAATCTTAACATACAGTTAAGCTAGTGCATACCCTGTTGAAGAATGACAACAATGTCCTAAACACTTGGCTGTATTGCTGGAAGCAAAGTATTCCGGCTTTGTATTCCTACACACTTGTCTTGTTCTAACGTCCCAAGTTATCACTGAACTCTACAGAATGAAACCACCCAGTAATAATACAGTAAGAAGATGCCACTATCTAAAACCTACATCCATTGTAAAATGTTTCCATACATGTTCAGTCATTGCACATAGCTATCAAAAAATTCTTCGTGAGAAAGAATTTTAGAGAAATAATCTCTTCTGCTCTGAAAAACACGTATCGTTTTAAAAAGTGAATAAAAATACCTCATATGAGTTTACAAGCAAGAGAATTTTTAGTTCTATTAATTCTATTTATTTTAACTATTGGTATAATTATTAAAAACAAAATGTGCTAAAGACATGAATCAAATAATGCTGAGATACTGACCCAAAGTCCAGATTAAAAATTACAAGCAGCTTCTCTTTCATAAATTTTGCTTTCACAATTCTCTGTCATTTTGAGGCAGGCAGCAAGATACTATCTTTCCAAACAATATTTACAGTAGAAACATGAATTTTCTTTTTGAATGCTCAAGAAGAAAGATTTTGGCCTTATTTTCTCCTTTGGTGCTCAACCTGTGACCTGTGTTTGAAAACTGTCTTTTGAACTATAGTGTCCCACGGCATTGGTCACCTCTCATTTTTTGCTCTCATGGCATTTGGGTGCTGCCCAGCTGATCAAGAAAAAAGCATTTCTCAAGCTTTTTGAAAACTCACATTCCGTACCAGTACGTGGTCCTCCAAGTTAGCAGCATCTCTATTGTTCTCAGGAAGAAGAGTGAGACTTCTCAGCATTCACTTTGCTGTCCTGGATAAATTGAGTTTGTGAGCAATCAAAGCAGTCAGCAGCTCCATACCCCTTGTAAACAGCTTTAGCAAGCAATTACAGCCTGTTCTTCCAAGCTTGGAGGAATTTAGATTTTGCAACTTATTTTAAATTCTTTCACGATCCTAATTTCAAAAGCAACAATCTAAATTCAAGACTATGAATATGAAGACTCTTTCATGCACATTTAAAATTCTCTTCTAAATCCCTTGTATCAAATGCCAGCTGTTTCTTCCAAATTTGTCTAGAACTGCAACCTACTGAAACATATTTACTGGTAATAAGACATATATTTCTCAAGCAGAACATCACTGACAGTTTGTGAAGTGAATAATCCTTTATCAGTTAGTGGGTTTTGAGACCAATTGGTGGAGATAAAAAAAAAAAGTAAACTTCTGCAATAATCCATGGGTATACATTAGAATTTACTTCTTTGCAAATAAAATACATTGAAGAACATACTCTCTCAAGCACAAAATGACTGTACTCAATATTTCCTAGCTCTCATTTTCTATTTGTTGCCTGAAATATTCTTCTCCCACTGTCTTTAGGGAAAATCCACATTATTTCATGAATATTTTTTTCAAGTACAGAATCAGCAGTAAAAAATACATTTGTTTGAATAATGATATAGTCACCTGATCTTTGCAATTAAAAAATTAATTACCATTTGCTTGAGGTGCATTCCAGATTAACCTGCCTGTTCTAATGGCTTCATTAGCAACTACTCAGCTGACATGTCTCTGTGCTTCAATCCTCATTCCACGTGTATGAGAACCTCTATGGAGGCCTGTGCTGTAAAGCCCATTATCTATTTCTATAAATAAATATATACAAAAATTAAAAAAAACACAAATAAAATACAAATACATAGTATTTGTGTTAGTTATACATAATACTATACATAACATTATTAGTACAAGTTCCATGGCTATAATTTTCAGTAAGCTTTATTTCTTGAATCATTGTAAACACATGAGTTTTAACTTTTGTATATCTTTCCCCAAAGTTCTATCCAATTTTTCATGCAAAAGCAGTTTTTGCTCCAAGTGTATACACTTTTCCTCTCATGTAGTAGAACACACATAGTAAAGAGAGGCAGAAATGAATATTACATACAATTAAATATGGTGTTAGCAGTAAAAGACAAGCAGTTTCAGAAACAATCACACCCATCTCATTGAAACCTGCCTTTGAGTATCCTGGACATTATTAAGTACATTATCAAATGCTGACGTTAATTAGAACAAGCAGTAAAGAAAGGCAAGAACAGCCTTCTGGCACTGCGAGCACATTTTGCTGTCAAAACCTGTCTTCTGAAAAAATAATTAATGTAATTGTATCTTGGCTAGTGCAAAAAGAAGCTAGTCTAGTAGAGCCCAAGAAATAAAAGCAGTTAAGAGAATCACAAATTTCTATTTTTACTTTCTTGAATGCACTCATTTCATAAAGTAACAGATAACTACGGTTTCAGTGCTATTGTGTGTTTAGGGATACGTTACATTTCACAGGTTTGTCACCAGAAGAACTACTAAACAAACAGCTCATGAAGTTGTGATACCATCCCTTTAAGTCACACACACAAGCACAGTAAGACATCAATGCACAATTAGACCTTTAGGATGACTTCTGTACCTATACAGACTATCTCTTGAAATGGAATGGTTCATTTCATCAATAAAGTAAATCAAGTTAAATATGTTGGTTTTAAGCCTAATATCAGATCAGCCTTTTTTTTTTTTTTTAAGCCAATCATTTTTTCCATGCATTTAGAGCCTTCCTGACAGTCTACAGTAGCATTTGAAGCATATACATATATTGCTTACATAAGGAAAAATACTGGATTAAAGGAAATATCCCAACATATCTGTCACTACACAGGAAACTATATCATAAATTCAAAGTTTCAAAAGCAGACGTAATTTTGCCTCCTTGCTTCCTTTGCAAACCTATTCTGGAATAACATTACTATTATCAGAAGAAATGGTTGTCTGATTTTTAGACATAAGATCAAAGGTATTTGTTGGTATTTCTTCTTATAACACTGTCCTCTACATAATAATCTCCTCTACACACCTTCATACATTCTAACAGTGTAGGAAGCAATTTAGAATTAAGGATGTCAGTAAAAGCAGACAACCTAAGATTTGATCTAGACAGTAACTCCTAAACAAACTGCCTGGAAGGTTGGTGAGAGTCATGCATGTGTTATATAGGTCAATGCATGAAACTTGCTTCTTTTAGATAACCTTTACATTGGCTTTTATAGAGCCCAGAGGGAATATGAGCTACTGAGACAAACCGAGACATAATCAGAATGGGAGAGGTACATACAGAGTGAAGATACTGTCTTTAGAGTCTGAAGCAACACTTTTCTACACTACCCAACTTACAAATAGTGGGGGAAAAAGTTTTATTAAGTCAAGTTAACAGTGTTTTAGTGCCTCTCAACAATGCTTAGTATTTTACTAACCTAACTTCGATCAACTACTCGGTTGTCAAGATCGTAATTTGTAAATGGTCTAAGGAGAATCTTTGTATGTACTGTAAATCCACCTCAACACAAACTGGAAGCTTTTACTTTCAAGATAAAATTTGACATGTATTTTGCAAACCTTTTTGTTAAGGTAAATGATTGTTACTAGTAGGAAGAATCTGGGAAGAAGTTATGAGATACAAATTCAATTTTTAGCCTGTATTCATGTCACTAGGAGAGACTAGAAATAACACCTCTCCAGCCTTATTTTAAAATACTGAAGAAAATAGAACAGAGCTTCTCGCAAATGAACTATGAACTCCCTCAGAAAAATAGTTTCAGTCTCTTCATGACACAACCTCCACTGATCAGCTGGGATTTCCTATGTACACACAAGTAAACAGTCTCCCTCTGGTCTATCTACTACTCCTTAAAGAATAAAACAAACAAAGAAAAGCCATAATTATAATGTATCTTCAGAAAAAATCCACATCTGTTTTGGCCACTTCATCACTGCTATTCTTTAGCATAGGTGCAATGGACCTATCTCAAAGTGCCTAACTACCTCCAGGAAAATTAAAAATGGCTGGGGGGGGAACATGCCACTTCAAGAGAAGGCAGCTGACATGCGGAAAACAGAGCTATGGGTCATTTTTACTGAGCAGTGCTTTGACAGAGCAACGAGATTCTTTCTCGGAGTATGAGCTAATAAAAAAGATTTTCCCATTTCCCCCGCATGTAAGCTGCCTGAATGGACAAAGCTACGACTTTTAAATCTAAATTGTTTTTTCTGATTTTCTATAGATTCTTGTCCCAACCTCTTATGACTTAGTTTTGTTTCTAATATCACAAGTCTTACACAAGAGATACTCTATTCACAGAAGTTCCCTGTATGTACATAACAACTAATATTTTCTGTTTAAGACTGCAAAATCTAAACAACTAATTTTTTAGATGAGACTCTGAAGTCACTCAGATTCAATGATAGAAGTTACAGAAATAAGCAACAGTACTTTTGATTATGTATAAATTGCCTATTGATTTAGTCTTATAATTGCTGTTATATCTACACATAAGCATATTATAATTCCAGTGTCTACGGTATCACCATCTCCTTCTTAAAAAGAGAAAAATGTGCTCTTTGAAATAAAAATTTTATAAACAAAATTCCACATTTGCTATAGTTTTGAAGAGACTGATAGCCATTTACAACATATTTGTTCCAAAAGAGGAAAAAAATGTTACTACTTTCATTATACTTTTTAACCCATGCAAAAATAAACACTCTCCTATTTTTTCCTTTTCTTCACCTATATAATTGTAGCCTGGGATTCTAACTTTAGTGTTTTCCAGAGGATCACCTTCAGAACAACAGAAGCCCCAAAAGAGCACAGATCCTGTGAGAAAGGCAAAATGCCTGTTAAAAAAATAAAAAAATAAAAAAAATCCAACATCTACTATTAACTAAGCATTAACAGTGAAGGGTAAAGTTGTCACTTATGCTATAGGAAACTGTTAACTGATCTGAGCTGACAATGTTATCTGATTAGGATACTCCATGACAAGATTTCAGCCAGTTCTTACTCTTCCATCTCTCCAAAAATGACAAGGAAGCTACAATGAGAAATACCGTACCTAGCCCTGTTACGTTTAAGTACCAAGAGAAAGAGGAATTTTCTCCAAAACAGGAAGAAGGTTAATTTAAATCTTGTATCAGAGCCATTCTGAAGTTAATGAACGTAAACTGTAAACAAACTGATGATCATTTGCTGATGTATGAAGTTGCAAAGATATTAATAACTGTAATTCATGTAAGAAAACAGAATCAAAAGACAAAACAGACACAACAGAAATGTATCAAGAGTTGAGAGAGAAGCCAAACACAAGTTACAGAGCCCTGACTGCTGAACTGGAGGATGCACCTCAATACACTCAGGTTGAGATTACAAAAGGGAATTACTGAAGAATTTGCATTAATTCAACCAGGACATAGCATTCATTTGCTTTCTAAAGCTATACCTTTTTCAAAAATCCCACTAAATATTGCACTTTTTGACACTTCAGAGAGGTAAACTGAGTTATCACCCTTAGCTGTAGATGTTAGCAATCTGAAATATGCAGCTCACCTTACTGATGGTAAGACTGTTGCAGGCAGTAACACTGTGCTTTTACAAGCTAAAATGTCCACTCAAGTTATTGCTAGCAGATAGTAGTTTCCATAGATGAGTTAAAAACACTGCAGAAGGTACAGCTAAAAATGTTTTCACTGTAATCTGTTCTACTTCCATATTTCTACTCTCTATTAAACAATGTGTAAAATCATTTTACGAACTACCCAGTAGTACATTGGCCAAGTATAACCTAATAATGTTGGCTTTGGCAGTCCTTTCTGGCTCACTTCCTTTTGCAGATGAAGAATGAAATTATTTTGCAGCACTGCTGCCAGCACAGCCACAATTCAAGAGCCATTGTGGCATTGCTGAAGAGCAATAATACATGTGGAAGCTATAGAGCATGTGCGACCAAGCAGTGCTCACATACATCACCATTTCATTGTGCACACCTGCTGCAGAAGTTAATGACAAGGGGAGCAGGATACAAAATTGTCAAAATGTACAAACATACAACTATATTACATTATGTTAAGTTATATCATTCATACTTCATAGGAACACAGACAGATTAATCAGAACAGAACATTAAACAGAATCAGAACAAGTTGTCTTCATTACTTACAAGATTTAAAGCTATTTCCACCACTAAATAAGATTTTGTCTAATTTATAGATGAGTACGTCTTCCTGGAGATGTTGAGAATGCTCCTGAGGTCACTATCTGGCACTATTAGATACATTATACAATTACGCCGAAGAGCTTAATTCACAAAATGTTTATTTTATTACAATAAAAAAAAACCAAAACCAAAAAGGCTATGTTTGCACACTTTACCTGCAGAAATTTCCAAAGATTTCTCAAGATTTATGAGCAAGGAAAATCTAAAGTAAAGCTTAAATCCTTGATATTTTTGTTACTAAGGTTTTGTTCCTTTCTTTCTGTAAAAAAAAATTTAGATATAAAAGTTACCTTATAGAAATAATTTTGACTCAGATAAAATATCCTGTTATTCAACATTGTGGTAGAGATTCTTTATTTTGCAAACAGTAAACATATTGTAAACATGAATATATTTTTTTAAAAAATGCTTTCTGTTAATGACAATACAAATAACATAGGTCGATTGTATAAGAATAAGCTTTGAAATACTGTTACCAGATGCAATGTAGTGGATGACACATCATGTAAAATTTCTCTCATTGCAAAGTTTGGAAAGAGTAAAACCAAATCCTGAAATTTTAAATATACATTTAAAATCTAGATGCCACTTAGAAAAGTAAAAAATCCATAAAATTACCAAAACTGAAGAAAATACAAAGAAAATACAAGTGCAAAACTAAAAGATATGCTACAAGAATCGTAAGAAGACTAAAAGTTCACGTCTCCAAGATTTTAAATCAATAGACAACAGGGAATTTCTTAATGCCTGCCTTTCTGAACTAAAACTAAAGAAATCTGTGATTATTCAGTCCAAAATTACTCTCTGCAACCCATACTTTAATATTGTTGCCGCTACTGACAAGAACTAAATCTATAATACTACTCTTTCTGGTTGCAGTAAAACATGAGCTAAAACTATCTGTCTGCTGCCACTTGTTTATCTAAAATGGACCCAGTAATCAAAAGCATCATCTTACCAGTCAGCAGAACCTGTCTGAACAATTTTCCAGGGAATATTTACCTGGAATCGAAGTTGCTTATAAATATGCTGGCCAGTTCTTTCACAGTTCAACACCTTACTGTACCAAAACATTTCCTAAGAGCAATCGACTGGGCAAAACTATTTTACAATCAGGTCAGATTCAACTGATTAATTACTTAAATTAGAAAAGGGTAGGAAGCATGGGGAATTTTCTGTTTGTTTTGCCATGGAAGCTTATAAAAAAGGAGCAAGAATAATTTGTTAGATAATATTTAAACGCTTGTACAGAAAACAAACTAAAGTTGTAATCCTCTAAGTCTTTCAGGATCTCATTCTAAGCTTCCCAAAACATCTTCCCAACTGACACTTCTTTTAAAAAAATATAAAGCCTATCAGATTAGCATCATCTTGAAAACAAACATCTTTGCTGCATGCCCGATTTCTACAAAACGTTGTTTAAAACATCAACACCACCAAGGTATTTTCAAACCACTATAACTACCCTCATAATTGACAAGAAGAAACAAAGTTTTGAGAGTTAAAAAAGCTGTCCAGTGGGTGTAGTGAGAAGGGGAATTTTTACAAAAGTAACAACTGATCAGGTATTAGACAATTTGTAAATCAAACAAGGTAGTCTCAGTTTAATCTGCTAAGCGTGGATACAACTTACAAAAGGAGCATTAAGAAAAGCCTATCAACAGCTATCTGACACACTGCATGGATATAAAGCAGAAAATTGGGACTTTGGGTGTACGTCATTTTTCCAGAGTTTGTACCGAACTTGGCTCAAATATTTGGTCAGTGACATTTGACTTAGGCATTTGACTTCCACATGGTCAATTCTACCTGATAAAAGCTAGAAACCCCACAAGACTCGCAAGGTTAGACTCATATGGTAAAGTTGTATTACATGTACCACGGCAATAGATCCCCCGGAATGAGAATGGATGAGAATGAGTGCACAAACACACACCCTCAATGAGTCCCAAGCAGTGGGACACAAGTCAGTAAATAATTTCAATTTTTGTCATTCTATCTATGCAGGGACTGTCATATAACTTAGTTCTAAACTTAAAAACACCCAAACATTAGACCAGAAAACCAAGAATCAATTCAACGAGAACAGCTGCCATACTATGTAATGCAAGTAACACACATTTTTCCTCTTCATTTCATTTAGAATGACACAGCAATGCAGAGCCTGGACAGTGCGTAACATTCGCTGTGTCTTCCCAAAAACACAAGCAATCCTGGTCTTTCTCAATTCTCCACTTTTCACTTCCTGAAGATACTGACAGTTATCCATCACCTTTGGCTTTTTAAAGAAAAATAGTTTCAGTAAAACACCTGATAGCTTTTAAGATATTGTAAGATACTTTAGCATGAAAAAATAAGTTCAATTTTCGTTCTTCTGATTTCTTCTGAATAAAAAAAATCCCTGCTGAAAAACACAGATACACTTCACCCTGGAAATATGATCAATTCCTAGTGTTTACAGAGGATAGAGATGTCCTGGTGCTCACATTAAAGATTTACCTGTTTTATTTATACATTTTTCCACCTTTCTGACTAAATCTGCTTTACTCTACAAATGTGCTTTCTTTAAAACAATAAACTTACATCTCTTGTACACATAGAGAAAAGAATCTCCTATATACATCTTCCTAGTGTCAAAAAGAAACTATTAATCTGCTGTATGGAACCAGAGAACATGCGTGGGTGTAAGAAAAATGTCTGTAGGCACTAACAGAAGGGAAGGCTACCGAGATTACTGCAGCGTAACCACCCACATACATTTTATCAGAAAAGAGCAGCAGCTGAGTCATGGTGCTGACTTCCACCCAGAACAGGGGTTTTCTCTAAGCTGAGATACATCTCTGTGACGATTCATTTTTTGTTTGCAGAGGATTGCATTTCCAGCATTCTGACGTCTAATTTAGGAATTTATAAAAACACATGCTTATTCTCATTTGAATGGTTAATGCTACCCTCCCCTTTTTCCCCCAATATCTCCACTAAGACTTTTGCTGAAATCCAAGGATGAAATAAAATGCATTTTCATAAAAAATGGGTGGAAACCTCCACGTCTGTTAATTTCATACAAACTATTATATTTATTTAAAATACAAAGTATTTGCCTTGTACTGAAGTTGTGTTTTGGTATAGCACAAGGTTATATTAATCACAAAATCTTTACCAGCCCTGGAAATTCAGAAGACAGATCCAAACTCCGAACCTTTTAGGATATAAGTGCTTGCAATAGAAGCCTCTACTTTAGAAATGTAGCAAATCTGTTCCAGTTGGTTGCTACAATGGAAAACGTTCAGTGTTTGCTGTCCGTCAACTGTCAGGAGGTCAACGCCACCTTTCCTGCAATATTTTTCATATGATAGGGCAAGTGAAAGAAAAAAACTCCAAAGAGTTCAGGATTGCAGGATTTATCGTAAAAAAAAAAAATGGCAAAACTATTTTTTATAAGTCAAATGAAAAAAATATACGCTTTGCTATCCAAAGACCTTTAATATTTCAAGATGGTTAACATAGGGAATGCAAGACTGAAGCCTCCTTATAATTACTTAGCTGAAAATTCTATGTTAGTATTTACGTATTTAATTCTAAGTTTGCTAGACTCCCATGGGGATAAATATGCTTTGCTACTCATTCTAGAAGTGTCTGAGGAGCAGCAAAGAAATAATGGTAAATAATAATTCAATGCAGAAACTGTTCTTTTTGTTTAAATTCCACTCCTTTGTACAATGTCACTATATTCCACAAATACATAATCTACCAAAAATAAGCTACCAGAAGTCAACCTTAGTGCATATACAGGAAGTTAAATAATACTAGTTATTTTATTTTTACATTGTTCTTAATGGAATATAAAACATGCCTACCTAGATCTTGGAACAAACAGAGTGCAATTCAGAGTTTTTTTAATTACTTTAGATTACAAAGTCTTCATTTTTCTACATTTCCCAGTATTACCCTGGATTACAATAGCTTAATTTTTAAAATGTCTTTTATTTTATTACTTTTACTGAGTGAAAGTTACCAGTCCTCCTTCCTTCAAACGAAGCTATTATGCATGCTCTGTGGTACACCAGTATAAAAAGATACAGCCATGGAAGACACAAGCAGAAGTAAAATGCCATTGCAGCACAGGGAAGCGTACACACACTGGCTTTTAGCTCTCTGGGCAGGCAACAACTGAGCAGGATTCAGCACAGGTTTGCAACACCTTAACTGTGTCCTGCGCTGCAGTTGCTAGTTTCCAGTCCTGCTAATTCTCTATGGCTTCTACTCAAGTTAGCTAAAGTAGCATATAGATGTTTATCTGAACTCTATTATTCCCTCTGTACGTACATCTCAGGGAAACGTGGCTCAACTATGCAGGTATCTCTGACTAGGATTTAAGTCCATATGCTTCATTTGATGGAATTTCTCACTCACAGGATAATTATTTATTGCTAAATTTAAAAAATTCTGCAATTTCAGGGATTTCCCTACATCTCATCACCAAGAGCATTCCTGACTTGTAAGAAAACTAAAAAACAAGAAGGAGAATATGGGTTTACCTGCAATTCCTGTATTTGTTACAAATACGAAGTTGCAGTGTTTCTAAGTAATTTCCTGGGTCAATACCTAACCAAGGGCCATAATTATCATCTGTACCAACTCTGCTCATCCTTGCAGAACTGAAGCCTTAACTCAAAGCTGTCCAACTCACAATTTCATCCTGCTCCTGAATTATTTTGTAATTTCTAACACTGTGCCCGATGAATCAAGCAAAACGCAGTAACAAACAACTGGTTCAGAAAAGCCCTGCTGTTTTTTAGAAGGTGAATAAGCTGTTCACTACATTCTCGAGTCTGCCATCAGGGTCTGCTTCTCTAATAATTCTTGGCCATAACTGCAAAATATAATAAGCTGCTTATGAGTGTTATTACTTCTTGCATATGATTCTGTCCTTAATCACAACCAGGAGTCAGATGAAAAATTTGAGATTATTAAAGTACGTTCCCTCTCCATGAGTCTCCTGCGATATACTTTAAAAATTTAGTACTTGCTCAATCTGTCTTCTCAAAAGCTGAACTGCTGAAATGCTAAAAATGTGCAAAACAAATGGGCATGAAAAATTGGAAGAAGTTGATGCAAATTGCAAGCACTCCTATGAAAATATGGCTTCAATATTCTTCCAATTGTACTTATAAGTCACTAGATAACAGTTTAGAATGTTAGCTAGTACAGTAATTTATTTCTGTGTACTGCTATTCAATTACAGGGAACAAACTACGACCAAATTGCTACCAAAGTCTGCTTTACTACTGAAACTACAAAATGCTTGTTAGTACATGTGAACCAATGTCTAAATTTAAGTACAATAAACATATTTCCTTAATTTTGTTCTTTTTAAACACTAGGAAGATCACAGGAAATCTGGCAAGTCATTTTGGCTTTAAGGAGGGAGTAGATATTGGGATAAAGGGGAACATGAATGTGAGTTAATAATAGGTTCTTCAGAATAAATATTCTAATGAAATAGAAGTGTTAGTACTTTTAACTTTCTTTGATAAATTTTGTTAAAAAGGAAAAGCTAATTTCACACAGACAGCAAGAGCACAAGGAGAGAACTTCGAATTACGATAGCCTAAATGCAAGTGATCTTGTAGTTTAAGTATATGGCAAAAAGATAATCTATTCAGGTACTGAATATATTTCAACATATCCATGATGCATTGAGTATATCAATAACCAGTCAGGAGAATTTTAAAATCCATCATTACAGCTTGACAAAGGACAATTTACTCTAGTTCATGAAGGAAATTAGCTACATGCCCTTTACAACAAGCCGAGTACTTCTCATCACTAAGAGCTGAATGACCAAAGGAAAAAAACACTCTACGTAAGACTGGGAGAGGGGAAGGGATGAGGAGAGGAAAGCAAAAACAAACCCTCAAGAAACATGTACTAGGAGAAACTTCGCTGTTATAAATGTACGTATCAAAATGAATTGAGGGAGCAAAGTGAGCAGAGGAAACAGGTTATGGCTGTTCAAACAGAGCGCTCGATCTCCATTTTCTTGTGATTTTTTAGTCTAACCAACATTTGTATTTATAATGTTATTCATAATAGGCTCTTGGAAGACTACAGAAATAAGAAAATATAATCCCCATTATTCCAATAGAAAGAAATTCCAGCAAAGCAATCTATCAATGGCTAAGTAACAAGCAAATTCCAAGTCTCAATCATTTGACGTATATATTTTTTTCCAAACAAGTGCTGCTACTATAAACAGAGGTGTACAGTTTCTCAAAGTGAAAAAGGCATAAGTCAAACACATATTTATCTCACCAAAATACTGGAGAGAGGAGCTGAATTTTTTTTTAAAACAGTACCTGCACTAGCTACATGGATACTTTATTAGAAGTCAGAAAGGTACTTCTGAGAAAATGCGTTTGAATAATGGCAAGTATTTTATTTGTTGGCAATAATTTTAAATGTACACTAAGAACTATGCCACTCTTCATTCTGTGATGAATTATTGATGTAAAAGTCTACACTAAATTTTCCATTAACTTCCAACTTTTCCATATGAGGACTCTAGTAAAAAAGGAAGGCGAGCAGGAAAAGAATTTCCTAACTGGAAATTCCCACGGAACTATGACTTTCACATCCTCATGTGTATTGTTTTGAAAGGTAACAGACACCACAGTTGACTGCTAATGGCTTGTAGGAAGTGAAACTGTAACAAATGTCAGAACAATCATCTGAACGGAGCTCTCCCCAGCCACAGAGCTATGCTGAATCTGCAACAACACTCCATTGACTTCTGTAAATTCTGGCTAGTAAATATTTTTATTTGCTTGAAAGAGCTTCAGAATATTTTTTTTGGAGGAATTTACCTTAGTTTATGGCTTACGCTAGAAATTTATGACCAGTATGTCATAAATTTTTCCTATTTGAAATAAAAGATGACAAATGAAAGTCAGGAATAAACTTTTCAGAAAAATTAACTAATCCCCAAGAAGTGGTCTGAAATAGCTCTTTTAAAAAGTAGCAACTAGTAAAAATTTCATGACTAACCACACCACACTATTTCTCCAAAACGTCATTGCTAGCACATGCAGATACTTAACTGCTCATGTGGAAAAATTGCAAGAGTAAATAAAAATAGGTGTTGTGACAGTACATGCCTAATTACTATTTCATATCTTTCACCGTCACTTGCAAGCCTCCACAGTAATTTCATGCTAAATGTTTGGTTTTGGTTTTGACATGGGTCAGATAAGAAGTGGTTAATAAAAAAAGACAATGACATGAAAAACACAGATACTTTGATTTTTCCTCTTCACCCTTTCCAAACAATTTCAGTAATGCTTGATTCAAACAAAAGCAAGTTCTGACACACTCTTATTAAATAAATATTTCAACTTTTATATAGTTCTAGAAGTTTGCTGGGCTTTTTTAACATAGTTAAGCTAACTGACTGCACACTGACCTCAAAAGGTATTTAGCAATATTAGTGGAGACAGCTGACAAAAAGAATTGTAAAAGACAGTAACTGTGCATCACTTTATCTCAGTTTAATTTCAGTTTGAACAGAGAATGAGCTATTCCATTTGAATAGAATAAAAGGACCTACATAGGCAGGTCCTCTCTACTGGCACCTAAAAAGAATTTTTATTGAAAGTGTATGAAAGATGATTTTATATTTATAGTTTTAACTATCGGATCAAAGCTGTTTCTAAGCTATTTATTTTCCATTTACATACTTAAAGAACTGTTACCAGCCTTACAGTCACGGATTTTTACCCTGAGTTTTCGGGCAATGTTTCAGATGAAACAGAAGATTTTGTCCTCATTATGCAGAATAGTTTTATGCCTTGGACAGCTCTTTCAAGAAAATATCCCTGGTTTACTGCAGAAAGAGACATATATACGTACGTACCTTTACACACATGTGTATTAAGCCCTCTCTTCTTGGTGCACAAAATGAAATTCCTTTTGTATGCTAACTTGATTATCAGTTACAATACACTATGCAAACACAGATGTAGCAGAGATGTTGACTTTGATCAACCATGCATTATAACAAGCTGCTTTTCCTGATTAGTATCATTTACTTTGATTTATATATTAGAGATAATCCTATTTTCCACCATGAAAGTAATTTGCCAAACTCCCCAAACTGAAATTATTCTCTTCTCTTCTTGAAGAGTAGGGTGTCTAGATCTAAAGACTTTCTAAATCATCTATCAAAAAACTATTCTAAAATACAGATTAATTTAAGAAATATGAAAGTATACTTTCTATTCTTGTAATACTTTGTCAAAATAGAAAGTTATGAAGAATCCGATTAGTAAATCAAAAATTCAGCGTATGGTAAGCATACTGACTTTTTTAAAATTCTCTTTTGCTTAATCAAATTTTCCTTTTTGCTTCTATTAATTTTTTTTTTTAAATAACTTTCTCTATCATATACTCTCAAACTACTAGTTACGGTAATAAGATGATAACAATATCTAACTCACTACCTGTCCAAGCTACATATTTTAAAAGATGACTGTATCTTTTCAATGACCCAGCATGAAAAGTTGATGTCTAGTTGTTCTGATAATAAGACAAAATCAAATATAGAAACTTTACTATTCTTTATTCTTCTCTTTTTTGTGCATCTTCAGTACTTGCAAAAGTGCTATGGCAAACCTGCAAGCAAACTAATCCAGTGCAGAGATCTTGGGTACCACTGACTCTGGTTGAACTATTGGTCCTCAATTCAGCATCTAGACAGACTGCCAAACAAGGTGACAGTGTCACTTCCTGGGATGTAGCTCTACACTTACTACGATCAGCAATAAGATCACTCCTCTGTCACTGTATACCTTCATATGCATGGACATAAATACACTGACTAGTATATAAAAAATAATCTTGTGGTTACAACTGGATATTGCAAATGATGTAAGATACGATGTTAGAAGAGTATCTCAACTATTCTGAGCAAAAACCCTAGCACTGACAAATACACTAAGGTTGAAATTCTTCCAATTCTTTGAATTCTTCATCAAATAATTGAAAAAAAGGCCACTAAAAGCAGTTTTTAAAAATTATTTAACATTCATAAACATCATTGCCTTAGGTAGGAGCTCTAGGTACAAGCAACCCTGATAACATATTTGAAAATGGCTCTCTCTTTTAGAATTACTGTTTGCCCCTCAAAAATAAATGTTTTCTCAATGTCAATTAGGTTTGCTTCCTTTCAAACACTCATTTGAAAATTCACAAACTGGAAATGTGCATTTAAATGAAGTAACACGTGCTTTAAATCTTACACTAGTGTTTGTTAAGCAGTTATACACACAAAGTCTTCATACCATCTTGACTGACAGATAGCAGTTTGCTGTATGTTTTTTCAAAGGCTGAAACCAATACCAGAATTCTGTTCCATAGACAGCATCATAAAGGCATTGTTCTAAATCACGCAAATAAGAAACGACTAACAAACACTCCGGAAAAAGCCTACATTATCCCAGTAACAAGCTACCTCAAGCATAGCAAACCAGAAAATACAGATTTAATTACCTTGTTATAACGTAAAAATCACACGCAGCCTGGATTTCAGCACAATGGCAACTGGTGTGTTTACTCTACATCTAAAGCTTTCCAGAGTACTGTTCTTGAAATATATGGACATTGCCACCAAGGGACTTGGACAATTCACCTGCAAAAGCAATCACACTTAAATATCTCATTTTACTTTGAAGGCTCCTTGGGACTTGCTATGTCATCAATACACCACCTGACAGCCAAGGGTTTGGGGGTCTCAAATGTATGCTTAAAATGGGTCATGCTATTCAGAAAAAAAAAAGAAAAAATAGAAAAAAAAAACAACCCAAAAACTTCATCAGCTGCCTAACTTTTTGGAAAGGACTTCTAGCAAACAAAATCCTAGACAACCACTGCAAGACTTAAATTGAAAACGACTGCCATAAGATCCTCAACAACATGAAAAGAACAGACCTGCACTCTGCTTCTACCCACACACTTCATGAACCAAGACCAATCCAGTGGAAGTTATTTTAATAGAAATAATGTAAACCTTAATACACAGTAATTATAGTTTATATTAGTGTCTCACTTGACTCCTCTGAAGTATTACTACTGCCAAGAAAATTAATCTTAGCCTCTTGTATGTTGAATTGCTGCTAGTTCATACCAGACGTTTCTTCTTTAGTAAGAAAATGAATCAGCACAAAATTTCTAAAACATGGGTCCAACTAAAAGAATTTAGGTAGAGTACAACCTCATACAAAATACAGAATCTCGAAATCCCATGCCTTCTATCATTACAACCCATACAAGAGATTCTCCACGTGACCTGTCTTCATAATAGCCGAATGGCTTTCCAGTGGCACAATGGAAGAGCCTGCAACCCCGTAGCACCAGAGCAAGAAAACTACAACCACAGAAGTACTATTTATCTGGACAATGCCCATCAGTGAAAATTCCTACAAATACTTCTTAAAAAAAGAATTATATATACAGATATATATATGCACATACACACAAATACACCCTTCATAATGCTAGCACACTACTACTACTACAGCAACTTTTTTTGTCATTTTAAGTGTAATACCTGCCTATTTAATCCTCATTCCTAATACTTAAAATATTATTTTCTTCTAAAATTTTAAAAGTGCTACTATAAACACTAATGTCATATATTAATATGTATTGTCTGCAACAATTATGTAAGACTCAGGAAAATTAATTTTGGCCATTGCTTCAAAAACAAAGGCCTCATAAAAGAAATAATTTTTCCTAATTAAAAATATTCCTGTGATTTTTATTTACTTCGAACAGTAGTTGGCTAAGACAACAACTACTAAGTAAAGCAAGTCCTGTAGTCACAGCACATTATGTAATCGTATTGCCACTCAGTAGAATCAGACTTACTTATCATGGTTTATGATAAAACCTTTTTATTGTCCTTCCAGAATCCCAAATCTGAGATGATGGCTTTTCTAATATTAACCATTTTTTGGTCCTACAAAGGAAAGAAACCTTTGAAATTGTTTAAAGCTTCCTTAATAATGAACCACGATAAAATGTGCATATACATAGAAAGCTTTCATTGGAAACGATCTTCAAAGCAGAATAAATCCTCGAAGCAAACTAAGAGGCAGTGAAATAGTGATGAATCTTCCTCTTCGGAACCATCCTAGTTTCTTTAAACAAAATGTGAGACTTCAGAGACTGTGACTGCTCTCATACTGCAGTTTAATCTACTAAATCTGTATTGTTTCAGTAGAATTACCATCAGTTTATTAGTAACAAATCAGAAGTAATAAACAAGAAACAAGGCTAAACAGAACAAAACTGAAGGCACAGAGATATGTATACAAATACAACAAGAAGGTCATGTTGGTACCTTGTTTTAAAGCTAAGAATCAGCACCAATTTTTTCTCTTTTCGAATTCACTTTAAATCATAATACTAAAATAAGACACATTTTAACTTCTGCTTTTTTTTCCCCCCAGGCTTGTTTTTATCCCCCACATACACCCACACACTCACCCCTGGTTTCTCCTGCAAGAAGTCAATATTATCACAACAAAGGATCTTGGCATCTGCCACAACAATCAACAGAAACTGGTAAGACTGTAGCTCAGTGGATTTCAGCCCCTACAAACCAGGCAATTCAGCAAAAAAAGTCAATGTTTCATAAACAGTATTAGATTTGCAAGGTCGAAATGAAGAGATAAAGGCACTTCTTGCATGAGAGAACCGCTTCATCTTCAGATATGCATGGAAAGAGTATCTAAACTTGCACTCAGTTCTGAAATGCCTACTCAGAAAGTTACTGGAATGCAGATACTTTTGACTCCTAAAGACACGGACACATCCACACACAGATACAACTCAGGTTTTATTACTAGCTGTGCCACAAACATTCTTTGTCTTCTCCACACTCACCTGCTCAACAAACACCAAAGTAATTATCTGCAGGAGCTTTCCAATAAGCAGCACACATTGCTGCTATTTTGGTTTATGACTGTTTATATTCAATTTGAAATTACATAAAAGCACGCTCCCCTATTCTCATGCCTATTTAACAATGAAACACGTGCTGCATACAAAATGAGACAAATTAGCTTAAATCAGAAATACTGAAGCCTAAAGGTTACTATCACAACGAAGAAAGATACATCAGTAGCCTGTCAGAGAGTGCCCACCTCTGAAAGCAAAGCACAAATTGACTCCATAGGACCTAACACTGCCATGCCTTGTGAAATAAAACCAAGACTCCTGTCAGCCTTTGCTGTGTCCTTGTTCTGCTGTTCACAATGTGTCAATTCACATTTTAAAAATGCATTAGACATTATTTTGTTCCTATATTTCTTCATGAGTTTTATAACTTTTTTTCACTTTGGGCAGTGGAAACAATTTCCTGTCACAGTTTTAAATATTCATGAGGAAACTGTACCTACCAATTATAGCAAATTTTTTTCTTAAAAGTCATATTGTTTTTGTTTAATCTATTTCTCTGTAATAAATTTATAAAAATATTTTTAATATGGTATAATCTATAAATAGGAACAATTCAAACTGAAGAAATCTATTAGTTTATACTGAACCATTTTATGCAGGTACTTTAGAACAGAATTAAGATATTTAGAAGATTTTATCTGAGGCTCTGATAATATTTTTTAAATTATTTAAATCACCTGATAAAAATTCAAAGAAATGCATATATTTTAAAATATTTTTTAGTAACTCCTACGAGCAATCAGTGTATATGATGCATTATAAACACCAATATCCAATCGGTATATCAGACTATAGAGATCACATGGTATATCAGGCAAGGTCAAACATGGAACAGTCATTACAAAAGGCTAAAAGATAGTGCATTTAATGGTTGGACCAAAACTGCCTTTCGTAACAACTTCTGGCACCTGACTGGCTGATGGTGGCACGGGATGTTTTTGTCCTCCCAATCTACTTGGTTGGCGGGGCAAAAAAGAGGTGATCACACTTTATTAGACACCAAGCCTCCCATAGCTGTGGTTTTGTGGTGTGGGTTTTTTTTTTTTTAAATGAAAATAGAGAAAATACATTTCTGCCTCTATCTGCATAAGCTGGGACTAAATCCCTAATTTTCACAGAGGGAGGAAAGAACTTCTGTTCTCCTGCCCCTACCTCTCAAATGAGGCAGTCACAGTAACTTAGAAAAAATGGGCTGAGACCAAGCAAACACAGGTGTTCAGGGGTGAAAGTAATTGAGAGAACATCGTTCACACTCCTTCCCAGCTGCACTTAAGCAACAACATTGTGATATCCCCTGTCTCTTCTACCTGCTTCAAACACAGATACACAGGAGGAAGGATAAAGATACCTGCAGCATGCAGAAAAAATAGAAAGGTTCTTCAAAACCTTAAGTTTCATGTTCTTCAGCAGTGTCCACTGGACCAACCCATTAATTAAATGAATCCCACCAACACTTGCAATTCAAAAAGGAGTAGAGTAAGCAGGTATACTCTGACAGCCCTGATCAGCTAGGTCACCCTGCCAGCTTGCTTGCTGATGGGCAGCCACAATCACATCACAAGCCCTAGACATCCCACACTGTTGCCTGACACAGCTGAAGCAAAAACCACCCAGCCTTAGCTACAGCTGAGGGCCAACCCTGTTCTGCTTTAGACACCAGAGGTCTGTAGGAAAACCAGAAACAGCCTCTTCAGGTTTAAGATGCAGTGTCTTCTGAATTCAACATTTCTATCACTTTTGCTTGCAAATATATAAATAGGGATTTGACCTTAGTCACCAGCTTTTTGTTAGGAGTTGTCAACAAGAGTTCATTAACATCCCTGTTTCAGCCAGGTAGGGACACACTTGTGGTGAAAGTGGGTATTGTAAAATCGACAAAGCCTTTCCACTTTTCTCAAAAGCTTAAACTAGCCTACAGTTCATATTACCATGAATACCCATCATTACCCACCTCCAGCTGGCTGTCTGAAAGCACAGTAGCTTTCCTCTGAGAAGTTTGACTCAGCTCAGATAAAGCTGTTTAATTAGCAAAAGCAGCAGTGCAATCAAGCAGGTATTTTGCATTCTAGACCACGGTATGACGCTGTCCTCCCACCCATGGTGTCTGTAAAGTCTTATCACCTCATTACACATTTTTTTCACTCCACAAGGTAAGTAGCCTCATGCTTGGAAGCACTATCATTGTTCCAGGTAACACTGACTTCACAATTCATTGCTTCACTTTTTGTCATCAACAACATAGCTTTCTTTGCCAATTTACTCCTCTCCATTCTTTGCAACTTTTCCACTCTTTGCTACTTTTGCACTTGTAACTACCCTTTGCTGCTGTGTTCATCCAACCAGGTCTAGAATCCTTCTGTAGAGGTTCTACATTCAAATCTGACTTCCTGGATTTGCAGTTCTCTTCTTCAGACACAAGTTTATACTCAAACACCTACTTCCACTAAAGTCTTATCATATTTTTTAATGCAGATTGCAGCGTGTCTTATCTACAAATGTCTAAAAATCCAAATCAGCAGTCTATTTCAATTATATTAAAAAACAGATTTCTGTAGTTTAAAGCATTCACAATGGGTAGGCTGGCTGAAGAGCTAAAGGTGATAAAATCATGTGATATTGCACACAAATACTTCTGTGGGTGAGCACACAAATACTTCTGTGGGTGACCACCACACGGTACTATTAAGAACCGGGTACTAAAAATGCATACAATGAAGTCACTACTCTAAGGATATATTGATACCATGAGAATATTTAGCATCAATCTTTTGGAGAAACATGGTTTCAATAAAAATGTGTACAGTCTTGCAGTGCCCTATAGTGTCTACAGAGTGGCAAATAACATCCATTTGAAACAGATACAGCTCACAATACAGTAAGTCCTCTAGACATGCTTTTTCAAGATGAACAATAAGAAGTCTAATAATAGAGTTTTTAATAACCTTTTGTTTCATACTGTTCCTATTTCAACAGATTACAATTTGCTACGGGCAAATAATCACCAAATTCTGACTGGACTGTAAGTAGAATTTCTTACTCCACTTAGGACTGAAGTCTACAGAGCAATTTGTTATTCCCTTTATCTCTTGCTTCAGTCTTATTACTTTGAAATATACCTATCTAAAATTCATTAATTATTTCCTTGCCAATTTTTCCATTTCCTTTGCATTAAGGCAAACTTTAGAAGAAAACATTGGCAAACACCTTTTTTTTTAATATTATCTATTCAACTAAACACGTTCCTATAGGCTTCATTAAGCTTCAGAGACGTTTCTGTGGTTTCTTCAGAGATAAAGGAGGGGAAAAAAATTCAGATTCACTCAGATTCTGAGCACAGGGGACAGGGATGGGACAGAGGATGACACCAGATACAAAGATACAATCTGTCCAAACTTGCAGTCAGCATCTCATGTACGCTACGTTGCCTAAAATAACATTAGAGCATATAAGAGCTTGTTTAGATAAACCAATACACAGAGTCTGGAGGACAAAGTGTTTTCCACTAAAAGCTTTTTTTTTTCTTTTCTATCTAGTAAAAAAGGCAATCTCTATCATGTACTGTGTTTTGCTATTTATACTAATATAGCCAAGTACTACATGACAGAACTGTAGATAAACAGAAAAAAACATGTGCTATGTTTTCTTAGATCATCTTAAAATACTAGCGCATGCATGGTCTGGTGCAGAACTATATCAGCTGCCCATTTCAGAGAACAGACATGCAATACAACTCGCATGAGATTGCTGTATGCTACAAATTCAGATTTGTTAACACATTACGTCACATACTTCAGTTAGTTCAGCTGCCATGTCCTTGTTCTCCAGTTCTTGCCCAGCATGGACTTAATATTTTTAAAAAAATGGACAAAAAACACAGCTCAGTGAGCTATACTTCCACCCCTTCAGAAAAACGCATTCAGTTGCTCACACTTGATGAGGAGACCGACTTCAAAATGAAGTTTACCTTGCTTTGCAGAAACTCATATTGTTTCACCTGTGTGCCTGAGTGTATCCTCCCAGTCAGCACAGAGATGTGTTGTGTTGCTCATGCTCATGGCAGTCCCTGCGTGTGCCTGCATCTCTCCTTTACTTACGTTGCTATTTTGATTGCAAAAAATGGAGAGCTCTTAATGCACAGTTGAAAACTGCAGTGTATGCTGGGAAGCAGTACTGATCGAATGACCTGGTGGTAAGAAGCTGCCTAAGCACGTATTGTCTTCATGTCCTACACTTGGGTCACAACAACCCCATGCAACGCTACAGGCCTGGGGACGAGTGGCTGGAAAGCTGCCTGGCAGAAAAGGACCTGGGGGTGTTGGTCGACAGCCGGCTGAATATAAGCGGGCAGCGTGCCCAGGTGGCCAAGAAGGCCAACAGCATCCTGGCCTATATCAGAAATAGTGTGGCCAGCAGGAGTAGGGAGGTGATCGTGCCCCTGTACTCGGCGCTGGTGAGGCTGCACCTCGAATCCTGTGTTGTTTCGGACCCCTCCCTACAAGAAGGACATTGAGGTGCTGGAGTGTGTCCAGAGAAGGGCAACAAAGCTGGTGAGGGGTCTGGAGCACAAGTCTGATGAGGAGCAGCTGAGGGAGCTGGGGTTGTTTAGCCTGGAGAAGAGAAGGCTCAGGTGAGACCTTATCGCTCTCTACAATTACCTGAAAGGAGGTTGTAGCGAGGTGGGTGCTGATCTCTTCTCCCAAGGGACAAGTGATAGGACAAGAGGAAATGGCCACAAGTTGCACCACAGGAGGTTTAGATTGGTTATTTGGAAAAACTTCTATCTTAAGATAAATCAGAATTCTAGTTCAACTGGAGTTAGGAAATATTAATTAGTTATGCACAATTGAACCACACCCACTGAACAGAAAAACTGCAATGAATTTTCGTTGTAGTATGCAAGTTGTTCAGTAGTTACCCCTACATAAAACAACCACACACATATTTTTAGTTGAAACTGTTTTCCACCTTCTAGCAAATGCAAAAAAAAACCCAAGAAACCCATTCTGCTCACTTCAGTAAATTTTTGTATTATAAACCAGCATTCTTCTGCACTATGACAATACTGTTCATATTAAAAACATTTACAATGAGCAATGTTTGCCCATAAATGACTCCATAATTTTAAAACAGAAAGTTTGCTCTTCATATAGCATTTGTCCCAGCCATTTGGAAATTATCTCTTGGGCCTATCACAAGATGACTAACTACTAAGGCAGTAAACATTACAAGAAATGCATAATTCTCTGGGAAAAAAAAGATGCTGATACTTATAAGAAGATTTGTCCTTAAAAATACCAGACCAAAATTTTTCCACTCGATTCTTTTTATAGTTTCATCACTACTGCCAACAAGTCTTATACACAAGCTTTAACGCACAAGACAGACAAAGCAATAATTAGTTTTCAATTTTGAAACAGCTTTCTAAATATTATACGTAAGCTTTTAATAAAGATAATAATCTATATACACAGTGTTTTGGCACCTTGCCACTGACGTATGACCTCTAATCAATTGCTTGTTCAGCACTGAATATTCAGTACATTTTGTATACAGAACAAAATGGTTATTTTCTGATGAAATTAAACACATTTTAAAATAAACTTATCTAGCTGAAAATTTTGGACACTTAATGTAGACCAGTAGCTAGGAAAGGAGAATTAAAAGAAAAGGTTAAGCAAGCTGCCTAGGTTTCAACTTAGCTCTGTCACTAGCCTCTTGGATGACCTTGAACAAATTATTTTACCTTGTTTCCTCCATTTGTAAAGATATGAACAAAGATACCTAAAAGCTGTAAAACAATCATTGAAATCTATTACATACAATCTTTATTAAACCTAACAAGTTCTCGAAGCTTACCACTCCCCAACACATCCATGCAGCATCTGTGAATCAGACTCTTTTCCACTACATCTTTAAATACTTTGTAAGGTTCTCAACTAGATGTATTAACTCAGAAAAGGGTTGTGGACATCAGCGAAGGTATTGAAAACGTCTGTTCAGTATGCAGCTGCAGATGAAAAGAACGTGACATTAAAATGCATAAAGAATAGGCCAGAAAATAAGATTAGCTCTTCCAATGCTTTTATATAAATTAATAGTACTGTTCCATTTGAAGGAGTGTTTGCATTACAGGTCACCCCTTCTTTATGGTGATATTCTAGAACGACAGAAGGTTTCAGAGATAATTGGTGACAATGATCGCTAGCTATTTGCTTTCACCTTTGGACCGAAGGATCATTTATTGTATAAAGTGAGGAAGAGAAAGCATTCCATGGGAACCAGAACCAACGAAGACCGCTTGTCATGGATTTGTCTCTGGTAGTTGACTACAAGCTTTAGTCTGTTTCCATTTTTTTCCCACACTTGCCACTGAGGCATGTGTAAAGCTATAACTGGTAGAATGTCTTTCATACCAGCTTATCTTGCCATCCTGCCTTTAGTAGAAGTCCTCAGAGTTCTCTCTCATCTATGTAGCTGCAAGTTTCCAAAGAACCTGTAGGAAAAGAATCATCTTTCACAGCTCTAACACATCTTGGATTGAGAGTGTTACTGGAGAAAGGAGGATGGTTTGACACGATGACTGCATTTGCTCTCTTTCCTTAAGAAGTCAGATAATATAACCCAGTAAAAATACACCAATTAGTACAGATAGGTTCATTCTCCCATTTTCCCCCTATCCTATGCCATAAAAGTAAAGAAACTGAAAAGGAGGATTTCAAAGCTTGTAACAGGACAAACTTCTTAAGGCAAGAAAACGGTAAAAGAAGTGACTGAGATCAAGATTAAAAAACGCAAGCAACAACTGAGCAGTTATTTATATGTAGAATATCCCACATGATTCCACTAGCGACAATAATAATGTTGGGTTACTAAATCTCAGACTTCAAGTATGAGTCAATCTCTAATAGAAATAAAATATATGAGAAACAAAATGTCCTTTTGAGGCTAGAGGTAAGAGGCAATAGCCTTTGCTGATGGAAGAAGGTGCTTACTGCTTTCTCTGGCCCTTGCTAAAAAGGGGATACTAAATTAGTAGGATTTCAGTGTGATGCAGACAGAAATTCTTTCATTTCTATTGAAACTGCAATCCAAAAGCAATACATACGTTTTCAATTTAAGACAAACACAATGCAGCTCAAAACATTACAAAAACAAACGCCCAGCATATGATCTTCCTCTCAGGATTAACATAAATCAACTGAAATTGTTTCTCAGGAGGTTCCAGGAGATTTATTTGGTATTGTTTTTCTTGTTATTGACAGGGTTTGGTTAGTATCACATGACAGCAGCTCTGCATACCTCATCTTGCTGAGCTGCACGTCAATGCATCATACCAGACAGGGTAGCTAGTGTGGTGGCCATCAGGCCACTGAAATTCAGCTATTGCCAGTTCCAACCTTTCAATATTTTTTTTCAAATTATCATTCATATTCCATTTTAGCCCAGATAGTCAAATTCTACAGCAGTTCAATACACACCAATATGGATATCTGTACTTCCAAAGGTATGGAACAAACTTTTCTGCATGTATTATCAGAATATACATAGATATATTTTTCAAAACTTGTTTTAAAATCTTCAGTTACAAAATGATTAGCTTTTTGCAGGGGAAAGAGCCAGTACAACAACAAGCTGTTCTTTCTAGAACTACTACATATCCATGTCACATACTATGAGAAATAAAGAAAAAAAGGGAAAAAGAAAGAAAAAAAAAAAGGAAAAGCAAGCAGGCATGAGTAACCTTGTGTATATTTGTGACTGCATCTAGTCTCCTACCTGGAATGCTGTTGGTGGCATTCACCGTGCAGAGGTTTAAAAGCTCTGCTATTGCCGACAGATTGTGTTAATTTTGTGTGCATTCATCAAGTACATAAAATGTGCCACGTTTATAATACACAGGATGGCTTCGGTAGGCATCAAAAACTTCTACCAGATACAAACTTTATGAACATAGAGAGTTATTTCATTTACCAAGCAAAAATTTGTGCACCATAGAATATTAAATAAATATATGTATCTGCAAGGCAGTGAGCAGTGTCCATGGATGCATCTCCATGACGTAGGTACGAGGCTGTCTTAATCCGGCAGATACAACAACCTTTTTTAATAAAAAAAAAAACCAAACCAAAAAACCAAAAACAACCACAAAACCAAACACAGAAGAAAAACCCAAAAAATGTAACAGGTAATGTTATCATAACATGAGTAACGTATTTGCTATAGATAAAGGCTTACATTTTTGTCTTAAGTGTTTATTAAAGTACCATTTTAAAGCAAATTGTATCAAATTGTAGAACTGTACAAGTCCATCTAGACAGTAAGGGTATAAATTTGAGAAGCTGACAGTAAAATCACAAACCCACAATCCATTACTGAATGATATCAGTGTTATGAAAACATACTTGTTTCACTCCATATTATTTTAAGGCGCTGTTAAGACCTTGTATACTGTAATTAGCAACAGCGAATGAGACAGCTTGACATGTAAACACACATCATAGGGAAACAAGTTAGTGAGCGATTAATAGGTGTAAATCCTTCCTATAAAATACAGCATCCCCCAGAGTCATACGTGACAAACAGGTCTGAAAAAGCTATAATCTCTCCTGCTGGTAGCAGCCAGGCGCAGGAACAAATGAGTTGACGTACAAGTTTTATGTTTTGGAAATCCCACATTTTTTATGATGACAGTGGAAGCAAAACACCCACCCCAAACAAAACCTGCGAAGTTAATTAACCTAATCGCACAAATTCGCAGGGCTAAGGTAAAACCGCGGGCTGGTCCTCGGTATCCTGAAGGACCTTCACCCAAACACGCATTTTAGAGGCTGCAACAGAAGCAGCGGGATCTGCGTGAAAACAAGCCCGCTCATAAATATGAATTAAGACACGTAACGCTACAACCACACGCAGTTCAAAACAGAAATTCGTGCCTAATACACCTAAATCCTACCTGCACCTATACCTGAGCTCCTTATTTCGCTAGAGAACACAGATAGGCTTTTTCAGGGCGGTAAATGCGTTTTATTTAGCGGTTTGGTGGAAAACGGCTTTCATTCCTGGCCAGGCGCTCCGGGGTTCGCCGGTTTTCCCTCCGTCTTCCAGTCCGTAACGCTCCGTTCGCTTCAGCAGCGCGGCTGCCGCCTCAGCGAGGCCGGGCGGCGGGGAGGCACTGCCCGGCGGCCCTCCCGCCGCCTCCCCCGGCCCGCCGCGCCGGGGAGCCTCACCGCCCGGGGCCCGAGGCGCGCCTGGCCGCCCGCAGGTGAGCCCGCATCCGCCGCGGCGGGGAGAGCGGCCGCTGAGCGGGGACGGGGCCCGCGGGGGAAAGGGACCGCTGCGTGAGGGAGGGGAAGGACGGGCGGGAAGGAGGAGGAGGAGGGCGCAGAGGGGCATGCAGAGGCGCGGGGGCACCTACCAGTCCGTGTGCGGCTCGTCGACGACCAGGAGCAGCTTGAACTTTCTGCCGGCAGCCGAGGAGACGGCGGAGGAGGGATCCACCAGACCGGCCGAGGCCGCCGTCTGCTTCACGGCGTTGGAGAGGGAGCTGAAGAAGCTGCTGCCCGTTGACTGCTGCTGCGGCGGCGGCTGCTGCTGCTGGGGGGGCGCCGACTGCGGCGGCTGCCGGCGTTCCGCAGCCGGGGAGGCAGAGGCAGGGGCCGAGGAGGCTGAGGGAGGCGGCGGCGGCGGCGGCTGCTGCGGCTCCGGCCGCTGCAGGTCGGTCATGTAGCCATTGGGCAGGTTGGCGATGAAGCTGCTGTCCGAGAGCCTGCGCCGCAGAAAGTTCATCATCTGGCCGGGCGAGAGAAAGGCGAGGCTCTGGCGAGGAGCGGAGGAGGGCGCGGAGCCGGGCGGGAGGGCGGCGGGCGCCGCGGCGGGCTCTGCGATCCGCAGGCGGGCTCGGTCGCAGGCTCACTGCCGGCCGAGGCGAGCGGCGCTGCCTTCCCCTCAGCAGCGCGGCCAGCGGCGGCTCGCGCGCGCCTGCCGCTCCCGCCCGTCTCTAGGTGGCAGCCGCGCGCGCCGCCGCCCCGCGCCGCGAGGACGAGGGCGAGGAGAGCAGCAGCCGCCGCGCCGCGCGCGCCGAGCCTCGCTCCCGCCCCGCCCGCGGGCGCCGGCAAGGCCCCGGCCCGGCCCCGCCGCTCCCCCGGCGGTACGGTACGGCACAGGCCGAGGGGCAGGCGGCACAGCGAGCGGGGCTTCACGGCGGCCCCCCCGTGCGGCGCCCTCCGCCTCGGCGCCCGGGGCCGTCCCGCGCCGGAGTCTGGGGCGGCGCTGGCTGCAGCCGGAGCGGGCAGCCCGCCGCAGCGCCGGCTCGCGGGGAGCGGCCCGCAGCAGCGCGACCCCCGGGCGGCGGCGGCGGCGCGGAGCGCCCGCGAGGTCCGTAGCGGGTACTGTGAGGCAGAGGGCACCCGGCCCAGGCGTCCCAAAAGCCGGGGAGCGAGGCTGTGCGGTCCTTAGCGCCGATTACAAGTGCGAATTGGGTTTAGTTCATAGCCTATAGGTGCTAAATGCCTTCATCGTCAGCAACGAACAGGGGCCGGGAAGAGCAGCTAAGCAGCCCCCAAAGCGGAGCTGCTTACGGGTGTATTCAGCGCTCATCAGCCCCACAGCGCATGGCCTTGCCCTGAAGTTGAAGAAAGGGCCGGGAGCAGCCCTGCACTGGCTCTGCTAGGAACAGCAGCGATTTAAAAAAATACCTGTGCCACGTTCCAGCCCAAAAATACCTGTGCCACGTTCCAGCCTGAGAATCGCTTGTTCTGGCAGCTGCCCTCCGCGTAACCGCTGCCGTGTTGCAAGGGGAGCAACAGCAGGTTCCAGCTCAAAGCTGCGCTGCACCTGTAAGAGAAGGCAGAGGCATTACACATCCCCAAAATATTAATGAAGTCCCTTAGTAATAATCAGGGGTTTAGGGATAATCACTATGTGTTTTAACACACAATATGCACTCAGCCTTTATTGTGGATGTACACATTTATCCAAGGTACACAAAATGGCAAATAATTTTGCAATTCATCTCCACAGGCCACGCTGCGTGTAACAGGTGCTCTGAGATTACGCACTGCAAATGCATGCAGCAATTTCTTTCAAAGTTAGAGATCCGACAAAGCTTTCCTGATGCTAACACTTTCACAGTTCAAGGCTTACATGTTCAAAGGTAAAACTGCATAGGATTCTTCAATGAATCACTGAATTTTGAAACGTTCATATATTTTATCACGACAGAAAATGAAATAAAATATCAAGGCTATTAGAAGATGCTTACTTTTTAAACACCATAGATAAACGGGGGGCAAATGTTCACTCTGCCGAGCCACGATATAGGCCCCATAGGGCTACAGCTTTTTGCAGGGAGGGCACAGAAAATTTAAACAAGTGGAACAATCCCGGGCTACGACTGCAGTTAGAACATTCCTGTCACTTCACCAACCCGTGGCCTGCGCTGCCGGAGAAGCTGTGGAGCTCCACGTACATCTGGATAAATATAGGTCTAGTGGGATCTAGAGGGAATAATTTTCTCTCAGTAGTGTTAAGGTACCTTGGGGCTATTAGTATTTCTAAAAAGCTTGTACGTAAGCGCAGTAACGCAAGTTAAGTCATCTGCAACACATGACGCAGAAGCAAGTCACTTGCAGTGACACACTACATGTGCGAAGATGATAAAAATCACAAGACTGAAGAATTGTTTCATTCCTCCTTGCCTGAATAGTTGTATCAACAATCCCCCCTCCCTTCTCATCTAAAAAGCGGGAGGCCAAATTAAAGAAAACCAGACTGCTTATACTTTTCAAAATACGAGTACAACATGTACAACTTAAACCGTACAACATAAACCGTTTCACATCCCTGTAAAGAGATTACTGAAAAACAACCAGCCTGAGACTGAAAAATGACATTTAGGTATTTTTTAAATTACTGTTCTAGCTTGAGGGGAGATTGGATAGAAATGCCCCCCTTTGGCCAGACTGCTTCCTATAGACACTCAGAGCCTGCTCCTGTTACTGACAAAAGTCAGCAGTCTTGCAGAGCCAAATGAAGCACAGCAGAGTGAACTGCGTTACGTTTTGCTGTGCAATTCACAAAAGTATTAACTAGCTCTCTATCTTCAGTGTGAGCTGTGCTCTTTGTTACGAGGGCAAGATACACGTAGCAAAAGGCAATCACAGACTCACAGAATGACAGGGGTTGGAAGGGACCTCTGGAGACAATCTAGTCCAACCCCCCTCCAGAGCAGGGTCACCCAGAGCAGGTTGCACAGGAATGTGTCCAGGCGAGTGCTGAATATCTCCAGAGAAGGAGACTCCACAACCTCTCTGGGCAGCTTGTTCCAGTGCTCTGCCACCATCAAAGGAAAGAGGTTCCTCCTCATGTTTAGATGGAACTTCCTAGGACCAAGTTTGTGCCTGTTACCTCTCGTCCTGTCACTGGGCACCACTGAAAAGAGACTGGCCCCATCCTCCTGGCACCCACCCCTTCAGTATTTCTAAGCATTGATAAGATCCCCCCGAAACAGAATGGATCCACTAAGTGATTAAACAGAGTAGCTAGGCTGCTCCAATTTCAGTGATGCAAGATCTATCCTTGTTAACATATTTGTGTGGAAAAGTTCGGGTTTCTGATTGATGAAATCCAATCACTGTCCGTAGTACTTTATGGTATATTCTCAGCCCAGCCAAACAATTACTTTAAGATCGTATGGACTGATCCTAACTGTAACCATGGCCAACAGACTCTCTGAGGCAGTTGCCCTTTATGGTTTCACGAGCTGTTAGATGTTTGGATAAGTAGCAGAAGCCTTGTTCACCTACCCTATGCACTCAGGAGATGTTATGGCTATGTAGAACGCTGGAATAGAAGGTAGTTCCTAGTTTACAGACTTTATTCGCTTTGAAGGCACTGTCTCTTCTCTATGAGCGTTTTCTCAGAAATCTGTACTTGGGTTCTTTTGTGGCTTTTTTTTTTTTAACTTCTTTACATTACCACTATGCTGACTAAAATTTTAAAAAATATCAATCATCCTCAAATGCTAGACTTCAGAGGTTTTTTAAAACATCCCGTAGAGTATTGTAATAGCCTTATAAATCCAAAACTACACTAAGACAACTGGATTTGGTCAACATCTCAAAGAACTTGATGCAGAACAAAACAAAAAGCAGAGTTCTTCATGTAGCATTGTTGTTACTGTGGAGGGAAAACTTTGTTCAAAGAGTATAAATAGAATATTACAGGGACATTGCTGTATTTAATGGTACATAAAACTGTGCCTGAAAAAGAACTAACAGCACTTTTTGTCCAACCTACTATTCGTGATACTTCAACACCTCACGACACATTTGTGAGATAATTCAACATGATTATGTCTATTGGGAAGTGAGAATACAGAATTGCTTGTATGTTAAATGACAGAAAGAGTCAATATCAAAGCAGAGAGCACAATAGCAGTTTTAAATCCAGTCTTGTTTCCTAACATTGAAATCACAATGCAAAGAAAGATCAAATTACTGGGATTAGTTGTCTTGGCAAACTGAGAGGAAAAAAAGAAAGGATGAAGCATCCTAACTAGTACACTTTAAAATGACTTATCACATCTACATACCGGTATTAACACAGAAACAACTACAGAAGGGTTCATGTTAAAAATGATAATAATAAAAGAAATTTACAGGCAGGTTAGGGCCAGTATGTTTTGATTTCATATTCTTTTGCTATTATAATGTAAAACTAAACTTCAGGCTGGTCAAATGCCTCTTAAAATTGTATTAGCATTTTAGAGAAGTAACTTTCAGATAACTGTATGTGGTAGAAATGGAAGAGTCAAATTATACATGCTAGAAATTGGGGATACCTTTCACTTGAGCAGATTGAATCTAATATGTTTTAAATGAAAACTACTTAACGTGTCATATTATCAGCTATTCATCTACAAAAACATGCAAGTCTACAAAAATATAGTTAAATTTAATGGAAAAAAATGACTAATCTTCTCAGCTATGATGCTATACATTATACTATGCATACAGTAATGGAGAACAGAAATAGGAAGAATCCAGGGAAGTATTTTCTTTGCGTTTTGTGGGCTAATACATGTTCTAAGCCACATGGACTTCTACACACCACATCCTTAGAGAAAACATTCCATTGTTTGAGTGAGTTGTGTTTCATGCATATTCATTCATGCCGTGCTTTTGGTTAGATGTTCTGCTCAGCCCTGCATACCCAGTTCAGCCCGCAGGAAGGAGGGAAGCGGCTGCCAGTGCCGGAGGGGAGTGTGAGGGTGCTGCTGTCCGAGTGTACAACAGCTGCCTTAGGGAAGTAATTTGCACATTTCCCAAGCACTGACCTGCCGAAAATGGGAACAAGCCAGAACTGAGGGGAAGGAACATTGTTGGCAGATGACAGTCCAGCCAAGTCTGGAATAGCAGGTGCTTAAGGCCTATTTTCATGATAAATGCTAAAGAGAATCTCTGTGATGAAAATAAGTCATAGACAGAAAGTACTCCTCTGGACCGTAGCGTATCACCTGGCAATCCTCACAGAGATCAGCGTTACGAGGCTTTTTGGAAGCCTCATAATTTATTTAAACCCATGCTAGTAGGTCGTAAAAAAAAATTTCTTACAAACTCCATAGAAATATGACACTTGTTTGTCACAGCAATAAAGAAAATACATACATATAAAGAAAATACAACAGAAATAGGGGCTGAAGTGGATGTTTGCTATATGCCAGGTATGTTATATATGCAGTGTATAAAGATGACATACAATATGTCACCCATCTTTAATGACATATCTGAGTCACTAAACAGACACAATGTTGATAATACTACTGTACACCCTTCTCCATGTTTTATTTGTAGCTGTTTTCTTAAATATTTTTCTCCCTTAAAAGACACGTACCAACTAGTAGGATAGCTACAGTAATCACATTAGTCTAAGACTTCATGAACACTAATGGAGTCACTTGTGTCAATGCTCTGTTAGCGTGAGAGAAATGTTTGTGTGGAAATGCGTTTGCTGAATTTGTGAAGTGTTACTCATTTTTGAATACTCAAATTTCAAATTCATATTTCACCTGTGATGCATTTCTTAAAAAGCTGGTCCTTTTCTACATTCTAGCACTTGTATTATTTATATCAAATATATATGCAATTTTCCAATTTGCAATTTTCCAAACGCATCATAGGAACTTCTCTCAGAGGTATCTGACCACCTATTCCAGCAGTCCCACACTTTCACTTAGTTTCATTAGACAGCTTCACTGAATCCTTCCAGAACTCCTGCTGTTATGAGGTCCCTGAAGCAAAAACATGTCAGCTTTCTATTTCTGATTTTCCTTGCGTTTTGTTGTCCAAGGTGGCAGAAGTACAGTTAAACCATATGAAGATGTGACAGAAATAGGCACACCGGCGAGTAACTGCCTCAGTTACTGCTTTAGGAAGGACACAAAACCAGCGTGATCTTCCTTTCCCAAATCTAGGCTCTCATGTTTTATGAACATTAACAGAAAACACAAATTAACCAGAATTGTTTTTTGTCAGATGGTCATTTAAAAGTCTAAGTTTTTATTCCCTAGACCATTCCCTTGGTATTAATATAATTTTCTTCTGATATGCCTACCTACATATGTTTTGAATTAAGTTGGGAAATTTGACTTTTAATTTACAAAAAGTTTGCAAAAAATGTAACAGGAACTTGAAATACTAGCATAGCACCCTGAAAATATTTGCAGGGTGCTATGCAAAATTGTTAAGTAAATGTATTAAGACATAAGGGCTCCCTGTGTTTTATTTGTGTCCGTTTAGTAAATATTTATCTGGCCTTAAGTGATTTCATATTTTATAAGCATACCAATTCAAAGGGTTCTGTATTGGCAAGAGGTACACTGTACTAATTCTTCTCGCATTCACAGAGAAGACCTGATGGCTGTAACAGTGTGGAAGGACGTATGTAAAAGTAACCGTATGTGTTAACAGGAGGCCTCCTCTGCTCCCACTTCTGCCCCTGGAGAGCAGCTAAGAATGGCTCAGCCTCTGTGCTCCCTAGATAGGAGCTTCTCCCCTGCCCCCAGCTACCCCGCAGGAAGGTTAGCAGGAGCTCGGGAGGAACTGCTGTCATCCCTGAAGTGCTCAGTGACTGAACTGAACTAACTTGTGCCAATGCCAAAAGGTGCATTTTGCCTCCTTGTCAGTACAAAAGCCAAAGACTCTATGGCAGTATTTCCTTAAGTTTGAAACCACATAGCATTCCTGAAAAGAACAAAAAATTATGTACTGTACGATACATCCTCTGTGCTCAGCAGTCCATTACATCTTATATAGAAAACCCATGACAATTTATTTAATAAATTGTAATTTATTAGAGACTCGACTTTTACCTTTGCAAGCTTTGAACGTGGATGAATTCGTACTGCAGAAGAGGGCTTTGTAGTCTCATGAATAATGCTTGCTGAGATGTAAGAGGGAGTTAAAAAAAAATTCTGTATGTGGCATGAGAACAACCTGTAATAGAAACCGACAGGCTACAATCTATATGAGTGGTAACTATAGGTCAAATAAATGAAGGCTTGAGTTATATTGGATACATGTAAGCATACACTCAGATGTGCTGTGCTTACAGAGGAATGAGCTTCTTTTACCCTTTAAAACCTGAAGATTTTCTGATCAGAGAAAACCCAACAATATATAAAGAAAATTTTCATCTTCCAAATAAGAGGCTAAACAGTATACGAACGTTCTCTGATGACCAAAAAGTCTGCCAGCTAAATCATACACAAAGTCAATTTGATCCGCACGGAAGTGTTTTGGTCTGTTTAAGGTTGTTGTTCTGCAAATTTTTTATTTATGTTACGAAATTTAGAGTGAAAATATCCTACCATTCTGACTCATTCTAATTAATTGAATATATAAATGTGAGATCAACTGCAACACAGGTATGTAATGAAAAATAAACCCAGGACTGGCTTCTGATGAAAAAGAATAAAACACTGTAAACAATTCTAGATGAAATGCAGCAAAAAAAAAAAAAAAAAAAAACACGGCATTTACATCCAATCTGGCCTTCACAATAAAACTGTAATTTTCTTTTTAAATGACTTATCAAATTATTAAGATGAATGCACATTTATGTAATTAACTGGCTGCTTTAGTTACCACAAATTAATTTTGAATACCATGTATGTGAAAACTTGATAAGCCATTAATGTGCAACATGTAAGATGAGCAAAGAATTGAAAGGATGACAGAACATGAGCTGAGCAATACAATTATGCTTTGCTACTTTTTTCCCTCAAATTAATTAAAAGCCAGTACTATGCAATATGTCAGGGATTCAAAAACTACCTTTCATCTCAGTGTTGTCAATGAATGCTGATCTATTTTATAAAGTAAGACATAAATAGTCAGCTGCAATATAAAGAATTAAAAGAAAAAACTTCTTTATAAGTAAAGGTAAACTATACTATGTAAATTATTACACGTATGTTTGTATATACAAACACATATATGTGCAGATATAATTACATGCATTCCCAGTCTTCAAGATCGTTAGCTAAACACGTGGAAGGGATACACAGGGTGGGATACACAATCTGCAGCGTATCTTACATCCAATTTTTTGTTTTGTGTTGCATTTTTTTTAAAGAAAGTTCAGCTAAGATTTTCTTGGTCAGCAATTCCAGTTTTTCACCTTTAATCCTATCCAGGAGTTGCACAGTGTGTGTGTTTTGCTGAGGGTATTACTGCATTGTTTATTCAATTTTAGTAAGACTGTAGAATATCTTTGTTTTCTCAGGAGCCGATTCCTTAACACCAAAAGCTGAAATAGTTTCACTCTACAGAAGTGCTATGTTTGGAATAGACTACCAATTTTTCAAGGCCCTTGAGAAAACTAGATGTGTCTTATAGCCCTCTTATATACTTGCAGAAGTTAACAATTAAGCAACAGTTTGAAAACAAGCACATCTTCAAATATTTTAAAAGCAGAGTTCACTATTTTAGAGGTTTGAGTACACTCTATTCTTGGATGTAGAACCCACTAATAATCAGTTGGACATAAAATACATGTTTGAATCCTTCCTAAATGCAAATCTTTATGATGTTCCTAGTTAAAACTATCTGAAAACAGCTATACAAAATATGGATACCAATCTACCCAGTATATTTTTGTATTGTCAAGAAGAATAGTGCATCACAGCGATGTGTTTATATGATGTTGTGAATTGAACTCAAAGTAATGGTTGTTAGTGTGCTGTAACTACTCTTACAACTGCCACGTTGATTCTTAAAGTTTCTCTGTTTCACTGAGTGGCTATACTCCTTTCAGAGACCACGAATGAATGAAAACTGAAAGAAATCTCCTTTCCAACATGCTCTTTGAAATCAACAGGACTGAAAGATGAAGGTGCAAGACAGAGTAACAAGTTTAGGTCTTTACCAAGATTTGAATGTCTTAGCAAATCAGGAAGACTTTCTAACTTCTAATACATTATAGCTATTTCATCCTGCAGTTGCATTACACTAATCAAATGTTTTAAATCACTCTAAGGGTAATTGCGCTTTAAGCAGTTGGTTTCTTAGAATCATTTTAGGGTTTAGAGATGAATTCCATTTCTTCTACAGAACTGAAACAGAGCAAGAGATAATCTCTGATGTTTGACACTCAGAAATGCTACAAGACTTTTTAAAAGTTATGTCCCATCCTTTACAAAAGCCCTATGCTAAAAATAATCTTACTCCTATTATTTTCAGTGTGAAATAAAACTAATATAAAGTACATAAACTAAGTTACATTGTTCCTGCTTACACAGTATTTCTTTGCTTATAGGGATTAATATTAGAGCTTTTTAAAAGTAATATAATAGATTATGGATCTCCCCAAACCTTATATATCTAGAAGTTACACAATCAGCCATTGACCTTTGCTTGGCTGTAGTTCCTTCTAAGCTGTTCACTTTAATACCTTATATTTAGATTTGAACATAAAGCATTTTGCAATGGTCTGGGATGAAAAACCTAACCACCTGCCCCTTCGCAGAATAACTATCACAGCTTCTGAGTGGAAATCAAACCAGAGCATGGAAGACAGACACATGAAATGTCATGAGATGGGAAATTAGAGCTGAGATAAGAACCCTTGGAGAAGACCTCCTCTTAAAACAAGATATTAGGTCTTATTCAAAATGCATTTAGCTGATTTATTTCACCGACGTTAGCTTTGATCTAGAAATGGGGGCATCACTCCAAGGGCGTACCTCTTTCTCCGCCATCTGTTATTACAAGGAGAGACACCCAAGTTATACTCATTTCCCTCTGCCAGTAAATAAGTAAATAAATAATTTTGACAGCTGGCAGGACATTTTCCAGGAGAACATCGCAGTATGAGAACTGCCTCCTCCCACAACAACTGTTGTCTCTATAGCATACAAGGGAACTCATTGTGCAAACACGGGTGGGTTCCTCTACAGTAGGAATCCTGAAATGATAATTAGTTGTGAAACAGCATCATTTTTGCCAACTATGAAAGCTACGCAGGAGATTTTTATTTATATTTAGTACTTGTCCTGTGTGCACAGAAATTTTAACTTTCTGTCAAGGACTCGTGGCGCTTTCATAAACTGCTTCTTCACATACCAAAATCCATGCATAAATATTAATGTTAAATATAAGGCAATGAGAGCGACAGGAAAAGTCAGATGCTTACATTTTGCAAGAAATCTAGCTTTATCACAGAATTTGACAAAGTAGTTGAACTGAATTACCTAGTTTTTTGTGTAACTAAAATGAATTTTCTTCTGAGACTGCATATTTTTACAGAAAATCATATGTTTTGGTTCCATATACAGAGACAAGATTCATATTCAGGCAGAACAGTCAACAATTTAGATTAGCTGAGTCACTGTATTGTAGCAACAGCCCTCTCTCAGTAGGAAGCAAATAGATCAGCTAGCCTCATGCAAGAGGTGAGGACATCAAGGAGTAGATTAAAAACAGAATCCAAAAATCTTGCATCTTCAGTACCAAGGACATTCAGTTATATCATTATAAATAGCATCTGCATAATATAGAGTTGATTAACAGAAGCAGATCAGCAAAGGTTAAGTCATAAAAATAGACTAGTTTGCTGCACACTGTAAGAGTGTCAGTCAATGCTGTATTTATGCAGTAAATTAACCCTTAAATTTGATGTCTCTATCTCCAGGAATCCTTCACTGGGATATTCTTTACAGCCCTCAGTTCATTAATGAGGTAGCACAGCCTTGTCTTTTATCCAGTAGTGAGTCTGAAGGCTCACAAATAGCTCTGATTATAGCCCTTAAAAAAAAAAATAAAAAAATAGGGTGATGAATTTGGTCATCTGAGTTATCTGGCTTGAGTGAGAGCATTTTGAAGCATCCTATAATATTCTAAGATTTTATATATTATTATTACAGGAGTAGTTGCTCACTAGTAGTATTAAACAATGTTTGCGTTCTTCAGCAGCTGTTTCTCTATGGTTTCTTCACATTTTGTAACAGAACTGGATCTCTGACAGTGAATTGTCTTTTCACATGCATTTATGATTTAGATGCTTGCATTACTGTAGTACTGAATCATTTTTAAGACTGAACTGATCTTGTGTGTCAGTTGCAACATGTAGGGAGTACTTGGAACGCACTTAAACACAGAATACCTGCAATATCTCCCAGTCAGGTAGCTCTCCATTCTATTAGATGAGTGACATATTCACAAAAGGGCCTCTTAAACAATGTTCAAGGTTCCACCTCTGGTAAAAGTAAATAGCTAGGAGAAACAAATCTTTGTGTCCTGACTCATACTACAGTGAAGTGTTTTTCCTTTACTCACTCAGGCCACTAAAAGCTGCATTTCCTTAAATTCCCAAGTCATTTCCAGGGCTACATAACAAAAAACAGTGAAGAGAATACAAATCCTAAACAACTCTCTCACAGGGTTAAGAGGGTTAAGCCGTGCAGGGCCTTTGGGAAGAAAGGTACCTAGATGGAAGCGTACATGCGAAGTCCCTCTTTTTTTTTTTTTTTTAATTGCTGTCTGCTAGACTGACAGACAGGCACACACAATGTGTATACACCAGGCTGGGTTAGGCACCACATCGGCATGCCACTACACATGCAATTTCTAATTGTACTTGAATCACAATTTTTGCAAAGATTTATTGTATTTTGTTGGGGGGAGGGGATCACAATTATAAGATGACAGGAAAGTCATTTTAACATTACTCTCACTCGCAAAGGAAATCCAGTGGGGTGGAGTGATCAGAGAGGGGCTTGGTTCCATTGCCCACTCTGTCACTGCTCCCCTGTTGATCATTTGGCTTTTTATCTACATACGTAAAATGTGAATAATAGTGCTTATTGTTTTTTGCAGTACAATCCAATACCCTTGGGGGAAAAAAGCAAGTAAAGACTCAAATATCACTACCTTTACCATATAAAGTCATGTTTTGTCACTTGGAAAATCTTTATCAAGTCAAGAAACAAATTTTTAGCAATGTTTTTGACTTCTAAGAGAATAAAAGTTTTGTTGAAAAACAGAAGACAAGGTTTCTTGTGAGTCTACTTCAGCTTGGTGGTATGATACAACCTAACACTTGAAAAGGCATCTACACTACAGTAGTAGCTTATATGAAAAGGCATAACGCCACATAGGTACAGAAGATAGGAATACAGTTTGATATGCAAACAAACAAATCACAAGTCTGCAAGTTGGGCATTCAGTCAATAATTAACATATAACTTAGATGACTAAATCTTTTCCTAAAACACTACAGAGATAAAAGCACAATTCTTTATGTCAGAGAAGTGATTTTAAGTATTGTGACAAAATATAATATGACAGCATTCAGTATATAACATAACATAAAACTGTCCAATCTGTACTCACAGCTTTATAAGACATGAGTGAAAAGCATTACCTGGGAGACAGAATACAGGCACACCTTAGTTGTATTCTGGAGTCCAGGCTTTCTTTCATTCAGAGAAAGTCCTGCCAGGTGTCAAGGCCATGAAGAACCCTGCAAGACATGAAGACAATGAAAAAGATGTCAATAACTGTGGTTGAGTTTTCAGAAAATCAGAATCAACTACTTATAAATAA